>NC_042615.1:89525012-90125012 GCF_901001135.1 Rhinatrema bivittatum
CTCAACTCTTAGTTAATTTGGAAAGATGAAATTTTATTTTGGAGATATTTTGGCTCAATTCTGCCAGGTTCTAGGATTGACTTGGCTTGCTTTTGGGAGCTGTTGACACATTGCTTCAGGGAAATTGCATGAGGGTTTCAGTTACCCATGGATCGGATTTGAAAAAATCCTCTGGGCAATCCGCCCCTGGGTCTGGAAGCACTCTTGTGAAAGCTTATAGCTTGTGTTGATATTTAAAGCAAGCCTATGTGCTTAGTTGCAAAGAAGTGAGGGAAAGCTAGAGCTCCACTGGGACTACAGTATTGCAGCAGGTAGTAAACTGAATAGACTGGATGGCCTTTATGGTCATCTGCCACTATATTCCATGCACCAATATTATTCAAAATGGGTGCAGTATAAAACCAATACATGGTGGTTTTGTGACAATAGAAAGGACATTCTCCATATCTTACTTTAATGTTCTAATTTCCAATCTTTCTGAAAAAAATTGTATGAAGTTTGTTTTTTTTATATTCTAGGGCCTAGAAGGTGAATTAACTATTTTCTTACTAATGTCAAAAGCATGTGTTTTTCCAAATGTGCATTGTCATTTAATCATAAAAGGTTGCTAAGCTTGCTCTTATATCTTGCTCTGTGGTTGGTACATAGTAATTGGAAAGATTATAACTTGGTAAATGTTCATTATTGATAGAATACTTCATGTCTTCCTTATAAATATGAAGCTGCCACTGCAGAATTTTCAGTAGTCGATAAGATTCATCAAAGTTGACAGCCTGTAGATATATATGCAAGCTATCAATCATGGTTTGTACTGAATCATAAGTTAGATACAGTATATTGGAGTAGGGTTCCCTACATAAGATTTTCCCATCTAAGATTTTATTATGCATTTTGGGATTTTTTATGTTTTAATTCTTTCTTTGTGATTTTGTTGTGGTTGATTTCCTTATTACTTAATAATAGAACAATGGACTAAAAATGGTTGTTCTATTCATATTTATTTAGTGATGAAGCTTTGAAATATGAGTAGTGATATAAAATTTGACCCGATAAAACTTCACTAGGATAAAATGTTAAGGAGATGGTGCAGTATTCTTTCCTTTTTTGTTTTACTTTCTTGTAGCCAAAATATATTATGCCCCCTTAAAAATGATTGTTCGGCATTAATGAATGCTGCTTTAACACAGCAGGCAGGTAGGATTCTTACTTGGGAATCCAAGCCTGGATGCTGAATTTATTGTGTCCTACCCTGATTTTCTCAAATCCAAGACAATGTCATTTCCCTATACTAGAAGTATTCAAAATAGGGCAGGAGAAATTATGTTTGAGTTCTAGAGACTCTGACGTAAAATTAAAAAAATGGGATAAAAAGAAGACTTCTATAACGTTGGCATCTATAAGCAAACAATCATTAGATCAAATCTTTCAAGTGTATAAAGAGAAATAAGTTGGACATTTTGAGGCTGGATGAAAAGAAGGTTGCAGATATGATTGTTGCACCATGAAGTTACACCAGAGCAACTGAATCCCATAAATAAAAATATAAGGACATGAGGGGGAAATTTTCAAAGTCATTTAAGTGGGCAAATTAGCTGTTCAAATATTTCCATCCCTCAATCTGGCTAAAAGTATAAGTAGCATTCCAAAAGACATGAACTATTTGGGAGCGGCATTCCTGGGGCTGTGTTTTGAGTGGGATGAGAAAATAGTGCATGTAGATTGCATTTTCAAATGTATAGACATTGGGGCGGATTTTAAAAGGAGCGCGAATAGCCTACTTTTGTTTGCGCTCCAGGCGCAAACAAAAGTACGCTGGATTTTAGTAGATACGCGCGGAGCCGCGCGTATCTGCTAAAAACCTGGATCGGCGCGCGCAAGGCTATGGATTTTGTATAGCCGGCGCGCGCCGAGCCGCGCAGCCTTCCCCTGTTCCCTCCAAGGCCGCTCCGAAATCGGAGCGGCCTCGGAGGGAATCCTCTAACGCCCTCCCCTCACCTTCCCCTCCCTTCCTCTACCTAACCCACCCGCCCGGCCCTGTCTACACCCCCCCCCTTACCTTTGTTGGGGGATTTACGCCTCCCAGAGGGAGGCGTAAATCCCCGCGCCAGCGGGCCTCCTGCGCGCCGGGACGTGACCTGGGGGGGGTACGGAGGGCGCGGCCACGCCCCCGGCCCGCCCCGGGCCGTAGCCACGCCCCCGCCCCCGCCCCCAAAACGCTGCCGACACGCCCCGAAAACGCCGCGACGACCGGGACCGCCCCCGACACGCCCCCGACACGCCCCCGACACGCCCCCCTCGGAGAAACCCCGGGACTTACGCGAGTCCCGGGGCTCTGCGCGCGCCGGTAGGCCTATGTAAAATAGGCTTCCCGGCGCGCAGGGCCCTGCTCGCCTAAATCCGCCAGGTTTTGGGCGGATTTAGGCGAGCAGGGCTCTTAAAATCCACCCCATTATGTTTTATATGCGACCCCCTTCTTTGGGAACCTCCCAGAATGCAAGGGAACACTGTTGTCCCTGAGGCCACTTCTGCTCCTAACTCTCTGTGTCTCTTTCATACACACCAACACAGTTCACAGCAGGCCACTTCCTTCAAACTCTCTTGATCCACTTACACTTGGGATGTTCTTGCTATAGGGCACCTGTGAACTTGAATGAAGATGCTGGACACTCTGGTTGGGTGTTTAACAAAGAATTTACTGCAACCATCTTAAAGTCCAATTTACAATAAAATGTCTCCAGATAATCTTCACTCAAAAATAAACAGTCCAAAAAGACCCTCATTATCACTATCAGTTCTGTTAGCTGAGTCAGTGTCCCTTTGGATGGCAAGAACTAGGAAAAGAGAGTGGGTTCCTGGTAGGGCTGGTGGCAAACATTTCTTCCAAATAAACAAGAACAAAATTCTCTGCAAAAGTACAACTTTCTTCTCTATCAGTATTCAGTCAGGTCACTGCTGTCTCTTCTTAGCTGTGCAGAGGGCATCTTAGCACCTTCCTGACCTCCCAAAGCAGGGGGTGACAATCTTGCTTAAGGAGGCCCAGGATCCCAAAAACAACACTAAAAAAAAAACAAAATAGCTTTCAAAATCTTCTTCACTCCTCTAAGACAATCCCTTTGAGACCATGGGGTAGTGGCCAGGCCAAAGTCTCTTCCTTTGCGTTAGGCTGTGAATCCTAAAATAGGGATCAGCCACCACACTATTCCCTCGGCTCAGCACTCAGAAATTCTAAAAAACAAAGCCATGTCCCCCGTTTCAGGCTTTGGGGTCCAAAGATGGGGAGAACTCCAGAACTTTAACTCAAACTACCAAAAGCCAACTCAGAATGCCATAAGCCACACTGCTCCTCATGCACAGCCTGCTTTTATAGTGTCCTATAGACCAATCCAGAGAAGTTTCTGTAGAGCTGCCTGCAGGCATGGTAAGCAAAATACAAAAATCTTAGCTAGGGACCAACTGGATAGTGGATACCTAAGGTTCTCTACATATACATTTTCTACCCACACAAAAAACAGGTGCAAAAGAAAGCACTCACAGTAGTTTTCAAAGAAAGTAGATATGTATTTTACCTTTGAAATTTGGTGGAAAGTTAATGGGTAAGTAAGCACCTATGGACTTTGTACCAAAGTGGAGAGCTTGGAAATTACCCTCCTGAAGGTCTATATTTATAGATGATGTGACGTCTTAGTCTTCCATTGTGCCTGTTGAAGATTGTATTCTTTCAGCAGTAAGTGAGGGACACAGCTGTCAGCTCTGAACAGCACAGTGCCAGAGTCAAAGCATGTCAGTTATTTTTTGCAGTTTCAGAGCTGACGGTGAGCTCATTAACCACCAAAACACACTGACTGTGGAAATAGTAAAGGAGAGAAACATGAGATATTTTAAGACGAAGAAGGTAAAATGAGACAGGAGAAGCCAGGAGAAATTAAATAAAAGATTTCATGCAAATTGTAATGCTGGGAATCCGAGATTCAGAGAACAAAACAGGACTTTATATTCAAACTAATAGAAACCTGCAAGTACTGGCTCCACTTACCCCTTCTCATTCATTTCTCTTACCCCTACACCCCCTTCCTCTTGCACCCTATAACCCCCATACCTTTAATTCCCCTTCTCCCTTCCCTTTCTGCTCTTTCTGTCCTTCACCTTCACCCCATCTTGCTACTTCTCCCTTTCCTCCCTACCCCTCTTTTCTTTCCATCTATGCCCCCACCCCTCGTACATCACCCACCCTTACCTCTCCTCTCCATGTTCACCTCCTCCAACACTCTCCAACTTGCCCTTCACCCTCTTCCCCTCCCCATCCTCTTCTGTCCATCCCTCTGCCCCCTCTCTCTATAGACCCAATTCCACCAGGGTCTTTCCCCTACATGTCCCACTCCCATAGCTCTAAGCTTCCCATGTCCAGAAGGAAATATCCAGCTAGGAACAGATGAAGTCTCACGGCAAAAACTGACGGGAGAGAGATAGAACGGAACTACAAGAGGAGTTGATTACTACAAACAAGGCTCTACTGCATTGTACAAATCAACTCCTTTTGTTGTCACCTTGCATTGATTCAAATGATAAAACTTCATCAGTCATTTCAAATTTGCGTAGTTAATTCCTGTGTATGTAAATCCCCTCCCCAAACCCACCCTGAGCTGAGCTGATTCTACAGATCTCTTTCTCCTCTCTATACAGCTGCAAGTGTGCATTACAACCTGCAATAATATGCGCGCGGCATGTTATAAAATCGGGCGTAGATTTGTTCGCGCCGGGTTGAGTGAACAAATCTGTGCCCACGCATACCTTTAAAGATTTGCCCCAATGTGTAATGCAATAATGTGCCATGCATTGTGATATTTACCTATGCAATGCATTAACTTTACAATTTGCCTAACCACACCCATTTTTTATCACGGGCACTATTTTCCACTATATTTATAGCATTTTGATGAATCTAGGGGTTTATTTTCTAATTAAAATATTCTAATCTACAAAACAAAAAGTAAGATCCTTGACATACTGTATATGTAGTAAATCATCAGTTTTGCATGCTGACAGAATTTCTTTCAGTTATTTTTTTCCTACATTAGATCATTCTTTTCTAAATCCACTCTTCCTGATTGAATTTTACTAGAAACTCCTGAGCAAGTAGTCTCTTAAACTCAAGTATGCTTTAGCTCTTCCTTTAGAAAGGACTATGTTGTGATTATTTGCAGTAGAAACTATTCCTGCAGGATTTGCTTGTATTGAAGTCCAATAAAAAGTCATTACGCGCTTGGCTTTTTGAACCTTAAGAGCACACCTAGCTTCACATTTACAGATGACTGAAAAAATGCCAGCAGACCATGGAGGGGAAACCAACAGCACTCAGAAGCACATAGTTTGGAGGGATGTATCTTCCAAGGATATTGGTAAAACAGGGAAGTTAGAATATCCCAGGATAGAGGTTGCGATTAAGGCTGAAGTAGCACAGATGGATATAGAGAGAGCACCCAGATGTGACTGGCTCTATACCGCCCGTATCATTTGCTAATAAGCAGGTTGTGAATGCAAGAGAAATACTGTAAATGTCGGGAAACTTTGGTTTCCCTAACTGAAAGGAATGTACCAATTGATTGGGAAGGTTCTGTATACTAAAATAATGAGAGAGGTTTGGGGTTTTCCTCCCCCATGTGGGAACTGCAGAGGATGTGACCTAGCTGTTTATCTTCCAGAGCACAATCTATCCTCGTGGATTTTTAGTTACAGTTCAAGCTGACAGGAGCCCTCTGTCCCCTGCTTGCTAAACTAGCAAAACTAAAAGTAGATAAGCAATGGGGCTGACGGAATATATCCAGGGTTTTAAGAGAAAAGTTTTGGGGCAGTTCTTCTGGCTGACATTTTCAGTACTTCTTTAAAGTTGGGAGGAATTCCTGAGGACTGGAGACAGGCAGATATGGTTTCTTCTTTGCAAAAGTGAAAGGAAGAAGTAGGGAGTGACAGGCTGGATAGACTTACCTCTGTAATGATTAACTAATAGAATTGCTGTTAAAACATAGAACAGTGCAGTTTCTGGAATCCAAAGGATTACAAGATCTGAGGCAGCATTGTTTTACCAGAGGGTAGGCCTTATTATTAATTTGATTGATTTCTTTGACTGAGTGACCAGAGATTTGGATCAGGTGAGAGTGCTAAATGCAGTGTACTTAGATTTCAGTAAGTACACAGTCAAACAAGTACACAGGCTGTCGATTTGCGCACAAGGCTGCACAAAATCGGCAGCCTTTGCGCACTGAGCCGCGCAGCCTGCCTCCGTTCCCTTCCACCCCCCTGCAACCTTCCCCTCCCTTCCCCTACCTAACCCACCCCCCCCCAGCCCTATCTAACCCCCCCTACCTTTGTTTGAAAAGTTACGCCTTCCCGAGGCAGGTGTAACTCGTGCACGCCGGCCCGCGCAATTCCCCGGCCCGGAGCAGTTTCGGAGGCCTCGGCCACACCCCCGAAATGTCCCCGGGCCGGAACCATGTCCATGGCCCCACCCCGGATGATGTTCCACCATGACACGCCCCCCCGACACCCCCCCCCCAGGAAAGCCCCGGGACTTACTCACGTCCCGGGGCTTGTGCGCCACCGCTGAGGCCTATTCAACCTAGGCTCGGCGCATGCAGGGGGAACTTGGGGCAGGTTTTCGGGGTGTACACGCGTATCTTACACGCCAACCCCTTGAAAATCTGCCCCCAAGTGCTTCATAATAAAGCATATTGGGATCAACTTAAAAACTTAAAGGAGGGAAAGGGGAGATATGATAGAACATTTGTAGCAGGGATTAGAATCTGCACAAATACTTTCCCAGTGATTAACTTGGGATTTTTCAGAAAGGTTTTTGTACTTCCCCAGCTTTTCAGCCACTCTTTTTGGGATGGGTCCTTAGTGGTATAAAATAGCCTCCGAGCATGCACAGAGAGCGAGGGAAGGAGACATTGCAGAGGGAAGGTGGGACTGCAGAAATTCAGAAGATCATCCCAGGATCTCTATCTGCAGAGGAGACTTTGAGTAGGTCCCCAAAGCCTAGTCAAGTGAAGAGGTTTATGAGATAAGAGTTTGGAGAGGTTTTTGAAGAGTGATTTTTGATATTTTGGATCCATTCTTGACAGAGAGGGAAGACTCCTTGGAAGGAAGGACTGGATTCTTGTTTTTGCATTTTGCACCCAGTTAACAGCAAGATGCAAGACAGATTGGAGTTTTGAGCATGTTTGAGAGCTTTGAATAGTATTTTGAGTATCAATTTATTTTTGAAACTGGGGAACATTTTTCCATCATCCCTGGTATAAGTTGGAACTGGAGGAGAATATACCTATCCTCCTTGTGGAAGGTATTTTGGATCAGGGCACAGTTAAGAGCAGAAGGTTTATCAAAAGAGGCATTATGGAAGGAGAACCCTATTTCCCTTGATTTGTATTTCCTCATTTCTACATGATTATTGGAATCATTGCATGGATCCTAATTTTTTAAGCCTTAGTAAACTTTTTTATTATTTGAACACCACGTTGGACTCTGAGCCTTCTCAAGTTGCTCTTTTGGATCAACTGACCCCTCACTATAAGTGAATTTTAAAAGCCTGATGCAATTTTAAAAGCCTGATTGCTACAATATATGCCGTTGAGCTGTCCTAGGATTTGCTCACATAAGTGCACTTTACTCGAGTAAATTGCTTTTGACAATTTCTACGATAGTATGTTACATACACACGAGTAACATCTTTGAAAATGTCCTCCTTTATAGGGGATGCCAGGAAGAGTCGGACATGCATGTGCAACTTTACTTCTGCTATGGATGACGTGTAAGTTAAAAAAGAAAGAAATCCATGGGGTTTTACGGGTCGAGGCTAACTAGGTGAAGTGAAGGCTATTCAGTTAGGGGGTGCTTTAGGGACATATCTCCTAACTGGGCAAACTGGGGATGAAGTGGTAAAACTGGGAATTTATGCTGTAGAAGCAGCATTTGCGTACACATGTGCATACCCACTTAAAATGTCACACACTTGTGTGCATGCCAGACTATTTTATAACGTGTACATATGCATATGTATGTTAGAAAATGGCTGTGTTCCTGGGCGAGGGCTGATGTACGTATGCAAATGTGCGCACGCGCAGCAGTTTGAAAGTTAGCGTCTATGAGTATCAAGTTATGTGTGAGAGTGACTGAGCAGCCTTGTTACCCCACCACAGCACCTAGGACCACAGAAGCTTAGGACTCCTTCCACTGGGGGAGTGCAGGCTGAAGGGCCAGGAGTGTTTCAATGACCTGCAGAAGGTCTGGGTGAATTAGTACTCTAATTGTAAAAGTACATTAATTGAAAAACTGGTAATTTCATTGCCGCACGCATATTAGAATATTTCCTGACTTAAATGCATAGAAATTATGCAGATAAAATCTCCAGTACACATTTTTAAGTTAGAATTACAAATACATTGAAATTCAGATTTATCCAGCTAAATCTTGCAAGCACCACTTATACGGACAAGCTATGACTCATCCAGCTAAGTAGCAGCAAAGTTGCTTAAAAAAGCTATTATCTGGTTAAGTCAGATAGTCTAAAAAGTGCTATTTATCGGGCTGTCTGACTTAAACCGGATAAGTAGTGCTTTTTTATAGACATACTCCGGCTGACTTAGCCAGATACGTGGCATTTAAGACTTATCCAGCCTCTACTTGGCTGGATAAACCAGAAATTAACCAGATAAATGTTGCTGCTTAGCTGGATAAATGGAATTTATCTGGAAAAGTGCAATTTATATTCATGCGTTATTTTCACGTGTTTTGCATGTTGTCAGGGTGCATTTACTTATATTTTATAATCTGTGTATATCATATATGTGCAAGTTTAAAATGCAGGAGTAGATTTTTGCGCTTCCATATACACGCATATATGGGCTTGTGCATGCATGTTTCAAAGTTGTCCCTCCTTGAATATAGCTGGTTAAGATTAAAGTTATCTGGGAGCATATTCCCAGCTAACGTTAACCCTCTACTTGCCCATATCTAGAGATAACTAAATAATATTTTCAACTAACTCCAAATATCGGAGTTAGCTGAATAAGTTATTTGGCTAGCTCAGATCCACCCTGGAACACCCCTGAAATACCTCTCACTTATCTGGATACATTTTAATCCAGATAATGACTTATCTAGTTACAATATATCCATATAAGTGCAGGCATTTATCCAGATAACTCAAAAGTTATCTGGATAAATGCTTTTGAATATCATTGTATCATTATGGTTTGGATTTATGGATCCCAGGTTAGCAGTTTTAAGTATTTAGGAGGCTTCAACTTGTTTAGTATATTGACTTATTTTATATCATAACAAGAGAAGAAGAGATCTCAGTGTTGGGGGCCATGAAGAAGCAAAAGGGATCTTGGCAATGAGGTGAAGTAAAGAGGACTGGGGATAAAGAGAGGAAGGAAAGGAGGGAGAAAAATACCATTTAACCAAGTGTCCTTTACTAGGGAGCATGACCTCTACAAGAAGTCAACATTTTATTACCAAGCTGACTGCGCGTGTATCTCCCTATTTGACATTTGTTTTCCAGTTCTCTCTCTATGCAGCATGGTGCTGCAGCTTGTGTGCTTTGCTTCGGCATGGAAACTAAATCATCATTAACAAGATACTCCATTATTATCTCATTCTGGCATAATTGCTAGTGCTTTTCAGTTTTGAATCATTGTTTTCAGCCTCTTTAAACTTCTGCATCATCATTTTAAACCTATGTTTATCCCATATCTTCCAATATCTCATTGTTCAGTGAATTCCTACAGTGTTTCATGCTTAGGATAATGCTTAGTGTTAACCCATTGTGTCCCAGTGTCCTATTTAGAGGACAGCTTCTTAAAAAACATTTGGCACATAATGGGTCAAAATAAAGATGAGCAAGCAAGGAAATTTGTTAGGGTGAGCCAAATCAGAAATGAGTCAAGGATCCTGATGTGGCTGTAAGACCCAAAAACAAAGACAAGCCCTATTAATTAGGACAGAAAAAACATAAAATAGTAACCAAAAAGAAAATAAACTCTTCTTCAACCTAGTGTTTAATTTATCTATTCTTCTCTTGTTTATTCTTTCTCTTCCTGGTCTTTTCCATCTCAGTTTTATTACTCTGTCTTCTCATTCCTTCTTTTACAACTTCTCGGTTTTCTATTTTCTTTACATTATTTAACCTCTCTTTTTGTCTATTTTCTCTTTCCTCTGCCATAGTGTGTCTGTCTTTATCCCTTCTCCCTGTCTGTCTCTCCAATTTCTCTCCCCTCTAGCCAAACTTTCCTCTCACCCTCCTAACACTTCCCCCCAGCCCAGTCATTCACTTCAATTTCTCTTGCTCCCTCAGCCTAGAAAGCCTTAGCTCTCAAGGTGCTGAGTCAGTAATGATGGAGGATTTTGTAACTTTTCTTTCTTCACCACTTTAACTACCTCTACCTCCTTTCTTCTTTTTCCTTTGCCTCCTCCCTAGATTTTCCTATTTATCATTCTTCTAGTTCCATTTCTCCCCCTCTTCATCTTCCTGATCATGTTTCGCTTCTCTGTCAATGTTAGCCTTCCCCATCCACACTCACATCTGCCCTTTAATTCCAGTTCCCCAAACTTCCATTTCCTCTTTGCTTCATTCTTTTATCTTACCTTCCTTTATATCCCCCTCTCTTATAGTTTCTCCTCTGCTTCCCTTTCCTATGTCTTCTGTTTTCTGCCTTTCCTTTTCCTCCATCTTCCCTTTCTCATCTTCCACCCCCATCCAGTTCTTTCTGTTTTCTCATCTTTATTATTCCTTTCTCCTTTAGAACCCTTTCCTCCATCATTTTCACTTTTCTCTTCTCTCCATTCATCAGACATGTATTTTTTATCCTACCTCAATTTCCCCTTATTTGTTCTCCTACTCCTTCCATCCATTTCCACTTTTCTTTCCCCTTCCCTTTTTTCTTCATTTCTTTTATTCTCCTTCCCTCTATCATACTCCTTACCTTCCCTCCCCTCCACCCATCTACTCTGTTTGTCATATTTTCTCCTTGTATCTACCTGTTGTTAGCAGCTATACAAGTCATAGGGACAATGAGCAGTCACTTCTCCTTTACCACATATATTTATTTCTGGATCAGCAGTGTCCTTCTGCTCCTTTGGGCTTATATCTTTAATTGGAACTGACCTCTATTAGGCCATAGTACCTTGACCCTTTATTTGCAACTACCTTGGTTTCCCCCCCTTTTATATCCTCCCTCCCCCCTCCAACTTAGCCCAGCCATTGTAGCAAAGTCCTTGGCCAGGAGCCAGAGACAATGGCACCTCTGGAGTCTTAAGAATAGACTCTGAATTCTGGACACCAGCTATCTTTGTCAACAATGACTGAGATGCCCTTTACATACCTGTGGACCCTTGAACACTGCCTTTACAGCTGGCCTGGGAGAAAATATTGGGCCTAGGAATTTATTTATTTATCTATTAATTTATTTGTTTATTTATGTATCAACCTATCGAAATTTTAGATGGTTTACAATAAAACAATCATAAAAAGTTAGACATAAGACCAATAATCAAATATAACATAAACACAATCAATAAAATTGAAACATATTGTTAAAAAAAATAGAATAAGAAAACAAAACATTAAAACATTTCCTTCTTTCACATTTCTTCACTGCAAGTCACCATATAGAGGAATATAAAAATCACTATGATAACCTAACTTATAGGAGAACGCCATAATCAACTACATTTGTAAGATTATGGGCTTCGTTGAACAGAAAGGGGCGGATTTTAAAAGCCCTGCTCGCCGGCGCGCCTATTTTGCATAGGCCGCCAGCACGCGCAGAGCCCCGGGACGTGCGTAGGTCCTGGGGTTTTTGAAGGGGGTGTGTCGGGGGCGTGTCGGGGACGGGGCCGGGCGACGTGGCGTTTCGGGGGTGGGGCGTGGCATTTCGGGGCGGGACCGGGGGCATGGTGCCGGCCTGGGGGCATGGTCGAGGCCTCCGGACCAGCCCCCGGGACCAGAGGACGGAGCGGGGCTGCCGGCCGATGCGTGCAAAGTTACGCCTCCGAAAGTTCGCCTCCGAAATCGAGCGGCCTCAGAGGGGAATGGAGGCAGGCTGCACGGCTCGACGCGCGCAGGCTGCCGATTTTGCGCAGCCTTGCGTGCGCCGACCCTGGATTTTATAAGATACGCGCGGCTACGCCCGTATCTTATAAATCCAGCATACTTTGTTCGCGCCTGCTGCGCGAACAAAAGTACGCGCTCGCGTATCTTTTGAAGATGTACCTCAAAGGTTTTAACCAACTTTGAATTTGAGGTCTTAAAACCAATTGTTCCTCATGGCAATGTGTAGCACAACTAGTTAGCCACAAAGTTGACCCACACCTCACATATTTCTAGAGATGTGTTTCATTTTAAACTTTCGGGTCGGGCGCTTCGTGGAAAACTTCATTTTCCTAGGGGTCGTTTTGTTTTTTTGGGCAGATTTTTCGAACCGAAAATCCCCCACCCCAACCTTTCAAATTTACTTAATTACAACCTCCCCCACCACCCTGATCCCCCCTCCCCAAGACTTACTAAAAGCCCTGGTAGTCCAGCAGGGTTCCGGGAGTGATCTATGATGATAGGGTGTCATTGCGCACGGTTCCGACCTTCGTTCGGAAGGTGGTATCGTCCTTTCACGTCAATCAGACTGTGGAGGTTCCAGGGTTTCCTCAGTAGTCTCGGGAGTCCTCTCAAGGCAGGGACCTTCATCTTTTGGACGTACGATCCACAAAAACACACGTTATCATAACACTGTACTAGCGTCTATGTTTAACATATTCATAATTAATCATAAAAAGGGCATGATGAGCGAGGTGATCAGATATTGCACATGACACAAAATTATTCAAAGCTGTTTAAACAGAAGTGGATTGTGAGGAACTGCAAAAGGACTTTGCAAAACTTGGAGGCTGGGCATCTGAATGGCAGATGAAATTAAATATGAAAAAACGCAAAGTGATGCACATAGGGAAAAATGTTTTGGTTAGTCTGTGAATATACATACTGGCTAGGGCTCAGCACATTTGAGGTGTTGATTGCTGCCTAGCTTTTTCATTCCAAGTGGCAGCTGGAGCATATCAGCTGGGAACATCTGTGCCTGATTATTTCTGGCAGGGTGACTAGAGCTTGTTGCTCTTCCCTTTAGCCCCTTTGATTTGGGGCCTTTTATCTGTGGGGTTGTAATAATGTGTGGGTTTTGAAGGACAGCTACTACCACTTACATAACATGTATACAGTGCTACTAAGTAAGTATATGCAACTCTGTACAGATATATAAAAGAGGACATTCCCTGCTCCATGAAGCTTACAATCTAGTTAAGACCCACATAGAAAACAAATTATTTTCTAGTAATCAATCAGGGGACAATTTCTGACTGTATGCATTGCTATAAAGACTGCATGTGCTTTCTGCATTATGGCTTTGCAGCAATTCTGCAAACAAAAGTATGCATGCATGTTCTTTTAAAAATTGCCATGGGTACAAAGTGCATGCAGTCACTTGCACCTGCTTTTTTCTGTGTGGTAAAATTTTGCATGAAAAGTATGCACATAGATTGCAGATACATTCTATGTATGTACCTTACCTCCCTGACCTAACATGCCCCTGGGAATGCTTCCTCTATAACACATGGACATTTAGCCACATTGAGAGTGAGCAGACCACTGGGTTTTGTGGGTAAAACACTTTTTATCCCAGAAATAATTTTGAACATAAGAACATAAGAAAATGCCATACTGGGTCAGACCAAGGGTCCATCAAGCCCAGCATCCTGTTTCCAGCAGTGGTCAATCCATGTTACAAGTACCTGGCAAGTACCCAAAAACTAAGTCTATTCCATGTAACCATTGCTAATGGCAGTGGCTATTCTCTATGTGAACTTAATAGCAGGTAATGGACTTCTCCTCCAAGAACCTATCCAATCCTTTTTTAACAACAGCTATACTAACTGCACTAACCACATCCTCTGGCAACAAATTCCAGAGTTTAATTGTGCGTTGAGTAAAAAATAACTTTCTCCGATTAGTTTTAAATGTGCCCCATGCTAACTTCATGGAGTGCCCCTAGTCTTTCTACTATCCGAAAGAGTAAATAACCGATTCACATCTACCCGTTCTAGACCTCTCATGATTTTAAACACCTCTATCATATCCCCCCCTCAGTCGTCTCTTCTCCAAGCTGAAAAGTCCTAACCTCTTTAGTCTTTCCTCATAGGGGAGTTGTTCCATTCCCCTTATCATTTTGGTAACCCTTCTCTGTACCTTCTCCATTGCAATTATATCTTTTTTGAGATGCGGCGACCAGAATTGTACACAATATTCAAGGTGCGGTCTCACCATGGAGCGATACAGAGGCATTATGACATTTTCCGTTTTATTCACCATTCCCTTTCTAATAATTCTCAACATTCTGTTTGCTTTTTTGACTGCCGCAGCACACTGTACCGAAGATTTCAATGTGTTATCCACTATGACACCTAGATCTCTTTCTTGGGTTGTAGCACCTAATATGGAACCCCACATTGTGTAATTATAGCATGGGTTATTTTTCCCTATATGCATCACCTTGCACTTATCCACATTAAATTTCATCTGCCATTTGGATGCCCAATTTCCAGTCTCACAAGGTCTTCCTGTAATTTATCACAATCTGCTTGTGATTTAACTACTCTGAACAATTTTGTGTCATCTGCAAATTTGATTATCTCACTCGTCGTATTTCTTTCCAGATCATTTATAAATATATTGAAAAGTAAGGGTCCCAATACAGATCCCTGAGGCACTCTACTGTCCACTCCCTTCCACTGAGAAAATTGCCCATTTAATCCTACTCTCTGTTTCCTGTCTTTTAGCAGTTTGCAATCCACGAAAGGACATTGCCACCTATCCCATGACTTTTTACTTTTCCTAGAAGCCTCTCATGAGGAACTTGTCAAACGCCTTCTGAAAATCCAAGTATACTATATCTACCGGTTCACCTTTATCCACATGTTTATTAACTCCTTCAAAAAGTGAAGCAGATTTGTGAGGCAAGACTTGCCCTGGGTAAAGCCATGCTGACTTTGTTCCATTAAACCATGTCTTTCTATATGTTCTGTGATTTTGATGTTTAGAACACTTTCCACTATTTTTCCTATTAGATTAAAACATGTTTAATGTGAGATGGCCAAGATCAGGAAAAGAATGAGTCAGGGATATTGGATATAAAAGCAATCTCAAAGAGATGGGTCTTTAAATTGGACTTGAATACAGCCAGACAGGAAGCAAGATGTACCAGCTCAAGAAGACCAGACCAGATGTATAGTGCTACAAAGAGGGTGTAGAGTCTACAATGAACAGTAGAGGAAAGGGGTACAGATAAGAGCTGACATGCTATCGGTTCTCTTTAATTCTGAAGAGGGTGTTGGGATTCAACTCAGGAGAGTACTTCTGGACTGGGACTGTTAAGTGTGGCAGAACTGGATTTGTTAGACACTATACTTTGGCTGACTGGTAGATGGAATTTGAGGCTTTACCTTCTCATATGAGACCAGAATACATTGGCTGTTAAGATATGATTCTAAACTTTCTGTTTTCTTTAGAGTCTAGTGCTTGGTCTGTGGGCCTCTCATTCATATTTTGGGTCCACAAGCATTTCTGGGTATATCTATATGGATATCATCATAGTTTGAATCTTTTAGGTGTTTCCATGATGTGGTTCATCCAGCAAGAGATGAAATGGGATTAGCTTTTCAGTCAGTATGTTCAAGGCTGGGATCATTGGCTCAACCAAATGTTTTGATTATACACCTGGTCGGGAATGACTTGGTAGTGGTCCCTGTAGGTAGTTTATTATGGCAGTCATAAAGGATCGAGACAGGATTATGTCATGGTTGTTTTTGGAGATATGTATTGCTTTAAAGTCAAAATAATAAGACCAAATTTTGTGGAGTCAAAGCTTGAGCAAAATAAATTGCCAAATTGTCTCTTGACTGCAGGTGCATGGGTTCACTATATTCATCGTGATTGGACATTGGATGACTGAGAGGGACTGTATCAATTTAATAGAATACATGTATCTGATATCAGTATCTGATCTTCAGTAATGCTTTGAAGCAGGCTTTGGAGTGCATATTTTATAATTAGGGAACAAGGGTTAGATTTTGTAGGGGAATACAGACAAGTCGCACATTATTGCATCTATGGATAATTACTCGAGCCATTTACCTGTTTAAGAAAGAGTGTAACCTTATTGTTCAAGACCGAATAGCATTCGGAGGCCCAGGATTTGCATAATAGCAATGAGGCACTTTCTCAAGATTTAAAAAGGTTTGGTGAAAGGGTAGATGGGGGTATGATACTATGGCCTGGCAATTCATTAGCAGCAGTTTGGGGGGGGGGGGGGAGGGGAATTAGCCACCCTCTAGTCAGCCCTTGATTTGTAGGGTAATGACAGTGCTACTTAGCCAGCTTACTGATATAGACCCCCAGGGGCCCACTAACACTCTCTTGAAATGCAGCTGCTGGGCCAAAGAAAAGCTGTGGCTCTCTTTCCGATATGGCCTGTGGGGCAAAGAAGAGTTGCTGCTGAGTGCATCCCCTTCCCCTGTGGCCCTTAGGGCTAAAATGCTGCTACTGCTGTCTCTGCAGTAGAGGACCAGCACTGGAGGCCCAGCCCTAATAAATGTTGCTTCCAGCCATCCGAGCCTCCTTATCTTGCATGGTTACACTGTTTGCAGGAGAAACAGAGAGATGCCAGAGGCAAGAAGCATGGTTTAGTAGTGTTGAGCCCCCATTGCTGCTGTCCTGTCAGCAGAGGTAGCAGTAGCAGCACTTCAGTCCCATAGGCTACAGGAGGAGGGGCAGCACTTGGAAGTGCCTCTTCGCCGCCCCACGGGCCCTGTCAGAAGAGGGGCCATGGTTCTTCTTCTGCAGGGACTGGGCTGGGGAATAAATGAAAGGTAAGAAAGAGGAGGAGAGGATGGATGGTGTCTGGGAAAGGTAGGCAGGGATGTAAGATGAGGGGCAGGAATGGAAGGTAAGAGTGAAGAAGGGAG
Organism: Rhinatrema bivittatum; assembly: GCF_901001135.1. NCBI lineage: Eukaryota > Metazoa > Chordata > Amphibia > Gymnophiona > Rhinatrematidae > Rhinatrema > Rhinatrema bivittatum. Next base: position 89,542,074 of record NC_042615.1, read on the forward strand.
GATGAAAAATGTAGGGGGACAGAGATGGAAAGTTTGTGGGAGACAGAAATGGAAGCTGAGAACAAGGACCAGAGGATGGAAGGTAAGAACAAGGATATAGGCAGTGGCAATGATAGGGAGGATCAACTTGGTGGTGGTGGTGGTCGGGTGGCACTTTATATCCAGGATGGCATTGAGTCCAACAAGATAAAGATCCTGCAGAAGATTATCAGGCGGATTTTAAATGCCCTGCTCGCGTAAATCCGCCTGGATTTACGCGAGCAGGGCCCTCGCGCGCCAGCGCGCTTTTTTTGCATAGGCCGCTGGTGCACGCAGAGCCCCGGGATGCGCGTAAGTCCCGGGGGTTTTTAAGGGGCCGTGTCGGGGCGGGGTCGAATGACGCGGCGTTTTGGGGGCGGGGTGTGGCGTTTCGGGGGCGGGCCCGGGGGCATGGCGCTGGCCCGGGAGCGTGGTCGAGGCCTCCGGACCAGCCTCCGGGTTGGATGACGGCGCACCAGAAGTCCGCTGGCACGCGTAGATTTACGTCTGCTTCTAGCAGGCATAAATTGAGGGACAAAGGTAAGGGGGGGGGGTTAGATAGGGCCGGGGGGGTGGGTTAGGTAGGGGAAGGGAGGGGAAGGTGAGGGGAGGGCGAAAGAAAGTTCCCTCCGAGGCCGCTTCGATTTCAGAGCGGCCTCGGAGGGAACGGAGGCAGGCTGTGCGGCTCGGCGCGCGCAGGCTGCCCAAAATCGGCAGCCTTGCGCGCGCCGATCCAGGATTTTATAAAATACGCGCGGCTATGCACGTATCTTATAAAATCCAGCGTACTTTTGTTTGCGCCTGCTGCGCGAACAAAAGTACGCGATTGCGCTCTTTTTTAAAATCTACCCGTAAATGCACAGTAGAACCTTTATGGGTGGAAGTTACATATGTGATGGGGGAAATTTTAGCAGTGGGGTTATAGTACCATCTCCGTCAAAATGAACAATCAATGACAAGCTAACAGAAATTAGGGAAGCTAACAAATTTGGCAGCACAGTAATAATAGATTTCAATTACCACAACAAAAGAGAGTGCAAAAAACCCCAATCTTAGGTGAACAACAAAAAAACTAGAGAGATGGGATCAGATACCCAAAAATGATGAACTTCGGTAGACAGAAAGATACAACTTGTAAAAAGGTGTCAGCAAGCCTGACAGCGTGTCATACACCACAGTGCTAGGACCGCGTGGACCAATCAATCATCCACCTTTCTAAATAGATATTGAAATTTTTTTAAGTCTTTTTGTAAGCAATTAAAAGCAGAAAAACAGTCCTAAGTGTTAACAATTCATAAACCCAACAACACGGCCGGTGTTTCACTGGAAAGCTTCCTCAGGATAAATTGAGTTTAAAGATCCACTTTGACTGTCAACATAGATAGTGGGACATCTTGTGATTATCAAAAGACATTATTGTTTTTTTATTTTCCTTAGAAGCATGCACAAGATTGCTCCTTGAAGAAAAACTATTACATTTCGAAACGTGGTTCTGGGTTGGGCATTTTGATCTGCAGTGGGGATTTGATTTCACGGCGTTTTCTCAGCGTTTTTTCAAACAACAAATAATTAAGCTAAGTTCTTTTTCATTTGGCTCAATTGAACAATAGAGTTTGGATATTTTAATTGCAAACAAAAAATCCAAAAAATTGGTTATGGATATATATTGAACTGCCATCATAGTATGACCGATGATTATATATAAGGCTGAGTAAGAGACTGATAGCACGTACTGATGATGCCTGGTATGAACGTCATTTTATTAGCACCTGAGAAAATATAGTTTTTTTTAATTAGAGGGAAGGAGGACTACTATATTAAGATCAAAATCTTCCTCCCATATCTTCAAAACAATGTTTTCACTGAAAAGTCCCAAAACTCTAGAATTGTCTTGCAATGGGTCACCACTGGCTACCAACCTTGGATTGTGGGCAGGAGCAGGCAGAGTGTTCCCTGTCCTGGCCACTCTGGAAAGAGACTTACCGGTAATCCTTCCCAGGCCAAGAACCAAGAGTCTTGCAAAAAAACTCAAAAAATCAGCAAAATCTAAACTTTCCCCTCCCTCACTATTGGAGACAACCCAACCAGGCAGGGAGTATACTGAAAAGGTTTTGCTTTCCATCTCCCCTAGATTCCAGACTGTAAGGTCCCTAGAATAAGCCCAAACCTCAAAAAGGAAAAATTATTCTGCTTCCTCTTAACTCTAAACCAAAACTGTACTGCTACACTTTGCAATGATGCAAGCTGCTTTTATACAACCAGCAGGTGGCAAGCTCTTCCAGCAATCATAGTGGAGATGCTGTTTTGAAGGAGTGCACTCCTCTCTTCGCTGCTTAACTGTAACTCTTATCTCAAAAGGGTTCAGGAAGTAGGTCGCTACTATATGGCTCAGAGGGTCCCCAATCTTCTCCACCAGTTATTTTTTCAAAATTTGAGTATGGGACTCGTACACAAATTTTACAATTGTGCAGCCATCACATATAAAGAAATGCATTCCAATACATGACCTCACACTACCAAACTTCCCAATACACAAAGAATGAGATTAGGAGAGCAAATCATTCATTCCTTTTTTTGGGCAAGCACTATACCCAAGCAGGATCTGCATCTTGTGCAAGCATTTTTATTCGTGGCATGACACTCCAACCTGGATGAAAAGAAAAATTAAACACCTGCATAAGATATGCTGGATGTGCAGAGTTTTCCTTGTGGAACATACACCAATGAAAAACATTTTAAACCATTCTGCTTAATGTGCCTAGTGTTAGGTTACAACAGTGGGAGGCCAAATATGGAGCATGACACCTAGTGCTCTTCTACTGCTTGCCTAGGAAGAGGATTTTACACAGTAAAGGATACCGCTTCTTGCTCATGCACCCATCTTTCTTGGCATAACCATACCATTTAACCAAGCTGCAGTTCATAAAGTGAAACACAAAACAACATTAGAATGAAAAATGTAATGACATTCCCAAATACAAAGCACTCTCACTGCTAGGTTATAGTGGACTATCTCACAATCCTTAAATGCAATTTGAACCAGTTAATTACATTTGAGGTTGATAAGTACAACACTAAACACATATAGCAGCAAACACGTCCTCTTATAATTTTCTCTCTTTTCTCTCTTGGTGCTTTGGGTGTTGTGTTCCGCGGCTGCGGACGGCCGCAGCCGCGGCCCCACCTGAGCCTTGTTGGCAGGCCGCTGTGGCAGCATCGGGGGAAGCTGCGGGAATTCTGGTGCCCATCGTTCCTCTGCGCTTCGGCGTGGGTCTCTGAGGTGGCCGCCGGGTTGGGAGCTGTTCCTGCTCCTCCCTTGCAGCGTCAGGCAGCCTTCCTCCGCAGCCGGGAATCCAAAATGGCCGCTGCCATCTTAGACGCGAGGCCACGTTTCCTCACAAGATTTAAAGGGACTTCATCCCTTTAATTGCCTGCACCTGTTTCCAATGAGCCAGAACAGAGGAAGTATATAAGGAGACTTCCTTTGCTTTTTCCTTGACTTGGCAACGTCTTCCTTCAGCGTTGTTCGAGTCTGCTTGCTTCGGTGAGTCTTCTTGTGCTTCGGATCCTTGCTTTCTGGTTCCTGTCTCGTCTCAGTGATTCTTTGGTTCCTGACTTCGGATTGGCAAGCGGTGATTCCTGGTATCTGACTTCGGACTGGCAAGCGGTGATTCCTGGTGTGTGACTTCGGACTGGCAAGCGGCGATCCCTCGGTGTGCGGCCTTGGACTGGTAAGCGACGACCCTCTGGCACTTGATCTTGGACTTCTTCTGGACCATCGTCTCCAAGGGCCCACCTAAGTCCCAGCGGCCTGGTTCCCTACAGGCTCTTCCCGGGGTGGACCGTGGGCTTCCAGGGGTGAAGCTCCAGTTGGCCCTTGCACTGACCTCATGACTCCTCGACCTCTCAAAGGTCCACCTAAGTCCCAGCGGTCCGGGTCCCTATGAGCTCCTCCCAGGGGGACCGCGGGCTTCCAGTGGCGAAGATCCAGTTGGCTTCTTCGACGTCACGACTCTTCATTGTCTCCACGGTCACCTCAGTCTCCAGCGCCGAGGGTCAGCCGGTCGCATCTTCTGTTCCGCATCGCCACCTGACGGGAGAACCTAAGGATCCACCTCCTATGGTATATCATCCTCTCATCGGTCCAAGGGTTCACAAGCCTGATCATAACCCTGGGTGGAAAACAGATGACATTTCTTTCATTTCCTACTCCTATGGAACTGATTCAGAAAGATTATTTTCAGTCTGTTAGTATAGTATCAAATTATAAACCAATTTCTAAATGGTGCTCTATGAATAAAATGATAGAGAAATGGGTATTAATATTAAATGCGTTTTTAGAAGGATATCATGTTCTAGATGAAGGACAATATGGATTCAGAAAATATTGTGGAACCGAAACGTTATTGGTTTCAGTAGTTGATGACATTCAGTGTAATCTTGAAAGATTCATTTCTGGAGTACTTGACCAGTTGGACATTGCTACTGCATTTGATACTATTTCTCACCCTTTTTTACTTACAAGATTAGTTCCTCTCCTATCTGTCAAATATGAATCAGAAGGTTTATGTGATAATACTGAATCAGCATGGTTAGCTATTGATTCAGGAGTCCCTCAGGGTTTGGCGCTATCAGCTGCTTTATTTAATATATTTTTTACAGCCTTTAATATATTTTTACAGCCTTCATGTTCATTAAAAAATTAATCGGGGGTGGTGTACAAATACTATGTGGATGTTTAGCAATTTTTTATTCCTAGCCAAGAACCTGGGATTTTCCTAGAGGCCACTTTTAAACAATGTTATGGGGCAGTTAAAAATTGTTTATTAGAATTTTCTGGTTTTAAATGAAAAGAAAACTACACTTCTTTGGCCTGGACATAGGATATGTCCTGATGTTTGAATTGGATTGGAAGGAGGGCATAAGTTGGGATTGATTGGTGAAACACGAAATTTGGGACACATAGTAAATATTCCTTCCGAACATTGGCCATTACAGAATTATTTGTTGCCCATAGATTTCCGTTTAGTGGTACAGGCTTTGGTTCTGAGTACAGTAGACTAGTACAATGTTTTATTCATAGGCCTTCCCAAATATTTGATGAAAGTGTTACAATTGGTTCAAAATGCGGCTGAAAGAATGATATTTGGTTTAACATGAGGGAGAAAGCGTTAAGCCTCATATGAAAATTCTCCATTGGTTGCCTATTTTACAGTGATCTCAATTTAAGTTGCTTTCCCTAGTACATAAGCAGTTTATGATGAGCATTAGTTGTTTATCTTCTACAATTTCATTATATGTTCCAAATTGTGCCTTGTGCTCTAATTCACATTTTTTGAATGTCCCTTCCAGTCAGGATTTTAGATTGCAAAGTACTAAATCTAAAGCATTTTCGATTGTAGGCCCCTGTGAATGGAATATGTTGTCACTAGAGTTATGAGCAAAAGCAGATTATAAAATCTTTCATAAAAAAATGAAAGGCTTATTTATTTACACAGGCATACTCAGATTAACGTCTATGGATTTAATGCAGTTCCAATTGTTTTGAATAGTGATGTATGTTGCATTTTAATGTTTTAATATATTGTGATGATGTGATTTTTATTGTGTGTATATTATATATGTGATGATTGTAATCTGCAATGGACTGTTTGGATTTGTGAAATATAAGACATTTTAAATAAATAAATAATTTCACACCCATAGAATTGACAAAACTGACTGTAAAAGCAGTAGTGTCCCAGCCTGCATGTACCTACATGTCCTGATGATAAGCAGTACACCTGCATCACTTCACCACTCATATCCTTAGAACAGTACTCCTGAAGATGGCTCAGATGGCATTCTTTAACTGCTGGCTGACTCCATGGCTCCTTGTAAAAGGTTCCAGCCCTCCTTCCTTCTTCACACACACTTCTCCCATAACCTTAGGAAGCAAAAGTTAACACTCCAACCCATAAAATCAAAACTCAATGCCAAAGTCTTCAATGTAAAATCTGGAAGAAAATAAGATTAGATGCAAGGTATAGGTCCAGACTGGCAAAAACCCAATCTAATAAAGGGAAAGTTATTCTTTACAATGACACTTGAAATTAAACCAAAGGACACTCTTTTTCAACAATTTTGCTAATATGTTTTCTTTTTCAAAATGTAACTTCAAAATTTAAATCCTTTACTTCTGTTGAAGAAATGACCACCATGGCATCATCTTCTGGTCTTCTTACCCACTTGACTGGGTAGGTCATCATTTTCTTAGAAAGAAGTCCAAATAAATTCCTAAGTTGATTTCATGGAAGCTGAACATTCCAGGTACCTGAGAAAAAAACCCAAAAAAACCTTGACAGACAACTCACTCAGAAAAGGCAGTTCTTCTTTTCTCAACTTTTCAACTGAGCTAACTGGATTCAACTGGAACAAAGGATACAGTTCAGCAATAACAGTGATGATATAGGAGGCAGTGAATAAGTCTACTTCCTCAGGGTTCCTTTCAACCTTTTCCTCCATCGACTCTGCACTAGAACTGGAATATTTTTCCAGCTCCTCTCCTCCAGGTCCATAGGAGATGATCTTCCTGTTCTTGCACTTAAAACCATCTGCTTCAAGGCACTCATTCACACTAGGGTCCTAGTATTGTCGATGATGGTAACACAGAATCTGCTTCAGCTTCTCGGTAGATGTTATCTGAACATTGGTAGTACTGCAGGGTTTTTGGCTGTGAGTGTTGTAGGGTATAACATTCCATGCACTCTACAGCCCCCCCATCACTTAGAGACAGATGAATCCTTCCCCAAATGAGAAAGAAAACTAAATTTTTGGCAGGTTTTGGCATGCTAAGATACTCCAATTGCAAGAGAGAGAGAGAGAGAGAGAGAGAGAACACTGTAAGAGGGTACCCATAGCTCTATATATCTACCACTATCAGAGTGCACATTCAACTCAGGGTGGGGGGCGGGGGGGGGGGGGCAGTGTTACATTGGTCTGCCTAGGGCCCTAAAAACCTTTCCACTGACCCTGGATCTGGGGTGCCATATTTTATGTAACTCCGGTTCCAGTGCTTGAACCTTGCATGTTAGGGGAACATGGGTTCTGAGGCCATAAGAACATAAGAAAATGCCATACTGGGTCAGACCAAGGGTCCATCAAGCCCAGCACCGTTTCCAACAGTGGCCAATCCAGGCCATAAGAACCTGGTAAGTACCCAAAAACTAAGTCTATTTCATGTTACCATTGCTAATGGCAGTGGCTATTCTCTAAGGGGTAGATTTTTAAAAAAAGCGCGTTCGCGTACTTTTGTTGGCGCACCAGGCGCCAACAAAAGTACGCTGGATTTTATAAGATACGCGCGTAGCTGCGCGTATCTTATAAAATCCTGGATCGGCGCGTGCAAGGCTGCCGATTTTGGGCAGCCGGCACGCGCCAAGCCGCGCAGCCTGCCTCCATTCCCTCCAAGGCCTCTCCAAAATCGGAGCGGCCTCGGAGGGAACTTTCTTTCGCCCTCCCCTCCCCTCACCTTCCCCTCCCTTCCCCTACCTAACCCACCCCCCGGCCCTATCTAATCCCCCCCCCTACCTTTATCCATGGATTTACGCCTCCCGGAGGGAGACGTAAATCCATGCACGCCAGCGGGCTGCTGGCGCGCCGAGACCTGACCTGGAGGCGGTTCCGGAGGGCACGGCCATGCCCCCGGAACGCCCTGGGCCGAAACCACGCCCCCGGGCCCGCCCCCTGCCCCCAAAACGCCGCGTCGTTCGGCCCCGCCCCCGACACACCCCCTTCAGAAAACCCCGGGACCTACGCGCGGCCCGGGGCTCTGCACGCGCCGGCGGCCTATGCAAAATAGGCGCGCCGGTGCGCAAGGCCCTGCTCGCGTAAATCCGGGCGGATTTACGCGAGCAGGGCTTTTAAAATCCGCCCGTAAGTGAACTTAATAGCAGGTAATGGACTTCTCCTCCAAGAACTTATTCAATCCTTTTTTAAACACAGCTATACTAACTGCACTAACCACATCCTCTGGCAACAAATTCCAGAGTTTAATTGTGCGTTGAGTAAAAAAGAACTTTCTCCGATTAGTTTTAAATGTGCCCCATGCTAACTTCATGGAGTGCCCCCTAGTCTTTCTATTATCCGAAAGAGTAAATAACCGATTCACATCTACCCGTTCTAGACCTCTCATAATTTTAAACATCTCTATCATATCCCCCCTCAGCCATCTCTTCTCCAAGCTGAAAAGTCCTAACCTCTTTAGTCTTTCCTCATAGGGGAGCTGTTCCATTCCCCTTATCATTTTAGTAGCCCTTCTCTGTACCTTCTCCATCGCAATTATATCTTTTTTGAGATGCGGTGACCAGAATTGTACACAGTATTCAAGGTGCGGTCTCACCACGGAGCGATACAGAGGCATTATGACATTTTCTTTTCTTCGCAATCCCATGGCCTGGGATGTTGGGTTCTAACAAATGGAAGAGAGGAAATACTCCTCTGGAGCACAAGATGTTGGGGGCGATTCTATTCTTACTTTTTCCTGGGGAGGTCTCTCTTCACTTTCTGTGGGAAGGATGTCAGTGCCAACAAAATACTTTGGACACTTGATTGGGTGTCCAAAACAAAATGTTATTGTAGTAATTGTTCAAAAGCAATTACTGGCACTTTACACATCAGTTCTTGGACCAAACACCTTATTATCATAGTGCTCCAACTTTATATGTGCAAGTGTCTCTCAGTAACTGGGCCAGGGAAAGAATTCACCCTCCAGAAAATAGAAAAGCAAGGCTTCCCAGGTGGACAGGGGTAATCTTATTGGGCGTAAAAGTCCTCTTCCAAAAATACTGGCAAACAACAGGATTTCAGTCTCTACACAACTCCCACTTGTAACTCTTCTCCTCAGGATGAAGAATCCAGATGGGGGTCTCCAAATGTAGCACGATAAGTTCTTACTCACAGTTCTTTCTCTCCAGATGGCACACAGGATCTATCAGAGGAAAGGTTCAGGCAGAAGGGAACCCAACTGCTCTCTGGTTTTGCCCACTTCAAGACAGGAAGGGTAGAATCAAAACCATCCTCCCATATCCTCAAAACAAATTCTGCACTGAAAAGTACAAAAACTTTGGAATTCTCTTGCCACTGGCTACCAACCTTGCATTGTGGACAGGAGTGAAAAGAGTCTTCCCTGTCCTTGTCATCCTGGAAAGAGTCTTGCACATAATCCCTTCTTAAGCCAAGAACCTTGCAAAAATCATCAAAAATCATCATATTCTAACCCCCCTCCCCCCCCCCCACACACACACAAACTTGGAGACAGCTCAACCTGACAGGGAATATAATGGAAAGCATTCATCTCCCATATCCCTGGATTCCAGTCTATGAGGCCTGGTCCCTTGGGTAGGCCCAAGCCTCAAAGAAGAAAACTTCTCCTACTTCCTCTCAACTCTAAACCAAAACTGCACTGCCACACCTTGCAACGATGCATGCTGCTTTTACACCTCAGGGGGCAAGCCCTTCCAGCAATCTCTGTGGAAATCCTTTTGTGAAATGGTGCACCCTTCTCTCTGCTGCCTAACTCTAACTCCTATTTTAAAAGGGTTCAGGAACTAGCGCCACACAGTGGGGATCCCAGGGGGTCCCCACACAGAAAACATGCATCTTCATTACTGTTATATCTAATGCATTTTGACCCTGTGAGTCCAAGTAATTTTTTTCTGCTGTTTGTGAAAGCTCTCAGAAAGAAATCAACAAATAATATAATGAAATAGAAAAAAAACTGAGGAACTTCAAGGTCTCAGAACAAAAGAATACTGTATGTAATTATGTTTTCTGCTTCCGATCGTGTCTCAGAATTTTCAGTACAACACTTTGGGGTTTCTTGTCCAAAAATTTCTGCGTGGTTGGAAAAATTATCTGTCAGAAAGCTTTTAAAGATTGAATAGACTGCAAGCTTTAAATTACTGTTTAAACCCTAAAGCTTACTGCTTTTGCAGGATAAATGTATAAACCTTTTACATAAATAGCATCAGTTTGTAATCTGAGAAAAAAAAATCTTGCCAATGACATCTGTTTAATATAATATTTAAAAAGTGAATTCAATTCATGAATGTTTTTTCCTCATATTTTTTTCTGTAATTCCAAGCTAGACATATCTTATTTCAAAAACTGTTTATCTCACTTTCTAGCAAAAACACATTTTCTCAGTTATTAAAGTCATATCTGTACTGCCACATACAATTATTATTTTTGTGGTCTGATACTTAGAAGATGACTCTTAGTAGAGTCTTTGAGAACATAAGAAGTTGCCATACTGGGTCAGTATGAGGATCCATCAAGCTCAGTATCCTGTGTCCACAGTGGCCAATTCAGGTCACAAGTACCTGGCAAGATCCCAGACAGTAAATAGATCCCATGCTGCTATCACACAGTATTAAATAGTGGCTATTTCTTTATTTCTTATGTCTACTTGGTTAGTAACAGTGTAACCTACCCTGGTGTGCATGTCCTGCACGGGTGGGGCCATAAAAGTATTTCTAAGGTCTTGGGGGCAGGAACCCTGTTTAGCTCTTTTCAGTGCCCCTTTTCCCAGGGTGTGGATCCTTTGGCTTGGGTGGGGGGGGGGGGGAGGGTTCCTTTTGGTCCCAGTACAGGTCTGGCTGACATCCTTTTGGTACTCCCTGGGAGAGATGTCACTTCTCTTGTGCTGTGTGCTAAATGAATACACTGGATGCACTGAATTAGTGTCAAAACTTATGTTAACTGAATAAAATAGCTGCAGTTGGCACACTGCAGTGGATTGGCCATTGTTGAAGAAAGGATGCTGGGCTTGATGGACCCTTGGTCTGAGCCAGTTGGCATATCTTATGTTCTTATGTTCTCCTTGATTCCAGTAATCACCTCTATCTGTGCAGGAATCTTTCACAGGGAAAATGATCCTACCACCCTCCTGGATTAGGTAAACTTTTAGCAGGTCAGGAAAACTCCTTCCATGAATGGCCAAAAATCCTGTCCTCACACAGAGAATAAATTTGTCTCTCTTCCCAGAGGCGTCCTAATCTTTCCTGTCCTTTTAGTCACAGTTAGCAGGTTCTTCACTTCTTTAGATTTAATTCAGTCTCTGACTCTCCTTTGGATCCCTTATGCAGGTTTTCTTACACATCCAGGAGGAAGATTAATACGGTAGTCTTTTCCCTTAACTAAATATGACACTGAAATTATCCCTTGCTGTGGGTTACTACCTCGGATGCGCAGGTCTTCCCTATCCCTGGGCATCTCAAACACAGGGTTCCCCATTCCCTGAAAAGGTCCAGATATCCACCAAGGCTCCTTCCAATAAAAGGTCAAAATCCAGAAATCAATCCAGAGGGATATCCAAACTAGCTAGGGAGTAAACTGGCAGGACCACTCTCCCAACCCTGGTCAGGATTCCCAGGCTGGATTAGTCTGTTTCCTCTGACTGGGCCTGAAATGTTCAACAAAAGGTTAATGCCTACCACCTCCTAACTCTCCAAAAAGTATATTGGTCTGCCTCCAGACTCTCAAGAGAGAGCTGTTATAAAGTCTTCTAGGGGGACAACCATTCCCAGGCCCCTGGAAGGGAGGGACTGGAATTTGGTCCTCCCCTCCATCCACTAACTTACTCTAGATTATGCTTCCATGGGCATACTGGTAATTGAAGAATGACTCTCAGTTACAAAGGTTTATTGACTTCTTCTCAAGGAACTTGTTCAAACCTTTTTTAAACCTAGCTATGCTAACTACTTTAACCACATCCTCCCACAATAAATTCCAGAGCTTAATTGTGCATTGATTAAAAAAGAAATTTAGTGACTTTGAGATTTCTACTTGCATGATATATTAAAAAGTATCCTCAGATTAAATGAAACTGTTATGAATCAGTTTCAATTATATTATTTTCAGCATTTAATCATGATCTACAGAGGCCCTTTAAAGTAGCTTTATTTATTTATTTATTTATTTTTGGTTTTTATATACCGGGAGTTCCTGTATACAATACATATCACTCCGGTTCACATTTAACAGAGTTAACTATCGCCGGGTAGGCGGTTTACATGGAACTGTAGTTGTTTTTTGTTATCTAGCACTGAGGTCAATATTCTTAAGCCATTTAGACAGATAACTCAGAAATTATCCAGCTCAATGGCAAGCTTTGCCATATTCCATCACTAATCGGGTTAATTTTAGCCGGATAAAAAAAAGAGGTGTTCTAAAAGCATTTTGGGAAGGAGTAAAGTTATCTGGCTAAGTTAGCTGATTTTCAATTCTATTTGGCTAAGTTATCTGGCCTTGTGTAATCAGATAACTTGCTACTTAACTGGATATCTTCAAAAGATATCTGGATAAGTAGCACATGTCAAAATAAAAAAAAACAAATCATAAATGAGATAGAAGAGCCTGAGGCCTGATTCCCTTCCTCTCCCCACAAAACATCAAAGATGACCCTGTCGGGCACGCACTCTGCACCCCTCCTTTTTTTTTTTTTTTTTTACTTTTAATAGGTGCCACTTACCTAGGTATCTATTGAAAATATCTGGTTAAGTAGCAAGTTATCTGGCCACATTAGGCAGGATAACTTAAAAACCTAAGTGGCTATATTCAAACAGAGATTTCTAGGCTGTCTGGCTACATGTAGTTGGATAACTTTAGTCAAGTGTAATCAGCGGGATGTTCTCCAGATTATATATATAAGTTATCCAGTTAACATTAGCTGGATAACGTGTCCACTAACTGGCTTATTGTATATGTCCCCCACTGCCTTTTACAGTTGTGAAATGGACTCTTCCTCTTTCAGGAACAAGAAATGTCTCTGTTGAAAAGAAACATACCTTGGGACAATTGATGGTATGTAATTTTGATTGAAAGGAAAATCCTTGAGCTTCACCATAGCCAGCCTATGAAAAGCATGATAATGGCATTGTATTTTGGAAATTCACACAGAACGAGATGCCAACTCATTACAGTGCAGGAGTAATCTAGTGGTTAGAGCAGTTCCCTTGAGGCTAGGGTTCAAGTTCCACTGCTGCTCCTTGTGACCTTAGATAAATCACTTTATTCTTTGTTTCCTCATGTACAGAATATAAATACAGTATAATGCAACTATATATTTAAAGTAAGAAATTCAAAGACTATTTTATCAATGACTTTGAAACAGTAAAAGTCACCTATATCAAAAACCTTTAAAGTATGGACAAAGACTACAAACATTTGTCAAACAAATGAAAAACATAACAAATAATAGAAAATAAAACATATATAATACTGATACAATAAAATAAGAACCGCTAACCTCCACTGAGACCCTATCAACTAGTACTCAAATCATATTTCAGAAGGATGAGACTGGTGACCTGCAACAAGTCCACCTGTTGGTCTAAAAGAAGCTAACTTCAGCATAAGGTCATTCAAAGTACTATTTAACTGAATCTTAAGCTGACCCCACACCATTTTGGTCGCCCTTCTCTTGAATGCCTCCATCCTGTCTCTATCCTTTTTGAAATACAGGCTCCAGAACTAAACACAGTACTCCAGGTGAGGCCTTACCAAGGACCTGTACAAGGGCATCACCACATCCTTTTTCTTATTGGTTATTTCTCTCTCTATGCAGCCCAGCATTCTTCTGGCTTTAGCTATTGCCTTGTCACATTGCTTTGCCATCTTCAGATCGCCAGATACAATCACCCCAAGATCCATCTCTTAGTCCATGCACATCAGTCTTTCATTCCCATACAGCTCTTTTGGATTACTGCATCCCAGATGCCTGACTCTGCACTTCTTGGCACTGAATCCCAGCTGCCAAATCTTCAACCATTTTTCAAGCTTTCTTAAATCTCTTTTCATTCTCTCTACTCCTTCAGGCGTATCCACTCTATTGCAAATCTTAGTATCATCCTCAAATAGACAAACTTTACCTTCTATTCCTTCTGCAATGTCGCTCACAAATATATTAAAAAGAACCGGTCCCAATACCGATCCCTGTAGTATTCCACCTAACACGATTCTTTATCAGTCAACATTTCCTTCAGTAAGTACCATCCAGTCTACTTTGCTGAATAGTAGCCTTCTATGCTCTTGTAGGATGTAGAAGTGGTCAGAGATGGATTTAGGAGTATACCACCCTTAGGCCTGTTGCTGCTATTGCGCCTCCTCTTCCACCCTCTTCCCAACTCCTGGGTAAGTTCAGACAACAGGGAGCAGGAGGTGTAAGGCACAGTCCCACAGTTTGCTGTGGCAGCTCAGGCATAGCTTCTGTAACAAAAACTGGAAAATCAGAAGCTCATTGGCAAACATTTCCATCTTTCATATTATTAAAAATTAAGTAATTTTACAATTTTGCTTGTGTCTTTATAATTTTTTTTATTGGGTGAGAAAAAGGGAACTTAAGTATTAATACAGGGATGAGATCTCAGGATGAGTAAAAGAGAAGGAAAGGGTACGAGAACCATGGATAAAGAGAAGAAAGGAGGAGGACTAGGAATAAGGTGAGGAGAAGTTGAAAGGACTAGGGATAGGAGGAAGGAGTATGAGAAGGAAAGAGGACTGAGGATGGGGAAGGAGAGATATAAAGTAATGTGGATTGGGAGGATGGGAGATAGGGATGGTAGAGGAATGTGGGAAATCAGAAATGTGACATGGGAGGAAAAGAGGAAGAGTGTTGGAGATTCTCGAATTGAGAAAGTGGACAGGGAGTAGGACATACTAGGAGTAGGTAACAGGAAAGGGAGTAGGTTCTGGGATCTGGAAAGAAGGAAGAGGAAAGAAGGGAGGTTCCAGGATCTGGAGGATAGAATCTGAGATCAAGGGAGAGAGAACCTGAATTGCAGTGGTTGGGGGGGGGGGGGGGGGGGGGGGGGTATCCTTGCTGTGCTCTGGTCCTACTTCCCCCTTAAAACTCCTCTCTAACCTCTCAATCTGGCACACTCACACCAGCCCCAAACCCTTCTCTTTCACACACACAAACACTGACCCCTTGGTCCCATCTGATCCACTCTTATTCCTCAGTCTCTCTTCTCACCCCCAATGATTCTTATTCAGTCTTCTTAATCTTACCAAAATAAACACCTTTGTGCTTCAGGCTTACACCCCTCCCATTTTGTTCTCTGCATGCTGCCTGGGAAGAGAGGGGCTGGATCAGGAAGCAGAGAGCTATTCTCTGCTTAGTGAGATTCAGCACAGCTGGAAGGTAATACATCTTCAGCCAGCCTGCTGCTCCCCAGACTTTTGCTGCTCTAGGCACAGGCCTAGCGTGCCTATTGACAAATTCAGGCCTGGTAGTGGTGATGATCATTCTTTTTGAACAATAAATCTTAAGTATGGGATTTAACTTACATTCCTCTTATTTGATCCTCTTTTAAATTTGAATGATGGATTATCTGATGCAGAATGCACAGTTAAGCTTTTCCTCACAGGGGTAGTTTTCAAAACCATAGTCAGCAAGTATGCAAGGGGATTAGAAGTTAGCCTGCATCCTCCCTCCCCCTCACTCTGGCCAATATGTGTTTTCAAAGAGAAAAAAATTCCATATTCTCCAGTATGGTGTCCAGGTCTGCATGCGTATTAGACGGGCTTTTCATGAGCATTCCATTACCACGTGGATATCATCACTGCATGCAAGTTTTTGCTTCAGCTATTTAAGCAGGTAAGGGCTTTGATAGAGGTTTTAAGTGTTTGGTGGGGCTTTGATATTTTTGTGCTTTGTCTAGTGTCACAATGATTTCTACTCAAATAGGTAATAAGTCATAAGGAGAAGGCTGACGCAACAGAGGCAGGGCTGGTGCTTCCATCAGGTGATCACCTAGAGTGCTAACATTTTGGGAGGCAGCAAAATCCCCCTACCATGAAGCCAAGAGCGGTGTGTGCCAGACAATACCACCAAAGAAGATAGAGATGTGCTGGAGCCACTGCTGTTGGTAGGAGGGAGTGCTGTGCTGGAGGCACATTTGGAGATGAGGGTGCATAACAAGGGTTATTCTAGGGTGCCAAATACTCTTGCACCGGCCCTGAGAAGAAGTATCTGCTAGAAAGGGTTTACAGGCCCAGAATTAGGTATTTGGGTTTTTTTTTTTTTTTGATGAGCAAGTGTTCATTAGAAATAGATCTGACAAGCAACTGTGTATCTCTACCAGGAGTTAAAGGGGTAAGAGAATCCAACAGAGAAGTGATGCACTGTCTGTGGATTAAAAAATCACCATTGCTTTAGGCTTCCTAGCATAGCCAGCTTCCAGAAAAATATGAAGTTACCACACTTATTAGCCAAACAGCCACTTCTCACTGCATTCAACTAATCAATATTTTTTTTCCTTGAGAAACGCAGCACCAGCAGCAAACCATGACAGACTTTTATGACATCGCTAATTTCCCTTCATTCTAGGGTACAACTGATTGCACGCATATTCCAATCAGGTCATGGGCTATTATCGAATAGAACTACAAGAACAGGAAATCCTTCCACTTTCTCAACATACAGGTGGTGTGCACTGCCAAAAGACTGATTACTGAGATGGTAGAAAATTGTTCTGGCTCATACCATGATCCTTTCAATCTCTCACAGTCAGGCCTAAATCTCACTTTTTTGAGGCTGATGGCTGTTAGGTTTTTTTTTTTTTTTAATCATCTTGAATTGCTTACAGCTTTGGCCTACTAATATAAATACATTGTTAGCCTGCCTACTCCCACCTAAGAATGTTAGTAGGCTTGCTAGGTTGCATATTTACTTCTCTACTTTCCCCATTACCCTACTTCCACTTTGTTTTTAATGGACTTGCTTGTGTGCACTCTTCCTTCCCATTCCCATCACTTATTTAGCATACGTTCCCCACCCAGAGGTGATAATAGTTATCCCCACAAGATCAGGATAATGACTCTTATTTCTTTATCTTCTAGAAAGCAACATTATAGTGAAGCTCATAGGCTCCCCAAATTATTTGCATTTTAAAGATGTTTTTATCATCAGTTGGTACATGACTTTATATCTCTGCTAAGATCTGTAGGATGTTCCTTGCATGCCCTGAAATGAATTGAAGGGGCCCCATGAATTAAACAAATCCTATTTGTTTCAGTCATTTTAAATAGAATGATTTCTATAAGCCAATAAAGTCAATGGACTCAGAGAAATCATAGGAAAGCAACAGGTGCATGTGTATAGTTAGAAATTGATACAGTGTAGAGTAGGCAGTCAGCGAAGAAGGGGAGGATGAACATGTTGTCAAGGACACAAGAGGAATGATGTATCACAGTGAAGCAATTTTCCAGTCTGACCTATCATTGTAGAGTGGGTACAGTGATGCTGTCTTGCTTATCTTGAAGACTGAGCATGTCAGAGGATTACTCTACATTGCTTCTCAAGACATTGTCTGTGTCAAAGCCTAGTCTGAGCTTGCTCTTCTTGCTAAAGTTTTTTGCTGTGGCATATTTTATAGTGTCACTGTGCCAGCAGCAGCCACTCAGTCAGACAAGAGAGGAAGTCAGTAAGGCAGTGCTGCATTTCAATATCTGTGTGTCATAGCAGATTTGTGTTCTTTACTTGTAATTGCTTTTCTATTTTTCCTTTCCGGTGAATGAAGCCTTAGGCACACTTGAGCTTAGTAATTTATTTTCTATCTGCCTGGCAGCATGCACAGTGTGGGCAGTGGGCAATAAGCAGTGGGCATAAGTAAGAAGTTAAAGCAAGGCAGAGAGTGCAGCATAACAGGCTGTGTTGTGAAGCCTGTCTGTTTCAGAGAAGTAGTGCACAGCAGTGTGACATTCATTGTAGCAGTTTCTCTGTTTTCTTCACACAGCAGCATGCACTGGCACAGTCAGTGAGCATTACAATATCAATGCAAAATATTAAATCATTGTTGTAATCTTCACATCCCCAGTGACATAAAAACTTTCATGTCAGGGATAGGGAAAGGCAGAGCAGATAAAGTAAATGTAAATGTGTCCATAATCTGCCAGGTTGGCACTGGCACTGGCATTGCCAGTAAGAACCCAAAAGTAGTCCCCGTATAGCAACCAAGAAGAGATCAAGTGTGGGAGGAACTCTAAAAGAGTTTACTTATAGTAGTGCTAGAGATGTCATGCAAAACCAGAAAATCAGGAAATAGAACAGATTGAGGGCAGCTCAAACCACTCCACAGTCACTTCAGAAAATGTTGTGATGTACTAATTGTGATATCTTTTACATTTGACAAACCCATTCAACAAGACAATTTAAATTCTACCCTGCACATGGAGGGCATGGAGCCTCCTGCCCTGCACCTGGACATGGAGCCTTGCTTCCATGCCCAGACCTTATACCTTGGAGTTCCCTTTACCACTGTGCTTTATCACAGGCTTACATAAAAATGGTTTCTCTTGAACTTCTTTTGTGATGTGCTAAGTGTGATAATAACCAGACCTTACACCTTGAAGTCATTCTTTGTGCTGCTTGGCCCCTTTATCAGTGCTGCCTTGGCGGTTTGACTGCCACCTTTTCTGCTTTGTTCCCCCTTCTTGTTGACTTAGGTTGCAAATGTCACTTTCAGTACCAATTTCCACTTGAGTTGCCATCAAGGATTCTATGAGACAAAGATATTGTGACGCAGAGCTGCCTCAGTGCCTTCCTCTCTTGTGTGACTGAGTGACTGCTACTGGCAACAGTGAGACAATAAAACATGCCACAGCAAAAAACTTAAGCAAGAACTCAGGGAGAAAAGTCAGAGATATACTTTCACACAGACAATGTCTTGAAAAGCAATGTAGAACAAATCTCTAATCTGCTCAGTGTTCAGGATCAGCATGACAGCATCACTCTACTCAGTCTAAAGTGATAGGTCAGACCAGCAAATTGATTTGCTGTGAGATGTCATTCCTCTTGTCTCCTTGATAATATGCTCATCCTCCCTCTTCTCTGCTGAATACTTGCTCCACACTGCATCACTTTCTAACTGTACCCATGCACCTATTGCTTTCCTATGATTTCTATGAGTCCACAGACTATAATGGCTTATAGAAATAATTCTATTTAAAATGAATGAAACAAAAAGGATTCTTCGTGGGGCACCTTCAATTTTTTTCAGGGCCTCACAAAAGAAACAAATTGGCCCTCTATTCATTTTGTTTTTAACTAATGCACATGCTTACTGATATGTGGAATAGAAGATCTGCCTGCACATGAAAATAAAGAAGCTACTGTTTTAGTAAAAGTTGAAATGTAGTTTTACCTGTGGCAAACCAAGATGGTAAATAAAACAACTGCTTCAATGCACCTGCCTGCAGTGTTTTTGTATTCTAGATAGCAATCTCAGACAGGTTGTGAGCCATGTCCTGTCACAGTGATACAGATGAAGAACCGGGGGGGGGGGGGGGGGGGGGGGGGGGGGAGGATATGCTTGTTTGTAGATGAAACAAAAATTCATAACAGAGTAGACATGCTAAAAAAGAGTGAAAAAAATTGAAAGAACTTTGAAGAATTTCAAGATTGGAAAATAAGCTTCAATAGCAAAAAATATAAAATCATATATCTTGGATACAAAATATCCATTAGCTACATATCAGTTTGAAGGGTAAGAATTAGAAATTGTCAAACAAGAAAGATCCAGGAACAATCATCTCAGTTGAACTCTATGTTGCATGCAGTTAATATAAAAAAGTAAGAGGGAAAGCTACCAATAGACTAAGTTGTATTCTATAATGGATGTGACCCCCTGGGCTGTGACATTTATTTATTTATTATATACCAACATTTGAACTGAGATATCACATTGGTTTACATTCAGGTACTGTAGGTATTTCCCTATCCCCAGAGGGCTTACAATCTAAGTTTGTACCTGAGGCAATGGAAAATAACGTGACTTGTGGTTCGTAGCCCACTGCTCTAACCACTAGGCTATTCCTCCTCCCCTATGGTTTACATGGCCTAGCAGGTGAACCCACTAGGCCCAAGCTGACAGCAGGTGGACTCGCTCTTACAAAGATTAGATCTAGGGCTTCATCTATACCTGTCCCAGTTCTCACAGGTTGAGCCTTTGGGTTCCAGGGGCCAGCAGGGCTTAGATGAGAGTAAGGAGCAGTCAGACATTGTTGAGTAGTGGGCAGAGGTCAGGGCTGGCAATGAGCAAACGGTGTCCGGGTCCAGGCCAAGGTCAGGGCAGACAGCAAGCAGAAGAGTAGTCAAGTCTATAGCAAGAGTCAGAACCTGGAGTCAGGTAGAAACGGACATACAAAATGAGAACAAGGCACTAGAGGGATCAAGACACAAGCAAGACAAGGAAAGGCAAGACAAGGCAACAATAAGGCAGGGTAACAAGGAGGCAAGACAAGGCAAGGCAAAGCACAGAGACAGCAATGGGAAGTCCCACGGCAAAGCACAGCAATGGGAAGTCCCAAGGCAAAGCACAGAGACAGCCATGGTAAGTCCCACGGCAAAGCACAGCAATGGGAAGTCCCAAGGCAAAGCACAGAGACAGACATGGGAAGTCCCACGCGGCCAAGATGCCACCATACCCCTTGGTCTCCCTAGGTGCGTGCACGCACAGTGCACTAACACTTGAACTCCCAACGGCAAGAAACTGAACTGCCGGTGCTCAGCGATAATGTCACATGGCTGGGAATTTAAACCTCAGCTGCCCTGAAAACCTTGCCTCAGCCACAGGTCCTCCTGTATGGTGGCATCTTGGCCGCATGGGACTTCCCATGGCTGGCCAAAACATTACACATAAGCAGAGGGAACAGAAGCAGGAAAAAGGAAGTCATTTTTCCCTTTTATAGGTCACTAGGGAGACCTCATCTTGAGTACTGTGTTCATTTTTGAAGACAATATCTTCATAGAAACATTGGAAACGGTTCAGAGAAGGGCTACTAAAATGATATGGGAGATGCCACACAAACCCTTTATAAAGAGGCATAAGACTCTGAAAATGTATTAGGTCTAGGAGTGTTAAAAATAAAACAGTCAGGAGGCATAAATGACAATAGTTCATAGGTGACTGTATTTTATAGTATGTAATTGTTGCGTATTATAATTATGTTTAAATTTTGCTGTGAACCACCACAATTGTATACAGAGCGACGGCATAAAAATAAATAAATACATTTTTAGTGAGCAGGGAGGGGACAAGCAAGATGGTGGATAAGCTGTAGCCTGGACCTTGGCTCATTATCAATTTTATTGGTATTGCATGCTAATTATTTTCTTTGACGATGGTGAATAAGAGGAAATGAAAGACTTGGGCTTTTCCTGAGGCTCCTATGTTTACCACTGTTCTTAGGCTGATAGAGCCTTGGCTTCATTTATATTCAGAAGAAAGCCATTGGGAAGAGAAGTGGGGACAGGAATGCACCAACCTCCCTGGCAATGGTTGTTTCTCTCAGTCCGGATAGGAGGATGCCAGGACATTGTGCTCTGGGAATAAGGATGCCCATTGATCACTCAGTGAAGTTGCAGGCCCAGATGGAGCAGTGGTTGTGGAATCCAGGGGCTGCAGGGTCCTTTCTCCTCTTGGGTGGTTTCTGGTATTAGGGATCAAAAAGGTCATCTGTTTGCTGCTGGCAACACAGTATTGGATGGTCTGGAATTTTTTTTAGTCAAACCTAAGACATTTTTCCTAGAAGCTGTTTGCTTTGCTATTGAAAGGTTGGGTAAGATTCTTTCTGGGAATTGTGTCCAGTTGGCATTCCAGATTTCATTATTCACCTCTAGTGTTTCAGCCTTAGAAACTGCTTCTAGATTGTAATAAGAAGTTGGAGATTTTGAACTTAATATGGGGAATGTTCAGCAGGATGAATCTTTTCTGGTCACAAACAGTAAGTATCTGAATAATGTACTGGACAAGTCTGAGAATGTTCTTAAGAATAAACAATTGCACTTGATAAACTTTCCTAAATCAGAGAAGATATCTGCTGAAGAAATGTTTACAAAATATGCTGGGGTAGATTTTATAAATGTACGTGCGGGCGTACTTTTGTTCGTGCACCAGGCGCGTAGCCACGCGTATCTTATAAAATCCGGGGTCGGCGCGTGCAAGGGGGTGCACATTTGTGCAACCTGCGCGCTGAGCCCGGCTCATGCTGCCTGTTCCCTCCGAGGCTGCTCCGATTTCGGAGCGGCCTCGGAGGAAACTTTCCTTCTGCCTCCCCTCACCTTCCCCTCCCCTCCCTTCCCCTACCTAACCCAACCCCCGGCCCTATCTAAACTCCCCCTAACTTTGTTTGAATAGCCTAACTTGCTTTGGTGGCTGTCTAGATTATTATGAAGCTTGGTGGTAAAAATAATGTGGAGTGGGGGTGGGAGATGGGTGTTAAATTAAGAATGGGACTTATAAGAACCAAAGATGAAGACAACAGTGTTGGTGCCTAGGTGGCAGAGGATGGAATTGTAGCAAAATGTGAACATACTTGGAAGAGAGATAGAGGGCAGTAGCAGGAACAGGGCTCAGAATTTGGATAAAAGACAAAAGGATGGTAGGTTTGCTGGTGTTGGTTTAAGTATAGAAATGTATCTGCTCATTTTTACAAAATGGTAGATAAATGAAGAAGACACTGGGCTGGCCCATTTTGTCCTGATCTGCTGTCATTCATTGTATTTCATACTGCCTTTTAGCCAAATGTCAGAGATATATAATTGCTAGGTATGCATGGAAATACTGCAAAAACTGTGCCTTTCAGTGGTGATTACCATTAGCGTGCTGGAAGCATATCAATAACACTTGCACATTACTGTAAAGGTGTTAAAAAGCTCATGCGTATTGGAATGAAGTTGATAATATATTACATATTGTGGAGAGAGAGGACCTGACCTAAAATGGATTTATTCTTCTGTTCCAAGACCAACAGGGCCTGTTGGATGTCTTTTCCAAATGTAGAATAAAATTATTTTTATTCAAATACCTTTATAACCAGAAATTCTTCTGAGTCTTGAATGAAGATAATATGAGTCACAAAATCAGGATGAAGTTTCAGTTCACAGTAGCAGTGACTTATTGCAAAGTGTAAATGCTTAGATGTTTCTTTTATGCTTTCTTTATCCCCTTTTGAGAAAGAACGCCTGACCCCACTTGACCTGAAATAATTGGAAGCTGAACTGAGACATGGCTCTTTTCTCTCCCAATGAAAAAACACACCAAGCTAAAATGAAAGTCTGAGTTCAAATCATGCTGTATTTCAAGTTGTGGTTTGAGAATGGAGCCTTGATTAGAAAGCATTCTGCAAGTTGATGTTGGATAATCTTGAATATTTAAAATATCCAAAGGAGATTAGACCTCAGGAGAAGAATGTCATTGTATATAATCTCAGGCAGGTATGAAATACCGAATAAACTACAGCATGCATCTGAAACAGATGGATATGATAAAAAATTTACATTACTGAGATGTCTGATGCAAGCCTTGTGATCAAAAATAAGAATCTTGCATAGTGTCATGCTAATGTGACTGGTTTTGAAGTGCAGGATAACTAGAAGATGATTATGTATCATTGAAGAGATATTTAGCAGTACTGCTTATCATGTAATCAAAAACTTGTATTACTACTGCTATTACTATGGATGCCATGCCATTTAAAGTACTTCTGGAAAGGGACATATCATTTGAGTATGAATGATTAGTATGGTTTCTATTTGCTCCAACAGACCATCTCTGTGAAGTTGTATGTTTCTGATTTTGTCCTGTACTGGCCTGAAAAGAAGACAGCCTCAGATATAAAATGGAAATTAAAATTGCATGGGACAGGAGGCAATGTCCTATTGATGATCGAGATCCGATTGAAATGTAAGAAATAGAGAGTAAGATGGAAAGGTTAGTTTTCTCAACGGAGGAAGGTAAATAGTGGAGTGCACCCAGGGATCTGTTCTGGGACCGGTGATTTTAAAATTTATATAAATGATCTAGGAAAAGGGACAATAAATGAAATGATCAAATTGGCAGACAACACAAAATTATTGCAGGATGTTAAATCACAAGCAGATTATGAGAAATTGCAGGAGGATCTTTCGAGACTGGGAGACTGGGCATCCAAATGACAGATGAAGTTTAATTTGGTTATAACAGTGGCATCATCTCTGTTCCTCTGTACCATCTCAGTTTTCCAGATTATGAGAGGCTTTGATTTTTTTGGGCCTCCCCCTGGTTTGGGTCCTACCCTTAATAAAGATGGTTTTTAGCTTTTCTATGAAAGGGATTGGCAATACTGGAATCAGACCTTGACCAACAGGGTCTGAGTTGGCTATATTTTGTTAGGCCTCAAGTTCCACCAACTAATAAATTCTGTTTGGAATTTGCTGGAGTTTTTGGAGCCTGATTGGTTTCAAACTGAAGGATACATCTCCCCTTATAAGAGGGACTGCAGTTCAGATTGTTTGATTCCCTGCATTCAATTAACAGTAGAGACAGACATTTTGGGAAAAAGGTTTTCTTCACTTGTTTTTGGTAGCTCATGATGAAGAAAGAGCCTAAGCTTCCCATCCTTAAGAACATAAGAACATGCCATACTGGGTCAGACCAAGGGTCCATCAAGCCCAGCATCCTGTTTCCAACAGTGGCCAATCCAGGCCACAAGAACCTGGCAAGTACCCAAAAACCAAGTCCATTCCATGCTACCGTTGCCAGTAATAGCGGTGGTTATTATCTAAGTCAACTTAATTAATAGCAGGTAATGGACTTCTCCTCCAAGAACTTATCCAATCCTTTTTTAAACACAGCTATACTAACTGCACTAACCACATCTTCTGGCAACAAATTCCAGAGTTTAATTGTGCAATGAGTGAAAAAGAACTTTCTCCGATTAGTTTTAAATGTGCCACATGCTAACTTCATGGATAGGAAGGGTCCCAAAGATACTGACTGATCTCAAAGAAGGAGGCAAGAAGAAAGGCTATTATGTATATAGATACTGATGTTCTTTTAATTACCATTCTCCTGTTCATTTTTTCAATTTTTGCCATCTTGGCTTGAATCATATTTTTTAAGCTGCAATAAACCGGTTTTATGTTGAACACTATCAAAAAACTCTTGCAGAACTTTTTTCCTGGCTTCACTGATATTGTTAACCTTCCTACTGCAGTGAGTATTCAGTGAATTATGTGAAAGGTTCATGGACAGGAACATTTCTGTTGGTCTATTCCCATATTGCACTGAGGACCTTGAAGGTTATTCCTCCTCCCCGCTGGTGGAACCCCAGCCACCCAGAGGCTTGTCGGTTCTTATTGAAAAAAGGGAAGAGAAGAGAGAGGGGTTTGGGACATTTGTGTTACAGCCCTGGGAAAATAGTAGGTGCAAACTGATGCATATAGGGAAAAATAATTCAAACTGTAGTTACATGATATTAGGTTCCACATTAGGAGTCACCTCCCAGGAAAGGGATCTAGGTGTCATTGTAGACAATACATTGCAATGCATTGAAACTGAATATTTCAATGCATTAGACACATGTACTTTTCCTTTCTATTTAAAAAAATATACATATGTATATTTAACACACTAAAGTATAAAGTGTATATCGAGATTTAGGCATAAAAGTTGGCTAATTTTTAAATGTGCGTGTAACCCGGATTTGGGGCAGCAGATAGTTAACAACTAGGCAATCAGAGAATGTAGATGTATTGGGGCTGGATCCACTTGCACTGGCTCTCTGATAAGTCTCTTCTACCGAGGGCCTAGGTTCTTTACTGGTGGGGAGAAGGTATTCTTCCTTCAAGGCCCTGAGTGGCAGTGTCACCACTGTAACTTCTATACCTGGGAGAGGTGTAAATATTTTACCACTGTGAATGATGTAGGTATCAATAACGTACAGGAGACTCGTATGGAGTGTCCAAAACATAAATTTTACTGTAGGTCACTTTGTGGAGTGAACTGAGTATCCAATGTAATCAAATCTATCTCAAGCATATACATTATAGACATCCTTAAAACTCGACTGGTTATGTGTGCTTCCAGGAGAGGATTGGGAAACACTGTATTTATTTATTTAGACATTTTGGGCCGGATTTTAAATGCCCTGCGCGCGTAAATCCGGCCGGATTTACGTGCGCAGGACCCTCGCGCGCCGGCGTGCCTATTTTGCATAGGCCGCTGGCGTGCGCACAGCCCCGGGACGCGCGTAAATCCCGGGGCTTCCTAAAAGGGGCGGGAGGGGGCATGTCCGGGGTCAGGGGGCGGTTCGGGGCTGGGCCGGGGGCATGGTGCCGGCCCGAGGGCGTGGTTGAGGCCTCCGGACCAGCCCTCTGGTCAGGTGATGGCGCGCCAGCAACCTGCTGGCACGTGCAGATTTACATCTGCTTTCAGCAGGCATTAATCTGCCAACAAAAGGTAGGGGGGGGGGGTTTAGATAGGGCCAGGGGGGTGGGTAAGGTAGGGGAAGGGAGGGGAAGGTGTGGGGGGGGTGGAAAGAAAGTTCCCTCCGAGGCCGCTCCGATTTCGGAGCGGCCTCGGAGGGAACAGGCAGCGCGCGCCGGGCTCGGTGCACGCAGGTTGCACAAATGTGCACCCCCTTGCGTGCACCGACCCCGGATTTTATAAGATACGCGCGGCTACGCGCATATCTTATAAAATCCAGCGTACTTTTGTTCGCGCCTAGTGCGTGAACAAAAGTACGCGCTCGCGCAAAATTATAAAATCTACCCCTTTATATACCATTGTTCCATGTATAGATCACAATGGTTTACAACGTGACATTCATAGTTCTAACTCAAGCAAACAAACAAAGATTGGTTACAGAGGTGGTATTCATAGGCAGGCATTAATATCAATCAAGTGAAATTTTCTAGTCCATATTAAGATTGATCTAGTACATAAGGCAAAGATTACGGATAATTAAAACAAAATGATATTCACATCTTAGTCAGTGGGTTGTTTTGAGAATCTTGCTTTCTCTCATTTGATTTATTCTTCATGATTCGATTATTATCTTTTGTCCTTCTTGTCTTATTGGTTCTATATATTCTGATGTTTTTAAGTTAAATTATATGCGTTTTTGATTAACCATGTTTTTGATTCACATTTAAATCTTTTTATCTGGTAAAATACATAATGTCTAAAGCAGAGAATTCCTGAGCTTTGGACCCACCATGGAAAACACTCGATCTCTTATTTGCGTCAGATGTGTGATCCATATTGTGGGAATAGTCAATAGTCCTTTATTTTGAGATCTTAGTATTCTCTAAGGATTGTAAGGTTGTAGTGTCATTCTTAAAATGCTGGTGTTTATTGGAATGAATGATGATGCATATTATCATTAATACTTTATAGTAGATTCTAGATTGTACTGATAACCAATGCAGTGACATCAGCGAGGATGTAATGTGATTATATTTTCCTAGATCCCAATAATAGTCTTGCTGCAGCATTTTGTAATAGTTGTAGTAGTTTTAAGTGACTTGCTGGAAGACCTAGTAGTAAGGAGTTACAATAGTCAAGGTCTGAGAAGATTAGAGACTGCAATACAGTATGGAAGTCCTCAAACGTTAATAATGGCTTTAAGTGATGTAGTATCCGCAGCTTGGATTAAGCTGTCTTAATTAATTTACTAATGTGCATTTTCATTGTGAAGTTCTCATCTAGTGCACACCTAAATCCTGCCCTTGAATTGAGGGATTAATTTGAATATTACCCAG
Organism: Rhinatrema bivittatum; assembly: GCF_901001135.1. NCBI lineage: Eukaryota > Metazoa > Chordata > Amphibia > Gymnophiona > Rhinatrematidae > Rhinatrema > Rhinatrema bivittatum. Next base: position 89,569,657 of record NC_042615.1, read on the forward strand.
GCCTAGGGCAGGTGGTGTAACTATCGATGAGTTTCTATTCAGCCAAATGATTTCAGTCTTTTTAGGGTTTAATGTCACTTTAAGTTGCGATAGTTCTTGTTTTTTGCTTTCATATAGGTAGAGAGTATCAAAGCTGTATTTTCAAATGATCTGGAGATTGGGATGTAAAACTATAAGTCGTCAGCTTAAAAGAAGAAATGTATTCCTAGATTCGCCAGTAGTTTACTCAGTGAGAGCATGTAAATATTAAATAGTGTTGTTGAGAGGGCTGAGCCTTGAGGGATACCTGTATCATACTAGAAAGTGTCAGTTTGACTTGGAATGTTCTGTTAGATTTATGTAATTGACCTGGACTGAGAATGTTTCTCTCTACAAGAGTTTTGCCTGTAGTAGCTGCCAAGAATAATGGGCTTCCTGAATGATTTTATGTTAACTAATGATATGTGACTATTATTGTGCATTTTCATTGTTTTTTAACTTTATGAAATGAGCAGTATACTTGATTTTACTGTATTTGTTTCTGAATTAGGGTTGTATGTTAATTGTAAACCCCTTAGTTGTTTGATATTATAGGCAAGCTTATTACTGCCAGGGGTGTGTTCCTGTGATTAGAACAGTGGGCTGAGAACTGAGAAACCAGTATTCAAATACTTCTCCCACTGATGTTTCTTTGTGATGTTAAGTAACTTGTTTCACCCTCCACCGCCTCAGGTACTATCTTAGGCCTAGATTCACTAAACTGCAATGTGTAATCACAGGAGGGGGTCCCACTATCATGGTGGGGGGGGGGAAGGATATCACTGTGATAATTGGGCCCCTTCCCTGAAAAAACACTGCAACTCTCTGGCATGTTCTTCTGCCTCATGGCCAAACACTGTGGGCCATTAGAATGCTCCCAGTGGCCCTTTAATATAATGGTAGCCCCTAACTTACGGGACACCTATTGCCTCAAAGGGCCGCTGACCCAAAAATTAAAAATAGTGGCAAACCAGGGAGGTTGCACCTGCACAGCGACTGCCTTGGGATACCCAGCTGGTGCAAAAGTACATCAAATAAAATATTTATTTATTTATTTATTTCACATTTTTCTATACCGAGCTTCATGGTTGAATACCATATCAGATCGGTTTACATCGAACGAGGGATAGAAACTTGTAACCAAAAAACAGAACAATAAGTTATAATCAGAAAGAGAGCAAGAAAGTTACATTGAACAAGGACTATAAACTTGGAGGCTTTACAGCTTGGAAGTAAATAGAGTAAAAAAGGCCCGAGCAGGGCCGTAACTTAAAACACAAAAGTCATAATGAGCTCAGTTCGAGCAAGATAGTTTAATTGCGGAGGTATGGATAAGAGGCATCTCACGGAGAGGCATGGTTCCATGGCTCGTGAGTAGGATGGTAGATTATTGTGTGTCTGAAGGATCCGAGAAGGCTAGTCGGAATAGCCAAGTCTTAAGTTTTTTTTTAAAAGTTGGTAGGCATGGTTCCAACCTGAGTTCTGCGGGAAGGCTATTCCAAATGTTTGGACCTGCTAGAGAAAAGGCTCGGACCCTGGTCGAAACTAGGCGAATGGTTTTGGTTGGAGGGGATTGTAACTCTCCTTTGTGGATTTCTCTAATCGGTCTGTTGGATGTATGGAGTTTGAGGGGAAATTCAAGGTCAAGATGAAAATAGTTATGGATGGACTTGTGTATCAGGGTGAGATAGAGGCCTCAGCCCTTCCTGTCCCCACCCCCTACCCCCCAAGTGAAAAATATTGTCCTGGCACTCTTCCATTCCAGTCAGTGCCATTTTCCAGAATGGTGATGACATGACATTGCCCCAGCCATGTGACTGGGGTAATGGCATGAGATCCGTTTTAAATTTCAGGAGCGCTAGAGGGGTGGTCAGAGGTTGAAGAAGGATGCCATGGGTTTGGGGACCTCGACTATTATTATTTTTTCTCTTGGGAGTTGGGTGGACTTAATGTTTGACTTGGGTGGTCAGAGAGTGTCAGGACAATATTTTTCATTTGGGAGTGGGGATCCAAAGTTGGATCCTCTATTTTATTTGATGGATTTGGGGGAGTGAGGGACCAGGGTCATTGATGTAGCCAAGTGGGTGTATTTTTCACATTTTTACACTTTAAGTGGATCAGGCCTGCCTCGAGTGACAGCCCCAATTTGAGATAGGGGTCAGCCCTGACTCCTGCTGAACCTCTCCTTTTTGCTGTTATTTTTTTTTTTTTTTGTCACAACTTTAAATGTGCAGCAGAAGCCTTGGGACCTGTGTTAGGGTCCCGAGTCTCCCACCTCACACCTCACACTTGGGGAATAGGTTTTGTTATTTTATTATAGCTGACCACCTTCTCAGTGAGCCACAATAAAATATTTGCCTAGAATTGCCTATGCATGACCTTCTTTGCATGCATTTGCATTATTCATGCATGCAAATCACATGCAAAGAAGGTCATTGTAATAGGGGAGGGAACATGGGTGGGGATACTCAAAATATTGTGTATATCACTGTGAGATAGTATATTGCGGGATATAAGCTGTTTAATGCATATTAGGGCACTCCCGTGGCTGATGGTTTACTGTACCTGAATTATAAATAAACTTGAACTTGGGTTTTAAAAGGTGAGTAATGAAACTCCAAGGGTTGGTTCTTAATGCAGCAACCTTCTTTCTCTGAACTGATTCTTGCCACTGAAAGGCTGACCAACTCTACAGAACTCTAAAGAGTATTTCAGTGCACTGGTTAGAATGCTTGAGAAATCAAATAAAGTGACCATATCTGAGTTTGAACCCCATTTCTGGTTAGGCATCCAGCCAATACAGGATGTCTAAAGTCCAACAATATAGAATTTAAGTTTTCAGTTAACCCCTAACTTTTGCCTGTAGGAGATACTCCACAGCATTTTATATGGGAGAACAAACTAGCCCATGCTTCTTGTATGGTGGAGCCCAACCCTACATCTGATCCTGGAAAGGAAAGGTTTCACCTTGCTGAGTTCATTGCTCAAATGACACAGAATATGCAACATATTCAGAACTTTTTAGAGAAACTGGATTATTCTCCTAACAAGTTTGAATTCATGCCTGATGTAAACCTAGACACCAATCCTTGGATTCCAAAGTGAGTTGCTAAGCTTTCACCCATAATATGTGCTCCTCTGCCTGAATATATAGCTCCAGAAGCAGCTTCAACTCTTCTTCAAGACTCTTCTATGCTTACAAAACATGCCCCATCTGAAGCTGCTAGGGAACCCATGCATATAGGGAACACTAAAGATAAAGCTGTGTTAGATCTTGTGCCTATGGAAGGTGCTTCAGCAGGAGACATGTGGGAGTCTGTATCTGAGGAGGATGTTTTGTGATATCTACACCTGTGGCTGCTACAAAAGAAAGTGCTTTATGTTCAACCACCAAAACCAATCCCGTGGAGACCCTGGCGGCTATGCTCCAGGACCTACATCTTTCTTTCAAAGAGGAATTACCCTCAGCATCAGATTCTAAGCCTATAAGGGGTTCTCCAGTACTGCCTAGGACTGCTGAGTTGGAATTGGAAGTCACTTATTTCCTTAGGCCCCATATAGCGCCTGGATTTTAGTTTATCCACTGTTCCTCTACCAGCAATGCTGGTCATGTAAGCAATCAGCATTGCTGTTAAAGCAATACTCTGACAACAGTGCTGCTATCTTATGCGACCAGTGTTTCTATCAGAGCCATGCTGGATGCAATGGGAGCACCACACAAGTTCCAAACTGCTGTCATGATTTATGGATTGTGGTGGGTGCAGATGGGGCAGGAGGATAATGGTCTACTTTTTTTCTCTAACAGCCTAGTTCTACATTCCCTGTTATAATGTAACTTTTGTTTTTGTTTGCGCTGTTAACTGGTTCCCCCTAGTTTACTGTAAAGCGGTACGATAAGACCTGGTCTTGAGCATCGGTATATTAAAAGAATTTAAATAAATAAATAAAATAAATAAATACTTGGTTGGAGGGGAGGGGAAAGGGGCATATTGACACAACCCTGATGTGATTAACTTTATGGACTTTTGGGGGTGAAGAGAGGGAGAAGAAGGCATTTTGGGCCTAATTGCTGGCAGCTTTAAATACTTATTTAGAGGTGCTTGGAGTCTGGGGCTTGAGGATTGGCCAGCAGGGCCACCAATCTTATCACTAGGATGAGGTGGTTGGCCTGTGAGGCTTGCTTGGGAGGTTTTTTTTTTCCAAACTCTAATCATCGTTTAACTGGAAATATTCTTTCAATATTGCTAGTTATCCGAGTATACATACCTGGATTATTTTGCAATCTAACAGGAAATATTCATATCTATTTGATTAGGTTTCATAGTTATCTAGGTAGGTTTATTCAGATAATTTTATTCAGGGATATTCAGCAGGACATTTATCCCATTGAATATCCTTGATAACTTAGCCAGCTAATTTTAGCCAGATAAATTACCCATTGTAAGTTTTATTAAAATATTAGCCTCTAAAGTGTTCAATATTACTCAGCAACAGATGTCTTTGAAAATTGTACATTTTAATGTACATGGGAAAGAGTGTTATGAGATGCAGTACTTTATGGCTGCACGTAGTTTAAAGATAGAGAAGTAATTTGCAATTTGTGCCCAATTATAACAGACTTTCAGTTTTACCAAAACAGCTTGCAGCTGGGGGCAATAATCAGAATTTTTGACACTTGAAGAAACATTGAAGCCTTCCAAAAGACTCCCACTGATCTTCAGCATCAAAGTTAGCTTGTTAGCGATATCTCCCATCACCCAGATGTCTTTAAATTTAGAAAAGTAACAAAGCCAAGGTTAGCATCAGATAGTGTTTTGTTGTATCTTAATGCATGTTACTCTCCCGTTACATATGATGATTATACTAAGAGTGCTTTCAAAAGCAGCTATCTAATTATAAATATACCATTAAGTTAATTCTCGATAGAGCTCAGAAAGATGCTTTGATAAACTATTGCACAAAGAATGTTACAGGGAGTTAAAAATACTGTTTAATATGTTGTGCAAATTATTATTGATTTTTCTTGGAATTAAAGTCCAAAATATGGAGAAATATGCAACTGAGAAATATTGCAGTCTATTTTTTCTCCTCAGCCACACCACTGTAGTAAGTTTGGAAAGTCAAATGAGCTCTCACTTTACATATAGATTTTCAATTTGAGAAACCAAGCTGCAGCATCCATACCATAGCAACTTCAACCAAGGAATCTAAATAGAAAAGAATAATAAATTCAAACCAGCATTTATTAATTCAAACTACAACACAAGAAGAAGGGAAAAATCTTAAATATAGTAAATCATAACCACCCCTGGAGGATCAGGATTGTAGTTGTAGTGGTATACAAAGAAGAACAATCTACCAATGCTGAAGGCCATAGGATAACCAAGGTTACAGCTTCCAAGAATCCAATCAGGTTGATATAGCCAGAATGGAGACAGCTCAGTACTTTTTAATGTTGGTTCAGTGCTGGGGAAGGATGGTGGACACACCTCTGCATGATGGCATGACGAGACAAGGGCTAGACTTGGGTGGGCTGGTGAGAGTGGAGCAGGGCAGGCTGTACAACTAGGCTGGAGCTTAGGAATGGAGTGCAGGTTGGACTGGAAGTCAGGAACAGACTGGAGATGCTTGGTGGCAAGAGTGAACTGGAAGACAGGAACAGTCTGGAACTGCATGGAAGTAAGAGTGAACTGGAACAGAGGAAAAGACTGGAGCTGCGTGGAGGTAAGAGTGAACTGGAACTGGAACTGCATGGAGGTAAGAGTAAACTGGAACACAGGAACAGACTGGAGCTGCATGGAGGTAAGAATGAAACTCAGGAATACTGGAACCGAGTGTGGTATGCATGAAACTGAAACAAAGGCTAGGGCATGGACAGATTAAAACAGGACAAGACAAAATAGGATAAGGATACCACAGAACATGGATCATAAAGACCAAAGGCAACAACACAGAAAGGTCCTGAGGGGCAAAACAGAGAAAGACCTAGAGTCAGGAAAAAACCTTGGGAGGCCTCAGGACTAGGCCAGAGGTCAGGAATCAGAGAAAGGCCTAGAGTCAGAAAGAGACCTAGGGAGGCCTCAGGGCTAGGCCAGGGGTCAGAAAAGACCCCAAACAAGGAAGGACCCAAAGCACAGAGGCCACATGGCAAAGACCAGGAAGGCTTAAGTCAGAAGGCCCAAAGGCCAAAGGACAAGACAAGGCAAAATAGAGATCAGAAAGCCGGAGCCCAGGGCCAACGAGGCAAGACAAGAAAAGGCCTTAGAAGGCCGCAGGCAGAAGTGCTAGAGCAAGGAGCTAGAGGTAAGGGACAGACTGGGTTAAGTATTACTGGAGTCTGTTCAAGATGTAACCAGGTGAGAGGAGCTTGGCCAGCCAGAGAAGTGTGCTCAAGGAGGTACCCTGGTAGAGCAGAGGCTTTAGGACAGGTTGAGGTAAGAAACCAGGGATGTGCTGGAGAGTACAGTTCAGAACAGGGCTTGTTGGAGTCTACTGGTGGAGGGGAAGCTGCATAGCAGCTGGAACTGTAATATTTTCCAGCAAATCCATTTGGATCTAGGTAGTAGCCAGCTGTTTGGGCAATAGCTTCACTAGTTTTCAGGGGTAGGCTCACCAGTTTTGGTAGCTGTTTAGATTATTACAAAGCCTGTGGTAATAATGTATATTTGTGAGTCAGTGGAGTAAGTGGTGAAGGGAATTAGGATCAAGTGTGGGAACTTTTGTGTTCATCTACCTAGGATGGCACAAGATTGCAGAGAACAACAAAAACTGACTTTGCAAAGAAGCAATATCTTACATGTGGTTCAACCTGTACAACTACTAGCCTGGATATTAGGGATGTGCTGTTAGAATCTAAACAGGAAAATTCAATAACCTCTCCTATTTTGTTTTGTTTGAAAAATAAACAAAATGACATTTTTAATTTTGTTTCATGCCATGCTGCTGCAATTAACAAAGACAAATGGATACCACTTTTAATTCCCCCCCCCCCCCCCCCCATGTCAGGCTTCTCACCCCCTGTGGACATCCATAGACTCTTCCACTCCCTTGGGACCCATGGACTCCCTTTAACACATCTTAAGGTTAGGACCACCTTGTGTGTGTGTGTGTGTGGGGGGGGGGGGAGGGGGGCAGGACTAATCCCTAGTTGCTGTTACCCTGCTGGTGCCATACTCCAAAATGGTGCAGACCTCAGGAGTACAACACTAGCAGGAAAGCAGGAACTGGGGATTGTTCCTGCCCATTTTGCAGAACAGATATTTTTTTTGTGTAATAGTTCTTGCGTTTTCATTATTAGCTCAAGGTGGGTTACATTCAGGTACAGGGTAAGAAGGGGGGGTGTTGACGGTGGGGAGGTTTGCAGCAAGCCCTTTGGGGGAACTTTTATTTTAATATGGTGATGTAGATTTGCTTTTGTGTATACTTTTGTAAAATATCACTCACTAAAATGAAATAAAATGAAACTTTATTTTAAAAAAATGGAACAAAATGAAACCTCCAGAAACAAAACAAAATTTTTGGAGTGCACACCCCTAATAACTACACAGACTCAACATTGCCTATTCCACTATGGAAGTGTAAGGGGTACTTCACTTCCTTATAGGAGAATTTTAAAACACGTGCATGCGCAAATACCAGGGGATGTGTGCGAGGGCCCGGCTATGCGCGTATATCCTGAAATGCTCAGACGTGCCGGTCAAGCCAAAAGGGGCGGGTCTGGGGCGGGGTCTAGGTGGGGGCTGGCTGGGACAGCGGAGGAGCAGGTAAGTTAAAAAACAAAAAATATAGGTAGGTAGGTAGGGGTTAGGGGTCGGGGAGGAGAAGAGAGGGGAAAAGGTAGGAAGGTTAGGTTGGCTATAGGGAAGTTCCCTCCCAGCCCGCTCCTTAATTGGAGCAGACTGGGAGGGAACTGGGAAAGGCTTAACTGTGGAGCTGCATGAATTTTTGTAAAATATCCCCCTTGCATAAGGAAGTCGAAACCCACCCGCACATGCACACGCTGATTATAAAATCGGGCGCATTGCGGATATTGTATTTTATAACATGTGCGTGGCGACGCGCGCATGTTATAAAATTGAGGCGTCTTTGAAAATTGAGGCGTCTTTGAAAATCGACTCCTTACTACATAGATTTTCCTTGGTAGCAATTTTTAGACCAACCCTAGGGTTTCCTTCACTCAGGATGCTGGGAATGGTCAAGCTCTGCCTATAAAATCTGGCAGAGCATGTGTTGTGTTGTGGTTGTTGTTTTGGTTTTTGGAGGAGAAGAGTCAGTGGACCCTGGTAAATTCCACAGCCAACATTATAGGTAGGAACATTCATTTTCAGTTTTTATTTTATTTTGTCTGGGAATTTCAATGTTAGAACAAAAAAGAAATTAGTGGAAAAATGACTTTTCTAGTGATTTTTTTTCCTATGTGTTATATCAAAGAGAAAAGTCATGTTTCTACTAATTTCTTTTTTGTTCTAACATTAACATTCCCAGCAAAAGAAAATAAAAGCTGAAAATGAAGATCTCTAATTATATGGTAATAAGGACTTTGCACTTACTAGTTAGTGCTTTAACAGACTTAAGAGGGACTGGTCCTTGAAGAATAAAAGAAAGTGTTTTGACTTTTTAGAGAAATATTTTTTTTTCCTTTGATCTACTGCAGCAAAGAGAGAAGTCCCCCTGTCTGAGGGGAATAAGCTTGGGTAGCTGCTGTGTCCCTCTGCCAGTGGAAAGGGAATTGCAGTTTCTCAGAAGAGAGAATTGAGCGAGAAGACTTTGTTTTTCCATTTTTGTTGGGAGGAAAACTTTTACCTCCAAATTCCTACCTACTTGAAGAAGGAGAGAGTTTCTCCGATTTTTCTGAAAGCAGGAAGGGACACTTTCTCCGTGTATGGACATTGAGAAAGATGGAACACTTCGACTTTTTTTTTTTTTTCATATAGCATGAAAGTTTGAAGCTTCCTTTGTGATTTGATGTTTTCCAGTGTTGCAGTAAATATTTATTATTTAAACACCACTCCAAGGGTCCAGCCTGTTTCTTTCGAGTCCCAGGAAGCACAAGCCAAGGCATCAAAGGTTGAGTACATCTGCGAGAGCAACTAAGGAGAGCCTGAGAGACTGTTCAGGAGTCCCCACCCCATGAGTCTTGGGGCCTGGAGGCTTCTCCTCCTTCCCTGCTGGAAGAATCCTGACACCCCAGTGGCCAAAAGATTTTGAAGATAGAGGAGAGACTCAAAGGTCCTGGAAGATAATAGGTCCTGGGGACTGTTGTGTGCCTCTACGTTCTGGGAGGTTCTGAAGAGGGGTTTATATAAGTGTTATACTGTAACTAGAGCAAACTGGTGCTTTTAATCATCTAACACCAAGAAGGATAATCAAGAGGTACATTTCAAACTGTGCACAGAAATGTCAAGTTGGTAAGCATTTTTAAAACACATATTTTACATTTTTCTAAGAGATAAAAGTATGAGCCCAGATTTGCACCTACTTTTTTGTGAGAGTACTTTTTCCAGCAATAATACACGTGTACACGTAGATGCGGAACGGTGTGTGTAATTGCTAAACCTTAACCCCCCCACCCCCCAACTCTGCCCACAGCAATGCTTGCTGTGTGCTTAAAAGAATGCATGTACTGGCACCAATGAATACTTTTACATGCAGAGAGAATAGGACATTTTCAAAAAGCCCATTTATACAAATAAAACATTGTTTTACTTGTCGAAATCAGGGTCGGTGCTAGCTTTTTTTGCTGCCCTGTGTGAATAATTACTGTGCTACCCATCCCCTCCCCCCCTCCCCAATTCATTCAGTCTTTGTCTTGGGCCCATAATAAAAAAGCACAGCTCCCTCTAGCAAACTATAGTTTTAAAAACTGATACTCCCCCCCCCCCCCCCAATGCAACCTACAATTGAGGGAAGAAGCAAATCTTACAGCCTTGCACACTCACACACATCTCCACACCCTCTATAGACACACGCACACAAATTATGCAATAACTGATTTTACATGAAAAAGGAATATTCAAAAGTATCACTTACAACATACATATAATTTTTACATGCTCTGCTGTGGTATCCAACTGAAACTCCTGCAAAAAAGACACTTGGAACTCATATGAAATTAGACTTTTTGTAATGCATGTTGGGTGTGAGCTTGACCCTCAGAAAACCATTAATAAATGGAATTACCATTACAATACAGTAAACCTGCCATACCAAAATAACCCTGACTGCCAGCACTCAAACAGTAGCAACCTTATTTATGAAATGGTAACAATGAACATATTATAACAGGCCTTAGAACACCAATACACCTCCTATTAGGAAATCAGCACAAATCAGATTGTTATAGATCCCTACAGATAAATTTCATGGTAGCAGAATACTTCACCTATGTGTTTCATGCAGAACACAGACCAAATAACATAAGAACATAAGAAATTGCCATGCTGGGTCAGACCAAGGGTCCATCAAGCCCAGCATCCTGTTTCCAACAGAGGCCAAACCAGGCCACAAGAACCTGGCAATTACCCAAACACCTAGAAGATCCCATGCTACTGATGCAATTAATAGCAGTGACTATTCCCTAAGTAAACTTGATTAATAGCAGTTAATGGACTTCTCTTCCAAGAACTTATCCAAACCTTTTTTGAACCCAGCTACACTAACTGCACTAACCACATCCTCTGGCAACAAATTCCAGAGATTTATTGTGCGTTGAGTGAAAAAGAATTTTCTCCGATTAGTCTTAAATGTGCTACTTGCTAACTTCATGGAATGCCCCCTAGTCCTTCTATTATTCGAAAGTGTAAATAACCGAGTCACATCTACTCGTTCAAGACCTCTCATGATCTTAAAGACCTCTATGATATCCCCCCTCAGCCGTCTCTTCTCCAAGCTGAACAGCCCTAACCTCTTCAGCCTTTCCTCATAGGGGAGCTGTTCCATCCCCTTTATCATTTTGGTTGCCCTGAAGTATAAATAGAAACATGCTGAGAAGAACTGAACCGGAACCCACAGAAAGCCAGCCTCTATATACAGAGCAACAATGGAAAAACAGAAGCATTTCAATTCTTCATAAAACATTAAATAAAACAATAAAGAAATTTAAAATATCAATCATAATACTAAAATTATATTCATAAAAAGAATACATGTCAAACCAGTTACCAAATAGAACATCCCAAATTTCCCAAATACCAATAAAATATTTCAAAACATCTGATGAATAAAAAAAATCCAATAATTAAAAAATGTTCTAATATTTCCCAAAAAACCCCAATAAAATATTTCAAAACAGCAGAAGCAGCAGAAATACTTAAAAATAAAGGATTAAAAAAATCTCCTGTTCTCCTTACCTGGGATCTTTTGATTTCCAGTCACCCTGAAATAGGGCTGCACAAACTTTATCTTCTCAAACACTCAAACACACACACACACAGACATACGTACACACACATCCAATAACATATTCATTCTCTCACACACTCCCGCTCTCATATACATGCCTATACTGTCATACACATTTCCTCTCTCTCACATAAACAGGCTCTCTCTCCCTCACAGACAAATTATGTGTGTGTGCGTGCATGCTTATGAGACCCTACATGTGACACATAGGATCTCACAAGCACACACACTGACAGACTCATACAGAAACAAACACAGGTTTTCATACAAACACAAACACACAGACATACACATGCTTTCAAACAAACACACATATACATGCACACAGGCTCTCACACTGACACACAAGCTTTCACACAGAAATACACATACACAAAACTCTCCACAGACACACACACATGCACACACACATGTCCTCCTCTTTTCTTCAGGCCATGACCTAACCGGCCTTCTTGTGATCGGGGTGGGAAGCTGTGTGCGTACACGTGCAGTGAAGAGGAAACACTGTTGCAGCCTTTCCCCATTTTTGGCCGTCAGTGGGTTGAGCTCCATGGGCGACCCACCTTTCTTTGCGCCTTTCCTTATTTTTGGCCACTGGTGGGTTGAGCTCTGCTGGTGGCCCTGCGGCCTCTCTTCCTGCTGTCACCTTCCCAGGTATGCCGCCCTATGTAAATGCACAATGTACATACCTGGTGCACTAGGCCTAGTGGCAATCTACCTTGTAAATGGGCTCTGACCAACGGCCCGCAAATGCGCAGTAGAGAGCAGCTCTACCGCGCATGCGCGGGCAAGCACCTCGGTCAGAGCGGTGCGTGCCCGAAAAAAAAAATGGCGCTGGGAGGAGCAGGAGCAGCGGCGAGGAGCAGGACCAGCAGTAGCGGCACGCGCGAGAGATGGATGGAGGGACACCCCCCCCTGGAGATCTTCTGTCTGCCGGTTGTGGATGAGCTGAAAGGGGAGGGGATTGAGAGAGGGGGGAGTGACTGAGGGGAGGGAGGAGAGAGTGAGGTGAGGGGGGGAAGGAGGAGAGAATGAGAGGTGGGGGAGGGGAGGAAAGGGGGAGGGGAGGGAGGAGAGAGTGAGGTGAGGGGGAGGAGAGAATGAGGGGAGGAGAGGGAGGAGAGGGTGAGCTGAGTGGAGGGGGAAGGTGAGAGGGAGGGAGACTAGAGGGGGGAGGTGAGGGGGGAAGGTGAGAGGGAGGGAGACTAGAGGGGGGAGGGAGAATGAGGGAGAGGGAGTGGGACGGAAATGGACCGAAAAATGTTTTTTAAATGTAGCCCGTTGTTACGGGCTTAACGGCTAGTACTTTATAAAATTGCCATTCTAATGTTTTTTTAAATAACATACAGATCCGCAACTTGCTAACACTCATGCCCCCTCCAACCCCTGAAACCATACCCTTTGACAAACTTGAAGCAGAGACTTTTGATGGTTGTCGAGGCATCAGCTTTATTATAACATTAACATTATGACCATAAATTATTGTAATATGCACGAGCTGCTTTGTGCTTTTGTCACAAAAAGTTTCCTAAATTCCGCCCGCCGTGTCTCCTAACAAGGCAGCCTTTTCGGCTCGGCCGCCTGCCATGACCTCTTAGCAAGGGGGCCCACCCCAAGGCCTACCAATTCAGCCCCACTGGCTCGTGTACCCGCCACTGGCATGAGGTAGTAACATTTGCCTCATGCCCCTCGCAAGCTGCGATCTCTTCAACTTAATAAAGATTCGAGGGCTTCCTAAATCGTATTATTGAAAAGGTTGTAACTGATGTCAGAAAGGTGGATTCGGTCACACCTCTCCAACCTTCACAAAGATTGTCCATCCATTCATGTCATATATGTCACCCTCCTAATCTCCAGGCCCACCGCCCTGCTTGCTGATTCACTTTCTTACGACCCCTTTTCCATATCATTTTAATCAATGTATAATGTCAGACATGTGTTAGGGAACCAGGAAACCAATTCCTTCCAATCGTTCATTATGCAAGCTTATCTTTCTTATGCTGAATGAATGGTAGAAGCTTATCTCAGGTCAATCCTCTTTGACCCATCCAGATGATATGAACATTCCACAGAGCCAAACCCAAGTGCGACCAGTAGGAACAAACCCTAGTCCTCCTCGCTGACCAGTAAACAAAAGAGTGTCCAATAATCCAAACAAACCTTTGTCATTGTGTTATCTCTGTGAAAAGAGGTCAATAAGATAGGTTATGCATTCATGCGCGATTTGTCCTTATATAGGCATATACTGCATTCAATTTCCATCTACCGAATTTCTGGGTGGTATCAATATTCAACCCTGCCTGAGTTGCACTGATGGCTGCTCCTATTTTAAAAGAGTGAGTCCCAAAGTCTTAGGGTTACATCCAATTTTTGATAGAGAAAAATACTGCGGAAAATTGAAATCTGGTAAGGGGGGTATGGTTGGCATGAATCAATAAGAATTTACCGCCTTCTGGGCACACTGACAGGTAATTCCTTAGATTCTGCACGGGGTAGGTCATCAATGAAGTTGCCCGTTTCAAACATAGCTTGGCGCCTCCAGCAACCTGGTCTGTTTTTGACCTCTGTATGGTTATTTGGACCGATTGTTTGGATACTATAATGTTCTTCATAAGTATGCCTCTGAAACCCACGTCTCATTTAGATGCGGCCACCAACTCACTGATGCACAGTGCCCTGAAGAATGCTAGGGAAAATGCAGCCCTAAAAGGTTTTGCCTCAAACTCGGACATGCAAACAGTTGATAACACAAGCCAAAACCATGTAAGCTGATCGTGTGATTGGTTGTCTTACGTCAATTGCTAGTTTCGTCTTTCTAGCCCACCCATCGAGGATTTTTTTTAACTAGGAAGCTCTTGGTTGGGTCACCCCATCTCCATATCTTTGATAAGAAAGTGAACCCTTCCAGCTGATTTGTCACTCTCTTTTGCCCAGGCAATAAATCTGACAACCAACTCCTCAGGAACAGGTCCCTCTAGCCAACCTCTCTCTTTTAAAAATGTGGTTATGCTATTGTAAGCCCCGCTGTAAGTGCTCCATTGCACTGGGGCAACTGATCACTTCAACAGGCCTCTCGTGGCATTATCACAATGCTCCACAATCAATTTGGCACCGCTATGCCTTCCTTGTCAGCTCCAGAACCTGTTTTCGAAACAAATCCCATTTAGCTCTTGACAAGGCATTGGCAACACCATTTTGCTCCCTGGGATGTGGTGCACCCTTATCACCATGTTCAGGTGCAAGCTAGTGAGGATAACCTCTCTCAATAACTCAGCTACTTTGTGACACTTAGCTGACTGCTTGTTCAAGACCTGGACTACTGACATGTTATCGCATCAGAATATAATGTGCTTGTTTTGCAATTTCTCTCCCCATATAACCAAGGCAACCAGAATGGGGAAGCGCTCCAAGAAAATGATGTTGCATGTTAAGCCCACTTGCACCCAGGCCACGGGCCATTGCTCCGCAAGCCCATGAGCCCTGCCAGTAAACACCGAAGCCCCACCCAGATCACGGTTGGAAATGGGGAGGTCCTGCCCTAGATGTTCTGTTTTTATTCAGAAAGGATGACCATAAACCCAAATCATCCTTCACGGGCTGTGTGATTCTGATGCGATGGTTGGGATGAGAGATGCCCACGATGCTTGCAGTTAACCTCCTCAAAAAGGCCCTGCCCATGGGTATGAATCTGCATTCGAAGTTGAGGGTGTCGATGAGTGATAGAACTTTTGTTAACGACATTTTCTTTGATAACATCACCTGATCCAGCTTGATCTATATGTTGAGGAGTTTGTCTCGAGGAATTGACACCATCTGGTTGAAATCAAGTTAGATGCCCAAAAATTGAATTACTGTGCTAGGACGGTAATTCTCGTGCCCTATTGGGACTTTGAATTGAGAGGTGAGTCTGAGTCCCTCAGGCCGATGAAGAGGAAATAATCAAAATAGTGTACTATGCTATTCAGTTCAGCTTGCTGAGCGTTGGCACAATAAACAAATGTACTTAATGATTCAAAGTATGCACATGATACCGAACAACCCATCGCATACACTATTCAAAGTAATACTCGCCTTTAAAATGGAATCCCATTAACGGGAAGCTGGTGGGATGTACTGGGAGAAGCTGAAATGCAGGTTCAATGTCGGTCTTAGTCATAAGCATGCCTTTGTCACACCTACATACTGTATGTCTATGGCGCTATCGAAAGACGTGTACTGCACTGAACACTCGTCTTCTGGTAAGCGGTCATTCACCGAGGCACTGTAAGGGTAAGACAGATTCTGAATCAGCTGATATTTTCTGGGTTCTTTCTTCAGGATAACTTTCCAAGGGCATTGCATCATTCTACTGAAAGGAGGAGATTGAAATGATCCATCTATTCTGCCCCTCGACTGTTCCTCATCGAATTTCTTCTGGACAAGGTCCTCGTGTTTTGCCGCTCAAGTAGCATTCTCAGTGCATATTCCCTCAATCTTACCTTGAAAAGGTATCTTGAATCCCTCACAAAAACCCTCTATCAGCTTTTTGGCTTGTTTCTTGTTTGGATAACAATCTAGCCAACCTTGCATGGCTTCAAGATTTATTGGAGATGGCACTTTTGTAAATGTGCTATCTTCACTTGGGCTTAGGATTACTCCCCATATCCGCCTTCCTAAGACACTTCATGGCTGGATGGGGGGGGGGGGGGGGGCTATACAGATTGAGCAGAGATGCTTAAATTTACAATCTTGAAATGCACAGGATGATTTGTTGTATCTCCAAGCATGTTCCATTGTTGTTGGTGCTATGGGCCATTTGTCCAGCCTGGGCAATTTTCTGACTTGACAGGGGTGATGACCATGCACTGTTTCTGGCATCAGGGGCTTTGCTCTTTATTTGTTTGAGCCATAAACCAACATCCTGTGTGCCCCATGACATGAAGTAATTCTCCTCCATTTTGTCTCTGAAGCACTCATTATAATTGAGCCATGCCCATCCTTCGTATTCCCTATACGCTTCCAATATGGTGTCCAAGTAACTGAGCATAGGTCCATACTGAAAATGATCTTCATGTCCCACGATGCTTGTCATCTGGAGGAAAGCCCTCATCCAATTTATTATGTTTATTGCAATCGGTTTGTCTGAGCCTGGTGCATGGTCACGCTTCTTGTCTCGTTTTTTGTCGCTCAGATTCCTTTGGCCTTCTAAGATCCTGAACATAAGAACATAAGAAATTGTCATGCTGGGTCAGACCAAGGGTCCATCAAGCCCAGCAATCTGTTTCCAACAGAGGCCAAACCAGGCCACAAGAACCTGGCAATTACCCAAACACTAAGAAGATCCCATGCCACTGATGCAATTAATAGCAGTGGCTATTCCCTAAGTAAATTTAATTAATAGCCGTTAATGGACTTCTCCTCCATGAACTTATCCAAATCTTTTTTGAACCCAGCTACACTAACTGCACTAACCACATCCTCTGGCAACAAATTCCAGAGCTTTATTGTGCGTTGAGTGAAAAAGAATTTTCTACGATTAGTCTTAAATGTGTTACTTGCTAACTTCATGGAATGCCCCCTAGTCCTTCCATTAATCGAAAGTGTAAATAACCGATTCACATCTACTCGTTCAAGACCTCTCATGATCTTAAAGACCTCTATCATATCCCCCCTCAGCCATCTCTTCTCCAAGCTGAACAGCCCTAACCTCTTCAGCCTTTCCTCATAGGGGAGATGCTCCATCCTCTTTATCATTTTGGTTGCCCTTCTCTGTACCTTCTCCATCAAACTATATCTTTTTTGAGATGCGGCGACCAGAATTGTACACAATATTCCAGGTGCGGTCTCACCATGGAGCGATATAGAGGTATTATGACATTTTCTGTTTTAGATATCTATGTAGGTCTGTTTCTTTATTTTCTTCCTCAAATCTTTTGGGACACTCTCCCATAGTTGTGATAAAGTTGTCAAAGCTGGAAGGCCGCTGGGTGCATCAGCTTCCACTGCTTCCAGCTTGTCCTGGTTATCATCGGATGAGGAATCGGAATTGGAAGAACCGAGGAATTGGATGAACTGGAGTCGGATTTGGTCTTAGCTCTTGATTTTTTCTTACTCTTACCCGACTTCTTAATTTTACCCCCTTTTATCTCACTCTGGTTCACCCTCGAAGCGCCAGCTAACTCATCCAAGATATCCCTTGCTGCTTCTCCTGTGCTGCCTCCTGGATTTGCTGGTGGTGCCTCCACCTTTGGATCTCCATCTTCTCTCCTTTCCTGAGAGGTAAACTCTGATGTAGTCTCGACTGATGCTGGGATAGATAATGGTTCCTGCACGGTTGGTACGTGTTCCTCCCACTGTGCTCCCCTAGCTGCCTCTGTCCGACTGCAGGTGACTTCTGCAGAAGGCTCGGTGCTGGTTGGCCAGGCATGCCCCAGAATCCCCATGGGTGCACTGGCATAGTATTACCGGCTATGCCCATGTGATCAGGGTAGAATCCTGTGCACCAGGATGTTGGTTGACCTGGGTTCCTGATTGCCCATAGATAGTTAAATGGCATAAATGTGAGCGGGTTCACCTGGGGCCAATTCTGCATGGCAGTGAAAAATGGACCACTTCTGGTGGTCCTTGTGCCATAGGAGGCAGGTTCCGTAGTCGCCATCAAACCAGTCTGCAGGGGAATGATCGATTGTCAGCTCTCTACCTGAATCTGTCCCCAGACCCTGACAAGGCATTTGAGGCATGGGTGTGCCCCCATGAGGCCTGAGAACCCCCAAGCACATGGTTACACTGGTCAAGTCGATCTGGGCTGGCTGGCTTGAATCTTACCTGCATACCATCTCCTGTTCCTCTGTCCTATCCCCGGCCACGGGACTCAAAATCACCCTCTGGTGCTTCATACGGCTTGGGCGGGTTACGGTGCAGGGAGCCAGTGCTTCCATAATGTAGCCTTGGGCGGCCGCTCCCTGCATGGTCAGTCTGGACTCAGCCATGCTGGGCTGCTTGAAGAATGCGTGTTACCCGCCCTTCCCCCTCATATCTGCGTCCAGGCTTGCATCGAGGAATGCAAACTACCACCTCAGTCGGCTCTTTCGTTCTCCTCTAGCCTCGATCACAGTACTTGTGTTTTAGGTCTCTCGCCTCATGCCCCCCGATTGCAAAAGAGGCTTCTGTATCTGCGCTGCTCCAAACACGGCGCCGATGCCAGGGAAACGGGAAGGATCGTGATGATGGCCAATCTTTAATATGGGCTGTGACATGTATCTGCTTGCACATTGTGCCTTGATGACGGCGTTCACACTCGCAGGGACACTGTTGCAATGTCTGGGCTGCGTATCTATGCGGCCCGTATATCGTAGGTCAGATTGTCATGGCACATGGGTGCCCAATAGCGGCCTCGCTGTTAATAGTGGGTCATTGTGCAGGGAGCACGAGCCCTTGTAATAAATACATGCTTAAGACCATATTTTGAAAAGGGAAATCCAAATGACTAAGTCCCAGAAGACCCCATATGATCTGTGATACTTACTTGCAATGTACAAATCTTGAACTTCAATCCTGCAGTCCTTTCCAATGACAAATTCTCCTGGGTTCAGCAGATTTCTTCGAAAAATATACATAGCAAGTAGATTCATGACATAGTCTGTCCCAAAATGAGCCATGTTATTCTTGGCATGGGCTGCATCAGCGGATTCTTTGCCTAGACTAGACCCAACTGGATTTCAAGACTCAGCACTATCCTAATTTTCTTCTTACCTCACCAATCATATTTTTACAGTATCTTCTATTCCACTGTCAGTTGGTGTGCCTCAAGTCTCTATCCTGGACTCTCTTCCCTTTTTTTCTGTACTTCTTCCCTTACAGGTAAATTTTCAAAGCTGCATGCATCTATGTGTGCGCGGTTCCAGGCGCACGCACATGGATGTGCCGATTTTATAACAAGCGTGAAGCAATGTGCACATGTTATAATATCCGATACCCATGTGCACACATGTACGCGCAGGTGCCCATTCGCATGCGCAAGGGGGGGAATTTTTATAGATATGCGCGCCAACTGGACAGGGTCTTTCCCCAGTTCCCTCCAATAAATGAGTGGACTGGGAGGGAACTTCCTTAACCCCCTAACTAACCTTCCTCCCTTTTCACCTCTCCTCCCAGATCCCTAAAACCCCACTAACTACCATCATATTTTTTTTCTTATTCTACCTGTTCTTCCGAGCAGAAGTAAGTTGTGCTCGCCGGCCAGCTGCCTGCATGTGCTTCACCAGGACAGTGCCCAATAGCGCTGTCCCGGCCCGGCCATGGCCCGCCCACATCCTGCCCAGACCCTGCCCTCAGCCAGCCTCTTTTCTGTTTGCCGGCTATTCTGCGCATAATGGGAGATACACTCGTATCGCCCGGGATTGATGTGCACCGGTGATTCAAAATCGGTCCCTTAGCACTTAGATCTTTTCCCACAGCTTTCAATATTACTTTTATGTTGATGACTCCCAGGTCTATCTTTCTACACCTGAAATTTCACCACATATCCAGTCCCAAATCCTACCCTGTTTGTTTGACATCACTACCTAGATGTTCTGCTGCCACCTTAACATGGCCAAGATGTAACTTCTTGTCTTTTCCCCATACCCTCTTCCCCTTTTCTTCTTTTTCTGACTCTGTGAGTGGTATTCTCATCCTAATGGTCCCTTTGGCCTATAATCTTTGGGTCAACTTTGATATCTTGCTCTCCTTCTCTTTGCACATCAAAACAATATTAAAATATGTTTCTTTTCTATAGCATCACTAAATCCATCCTTTCCTTTCTCGGTATGCTACTAAAATTTTCATCCATTTCTTATCACTTCACACTTAGACTACTGAAATTTGCTGTTCGCAGGCCTCCAATAAAGTGTCTTTCTCTGCTGCAATCTATTCAAATTTTGGCTGCACAACTTATCTTCCTTCAAAGACACTATGACCATGTAACCCCCTCTTCTCAAGTCACTACATTGGCTCTCAGCTTCCACATTCAGCTCAAGGTTCTCTTACTTGCCTATGAATGTTTTCACTCTGCAACTCTTCATTACCTACCATCTCTCTCCCTGCAACCTTCCTCATGAACTCTGTTCATCGGACAAGTCATTTTTATCTGTGCCCTTATTTTCCACTGTCAGCTCCTGACTCTGCACTTTTCACCTAGCTGCACTGTAAGCATTTAATAGACTTCCTAAGTCAGTGTATCATGCCACATTCAAATCTAGTTTAAAAACTCACATTTCTGAAGCTGCTTTTAAATCCTATGCACTTCGCATGGACTCATTTGTCATGTTTCTTTGTCTTGACTAGATTGTAAGCTCCATGGGACTGTGTCTTATATATGTCTAGTTGCACTTTAGAAATGATAAACAGTAGTAGTAGTATTAGACCACCTTAATGTATAAGACTGCAAAATGTTTGCAACAGAACATCAAAGATACAAAACACAAAAATGTCTAAAAATATTTTCAGGCTGAGTTTGTGATTCACTAATATATCATCTTAAAAAGTCCACCATGTACAGACAAAAAAACACATATGGCACTTCAAAATACCAACTTATAATTTTGTATCACAATCCTCACTTCTTTCCTAACATGAATAAAGTAGCCAGATAACCCTTCACACTTTTTTTTTTTTTTGAATTCTTTATTTATTCAAATTTTTCATTATATAATAGAAATAAATCCAATCCATAACATACACTGTTATACATATCATTTCAACAAAAAAGGAAAATTTACTTCGCATATCCTTACAAAGTATACTAGGATTGATTTTTATATAATTCTCAATAAGAGCATTAAAGAAACACTTATAGGTGAGGCAAGTGCAAACTATAGAGAGAATTTAAAAAAGAAAAATAAACCTTATTATTAATATTAATCAGGGCAATTACATAGCATTTCTCCAGGTACTATTTTAGTTAACCCTTATACATTGGTCGGAATTGGGGAAGAAGTAGTTGGAACCCTTGCCTCTACAAATTTTTTAAACTGATCGAACTGAAAGAAAACATAGACTTCGTTGCTTTTCTTTAACATACATTTACATGGATATCGTAATGTGTAGGAAAACCCCAAATCAATAACTTTTTGCCTTAAAGAAAGAAATTGCTTTCTCCTTATTTGAGTAGCCTGAGCTACATCTGGAAATAGTTTCACAGGTTGACTATAAAAGTTAACAGTGAACTTCCTAAAATAAGATTTCATGACTGAATTAACATCTTGTTTATAGATAAAGGATACTAAAAGAGTACCCCTCTCTATAATATCCAAACTTGAGCTCTCAAGAAAACTAGTCAGGTTAGCGGGAATATTCAACTGATTAGTTTCTACAGCCGAGGTTCTCTTGTTAATAAAGTAACATGAATTTACAGACGGTAATTGATCAGGTGAAAAAGAGAGAACCTCGTTTAGAAACTTTTTCAAAGTGGTAAAAGGGATTTCTCCCGCTATCTTTGGGAAATTTAAGATCCTGATATTTAAGTATTTTGCGCTATTTTCTATTGCTTCCAGTCTCCTTGTACAAGATATCTGTTCTCTTATTATAGTCCCATTTAATTCCTGCATAGTTTTGATCTTATCTTCAGTCACTCCAATTCTAGTGGACATCTGTGCAATCTGTTCTTTGACTTCTTGTGCTTTCTCTTGGGTATTCTGTGCAACGAAGTCCATTTTTTTCTCAAGCCTGTCCATAGAGGTTCCGAGTCCCACCATAACCTCCCAAAGACTTTCCAAGGTAATGGTCTGCGGTCGTAAAAAACTGACCGCGGACTCACCTCCAGAGGCTGTTGTAGTCTGGGCTCGATCCTCCGGAGACTGCCTCTCCTTCTCCAGCCCTCCGGCCATCTGACACCCAGAATTTCCCCTTCTCACGCCGAACTCCGCTTCTTCCACGGCGTTTTGGGATGTTTCCGCGAGTTCTCCAGCCGGAGCTTCTCCCCCCTCCTGCCGTGGCGCTTCCACCACGTCATCAGCCGGCGCCGGGGTTGATGTTAATTCAGCTTCGGCTTCGCGCTGCGCTGGAGGTTGACGCTGTTCGGGGCTCAAGGACACCTCCTCCAAGAGAGCCCCGTGTTCTCCCTCACGCTGACTCTCAACGGCTTCCTCGGTTCCTTGCACAACTGAAGCGGACAGAAAGCGGTCTATCTCCAGCTGGGTCATGGGTGGCAAGGACTCAACCGGGTAAATCCTCACCTTACCCTTACGCTTAGCAGGCATATTAATTTTAGAAGAAAAAAGTTTCCAGCTAGGAGCACCAAACGTTCCTGCCTCCTGCTATGCCGCCATCTTGCCTCTGCCAGGTTTTCAATGAGACCCTTCACACTTTTACAAGTTGCTTACTAAAACCGGTAATGAAATCCAGCAGTAGATCAGGGTCTCCTCTTGTTCATTCCTTCTTTCAGCCCCTCCCAACATCCATCTCCTCATCTGAATCTGTCATGCTTTCAGTAAAGCAGATGCTGCTGCTCTTCCTTTCTGCAAGGTGAATACAGTGCTGCTGTGAGGAGGGAGGAGAAAGAAATAATAGTAACATGGGGTAGATATTTCGAAGATCTAACAGAGTCATTCACCGAAATGCGTTAGGACCCTAACACGTGCGATAAATATCGCAATGCACGTTAGTATGAACATTTTATATTTAGTATGCCTTAATGGAAATGAGGGTTTGCTAGCCCGGTATGCACCTGCATTAGCCTTGCATTACTGGGGAAAATGTTTTTATCACATGGGAAAGAGAAATAGAGAGCGAGAATATGGCATGCTACGTATGTTCTACTGTAAGAGGGGAAACCTTCAACTTGGGGTGGATTTAGGAGGGGTTAAATACACAGTCAGAGAAATTAACTGCAAATTTGATATGACTTTTGAATTTCTAACATTTGAATCAACAAAAGTTACCAACAAGAGGAATTGATTTGTACAATGCAGTCTCTAGCTAGCTTCAAACAAACAAGCTTCTCTTTCTCTCACTCTCAACAACTGTGGTTGTGCATTCCTATCTGTGATAATATACCATGTGCATTGAAAACAAATTGAGGTAGATCTTTAAAAAGTACACGCGCGCGTACTTTTGTTCGAGCAACCGGCGCAAACAAAAGTACGCCGGATTTTATAAGATACGCGCGTAGCCGCGCGTATCTTATAAAATCCGGGGTCGGCGCGCGCAAGGCTGCGCTAAAATCGGCAGCCTGCGCGCGCCGAGCCGCGCAGCTTGCCTCTGTTCCCTCCGAGGCCACTCAGAAATTGGAGCGGCCTCGGAGGGAACTTTCCTTTCGCGTCCTCCCACCTTCCCCTCCCTTCCCCTATCTAACTCACCCCCCAGCCCTACCTAAATCCCCCCCCCTACCTTTGTTGTGCAAGTTACGCCTGCCTCAGGCAGGCGTAACTTGCGCGCACTGCCTCGGCATCCCCCAGCACAGGCCATAGTGCTGGGGGACTCGGGACCGCTCTCCCAGCCTGCCCCCGAACCGTTGCCACGCACCTGGATCCGCCCCGAACCGCCCCCTGACCCTGGACATGCCCTGGACATGCCCCTCCCGCCCCTTTTACGAAGCCCCGGGACGTATGAGCGTCCCGGGGCTTTGCGTGTGCCGACGGCCTATGCAAAATAGGCCGTCGGCACGCGAGTGCCCTGCGCGTGTAAATCCGGGGGGATTTACGCGCGCAGGGCTTTTAAGATCTACCCCATAATGTGTGATGCGATAATGTACCATGCACTGTGATATTTATCTATGCAAAGCAGTAACTCTACAATATCCCTAACCATACCCATTTTTTTTTAGCATGGGTGCTCTTTCCACTATATTTATTACAATTTGATGAATCTAGGGATAAGTGTCTAATTTATGCAGTTAGACATCTAGAGGTCTGTATTAGGATGAACATTCATGGACAGTAATGTGTTATATGCATAAAAATCAGTTTTATGCCCATAAACTCCAAAACAAATGAAAAACAAAATAACACAACATAAAAGCAGAAACAAATGAACAAACCAAATAGAAAATGTTTTTGTATACATATCTCTGTGCTGAATAAATGAGAATTTATCCCTATTTTGTACTTAAAGTTTGTTGTCTATTTTTATTAGGCTGGGGCAGGGCCAGAGTAGAAGAAGTAATTTAGGTCCAACATTAGGTGCCTTAGAGGCTGATTCACTAAGGTATAGGGTTGATAACTGGATCCAGATTTTCAGGACAGATTGATTCAGAGATTGTAGTTCTAATTTCCCTGTTGCATTCTCTAAGAAATGCAAGATTACAAGTCTCTGCATGCAACTGGGTAAAACCAGGACTGGATCAACTTGTCCTGAAAATCTGGATCTAGTTGGCATCCCTACTAAGGATAACATGGAGAATTCATGTTATTTACCCTATTTTATTCAGTGGGGGTTATTCATTAATACATGTTTTCTGTGTTAAAGACATAATGCAGTTTATAGCATCTTAGAGAATTAGCTTCTAACTGTAGGCAAATAATTAACTGGCCTCAATTTAGGATCCTAACTTCTACTGACATTTCAGTTAACTTTAGGTCCCTAAGGCCTAGTTTTATCAAAATGCAGTAAATATCACATGCAATAGGTAAAGGGGTATGCTTTATTATAATAGCAATGTGTGTTATCTTAGTGCTTTGTATAGGTATTACTGCAAAGTGTGTTAACTTTTCACACTTTGTGGTAATATCTACATAATTGTATTTTTCTACCTGCAAAGTGCTCATTTCACAGAGAGAGAGAAAGAGAGAGAGAGAGACTGAGACTATCTCCAAGGCCCTTCTAGTAGTTAGCTATTTATGCTACTATAGGAGGCCCACCTAGAAACTCGAGGTGAGGTTTAGGTAGTAGTATAGGGGTTAGGGCCTACTTATACATGCAGAGTGAGCTGACAAACAGAACAGTGCACTCTTGTAAAGATATGATGTCCTTCGGAGTAAGGAACCTCACATTAATGAGATTTGTACAATGATCTTTCAACCTAGCTTGATGTTAGCCCAGTAGCGAGTCTATCAAGCTAGGTTGAGAGAACAATGTACAAATCTCATCGTTGTGTGAGTTTCCTCACTTTGAAAGACATCAAATCTTCATAAGAGTGCACTGTTTTGTTTCATACATCTCACTCTGCATGTAAAAGTGGCCTCTAACCCCTACACTACTACTTAAACCTTACCTTGAGTTACTAGGTGGGCCTCCTATAGTAGCATAAATAGCTGCTTATTATGGTGCCACCCCCAGAGGCTCTCTCTCTCTTTCTCCCCCACAACATCTCAGGCACTTCCCCAGCCTAAAAATGCCCAAAATGGAATTTGTGAAAAAAATTTCAAATTCTGTTATGGGCATATCACACAGCTTAACGCTATTGAAAAAGTTGTAGTTATTTTCGGCATTAAAATTGAGCAATATCATGTGTTATGGCTTCGTGAAGCCAGCCCACTTTTACAAAATTTCTGCCCCTGACTCCTCCCCAATTCCTCCCCTTTTAAAAAATTTGCATCATACCATGCATTATGGTGCTTTTCACATGTGTTAAGGTGTTTTTCACATGCGAAAATGCCATAATGCGAGTTGATAAATGACCCTGTAAGTCTGGTGCTTAGCTTTGTTTAAAAATCAACCACCTAGTAATGGGGCAGATAAAGATGAACTGGCCCATCCAATCTGCCCAGTTATAATTCTTCCTTTGGGTTTCTCACTTTTATTTTTTATAGTGCAACAATTGACAATTAGGGACTATGTAAAACCATAATAAACCTGTAAAAACCCTCCAGAAGAAAAATAATTTTGCAAATGAAATAAAATATATACAAATGTTCCAAGAAAAAAACACTGTACATTTTGCAATTAACCAAACCACTGAGGCTTATACAGACAATAACACAATAGGAAAAGGAAAAACAAATGATTTAAGCAGTCAAGTCCTAATAAATAACACATGCGGGTTGATTCAGTAAAGTCCGCGGGAGAGCGGACGAACGCCCGCTCTCCCGGCGCGCGCACAGGCCACTCGCCTGTGCACGCGATTCTGTATTTAAATTAGGTGGTGCGGTAGAAACGGGCAAAAGGGACGCACGTCCCTAGCGCCTCCTTTTGACGCGGAGCGGCGGCTGTCAGCGGGCTCGAGAACCGACGCCAGCAAAATTGAGCGTCCGGTTTTCGGCCCGACAGCCACCAGCCCATTTAAAATTTTTTTTTCTTTTTTTTCTACTTTTTTTACCCTTCGGGACCTCCGACTTAATATCTCCAGGATATTAAGTCGGAGGGTGCACAGAAAAGCAGTTTTTACTGCTTTTCTGTGCACTTTCCCGGTGCCGGCAGAAACTAGCACCTACCTTTGGGTAGGCGCTAATTTCTTAAAGTAAAATGTGCGGCTTGGCTGCACATTTTACTTTCTGTATCGTGCAAGCATACCTAATAGGGCCATCAACATGCATTTGCATGTTGAGGGCGCTATTAGGTGCTGCGGGTTGGACGCGCGTTTTCTGCCCCTTACTGAATAAGGGGTAAGGGAAAACGCGTGTCCAAGGGCAGGTTAACAGTGCGCTCCGTCGGAGCGTACTGTACTGTATCGGCCTGATGGTTAGCAATAAATATCTAATTTTAAATACTGATTTGTTGGCTTCTACATAGATCTACAAATATGCCACCTATTAAGTTTTTCTGCAATGATTCTCATACATTTAACTAACACAAAGCAAGTTCCACTGTAGAAGTTCAGCAAAAAGATATGATTTATTTTTCCAATTAAAACAGCTTGACTCAGCCAGCCACACATGCCATGGCTACCTCTAAATTTTCAAATACCCAAAACCCACCTTATAATCCATCACCCCAATCCCGCTCGCTCTGTTAATCAAAAATCAATACTCAGACAAGATTTTTGGAAACGTGTCATTTATAATGGAATTGCCTGGCTGCAGTAAGAACACCTTTTGATAAACAAAGGAATTCAATGTTTTTTTTTTGTTTTTGTTTTTTTTTATGAAAAGCTGTTTATATAACACTGTTGTTAACTGAACAACCCAGTAAATACAGCAAATAACTTTTAACAATCCAAAATCTGAATTAGGGGCTTATGGCATCATTCTAACAATGCTATAGTCCAAAATTATATTATTCAAATATTTTAAAAAAATGTGAGAGCATCATGCACTTGTATGAGTGCCTGTATCAGGTGCAGCACCTAGCTGGGAGTGGGAGCCTTGCCCGGACAAGGAATGGATGACATGTTCTCCTAACAAAAGTGATTGTGTAATTTGGAGTTGTAGTATGGTTCTTGTGTTGAGATACCTGTTCAATACTATAGGTGATATCAGAGGTTTTTACCACTATATGCAACCAATTGAATACGGACCCCACATGTGGTCTGCTGACTTCATAAGATGGATGCTAAAATGTATGTTTCGACAGAAAAACAAGCTGAGGAACGTTTGCCCAGCAAAACAATACAAGCCCAGGTTACCTTATCTGCCTGTTTAACTTCTTTCCACAAAAAATGAGTGAAGACTGCTCAGGACAGGGACAGGTCATAGATGTGAAAACAATCCAAATCTGCCTGGAGAAGAAAAACTGCTCATCCAAAGGACAGTTTCAGACAGGACAGCTCACAGAATAGCGCTGAGACCACAAAGCAGTTTTCAGGTCAAGAGGTTTCAGGACCAAGATCATATCCTTATCTGGAGTGACTACACAGCAGGAGCAGTGACCACCCAATGGGAAAGGGGGGCCAGCAGTCTAAAATGAAGAAACAACACCATCTTCTCTTCTGCTTGACTAAGCATGATCTTTTACATATTCATGCTTTGCCTGTTAAAAGCAGCTGGGGAGAGAGCTCAAGGACTGGTAAAAGAAGATCCATTAACACCTGAAGATGGCACCTGAGCCAGCACCTCCCATCCCTCCCTGCAACGAAGCAGATGAGCTTCAGTGACTTGTAAGACTGCACATAAGGAAGCCTTGCTGTTAACCGGCTGTTCATCTTGAACCTGCAGACCAGCCTTAGCCCAGCAAGCAACAGGGGCCAAGAATACTTGCTCCCTTTGGCAGATACTGCCTCCGAGACTGTTTCAGGGTGAAATGGAAGATAATTTCCTAAAGTTATGGTGGTAGTTAACTAATTAGATTTATTGACTTACCCTAAGCAAGTCAAGGTTTCTGATATGATTTTACTAATGATACAGAGCTTTACACACTATAAACTAATGCCCAGCAGCTAGGATTGTAGAGGTACATACTGTCTATTTTATTCCAAGTGCTAAACCTGAAAAGTCAAACAAATAAAAATCAAAGTCTATGGAAAAACCCCGTGGTCTTTTCTGACCTATTCGGATTACATAGGTATAAGGTGATAGAAATAATTGTCTGTAGCACCGCCTATCCCAACAGGTGTTGGGGAGGAGGAAGGAGGTGTGCTGTATCAGACAGGTTACAGAACAGTCTTATACTGCTTACATAACTGGAGATTCCAGTGCAATTAAGGCCATTTCCATCTACAGAGATGACTTCAGATATACAGTCAGATTTACCAGAATTAAAAGAGAAATCATTAGTTAGAATTAAGCAAATCTGAGGAGTTGGAGGGCAAGATGGCGTCCTGACCGGGTGCACTGAAGAGAGCTGCTCCAACTCGTGAGAAATTTCCTAAAAATGCCACCAAAAAGAAAAGGGAAGGTGAGGGTTTTTCCCTCAATACCTACCCAGTTAACCGAGCAAGCTCTGATAACGTCCTTCCTCGCCCAGGGAGCTGCACAAATCGAGGCGGTGAATCCCGCTGTGAAAACGCCTGGAGGAGAGGCGAATTCACCTGGGACCGAGGTTTCCCTCAGCCCCCCCGATACACATCCACCGGCAGCCAGAGGAACTTCGAACCCGGACGCACAGCAGCCGATGCGGACTGATGAGGTCACAGCTGCAGGACTGCTGGGAGAAGCGACGGAGAGCTTCGAAGAATCAGGAAATGGAGAAATTTCAGCGAGGGGAGAAATGTTAACCCACGCTGAACCTGCAATTTCACCTGCAATCTCTGAACCGATCCCCATAACAACTGGGGCACGACCTGAACCTCTGGTAAGGCCAGCGGTCGTTACCCTTGAAAATCTATGGGAACTCTCTGCGGGGTTAACATTAGCTGTATGTGATTGTAATACCAAACTGGACTCATTTGCTTCTCAAATTATTAATAGAATTCTTGCTCAAGACAATACCTTGATACAGCTTCAGACTGCAGTGGGAAAAGTAGAAACCAAAATTTCACAAATTAAAGAATTTAATATGGCTACCATCCAAGATAGAGCTGCTCTCTCTAGAAGACTTGAACTGTTGGAGAACTGGAATCGCCGCCTAAACTTAAGACTTATTAATTTTCCTAGAGTTATGGGGAAATGCCTATTATCACTTTAAAAGTTATTTTGTTGAGGTTCTCTTATTACCTGAAACTCAATTTCCTTTAATAAATAAGGCATATTTCCTTTTAGGACAGAACCGCTCAAATCAACAGGCAGCACCCCCTATGGATTTACAAAATCTCACTAACTTTCTTGAATCTTCTGCCACTGAGATTATTGATTTCTCGACTCTATTAGTTTCTTTGATAATGGAACAAGATGTTAGAAGGTTAATGATAGCATACTTTAAGAATTTAAATACACTGTTTCATGGCAGGAAAGTTCGTATGTTTCCGGATATTTCAAAGATAACCCAGGAACGACGGAAGGGTTTCTGGAGTATGAGGCAGGATGTGATATCTTTGGGGGCTACTTTTCTGCTTAGATATCCTTGTAAGTGTATCATAAAAAAAGAAGCAGACACTTTTATTTTTTTTTCCCCAGAACAGTTAAGGCTTTATTTAGATGCCCAAACCCCTCCAGGGAATACTGTATCTTCAGGGGAATAAAGGAGAAACAGCTCCCCTCTTCAGGTTAAGTCCTAATTAATTAATTATTATTATTTCCTAATAATCTCCTTGAAAGTTGTCCCCCAACCCTATAAAAAATGAGAATTGGTTACTACATTAGAAGTTAATCTCTGGGAATTGATTAAAATTATGATATTATTTTTCATGCTAATATAATGTAACATGTTTCCTTTATACTTATGATACAAATTGTATTAGAAAAGTGATAAATAAAGAATTAAAAAAAAAAAAGAATTAAGCAAATTTATATTACTAATAAAGAGGATGTCCAGCATCAAATCTCTAAGGTACATAAGAATTTAAAAGACATATACCCACAGTTAGGGACATTCTCTACCTTTTATGTATCTACCATGAAATTCTTGATTAGGGAATCCAAATCAGCTATTAAGACACTAGCCAAGTATACCAAAACTTTGCATCCCCATGCTTTGAAGCTTCACTCTCTGGTTGTCTCTTTTCATTGTGCGGTTTTTGTCTTAAGGGGTCACTAGCTAAAAGGTTTGTAACACACATGGCCCTGAATGCGAGATTGCCATTAGCCATTCAAACTAGGCATATTTCTCACATGTAAGACCAAATGGTCTAAGCCCTAAAACTTAAAGCTCATTGTATATTCCCTAGGAGCCAAACAATAAACTCCTACCTGTGGAGCTTCACAAGTGGCTCATGTTGCCTTCTCCAGAGAAAATACTCTTAGTTAACTTTTGGGCATGAATGTGAGATGGGCACTATATAGTTAGTTGCCATCTTCATGTGTTGTGCAGTAGAAGAGGTATAGAAATGCTTGGCTAGAGGTGCTTTAGCTATAAGAACATAAGAACATAAGAACATGCCATACTGAGTCAGACCAAGGGCCCATCAAGCCCAGCATCCTGTTTCTAGCAGTGGCCAATCCAGGCCATAAGAACCTGGCCAGTACCCAAAAACTAAGTCTATTCCATGTTACCATTGCTAGTAATAGCAGTGGCTATTTTCTAAGTCAACTTAATTTATAGCAGGTAATGGACTTCTCCTCCAAGAACTTATCCAATCCTTTTTTAACACAGCTATACTAACCACGTCCTCTGGAAACAAATTCCAGAGTTTAATTGTGCG
This sequence comes from Rhinatrema bivittatum, assembly GCF_901001135.1. NCBI lineage: Eukaryota > Metazoa > Chordata > Amphibia > Gymnophiona > Rhinatrematidae > Rhinatrema > Rhinatrema bivittatum. Next base: position 89,601,080 of record NC_042615.1, read on the forward strand.
TTGAGTGAAGAAGAACTTTCTCCGATTCGTTTTAAATGTGCTACATGCTAACTTCATTGAGTGCCCCCTAGTCTTTCTATTATCTGAAAGACTAAATAACCGATTCACGTCTACCCATTCTAGACCTCTCATGATTTTAAACACCTCTATCATATCCCCCCTCAGCCGTCTCTTCTCCAAGCTGAAAAGTCCTAACCTCTTTATTTCCTCATAGTGGAGCTGTTCCATTCCCCTTATCATTTTGGTAGCCCTTCTCTGTACCTTCTCCATCACAATTATATCTTTTTTGAGATGTGGGGACCAGAATTGTACACAGTATTCAAGGTGGGGTCTCACCATCGAGCGATACAGAGGCATTATGACATTTTCTACTCCCAAGGACCTGTAAGGAGCTCAAATATACTGAATGAAACCTCACTGAAAACCCCACCTCCCCACCTACCATTTCTAATATTGTGGTAGTAATAGTATCTTGGGGGGGGGGGGGGGGATTCGAAGCATAAGAGATTGCTAACTCCCTAGCAGATCCTTTACAGATTGCGAACTCCTATCTGATGTCTCTGCCCATCCGGCATCAGATCGACTACAGACGTCTCTTCTCCAAGCTGAATAGCCCTAACTTCTTCAGCCTTTCCTCATAAAGGAGCTGTTCCATTTCCTTTATCATTTTGGTTGCCCCCCTCTATACCTTCTCCATTGCAACTACATATTTTTTGAGTAGTGGCAACCAGAATTGTACACAGAATTCAAGATGCGGTCTCACCATGGAGTGATATAGAGGGATTATGACATTTTCCATTTTATTAACCATTCCCTTCCTAATAATTTCTAACATTCTGTTTGATTTTTTGACTGTTGCAGCACACTGAACTGATTATTTTAAAGTATTATCCACTATGATGCTTAGATCTTTTTCCTGGGTGGTAGCTAGTAATATGGAACCTAACATCATGTAACTACAGCAAGGGTTATTTTTCCCTATATGCAACACCTTGCACTTTCCACATTAAATTTCATCTGCCATTTGGAATCCCAATCTTCCAGTCAGGCAAAGCAGTGGTCAGGTCCAGGAGAAGATCAATAGCATAGTCAGGCAAAACAGTGGTCGGGTCCAGGAGAAGATCAGAAGCAGAGTCAGGCAAAGCAGTGGTCAGGTCCAGGAGATTAGTCCGTATGGATTAGTCCATGCTGGATAGCATGGAGCTCAGGAATGGAGAAGACGAAACCAGGAACAGGAACTCGAAGGGAACAAGAACCAGGAACACGAGGGAATCACCAGGAGGCAACGAAGTACACATCCAGTATGGAAAACTGTTGGAAAGGCGACTAATAGGAGCCTTATATACTGGAGCTTCAATGATGTCATCATCCAGTGCCGCGGCCAAGTTCCCGCTGTGGGCTCTTCATAAGGAACTGAGATACACACGCGAGAGCAATAAAGTTTGCAAATTGCATTTTGGCCTTTTTTAGGGGAGAGGGAGAGGGGAGATAACCAATGGGACAGTGAAATATCAGGGTTCAAATTATATCGCAATGATAGGGAGGATCAACTTGGTGGGGATGTGGCACTTTATGTCCAGGAGGGTATAGAGTCCAACAGGATAAAGATTATACAAGAGACTAAATGCTCAGTAGAATCTATATGGGTAGAAATCCCATGTGTGTTGGGTAAGAGTATAGTGATAGGAGTATACTATCATCCACCTGGACAAAATGGTCAAACAGATGATGAAATGCTAAAAGAAATCAGGGAAGCTAACCAGTTTGGCAGTGCAATAATAATGGGAGATTTCAATTACCCAAATATTGACTGGGTAAATGTAACATCAGGACTTGCTAGAGACATAAAGTTCCTAGATGTAATAAATGACTGCTTCATGGAGCAATTGGTTCAGGAACCAACAAGAAAGGGAGCTATTTTAGATGTAATTCTTAGTGGAGCACTAAGGCAATAGTGGGGCCAATTAGCAATAGTGATCATAACATGATAAAATTTAAACTAATAATTGGAAGTGGGACAATAAGTAAATCTACAGCTCTAACACTAAATTTTCAAAAGGTAAACTTTGATAAAATGAGGAAAATAATTAGAAAAAAACTGAAAGGTGCAGCTGCAAAGGTTAAAAGTGTTCAACAGGCATGGATATTGTTTAAAAATACAATCCTAGACGTGCAGTCCAGATGTATTTCACGTATTAAGAAAGGTGTAAGGAAGGCAAAACGATTACCGGCATGGTTAAATGGGGAGGTGAAAGATGCTATTTTAGCCGAAAAAAACATCCTTCAAAAATTGGAAGAAGGATCATTCTGAAGAAAATAGGATAAAGCATAGGTATTGTCAAGTTAAGTGTAAACCATTGATAAGACAGGCAAAGAGAGATTTTGAAATGAAGTTGGCCATAGAGGCAAAAACTCATAATAAAAACTTTAAAAATATATATCTGAAGCAAGAAACCTGTGAGGCAGTCGGTTGGACCGTTAGATGACCGAGGGGTTAAAGGGGCTCTTAGGGAAGATAAGGCCATTGCAGAAAGACTAAATGAATTCTTTGCTTCAGTGTTTACTATTGAGGATGTTGGGGAGATACCAGTTCCAGAGATGGTTTTCCCAGGGGATGCTGGGAATAGTATGCCAGATGAGCCTACCAGTCATCTTCTATTGCAAGTGGTGCAGGGCCTCTGGAAGCTGGGGCTGTGGAGTTTAAAGCCTGGATTGCTCGCTGTGACCTCTGGAGTCCTCTCCCATGGGATGCTGGGAACAGTATGCAGATGAGCCTTCCGGCCACTTCCAACATTGCTGTAAGAACATACGCTAACAGGGTTGCTGTCAGAGCAGACTGAAAGCAACATTGTTTGTATATTCTTCCACTGCTGCCCTTGAAGACTATGGGAAAATGAGAAAGGGGACTAGGTGAAGGGGATGAGACTGGAAGGATGCAATCCACATCATATGGCCTCATTCCTAAATGTAATGAGAAACTGCACTTTGTAATTGTATGTTATTTGTTTTACAGTACCATGGTTTTGGGCACCACATAAATGACAAAGTATATATATTAAGATAAACTAATATTTAAATTAATTAAGAGGATATGACAAAGGTAGTTACCATAGCTGTGTTGAAAAAAGGTTTAGACAAGTTCCTGGAGGAAAATCCATAAACCTGGGAAAAGCCACTGCTTGTGCCTGCATGTTAGCAACATAGAATCTATCTATTTGGGTTCCTGCCATACACTTGTGACCTGGATTGGTCACTGTTGGAAGCAGGATATTGGTTTTGATAGACCCTTGGTCTATACAGTTATATTTCTGAAAGTATAGAATGGAAAGCCAGGAGGATATACAATATAACTTTATGTAAGTTAATAATCCAGAGTGACAACAGGTGTAAAAATGAAAGAGATGAAATCAGGAAGATGTAGCATTTATGAAAATAGATACGAAATTCAAGAGTATAAAATAGCTAATCAGCAGGCAATATGTTCTAAGAAGCTACCTCATGAATTTTTAAAATGAAATGTGGCCTCTGAAAATAGTCAAAGAATGGTTACATGACATCTCGTAAATGATCTGAAACAAATGTAACAATCAACTGCATTGAAAATATTAAAATGTATAAGAAAAAGGGTTTAATATTATTGGATTCTTGCAATTTTGCATCAATTACATATTTCAAGGAACCCTAATGAGGTTCCTAATTAAGCCCCTTGTTGCAGCTGTCAGTCTTTGTTTAGTCTTTATTGAGTGCTACGTTTGCAGTCTGTAATAAAACACCAATGATTGCCGAGATTGAGCCAAAGAGTGATGGAATTAATTAGAGGAGCACTGAAGCAATTGAAAAACAATCATTCAGGTAGTTGGTGAATGGCTTGGCTGAGCACTCAGGACTGTAAATTCTGCATAGAATATTGTCATTGTAGAAAGTTTGCAGAATGTACAATATTACTAAGCATTCAGTTGAGGAGACAGGCTGCCTCACTGGACTGACACAGGAATAGAGGACCTTCATAACTTTAAACAAATAGTTTAAATCCAGATCAGGTTGGTAGTGACTGAAAATCCTAATCAAATGAGTTGGAGGGTAGGAGGGGGAGTATTCATACTATCCACAGATCTGCAATGGCTATGGGTACTTTTTACTCATGGTTTCTCACCAGTTTTCAAACTTAAAGTATTTATTTATTTATTTAGCATTTTTATATACCAACTTTCCAATAACAGAATTACTGATCAATTCGGTTTACATTCTAAACAATAACATTGACAAGTAAATGTCTTACAATGAACAGGTCGATATAACTTGGATTAGTACATATGGGGTTAATAACATAAGTAAAAGATATGGTGACTAATGTAGGCTAAATAAACAGTTGATAGTTATAAGACTGGGTTTTGATATTAGACTGCCAAAGTTCAAGTGAGTTCTAGAGATGATCTAAATAGTTCTCTAGTGGATTACCACCGAAGGGATCATTGGCAGGGATATTCCGCAGGTTGATGTTATGGGAAAGCTTGGTTGAATAACCAAGTCTTGAGTCTTTTTTTAAATGTAGTGGAGCATTGCACTGATCTGAGTTCTGGCGGGAGAGTGTTCCAGAGTTTGGGACCAGCTGTGGAGAAAGCTCTTTTGCTTAATGCTGACTTCATCGGTGGGATATGAAGGTTGTTTCTAAATGGATAAACAGATACTAAGTGCTGAAAGACTTTCCTAGTTACCGACACTTAATATTCATCCCAGGTGGGAGAAGGTAAGACCATGTCCTCCTCCCATTAGGCTTGAGGAAAGATTCCACAAACTGATCTATGAGGAAAATACTGACTGGCTAAACACTGCACTACGACTACATGTCCCCCAGAGAAATCTAAGATCAGCCAATAAAGCTCTGCTAACCATTCCCTCTGTAAAGACAGCAAAACTGACCCAAGTAAGAGAGAGAGCACTATCCCTAGCTGGTCCAATATTATGGAACACACTACCACTCGAAATAAGATTAATGAAAGATCTAAAACTCTTTAAAAAAAAAAGTTTAAAAACATGGCTCTTCAAAAAAGCTTTTGACAATGAGAGTGGGGAGTAAGGAATTCTGGCGGACAAGAAAGAGAACTCTGGCACACTGTTAAAAGTCAACAAATAGCAGTTATCCCTCCTTTATTATTTTTTCTCATACCTAAAGATTAATTTAAGAGTACAGTATTCTCATATATGGATATCCTATTATTCATATAAATGGAATTTCCATTCCACAATCCAAATAGCATATATTTGAATCATGTAACCAAAACTTTATTGGCACCTACTGGCTAATTTATAATCCTAACCAGACTTATTTATGTGCCTATCTGTAAACCGTTGTGATGGTATACTACTAAACGACGGTATAGAAACGTTTTTAAATAAATAAATAAATAAATACATAAATTCCTGTGGGTTCTGAGAGTGGAAGAATAGGTAGAGTTAAGGAAGGTAGACAATTGTTTTTTTCTTGTTTTATAAAGCAGGGTGGGGGATAGGAGGAGAGGGGCTTTGAATCAGTGGTTTCTGCTTTGACCTAGCCTGTTTCTGGCTGAAGTAAGCCTCCTAATGAAACTTAGGAAGGTACATTTAACCACTGAACAGGGAAGGATATTCAAAGGATTATCAAAGGGTTTCACAGGGTTGCCTTCTTAGCTGGCTAGATCCCACTTTATGCTGACCTCTTGGATGTTAATTTCAAATGGCATTCAAAAATATTCTTTTATAACACTTCCCATTTGATGTGTAGGAAATAGTGTGCAAATAAGACTTGTTTGCATTTACCATCATTCACGAGAGATGTTCTGGAGGGCAGGTTAGGTGTGAGGTTTTCTTTTATGCATATAGGGGTAGATTTTAAAAGCCCTACGTGCGCCGAGCCTTTTGCTGTGTGCGCATGTTATAAAATCGGGTGTAGATTTGTGCGCTGGGTTGCGTGCACAAATCTATGCCTGCGCGAGGGTATTAAAATCTGCCCCATAGTTTTTAATCTTATAATGCATAAATGTAAATTTCCAAAACAAAACTACCCACAGTAAATAGCTGATGTAATGATGGGTAATTTTGCAGGCTTAATTTTCAAAGTGCACTTATGTATTTACATTCTTTCCCTTTGCAAATTCTCCCAGAGAAACTACCCACACACATTTATACCTACTAATTTGTACACGTAGTTTTCCGAGAAAAATAATGGGGTCAATTTTAAAAGGTGCGTGCACGTCCATGTGTAAGCAGTGGCGTGAGCATGTTATAAAATATGTTTCCTGCATGCACATGCATGCTGGATTTTCAGGTCTGTGCGTGCATGTGCAGGCTGGTGGCCTGTTCCTTGTGCGCGGGGGGGGGGGGGGGGGGAGGAATTTTAGAATAATAAGCATGGCGACGAGGGTAAGCTCTCCTCTCCTCTCCAACCCCTAAACTAACCCTACCTAGCCCCATTTTTTAAATTTTTGTACTAACTGCTCCTCCGGAGCAGAAGTAATCTCCATGCGCTGGCAGCCGGCCAGCGCGCACTGTCCCAGCCCACCTCCCACCCCACCCCTCCCTCCCTGCCCAGAGCCCGCCCCCTGGCTTGCCCCTTTCAGCAGGCCGGCACTTGTGTGCAGATCAGGGGTTACGCGCATGGCCAGGCCTCTTCTAAAATGCGTGCAGCATGCGCAAGGTCCGAACATGCAAATAACCCCTAATTTTTACACATGCATGCCTTTTAAAATTTGGATGAATGTGCAAATTTTTGCACATAAGTGCAAACCTCATCCAAGCCATGCCATAGGTATTGCTTCCCTCAACTGCAGGTGAAAGCATGTAGAGAAGGGACTACATGCATATTTTTACAAGCTTGTAGGGTAGGCAATTTCAAAAAAACAATTTACATGAAGAAAGTATTTTCCTGCAGAAATGGCTTTGAAAATTAGGCTTCATTTACTAATGCTTATCTCCCATTCTATGCCTATCAGATAACAGCTTAGTAGATCAGGACCTTGTTCAATTTTGTAAATCATATAGCTTTGTGTTTAGTGTTATTTTGACATGAATTGCTTTGTCTTATAGAACTTCTGTAATTTTTTGGCATCTGGTCTGACAATATTCCTTAGCCAGGGTTGGGACATCCTATTAGAACTCAGGAACAATGAGTGGTCTCATAGAATTCATTCCCTTGATGTTGGCCTCAGAAGCCACTACAAATCTAACCTTTCTAACAAAATTTAAAAATCAAAAACCTTTCTAGGACTTGACTTTTGCACAGTTCTTTCCCTTTGACCCTATAATGCAATATACCTAGATTAAAATGCATGTACTATTCTAGATTATTGCATTAAACCAAACGAAATTTACTTGATCATCTTGTCAATTGGTAACATAAATTAGTGACTTAAAGTAACATAAGATAATTCTCTCTTTTCAGCTAAGTATGGGTAAAAGGATTTCTGTCTGCACTGGATTAGCTCATTCACTCTTATAAAAGGATATAGCACGATTTTAATACCATCAGTAAATTTCCAACCAATTTAATGCCTAGTTGGCTGTATTACTTAAGTCAATTTCCTATTATTCAGTTTATTTATTACTCAATTATTCAATTTGCTATGTAATAGGGTATTAATAACTCCAATTTAAATGGGGATAGCACACTCACCATCATTAATTACCAATTTTACATTATTCAGAATCATAACAGCTTTACTGGCTTATTTCAAAACTCACATAGAACTTTCTTTAAAGTGACAGATCCTAAGTCACATCCAGCTCTCTCTAAATGATGTACACAGCTTTGCTGCCCAGTGCCCAGCTCAAACCACAAGATTTTAGAAATAGTTTTGTAGAGATTGCAGGTGAAAGATTATTTGGATTGGTGGAATTGATTTTCACAAAAAACTTGTCAGCTATAGGTAGAGTTCTTCATTTTCACTCATAATTTCCTGGATTTTTGCAAAAGAGACAGTTGGTTTAAATTGATTTTCTCCCTATTTCAACAGTTCTCAATAGTGTGCCAACAGTCACTCAAACAGTGCATGGTTTGGAGGGAGGTGTCTTGAAAGGATACTAAAATAACAGAGGAGTTAGGGCAACCCGCTTGAGAGATTCCAATAAAAGCAATAATAGCTCATGTGCCTATTAGTAAAAAAAACTACCTGAGTTGAAAGATTCCAAATATCCTGGTCAAGTGATAAGCAGATTGTTAAAACCAACCAAAACCATAATTTTTAATGTCTATATGCCAGTGCCAAAAGCCTAAAAAGTATGATGGCACAGTTAGAATGTATAGCGTTGATTGAAGAGGTAGACATAATTAGCAGTTCAGAGACCTCCTGGAAGGAGGATAACCAGTGAAACAGTGCTATACCAGGGTACAAATTGCATCATAATGATAGGGTGGATCAACTTGGTTGAGGAGTGGTGCTTTATGTTAGGAATAGCATAGAGTCCAACAGGATAACTATCCTGCAGGAGATTAAATGCACATACTTATGTGATGGGTAAACGTGTAGTGGTAGGGCTTCAATACTATCCACCTGGCCAAAATGAACAGATGGACAATGAAATGCTAACAGATAAGCTACAAATTTGGCAGCACTGTAATAATGGTGGATTTCAATTACTCCAATATTGACTGTTCAAATAAATGACTGCTAAATGGAGCAGTTGGTCCAGGAACTGATGAGAGGGGGAGGCAATTTAGATCTAATTCTTAAAGGAATTTGGAGCAAGATGTAATGGTGGTGGAACTCTCAGTAACAGAGATCATAGTGGGATCAAATTTGACTTAAGGACAGGGAAAATAGAAAGTAAATCTCTAGATCTAGCATTTAATTTTCAAAAGGGAGACTGATAAAATGAGGAAAATAGTTTAAAAAATCCTGAAAAGTTCAGCTACAAATGTTAAGAGTTTATACAGCTGAGGTCATTGCTTATAAATACCATCTTGGAAGCCCAGTTCAGATGCGTTCCATGCATTAAAAAAGGTGGAAGTCCAAATGACCACCATCATGATTAAAGGTGACTCACTCAGTGCAAAAGGCCATCTTGCTATCCCTCCTTCCCTTCTCCCATATCCCCAGTGCACTCTGTCCCTTCTCCTTCTCAATCACCGATAGATTCACTCTCTTTCTAACCCCTGTGATTGCTATGTTACTCCATTTACAGTGCAACAACAGACAAATAGAAACATCACTAATAGAATAAAACCTCAGAGTAGGACAAAATTAATCAGTGAAATATGGAATCCTTCTCTGGATATACACCAAATATTCAGATATAATTTCTTAAAATTGATAGACCTTGATAGAACTGTGGATTGCATGGCAATTAAATATTTCAAATAAATAAATAAATAAATAAATAAATAAATCTGAAACTAATTATGCACATCTTATATTAGTAATTTAAAATTGTCTATGGGTTTAAAACGGTCTATATGCATGTTTTATTGCGTTTAGAAACACCCCAAATATCCATATTATTTCTTTTTTTGTTGCATTCGAAATGAGGATCCACAAGCAAATGTAATCCTACAGATGCTGGTGGGATGAGCTCTAACAGCAGCCCCACCAGGTCTCTCCCTCGTTTCTGCCACTGCTGCTCCCCCTGAGTGTCCTTCCTCTTGCAGTTTCATGATTTGTACACTCATAGTGCTGGGCTTGTGTGCAATGGGGTCCTTCAATCCAGGGAACATTGTGGTTTGCTTTGGTCTCATGTTTACTTATTATGAAAAGTATATAAAGTATCTGGATAGCCGACATGCTTAAATTTGCTGGCATATTGTTCAACAAATAGAATTATATGGATGATGCTGAACCTTGATATTTGGTTTTGTCATTGGATAATGCTTGACCCACCTAAAACTGCAGGTCTTACCCACTTTCATGTGCCCGGCTAAAATTATATAAAAGTACCAGAACACCAGCACCTTGATGTATTAAGAACCACACAGGAAGCTGCACAGGAAGCACTATTATTACTAATGAAGTCTTGATATTAATAATGAATCTGGACAATACGGTGGCCAGGTACATGAGATCACAAAACTGCCCTCAGCATTACAAAACGTAATGCAAATAATTTTCCAGGCTCTATATAAATCAGTCACAGTTATTGCAGTAGACATAAAACCTATACGGCCAAATTTTAAATTGGCCACAGGCGTAAAAATCATCACTTACACATTTGGTTGGGCCCTGCGCACACCAAACACATTTTCAAAAGGACCCAGCCACGTGCATAAGTGGGGATTCGCGCACAATTGCTGGGACCTGAGAAAGGGGCAGGCTGGGAGCATGTTCTGGGTGAGGAGGGGCCTGGGTGGGGCAGAACGGAGGGCGGCCGGGATAGCGGCCATTAGTCGCTGTCCCGGGGAAGCGCACGCTCAAATTCAGCTGGCGTGCGCAAAATACTTCTACTCCAGGGGAGCAGTAAGTAGTAAAACAAAAAAAAAAATGTAAGTTGCTGGGATGGGTTTAGGGGGTGAGGAGAAGAGAGGAAGAGGGAGGGAGTTTAGGTAGGGGGTGGGGAACTGGGGAAGGGCCGATTGCGTTGCCGCGCTTCATTTGCAAAACTTTACCCCTTCCACGTGCACTGCCCGCACGTGCACGCGAGGATTGTAAAATCCGGTGCACATGTGTGTGCGGCTACCCGAGTTTATAACATGTGTGCGCTGGCACGAGCATGTTATAAAATTGGCACATCTTTTAAGATCTATCCTGTATTTAGCACTGAATATCATACTAACCATTTATCATATATGATAAATATCAAACATGATATTTAAAAGAAAACTATATTCTCTACATGTTGTGCAATACATCATAATGACTTTATATAAGACAAAATAATTATTGCTATTCATAGAACAAAATCCTTATGTCTCTAAACATTTTCAACAACTGTACCAGATTTCCCTACAGCCCTGTAAACAGTCAAAGAAGAATAAGCAATTTACCACATATTACCTGGATTTATCTGACCAAAGTTAACCACTGCAAATGTTCACTATTACATTTTCTTGATGAATTTGGGTTTATAATCACATGAACTTTTTTAAAATGTCACGGGTGACATCACATGGACAACATAAAACAATCATATCCCATTTCAGGCGAGATCATTTATTTATTTATTTATTTATTTATATTATTTATTTATTAATTTTCAAATAAACATACAAAGTATCCACTTTGAAACAGAAACATGGTAATACAGAAGAACATGAAATTACTTTCAAATAAACATACATATAACAATCTCTTCTGCTATTAATACCCTTTAGACCACTAACTTGGTGGGGGGGTGAGTAACTACACACTTAGGAGATATAAAAGGAAATAATACTTAACAAAAAAGGCATCCCTAAAACCATTATTCTTCCTTAGGATCAGACATTGATATTTAAATGAAGGGGAACCTTTTTCCCTTCTACAAAGCTTTTCAGATGCTCTGGTTGGTAATGTTACGCTTGGGCTCCGGTCAGGAGCCGTGAACACCACCCAGCAGGGTGGCTCCAGGTGGAGAGAGACAGGAATGGCTAGAAACAGTGTCTGGTTCCAGGCTGGGTCAGGGCAGGCAGCAAGTAACAGTGTCTGGGTCCAGGCTGGGTCAGGGCAGGCGGCAAGTAGCAGTGTCTGGGTCCAGGCTGGGTCAGGGCAGGCGGCAAGTAGCAGTGTCTGGGTTCAGGCTGGGTCAGGGCAGGCGGCAAGTAGCAGTGTCTGGGTCTAGGCTGGGTCAGGGCAGGTGGCAAGTAGCAGTGTCTGGGTTCAGGCTGGGTCAGGGCAAGGCAGGTCAGAAGGCTCGTAGGCCACACACACACAGAAGGCCCGTAGGCCACACACAGTAAGCAGGGCAAGACAGGTCAGAAGGCCCGTAGGCCACACACACACAGAAGGCCCGTAGGCCATGCACCGTAAGCAGGGCAAGGCAGAGAAGGCCCGTAGGCCACACACACACACAGAAGGCCCGTAGGCCACACACCGTAAGCAAGGCAAGGCAGAGAAGGCCCGTAGGCCACACACACACAGAAGGCCCGTAGGCCACACACCGTAAGCAGGGCAAGGCAGAGAAGGCCCGTAGGCCACACACACACACCGAAGGCCCGTAGGCCCCACACCGTAAGCAGGGCAAGGCAGGTCAGAAGGCCCGTAGGCCACACACACACAGAATGCCTGTAGGCCACACAAGGCAAGGCAAGGAATAAGGCCCGAAGGCCGCGCAAGGCAAGACAAGGAATAAGGCCCGAAGGCCGCTCAAGGCAAGGCAAGGCAAGACAAGGAATAAGGCCCGAAGGCCGCGCAAGGCAAGGCACGGCAAGGCAAGGAATAAGGCCCGAAGGCCGCGCAAGGCAAGGCAAGGCAAGGAATAAGGCCCGAAGGCCGTGCAAGGCAAGGCAAGGCAAGGAATAAGGCCTGAAGGCCGTGCAAGGCAAGGCAAGGAATAAGGCCCGAAGGCCGCGCAAGGCAAGGGAAGGTCCAGGGACCAAATGCACAGCAAGCAAGGAAGGCTAGAGCAGGGAGCCCAGGCGAGCTCGATGCCGAAGCCCTGAGGGAACTGTCAGGCAGGGTTATAAGGGACAGCCCAGAACATAGAGAGGAGAAGGGAGATGGACTGGGCCTGTCAGGAGATCCAGCTCTAGAGGGACCCCTGGGTGTGAGGCGGTTGCACAGCAGCCATAGCCATAACAGTACCCCCCCCCCTCAAGGCCTCCCCCTCCTCCTGGATCCCATCTGTGCAGGAGGTAATCAATAATAACGTGAGACCACTCCGGGGGTGATGCGGCAGGTTCAACTCCTTCCCGAGGCAGTAAGGCAGTCCATAACCCCACCTGGGGTGATAAGGCAGACACAACCCCAACCTGGGGCAGCAAAGTAGTCCATAACCCCTCCTGGGATGACAAGGGGAACACAAACCCCACCTGGGGCAGAGAAATAGTCCGTAACCCTTCTTGAGGCGACAGTAGGGCCTGTCCGGACCCTTCCAAGGTCGGCATCAGGACCGGTACAGACCCCTCCAAGGACGGCAGCAGGACCGGTACAGCAGGCTCAGATAGTTGAGTAACAAAGTCTGTTGGCAGGCCCGGTTCGGACCCCTCCGGGGGCAGCAGCAGGACCGGTATGGACCCCTCCAGGGGTGGCAGCAGGACCGGTTCAGCAGACTCAGATGGCTGAGTCAGGAAGTCTGTCAATAGGACTGGTTTGGACCCCTCCGGGGACGGCAGCAGGCCCGGTTCGGACCCCTCCAGGGACGGCAGCAGGACCGGCTCGAGCCCTTCCAGGGGCGGCAGCAGGACCGGTTCGGACCCCTCCGAGGATGGCAGCAGGACCGGTTCGGCAGGCTCAGATGGCTGAGTCAGAAAGTCTGTCAGTAGGACCGGTTCGGACCCCTCCAGGGGTGGCAGCAGGACCGGTTCGAGCTCCTCCAGGGGCGGCAGCAGGACCGGTTCGAGCCCCTCCAGGGGCGGCAGCAGGACCGGTTCAGTAGACTCAGATGGCTGAGTCAGAAAGTCTGTCAGTAGGACCGGTTTGGACCCCTCCGGGGACGGCAGCAGGACCGGTTCGGACCCCTCCGGGGACGGCACAGCAGATTCAGGCTCTTCTCGGAGTAGTGCAGCAGGCTTGGACCCCTCTCGAGGTGATGCAGTAGACTCGGACCCCTCCCGGGGTGATGCAGCAGACTCGGACCCCTCTCGGGGTGAAACAGCAGGAGGCTCCTCTTGAGGTATTTTGACATTCAGAGGTAGCAGAGCACTGAAGTCAGTTGTGCATTGTTCACCAGTCATGGGAGGAGTTATGTTGGTGTGAAAGGAGGATAAAGACTGGGCTGTAGATGACAAATTCTTAAACCCCCGATCATGGTTCCTTGATTCTGCAGCAGAGACTTGCAGCTTAGAAAAAACACAGGCTGCTTTGGGCCGTCTTGGGAAGGTGCTCGTTAGTGTCCACTTGGCAGCTGTGGGAAGCAGAGCCCTGCTAGAGTTAATTACTTCCCTCTGCTTCTGTTTCTGGTGCTCTAGCGTGGAAGTTATAGAAGGCTTCTTAACCTGGTGAGTTCTAAGATTTTCAGAATTAATACTTGTTTCCTGGTAGCAAGTCTTTTTCAAAGTGTCCAGAGATGAAGTGCTAGAATGCTTAATCCATAAACTGTTACATGAAATAATGTTGTTAACTGGGCCAGAAGCTGAACGCACGGTAGTAGAGCTGACTGTTCTCCCTAATGAAGCAGCTGGTCCTATAGCTGAACAACAGGGGCACGGTTTGCCTGGTGGTAATAGACTGGGAATACATGAACATTTCCACCATCCTGGCTTTGGAGTAGAACAGTTCAAACACTCTTGATAGACAGAGACATTTCTCTTATTGCAGTTACTGCATGACCAGTGTTCCTGACCAGCAAGTTGACAGGCTAGACAGTTCTGATAGCTTGGGTAATTCAAGGTCTGACAGGAATTGCAGGTATAAAACTTTGAAGGAGGCATCTTGTAAATGAAAAAGTTGACTCACCGGTTTAGCACACAGACCTATCTCTTCCCCTGGAAATTGATGGCTTCGGCATACTGTTACGCTTGGGCTCCAGTCAGGAGTCGTGAACACCACCCAGCAGGGTGGCTCCAGGTGGAGAGAGACAGGAATGGCTAGAAACAGTGTCTGGTTCCAGGCTGGGTCAGGGCAGGCGGCAAGTAACAGTGTCTGGGTCCAGGCTGGGTCAGGGCAGGCGGCAAGTAGCAGTGTCTGGGTCCAGGCTGGGTCAGGGCAGGCGGCAAGTAGCAGTGTCTGGGTTCAGGCTGGGTCAGGGCAGGCGGCAAGTAGCAGTGTCTGGGTCTAGGCTGGGTCAGGGCAGGTGGCAAGTAGCAGTGTCTGGGTTCAGGCTGGGTCAGGGCAAGGCAGGTCAGAAGGCCCGTAGGCCACACACACACAGAAGGCCCGTAGGCCACACACAGTAAGCAGGGCAAGACAGGTCAGAAGGCCCGTAGGCCACACACACACAGAAGGCCCGTAGGCCATGCACCGTAAGCAGGGCAAGGCAGAGAAGGCCCGTAGGCCACACACACACACAGAAGGCCCGTAGGCCACACACCGTAAGCAAGGCAAGGCAGAGAAGGCCCGTAGGCCACACACACACAGAAGGCCCGTAGGCCACACACCGTAAGCAGGGCAAGGCAGAGAAGGCCCGTAGGCCACACACACACACCGAAGGCCCGTAGGCCCCACACCGTAAGCAGGGCAAGGCAGGTCAGAAGGCCCATAGGCCACACACACACAGAAGGCCTGTAGGCCACACAAGGCAAGGCAAGGAATAAGGCCCGAAGGCCGCGCAAGGCAAGGCAAGACAAGGAATAAGGCCCGAAGGCCGCGCAAGGCAAGGCCGCGCAAGGCAAGGAATAAGGCCCGAAGGCCGCGCAAGGCAAGGCAAGGAATAAGGCCCGAAGGCCGCGCAAGGCAAGGGAAGGTCCAGGGACCAAATGCACAGCAAGCAAGGAAGGCTAGAGCAGGGAGCCCAGCCGAGCTCGATGCCGAAGCCCTGAGGGAACTGTCAGGCAGGGTTATAAGGGACAGCCCAGAACATAGAGAGGAGAAGGGAGATGGACTGGGCCTGTCAGGAGATCCAGCTCTAGAGGGACCCCTGGTGGTGAGGCGGTTGCACAGCAGCCATAGCTGTAACAGGTAAAATATATGTGTATTTTCCTTATACTTCACAATGCACTTACAGGGAAAACGCAAGAAGTAAGACACCCCCAGAGCCAAAACTTCTGTTTTTACCTCTAGAAAAGCCCTTCTTCTCTGTTGCATTATTTTAGATACATCAGGGTATATACCCACATTAGCTCCCATGAAATTTTTATTGGGCTTCTTAAAATAAGCCCTCATAATATCTCCCAAGTCCTTCTGATTAAAAAAGGAAATCAGGAGATTTGCTCTCTCCACCACCTCGTACGCAGATGATTCTAGGAACTCCGTAAGATTTCCAGAACATTGGTAGATATTGTTTGTCCCTGTTGAGACTTGCGATTAGGTAGGAAGTAAACTTTATCCAGTGGGGGAGATTTATCAGTGGAAATAGCCAAGACTTCAGTAAAATACCTCTTAATAGTAGAGCGAGGAAACTCTCCCACCACTCTTGGAAAGTTCAAAATCCTAAGATTTAAATGCCTATTCGCGTTCTCCAGATATTCAATTTTTTTATTCACGGTCCCAAAGTTCTGCACCATAGTAGATTGTACCATTTTAACTTGTTTTAGTTCTTCTTCCATTTTTTTCAGATTCTCTGTGGTTTCAAATTTAGATTTCCCAAAATTGTCATTCATCATGCACAACTGTGAAGATAAAGTACTTATATTTGCAGAGCATTCATTCAAAGACTTTGCCAATATGGATGTTAAAGTCCACAAGGACTCCAAGATGACTACCTCCGGTTTTTCGATATTTAAGATTTAGCCGGGACTAAGAGGAGTAATAGAAGTCAAGATCTCACCACTTCTGTTGTTCTGACTCAACTCATTATTCAGCTCAAGGCCTCCGGCGCCAATCACTCCAGCATGACTGGGACTCTGGGTGTCCTGCTCTCCCAACACGTCCCCCTCGGCTCGAACAATCAAGGTACCCACTTCGGATCCTGAGTTTGAGCTCAGTGTTGGGGGCTCCCGCTCAGCTGGAGGCAGTCTCTGATCCAGCGGGCTGAGAGAAAACAACTCCGTGGTCGGGTCGTGGTCTCCCTCCACCGGCTCGACAGCTGGATTAACCAGCCCGCTCTCAACAGGTTTTGTGGTGCATTGTGCAATAGTTCGCTGCCCTGGAGGTAGCGAAGACGTTGAGTGGTACGTTCTCTGCTTACCCTTTAGCTTTGGCGGCATAATTCAACAAGTTCCAACAAGTTCCTTTAGAAATAAACGCGCCAGAGCAGCTTCACAATGCAACCAACAGGGACGCCTTCTTGACTCCTCCCCCTCCAGGCGAGATCATTTAGACAAGTTTCCATTCCAAATCTAAATGCTCTTAAGTCATAAGGGTAGCCTACAGAATTTTAAAAAAATAATGATACATTTTAATTGATAATTGTTAAGTTTTATTACTTGCTGTGTCTGCTTTTCAAAAATTGTAAAGTACCAAGAAGTTGCAGCTTTTCTTAAAACTCACACCTTATATGGCTTCCCCTGATTTGTTATCACTTTCATTGGGAGCTTTAAAGACCATTTAATTTTCACCACATTTAAAGCACCATTAAGTCAAACCTAATTGATACAATATAAGAGATAATTTTCTTCACTCTATTTCATCCTTTTATTTTTTTTTCTAAAATGTTTTACCAACCCATACATTTTACATAACCCATGGGTGATGTGGGGGTCCTCTGTTTATAATCAGTTGTCCGTGTGTTACAAACCTTTGTGCCTGATGTGCGTACATATTAACAGTCTATTGTTGTCCTTATATAACAGGCTAGATGCATTCAACCATTTAGCACTGTCTCATTCTTTAAATAACCCCCTCTTCTTTCTGTTGTATTGTATTTCTGATCCAGCTCAAGCTTGGGTAAACATCTATTCTTTCTTGGTGTTATTGTTACTTTTAAATTCGTTTTATTGTTTCATTGTATACCACTGAAATAAACAAGACACAACATTTTCTAGTTTAATGCAAGAGGGACTGGCCACCACTTGCTAGTATGGATGGATGGGACCTTCTTTCCCAATAAAGGAACTGCAAATGGGGAAGGTTGGGCCAATCACGACTCACACAGCTGGATGGAGCCTCTTCATCCAAAAGTCGGCACTGCCAATTAGAAGGTTGGCAGAGGTTTGGCTGCTTCTTGTCCACAGAGGGGTCACCACCAATAATGATGCAGTATCTAGTAGAACAAACATTTTATGTAAACGCAGATGAACCCTCCCAGATGAGTATGTATATATATATCAAGAATTGATCAATGAAACAAAAGCTGTAGCCATGTGCTTATCAAAATCAGTCACGTCTTGTTCTTCTGGGTGGAAGATGGGAAGGGAAGGTCCGCAAAGTAGAGCTTGAGGGTGAAGGCTAGAGGAGAGAATCTTGATCCCATGAGTCCAGCTAGATAGTGTTAAGATCCCGAGGCCACGCTAACCTGTGACCCCCGCTGGACCACCAGGGAGTTTTGGTAAGTCTTGGGGGATTCAGGAGGGTGGGGGTTTTCTTTAAATTCACTCCTTTATATGGCCGAATAATTCGATGAAGATTCATTGTATTCATGGGAATCACGATACGTTTTGCTTCCCCACTAATATAACGAACATGGCCCTTTACATTGCAGATTGCCAATTCGTTGCAAACGAATGCACACCCCTAATGGATACATTATTAGCCTAAGAGTTTAGCTTGCAGTGCTAGAAGATGTACTTTTGCAACACATCTTTACATAATTTTCCTGATGGTGTCTTTGTCGTTCTTATTTACTCTCCAGTTTCTGTAACTTCTAGGGTTCAGTGTGTTATATAAATGCTTCATAGAATGCCTTTTGAAGGAGATTAATACTCCATCTGCATTGTGTAAATTGTACTCTATGTGGCAGCAGCTCAGTTCCCTGCGGTCAGAATTCTGTCTTGGATCTTGTTCAGTATTCATTTGTTCAGAATATCTCAAATTTTATTTCACAGTATACTGGTCTGGCCAGGAGCCAACACCATTGCAATAGATAAGATACAGGTACTTCAGATCTTCTGCTCTCTCATTGCTAGTACAAGTATTTTCCTGTTACCACATTTTTTCTCTCTCTCTTATCAGGAATTTTCCTTTTCAAGTTTTCTTTCTTCCTTCCATTCTTTTTTTAACATTTCCATCTTGCATACTTTTTCCATCTTGATTGTTTTCCTAAAATGGCAACTATATTTTCTAATTAGCTATTTAGCATAGTTGGAAACCAATATACTAAATTTGTTACGATTCCTCCCGTGGCCAGTGCAGATGTGGCCCTCTTGGACTCCTCCCTGGGCGTAGTCTCTTCCAGCCCTACAAAAGGGCTCAGTTGACTCTTCAATCTTGCGTTGGCAAGGAGCTTGATTCCTGGGAGCAGTCCTTCCTGGACTCTGTGTTCTGTTCCATTTGGACTTCCGTTCCTGCCTGGCGTCTTCCATCTTGGATCCCTCGTTCATGTTCCCGTGATTTTATTTATTTATTTATTTATTTAAGGTTTTTATATACCGGCAATCATGAGAACATATCTTGCTGGTTTACATGAAACGGGAGTGATGTCTTCTTGTCCTTCGTCTCTGGATGTCTCCATGGCTTGCAAGTCTCCTGAGGTTCCTGGCTTTTAGCTCTCCCTCACTGAGTCCCGCCTCAGTGTCCAGGCTCAGGGTTCCGTCCTTGGGTACTTGGCTCCAAGTCCCACCTCTGAGCATTCCCTTGAATTGTGTCCAGGTCCTCAGAACTCCTTGCTCCTGCCTTTGACTTCTGTTCCAAGTACCAAGTCTTCATCTTCAGCTCCAAGTGCCAAGTTGTCTCTTCTGAACTTCTATTCCGAGACTCCGTCTCCCCTGGACTCCATTCCCAGATGAGGTTCATCTCACTGCAAGGGCACACTCATCTCGTTCCTCACTGGGGAGCGTCCCCTAACGCTCCTTTCCATAGAAGTGCAACAGATTGCCAAGGCCTCCGAGTGTCCCATGCTCAAGGCCGCCCGCAGTGCAACAGATTGCCAAGGCCATGTGCCCGGTGGGACTGCCCTTATCCCGGGTTCCTTTGGACTTCCTTTTGTTTCTCCGGACCCCAGAAGCTTTTTGGAGGGACTTCTCTAAACGACCTGCTGGAGTCACCAGTTGTCTGATCCCAACCTGGATTCCCTCCCTGGTGTACTCCGTTTGTTTCCTTGTTCTCCATTTGTTTCCTTGTTTCCTTGTTCCATTTGTTCTCTTATTCCATTTGTTGTTCTGTTCTCTGTTCTTTTGTTGTGCTGTTCTCTGTTCTTTTGTTCTGTTCTCTGTTCTTTTGTTGTGCTGTTCTCTGTTCTTATGTTCTACTGTTCCGTCTGTTCTTTGCTCTGTTCTTTGCTCTGCTGCCTCTTGTTTCTCGCTCCGCTGTTCTTTGTTCTTTGCTCTGCTGTTTCTTGTCCTTTGTTCTGCATTTCTTGTCTTTGCTCTGCTGCTTTTCTTGTTCTTTGCTCTGCTGTCGTTTGTCCTTTTGCTCCGCTGTTCACTATTTCATTTGTTGCCTGTTCCTCTGCTTCCATGTTCCTTGCTCTGTTCCGTGTTCCTTGCTCTGTTTCCTTGTTCCTTTGTTCCTCATCCTTCCATGTTTTGCCACACGACCTGCAACACGTGCCTGCATCATCCTTGTTCCAGATGCCTTTCCAGGATTATTGATCTCCCGAAGGAGGGGAGGGGACCCCCTTTGAGGGGGTACTATTACAATTCCTCCCACGGTGGGTGCCACAGGAGGCCTCTCTCCTCTCCTCATGCTGCAGCCATCTGCGGCCCGGACCACCGCTGCCACATTCTGACCTGCTGCCTGGAGGCCACCGAAGCCAGGGCCTTTCCTGCGGCGTGGGAACCACACCCGGACCTCCTCTTCACCGCTGCAGGGAGCCGCGGACTTGCACCTCCTCTTCGCGGCCTGCTGGCCGCCGCCAGCATTTCCTGGCAGCTGGAGTTGCCCTCAGTCCTCCTTCTGTGGCAGGGAGCCACCTCCAATGTCGGGGCCTGCTTCACGGCCCTTCTTCTGCTCCTGCATCCTCAGCGTCATCAGCGGCAGCAGGGCTGCTATCCATGGTCCTGTCCCTTCCTCCTAGGGGGCGAGGTCGTGTCTTCTGTTCCTTCTTAAAGGGACAGTGCAGATGTGGCCCTCTTGGACTCCTCCCTGGGCATAGTCTCTTCCAGCCCTACAAAAGGGCTCAGTTGACTCTTCAACCTCGCCTTGGCAAGGAGCTTGCTTCCTGGGAGCAGTCCTTCCTGGACTCTGTGTTCTGTTCCATTTGGACTTCCGTCTTCTGTTCCTGCCTGGCGTCTTCCATCTTGGATCCCTCATTCATGTTCCCATGATGTCTTCTTGTCCTTCGTCTCTGGATGTCTCCATGGCTATGTAAGCCTGATGTCTTCTCGTCCTTCGTCTCCGGATGTTTCCACGGCTGTGCAAGTCTCCTGAGGTTCCTGGCTTTTAACTCTCCCTCACTGAGTCCCGCCTCAATGTCCTGGCTCAGGGTTCCATCCCTGGGTACTTAGCTCCGAATCCCGCCTCTGAGCATTCCCTTGAACTGTGTCCAGGTCCTCGGATCTCTTTGCTCCTGCCTTTGTCTTCTGTTCCAAGTACCAAGTCTTCATCTTCAGCTCCAAGTGCCAAGTTGTTTCTTCTGAACTTCTTTTCTTAGTCTCCGTCTCCCCTGGACTTCATTCCCAGACGAGGTTCATCTCACCACAAGGGCACACTCATCTCCTCCCACACTGGGGAGTGCTCCTTTCTATCAAAGTGCAACAGATTGTCAAGGCCTCCGAGCATCCCATGCTCAAGGCCACCCGCAGTGCAACAAAATTGTGCTGAAATTTGTAAAGCTGAGTTTCTGCAGTATAGTATTAATGTTTATTAAATGGATTAATCCATGCTAGTTGCTCATAGGGAACCTGATTTTCAAATCTATCCTTGGAATAGCATTTGCATTTAAAAATGGATGGGCAGAAATTAATGCTAGTATTTTATAAATTGTGTAGTGGGAGGTGCAAAATTCATAAAATACTGCATATTTCTGCTCCAAAAGTTCACATGTATGTTTCACCATGTACATATATTTCCAATGCATATTCTCAAACCATTATATAAACATATGCTTTCATATTTTACAGGCAAAATAATCAGAACACTGCACAACCACCGAGAATTACATGCAGAGGCAAATATTTTGTAATGTATGCAATATACCATTTTGAAAATACTTTGTGCAAGTACTTGGAATTACCAGTTTGCTGCTACTTCCACCATTTCACTCAGTCCTTCCTCTGTTCACATAAACCCTCTAGCACTTCACCCTGAACCCCCACCAGTTCACCCAAAAACTAAAGACAAGTCTACTTTGACTTGCAGGAATCAATTTACAGGTGTAAAATGGCCTGTCTTGAATGTTATCCGCTTTGAGGTGTCATGAAAGGTGTATTATAAATAATTTAAAAAAAAAATATATATATATATATATGAATAAGTTTGGTAATGTTATGTATATGTGTATATCTCTTGGAACTACTGTATGCATTTTTCTGAATCCTGTCCTGCAACAGCCCTAGACTGCCCATTTTTCCCAAGTAAATTGTACATGTGAAACCTAAAATATGTGCATACTCTCGATGTTTATAGGATTACATATAAATGTGAAAGAACTTTGAAAATTCATCTTTTAATGTATGGAATTTTCTTTTCTTTTGCAAACAGCTATTTTAGCATGCATGCATTTTCATTTATGAGTTTCCATGCAGAATCAGTGCTAGTGAATGTGATACAAAGTTATGCTAAGCAGTTTATTAGCTAAGAAGACAAAGCTAAATTACATGAGCTGAAAGCAATATTGTAAAAAATGAGACTGCACCTCATGGAATGTAGTTATGCATTTTGTCATAAAGTCTGTAACAACAGTACACATTTATTTAATTACTTGGCTCATTTCAATATAAAACCAATGTCTGAAATAGCATGTGCTTTAAGCAAAATATTGCAGGCACCTTCACAAACTTTGGTTCAGCTCAGTACTTTGTGCTACAGGTCGTTAGCAAAGCTTCCTACAAACCACAATAACAGCGATTTCCTCTCTTTCACTGTGCAATGTTTATACAGTTTTTGACTATGTTATTATGGAACATCGCAGATATGGCAACTGAGTTATTAGAACAGAGAAAAAAACACAATCTAAAGCTTAGAACACCTGAAAACACTTTTAAGGACTAAGATACATTATTATGACTAGAGATGTTTCTGAAACTTGACAAATTATATATACTTTTTTGACCTTTACTGAAGGCCTTTCAGCATATTTTTACTTTGGCTATTTCCATCTCTGCCTTTTCAGTTATTTATTTATTTCTTTTTAGTTATACACAGTCAGTTAACCATCTCAGCTCTTTTCAGGTTAAAAGAAGGGATTTCCACAGTGTGACTCTCTCTCTCTCTCACATAACTAGTCATCTCTCCATCACCCCACTATCAACTTTCTCCCACATACCCCACCTTTTTCTATGCTCTCTATCATTCTCCTCATCACATGCCATTTCTTACCATCCCCTCTTGATTTTCACTCTCGCCTCCACTCTATCAATTTTCCGCAGTTGTTAATTCTCTCCTTCCTTTCCCTCTTGATTCGTCCCCCTTCTTTTCCCTTGTTGATTTTCCCCTTCTCCTCCCCTGATGATTTTCACCTCCTCTCTTCAGTCAATTCCTCCCCTCTTCTTTCTTACTGATACTCACTGCCCCCTACTCATTCTAATAAGAATATAAGATGCGCTATGTTGGGTCAAACCGGAGGTCCATCAAGTCTAGAATATAGCCAGTTAAGTGGCCGTACAATTAAAAAAAAAATAAAGTTCTGTGCTGGTCTGTGGCACAATTCTCCAACCCTCAGTCAAAATGGTAAACTGGGCTGAGCTTGCCCAATCCTTGAAACCCAATGGTAAACTGCCCAATCCTTAAAACCCACTCCAAGTATAATTTAAAAACTAAAGAGTTGATTCCAGCCTTCCACTCCACCACCTCCTCTTCAGTTTTGGAAAATGTTCATCTCATGGACCCTCTTCTCTCACTTCCTTATCCTTCACCCCAATCCTAACCTTCCCACCCATCTGATACCTTGGGTGAAGCTGATCAGGCTCTGTGATCACAGTATGCTCGTACTGAAAGTTTGCCAACTTCCAACTTTACTCTGACAGCAATACTAGAAGCATAATGCTAGATGCATTGTCAGAAGTATCTCTGACAAAGTTGGAAGATGCCAGGATTGAGGTACAAGCTTACTTGGATCCCAGAGCTAGATAGGCTTTACCTAAGTTACCAGATAGGTGGGAGAGATAGGGTTGGGGTAGAGGAGTTGAGGGGAGGATTGGGGGGAAGGTGTCCATAATTTACCATTTTGGAACTGGGTAAGGGGTAGGGGAGGAGGAAAGCCAGCACCAACCTTTCAGATATTTAGTTCTAAATTATACTTAGAGGTCTTGGGGGTAGTGGCTTGGCCCATCAGAGCAGGTTATTATCATTTTGGCTGGGGATCGGTGAATTGGGCTGCAGTTCTGTATAAGACATATTTTGTAATTGTATGGCCACTTAACCTGCTTTATTCTTTTAAATATAGTTGGTTAAGCTTAAAGTTATCCAGCCACATATAGTCTGATAACTTTTAACCTAGCTGGTTGTATTCAAATACAGCTGATAAGGTTTAAAAATTATTTCAGCTAAATTTAGCCAGATAATTTTATTTATGAATATTCAGTGGGTCATTTATCCCTTTGAATATCCCAAATAACTTAACCGGCTACATTTAGCAGAATAAGTTATGTTTTAGGGCTTTTTGAATACTGGCCTCAGAGTGGTGTGCATTTCACTAGTGATATCTGGGCCAGTATAAACACGATGCACATTTACCTGATGGCACATTGGTGGGACCTGGCTGAGGCATGGTTGGGCAGCAGCTCAAAAAAGGACAAAGCACCTGGATGCAGGTGGGCTGTGCTGCACACCTAGGTGATGGATAGCAGTGCAAACCTCTATCAGCCATAAGAAAGATGCTGAAGGGTTGGCAGCTAGACAGGAGAAGCAGGAGTTTTCAGTCAGGTTTCTTTGTGACAAATAAGATAAAGCTAATGAAAAATGGGGGGATTTCAGGGAACTGTTGCTTTACACAATTGCTGCACTTTTCATTGAGGGATGCCCTGGAACTAGGGCTCAAGGACCATGGGAATCTATTCCTAAAGGACCTGATAGAGAGACGTAGGAAAATAGTGGGGCCTTTCCTTAGAAGAATGAAAGTGGGGCAACTCCTCTATGAGAAGCAAGAAGAATGCAGGATGCTTAATAAGTGTCTGATTCAAGATGTTGTATCAAACTGGAATTCCACCTTCATGATGCTACAGAGGCTAATGGAGCAGCAGACACCCCTTTATGATCTGTCTCTGAAAACAGATACAGGTGTAGATTGCCCTAAGGGCATCATGATAATGTAGTTATGCAGCAGCTGATCAAAATCCTGAAGCCCTTCAAGGAGGACTGGAGGATCTGAGTTCCAGAAGTACCACCCTGCATGGGTCATCCCCATAGCAAATATTCTTGAGGAAAATGTAAATTATTTTTGTGAGCATATTGGAAGCAAGAGAAAAGGGGAGCAGAAGTGTTTTAGTCTGTGGACTCCTTGCAGTAGAAGGTGCAAGTGAGACTGAAACCCCTCACAGAAAACAATACTTACATGCTTGCCACATTTTTTTTTATCAAAGGGTGAAAATAATTTTCACCCTCCAGTTCCAGCATCTCACATTCATGAAGGAAATACTGGCAGCTAGAGTTTTTGAACTGCAGTGCCAGAGACAGAGGCAGATGTAGCACAGGAAAGAGTGGCCACCCCAGAGATTAGAGCAGGCACAAGTAGCACCCTGTCATCTATCACTTCTTCCCCACCTCAAAATGCCAAAGCCATGTTGCCTCCATAGATCCATCTCTACTGACACAGGCTATAACAAAAACATCTGGCCAGAAAAACCCTTGTCTCACCCAACAGCAGAAATTTCTGTGAAATGCTATCTAACTGAGCCCATTAAGAACATAGATACAGATGTGCTGGCATTCTGGGCACACAAGTCCATGATCTGGTCTGACTTGGCCAAGGTGGCTCAGCATCAGCTTTCTTACCCACCAACTAGCATGCCTAGTGATTGTGTCTTTTCTGAATTGCAGGAGACATTGTGAGCCCTCATCATTCAAAGCTTGTGCCAGACTTCATGGAAAAGTTAGTCTTTTTGGAAATCAATCTGCATTTGGTGGGCTTTCCAGAATTTCCATGTGAGGGTCAAAATGACTGAAAGCACCTTAGAGATCTTGGTGCCACACTGCCCATTATAATACACCAAGGGGGTTCTTGCTTCCAATATGCCTACCTTCCATGCCACTTATGTACCATATTAGGGGTCTTGTTGCCACTATTTCTAGCTGCCATATCCTCAGATGTACCACCTTGAGAGGTTTTGTGGCTCAGTGTTAGCTTTTTTGATCCCAGCCTAGTTCTTCTACCCTACTTCTTTCTTTGTTACACTGGATTATTTTTTTCCCAAAATAAAAATATGAAAAAAGAAAAATGTTTCTCCTCCTACCCGTACCTCTTTTCTGTTTGTTCATCATGCTGTCTAGGCATTTTTGCTGTTTGTGTTTGTCCGCATTCTACACCTGGGATGTTTAACACCTTTGTGTTAGTGATTGCTTATACTCCATGCCTTGGGGGTTTTGATACCTTTGTGCTGATTGCAATTGACTGCACTCTTTTCCTTGGGGATTATGACACCTTTGTGCTATTTTCGACTGACCACACTCTAAACATGGGGGGGGGGGGGGGGGGGGGGGTTTGATACCATTGTGATGCTTGTGATTCCCTGTACTATGACTTGCAGATCAGTGCTCATTGAAATGCATTCTCTACAATTATCAAAGTTATCCAAGTAGCAGATAAAACCATATATGATTTAATGAGCCAATTACAGATTCACTGTAGTGGCTGAATATATTTAACAGGTGCATGACTCAATCTTTATTCTTTGACAGAAGCATATACTACTGATAGGATCAACCGTGTACCCATGCCTCTGATTGGAACAGGAATTCCACACAGCTGCAGGTTGTCATGTACCAGACAGGAGTCCATACTCTATTATCTGGTGGAAGGGAGAACCTTGGTGCAGCTAAGATTAAAAAAGGGGAGCTGCAACAGTTTCCTTCAGGTTAAGGAATGGGACAGTCTCATGCTATAAAGAGAGAACAGTCACAAAATTCTGAAGAAAATGCACTGAACATCTCATTGCTCTGGTTGCCAAGAGAAGGGGGTCAGTCACACATCTGTACTTGGTCCCTAGATTACTTGATGTGCAAATCAGCCTTGCTCTGCAAAAAACAGCCGCAGTGGGGACTCCCCTCACCATACCACAATGTCCCCTGAAGGGGACCCAGAGAAAGAGCCTTAGGGTACTTCCTCTTTTGCTCTTGCTGTTTTCTTGGTTCTTTCCAAATCCCCATCCCCTTTCATACTTGTCAACTCAGTCTTTCCCTGACCATCCATTCCTTTTCAAATTTGCTGCACCACTCCTCAAATCCTTTATGCCACTCCTTGTACCTCTTTGCTCGTTCTGGTTCCTAGAGGTTTTGATTCCATTCTCCCTCCCACCTCAGTCCTTGAGATACAACTTGGGGGGTTTTCAGCTACTCATCTTGCTCCATGGCTCTTCTCCTATTATTTCTGTTTCTAATCACCAGCACCACTGCTGCTGTCACTGCTCCAAGCCAGTCTTGATAGCTTAGGGTGATTCCTTCTCTGCTCCTATCTTTGAGATTTTTTCCAAATCTCTTTCACCCACAGTATTTGCTAACTCTTGGTCTTAGCCTGGCCATCCAATGCTTTATAAAGGCCTTACTGTTGCGACTGTCACTGATCGACATCCTCACTCCGCCCTCTTTACCTCTGTGGCGACTCCCTCCGGGTCTAATGGATGGCTGGCTACCACGGCGTCTCCATGCCGTCTCTCTCCGATGTCCCCAGACTGGCTCGACGTTGCAGATCCGCCATGTTGCCTAAAGACCTAGGGCACGTGCGCTCTGATTGAAGTACCAGCAAGAGCTCACCTCAGGGGCGTCCCCCTGAGATGACGTCATTAGCTTCTAATATTTAAAGATCTATATTTCGCTATCTGAGTTAGCAAGGGGTTGGGTATGGAAATGTGTCTCACTACCTACAGACTACTTCCCCCAAGCTACTCTGCCTCCTCGAATATACCAGAGGTACCCGCTCCTCGGGGGCCTCGCCCTTTTTCTTTACTTTCAGATTACAGATAGGAACCGGTACTCGCTCCTCGAGGGCCCATGTTCCTGGACACTCTAAAGATTCTCTACTGCTTGGAAGCTATCGCTGCTACAAACAATTGTGAGTTACCATCGCTCTCTCAGAGCTTTCCCTGGAACCAGGTACTCGCTCCTCGAGGGCCTAAACCTTTCCAGCTCCTGAGTTTCCTTGAGACCTTATATGAGTTTTTTCATCTAGTTCTGTTCATGAACTCTGCTTACTCTGCCTACTCACTTTCTACAGTTTCTCAACAGCTCAGCCATCCTGGATCGCTGTTCCAGTACCTGAGGGACTACAGTCCTGCCGGGCATATCAGCTCTCTACTGCCACCTCTGGTGGTTTCAATAACCTGTTTAATAAAAGAACTAATGTGTGTCTGTCTCCATACTCAAGCCTAGATGGTGGTCCCTCTCGGGGTATCCTCCCGGGGGTGTGGTCATCTGCCACCAGCCCAGGGATCCACCTACAACTATATCAGATTGCTGACTCATCCTTCTTAGGAGCCTATAAGATCAGATTGCTATTCCACAGTCTAACTAACAGCAGATTTATAACAGATTGCTAATTCCAGCAACTTGTAGCTTCAGATCAATAACAGATTGCTAACTCCAGTCGATCCGGCTTAAAGTATGGGATGTTAACAATTCCAGTGGATCCGGCTTAAATATGGGATGTTGTTTAACTCCAGTGGATCTGGCTTAAATATGGGATGTTGTTAACTTCATGGATCTGGCACATTTCTCTGCCTTGCAGGCTATATCGGGCCTGGCCCAACGCATCTCAGAGCAGCAGGAAACTTTAGAAACTTACTGCAGCATTTCATCAGCTACACACACAGAAGATACAAGGCACAGCTTTTAACCAAGAAGCTCAGTTACAGGAGGTAATTTTAAAGACTGCTGTACCACTGGAGGCTCCTATCAGCTTTTCCGGAGAAATCCAGAAGACCTGGGGCTTTCTGAACCAGTGCTGCATGCACTTCACCTTACAGCCAACTTTATTTCCCACAGCTCTTTCGAAGACCACCTACATCCTGTCATACTTGGATGGAAGAGCCCTGTTGTGGGCATCTACCTTGTGGGAACGCATGGACCCTATTTTGCAGGACATAGAAGAATTTATGGACTTGTTTAAATCTGTCTTTGATGACCCTGCTCGTAATTCTGTTGCCGGTTTTGCTTTGGTGGACTTGAAGCAAGGCAACAGATCACTGGCTGAATTCACCATAGAATTCAAGACTCTTGCAGCTGAACTTCGCTGGGACCCCAAATGTCTCAATACTCTCTTCTGCAGAGGCCTGGATACCCGCTTAAAGGATGAGCTGGCCGCTCGCCAGACACCTGACTCGCTGGATGAATTAATAGCCTTGGCCACTCGGATTGATCACCGGCTCTGAGACAAGGTGAAGAAACTCCAGCCTATGGTGTTACTTGGGTTGAAACAGGCTAGTACCACCACTGCACCTCGGATGGCTCCAGTAACGTCTGCTGCTGATAAAGATGAACCGATACAACTTGGTCATGGAAACTTGACCTCCAAGGAGAGAATATTTCGGAAGAAATGCGGCCTGTGCATGTACTGTGGTCTGCCCGGCCATGATGTCTCTACGTGCCCCATTTTGTTCGGGAAATGGATGGGCCTAAGTCCCACGGGAGGACTGTTCTTGGGCCATACTGTGTTTTCTCCTCCGCTCTCTCTTCCAGTCTCCATGATCTGCGAACCGGCTATGGTTCAGACTCCTGCCCTGATGGACTCAGGGGCAGGAGGCAACCTTATTCTCAGACATCTAGTGGAAGACCTGAGGAGTCCCTTTGTCAAATTAGAAGATCCATTATTGCATCACAACTTGAAGTGGGCTTTGTACGTTCCTTTACATCGCCACTTCTCCTGAAGATCTGTGTTGTCCACGGCAGTTCAACTCATGGCTGCTGATATTCATAGCGCCTTCTACATTCACTTTGGCTCAAAGGTGTTCAACATCTATCCGCATTCACGGATTATAAACTTAAAGATATCTGTCTCATTCCATCCATTCGGAGGATGTGTCTCATCCGAAGAAGATATCTCTGGCAACCAGCTAGTCTGTTTCCGCTGGTAATGCCACCATCTTTAGAAGTGTATTTTGGACGTACTCCAACATCGCTACTTCCACTGAAGTCTCATATTGCCTGAAGACCTAGGGCGCACACACGCTCTGATTGAAGTACCAGCAAGAGCGCGAACCTCAGGGGCGACCCCTGAGATGACGTCATCCGCTTCCAATATTTAAAGGTCTCTATTTCGCTATCTGAGTTAGCAAGGGGTTGGGTATGGGAATGTGTCTCGCTACCTACGGACTACTCCCCCCAGGCTACTCTGCCTCCTCGAACTTACCAGAGGTACCCGCTCCTTGGGGGCCTCGCTCTTTTTCTTTACTTTCAGATTACAGATAGGAACCCGTACTCACTCCTCGAGGGCCCATGTTCCTGGACACTCTGAAGATTATCTACTGCTTGGAAGCTATCGCTGCTACAAACAATTGTGAGATACCATCGCTCTCTCAGAGCTTTCCCTGGAACCAGGTACTCGCTCCTCAAGGGCCTAAACCTTTCCAGCTCCTGAGTTTCCTTGAGACCTTATGTGAGTTTTGTCATCTAGTTCTGTTCATGAACTCTGCTTACTCTGCCTACTCACTTTCTACAGTTTCTCAACAGCTCAGCCATCATGGATCACTGTTCCAGTACCTGAGGGACTACAGCCCTGCCGGCCATATCAGCTCACTACTGCCACCTCTGGTGGTTTCAATAACCTGTTTAATAAAAGAACTAAATGTGTGTCTGTCTCCATACTCAAGCCTAGCTGGTGGTCCCTCTCGGGGTATCCTCCCGGGGGCGTGGTCATCTGCCACCGGCCCAGGGATCCACCTATAACTACATCAGATTGCTGACTCCTCCTTCCTAGGAGCCTATAAGAACAGATTGCTATTCTGCAGTCTAACTAACAGCAATTTATAACAGGTTGCTAACTCCAGCAACTCGTAGCTTCAGATGAATAATACTTACCATCCAGTTATCTTTAACACTTTCTTGCTTTCTTGGACATTTTCTTCATTCCAGTATGGTTCTTGTGATTATTGGTCTCATCCGGTATTTAGTCTTTGATTAATTACACTACAGCAACAGTCAAGGATTGCAGAAGTGCTACACCCAGAACCAGGAATGCACTTCTCCGTGATTTCTGCTTCTGAGGTAATGGAGCATTTGTAAAAATAGATTCAAAACAAGAATCATGTCCTGGATTCCCTGAATCAGAGGATATTAAACAGCTAGTGACTAAAGAGCATTTGGTGCTTCTAGTGAGTAGCATCTTAGCCTCTGGTGAAAACGAAATCAAAGCCTGAACATTTATCTACTTCACCAAATGATTGCATACAAAAATGACATTAGTTCTCCTTCAGGGATTTCTTCTGGCTTCTCCCTGCCTATGGCTTTTAATCACTTTCGTTGGTGCCCTTTGCCTCTCATTTGGAGCTGTGGGGGTCATCTTGCCACTGTGGATGGCTGCTTTGCTTTGGGATTTTCATGACACTCCTTCAGTTGCTTTGACTCTCTATAAGTTTCCTTGAGGTAGGGAGTGTTCTTTCTTTGTTGGAGCTTTATTCCCCTTCATTGTTCCTTGTACTGCTCATGCCACCTTTGGTTTCACTTATCCCTCTCATTCACCTTTGGGTTTTCATGCCACTGTTGTTATTGCATTTTGCCCCACTTTTGGACCCTTGGGTTATTCTGGTAACCCTTGCTGCTTCTTTGCTTCTTTGACAGTGCCTTGCAAATCCCTGACTTGGGCTTTTCATGCCACTTTTGGTACCATGTTGACATAGTGATGCATTGGAATGCCTTCACCCTTGATGTCTTCTCATCAGTTTCATTAGAAATGATTAGAAAAGTCCAATTTTTGAGTCCAAATTAGGCTCCATTGCATTCCCCATTGACTATAATGGTAAAGAAATAAAACAAATAAATGAAAACTATTTATTTGAAAGAAACTGAATGAATTGGCTGCAACTTACAAAACTAATGAATGAATGAAAATGAATTGTTTGATTCTTCATTTGCCCATTAAATTCCAGGTTGGCAAAGTGTTCAGAAATTCTTGACAGCTGCATATTTGCAACCATTTCAAGAGTTTTACTTAAGTTTAAGATGGAAAGTGATACTCATTATTTTTATGAGTAGTAAGTCAGTGAAAGAAGTCAGGGAAAACGATGTCAGATAATTTTAGAACTTTTATCTTGATGCAGTCTTCTGGTTTTTAAGCCAATTAATTAGATACTCAACTAAAGCCATATGAAAGAAGAGCTTCCTACACCAGTGGTTCTCAACCCTTTTTCTGTTGAGATATACCTGACAGATGATGCCAACACACTGAGCACATAACCTTCG
Organism: Rhinatrema bivittatum; assembly: GCF_901001135.1. NCBI lineage: Eukaryota > Metazoa > Chordata > Amphibia > Gymnophiona > Rhinatrematidae > Rhinatrema > Rhinatrema bivittatum. The sequence goes on from NC_042615.1 coordinate 89,633,515, forward strand.
CAAGACTAAATGTAAACATATACTCTGCATCCACAAGAACCCCCCAAACCCCCAAAAATGGATGCAGAGCAGAATTAGGATATTTACCTGCACTACACACAATAACATAAAAGATATTCTGATTCTGGTGTCATCTCAGTAACAGGAACACTAACTCCCTCTACTACCAGGCACATTGCAGAATACAAAACCTGAAAAAAAAAACCCCACTCAGCATGTGTGTAGCAACCTGCCATACCTCAGCAGCACGAATTCCAAGGGATCAACAGTAGAGTCCTACCTAGGAAAAGGCACCAGTGCACCACCAATGCATGTCATGTTGAGAAAACACAACAAATAAGACTGATACAAATGCCTATGTGCTAGTAAAATACCTTCCTTGGTCACACACACAGAAACAATATTCACCAAAGATGGAATAAAAACTACAGATTAACAATGGAGGCAAACACTGGAATGGAAATCCAAAAAGCCACTCTGCATGCAATACAAAACTGGAGAAATAGAAACAGCCCTCCTGCACTAAGTAAAGTATAAAGATAGAAGGAATTCACATTCCCAAAACTGACATGGCTCTTGCACCTCTACCACAACCCTTCCATGCCCCTTTCATCCCACATTTCTCTCAAATACTCCTTTTCAATCATTCCCATATACTCACATCCTTGCCCAGTATTCTCAACTCCCTCCACATCTTCTTCTCTGTGCTTTCCTCCCTCCCCTGTTTGATTCTACTTATCCTCTTCCTCCCATGTCCCCCTCCCTACCCACCTACCCTGACCCCATTTCCCACCTCCCAACCAGTCTCTCTATCTCTCACATACCAGTCACCTCCTCAGCTAGTCTCTCTCTCTCACACACTTACCAGTCACTCTCTGACTAGTCCCTCTCTCTCTTTTACACACACATACCAGTCACCCCTACCAGTCTCTCTCTCTCTCACACATATAAACACGCCCAGTCACTTCCCCAACCAGTTTCTCTTTCTCACATGCCAGTCACCCTCACACACACTAGTCACCTCCTGAACAGTCTCTCTGCCTCTCACTCACCCACCCCAGGCACCTCCCCAAACAGTGTCTGTCTTTCACACAATCACACACCACCCTCCCCGTGCCCCACCACCTGTCTCTCTTTCACAGCAAAAATAAAGTTACACAAGAACTGGACCTTTAAAACAAAGACAGACCCTCACCGAATACAGAATAGAGAGAACATAAAGTATAACTAAAAATGTATAGACAAAATTTGAAATAGAAACTGCAACAAGCCATACTCTGTAATATGCAATGAAACAATGGAAAACAGAAATTTCTTCATTCCTCATAAAATATCATGAAATAAAATCAAGAGATATAAAACATCATTCACAATATTAAAACTATACTAATAAAAAGAATAATTGTCAAAACAATTGGAGAATATCCAGTAATTTAAAAAAAATCACACACATTTGTTCTAATACTTCTCAAACACAGCAGACACATGCAATAACACCAAAAATTTAAAATAATAAGGATTAAAAAATCTCCAGCTCTCCATAACTGGAATCTTTTGATTTGCAGTTAGTCAAAGATTGCTGTGGATTGGGAGTAGGAGGCCATACAAACTTTATCCTCTTTTTCATACTCATGCAGGCCAATACACGTGTCTCTCATGCACATGCAAGCTGTCACTCTCATACATGCAGATTCTCTGTCTCTCTCTCATACATATTGCATACACAAAAACACACACATTCACTCTCTCTCTCTCTCACACACACACACACAGGTGAGATCTCTGTTTCTCATACACACTCAGGCTGTCACTCTCATATATATGCAGGCTCACATGCAAGCTGATTCTCTGTCTCTCCTATATACATATAGGCTCTCTCTCACACATAACATGTAGGCTCACACACATGTGGATTATCCATTTTTCATACACATGTAGGCTCTGTTACATGTGAACTCTCTGTCTTTCATATACAGGTAGGCTCTCACAGACACAAACACAGACTCGCGCTCTCTCTCTCTCTCTCTTTCACACAGAGGTAGGCCCTCACAAAGACACACACAGGCTGTTTCTCTTTCACATACCCACACAGGCTCACACACATGCAGGCTATCCCCCCCCCCCACACACACATACATATATGCTCTCACTCTTATACACACACACACACACACACACACAAGCTCTCACTCTCAAATATTATCTCACACACACACACAAGCTCTCATTATCACATGCTCTCTCATACTCACACACCCACACCCATACATACATAAGCTCTCTCTCTCTCACACATGCTTTCTCTCACACACACAAACACAAATTCTCACTCTCGCATGGTTTCTCTCTCACACACACACACACACACACACACACACACACACACGCACACACACACACACACACATACACATAAGCTTTCACTCTCATATGCTCTCATACATATACACAGGGCCTCTTCTAAAGCCACTGCCAGACTCCTACAGCCAACCATATGCATGGGATCCATGGTGGCCCTCTCTTTCTTCCATTGCTATGGGCAAAGGATCCTGTGGCAGTCATTTTCAGGCTTATTTCTGGGCAAAGCTGATTTGGTGGGCCATGGCCCACCCCAGCCCACCCAAGGTTATGCTAGAATGTCCAGGGAAGGAGGATGGGAGGGAAAGAAGTTGTGTCAGCCACTTTGTCCTGCTCAGGCTCTCAACAGAGTGTGAATTGCAGCTAGCCCATGACACACCTCCCACCTTACCACAAACCTGTTCTGGTGACCCTCAAGTCTGTCAGGTTTTGAAGATACTGATGATGAATATGCATGAGCTAATTTTGCATATTTTGAGTTACCAATTAAATGCTTATCTTAAACTAGCACACAGAATAAATTTAAGCTCTATTTTCCCAGAAAACACACACATACAGATAAAATAAGATGCTAACCTTAAACTAGCACATCATATGTACAGACAATAATAGTTTAACCATCCAAATTTTGGTTTGCAAGATTTAAGCACTCTCCAAGTAAGTCCAGTTTACCACCAATAGATGCAGTTTCTATTGTCAGAACTCTCTCAGGAGAATGCATGATCTATTTTGATTTGATTAAACAATTATATAAATATAAATAACTGAATTATTTTTTAGAAATGATAAAGTAACATTCAAAATATTTTTAAAATGTAAAAAAACAGTTCCATATTATTCCTAGCAGTGAGATTATTTTTTCTTCTGCTAATTCTGTTATCAGTTTGTCAGTGATAGGATTAGTAAAGAAGCTATGCAAACAGAGTTGTTTTTTCTTTCTTTTCTAACAATAAAACCAGCTGTATGAATGTAGTCCCCTATCAGTTAAGATTAATGAGCAATAATTTGATGTCAACTTTAATATGTGGCTTGTTATAGAATTTATAATTACACTAATTATCTGATACAAATATGGTCCTGAATTTATTGTTGTTGACTGGAGCTGCTAACTGGATGTTAATTGGAAGTCATTATATGCAGAACAATTAGTGTTTTGTTGAGAAAAGAAAATGAAGCAGTTTTTAGATTATTTAAAAGGTCATTTGAGGACCTTGCCTTTAGCACAGTACTAAGGAGGTACTTTTACATAATTTTCCCAGATTCTGCATTGTTTGTATAGGGTATTTTAATTAATCAACAAAAAGTTTATGCGGTGTCAGTCTTTGTTCTAATGTGGTGTGCTAATGCTAGCAAAACATAATTTACATCTTTCAGGTGTCCTTGTGTGTGCTTTCTATTTGTATATACTGTAATATCTAAATATATTACTCTAATATATACTATAAGGATATGCATATTAATTATGTTTATTTTGTTTATTTGTTTTTCAGATTTTTTCCTCCATTTTTCATTTTATTTGTTTTTGCTTTTTTTTTTTTTTGCTTTAAGGTAATAGTGCATCCTATTAGCAGCGAGTGTACAGGTATTTGTATCCCTATGGGAGGCCCACCTAGTAACTCGAGGTGAGGGTTAAGTATTAGTGTAGGGGGTTAGGGGCCACTTTCACATTCAACATGAGACATACAAACAGAACAGTGGTCTCTTGTGAAGATTTGCTGGCCTTCGGAGTGAGGAAACTCACTCCAAGATGAGATTTGTGCAATGTTCTCTCCACCGCTCCGCCCCAACTCCGCCCCCTGAATACAAAATTAAAAATTTGCATTCGCAAATCGCGTTAACTGCTGTTAGCGCGATTTGCGGATTTATCACACGCAGTAACTCCTTGGAAAATGAGGCCCTAAATGATAGTTCCAAGTTAGAATAAGGAACACCATTTTGACAAAATGAAAGATAGAAGATTCCATGTGGACATAAATGTTGCAATAATTCTTTGCCCCTGAAGAAAAATGGAAACTCATATGTCGGGCACTGGTGAAGTCTTTAATTGGGAGGCTTCCCCATATATACAAAATTGCTGAACATATAGATAAGTATAGTTTAATTGGACAAAGCCAACATGGATTTATCCAAGGGAAGCCTTGCCTCACAAATTTGTGACATTGTTTTGAAGGCATAAATAAACATGTGGATAAAGGTGAGCCAGTTGAAACAGTGAATCTGAATTTCCAGACAGCATTTGACAAAGTCCCTCATGAGAGACTTCTTAGGAAATTAGAAAGTCGTGGGATAAATGGCAATTGTTATCGTGGATCACCAACTGGTTAAAAAATAGGAAGCAGAGAGCAGGGCTAAATGGTAAATGGAAAAAGGTGAATAATGGAGTGCACCAGGGATCTCCTCTGGGTCTGATGCTTTTTAATATATTTATAAATGACCTGGAAATGGGAACAACAAGTGATGTGATCAAATTTACCGATGACATAAAATTATTCAAATTTGTCAAATCACAAGAGGATTGTGAGAAATTGTAAGAGGACACTGCATGGTCATGCAAATGGCAAATGAAATTTAATGTAGACAAATGCAAAGTGATGCCCTCAGGATCTGATTTTCAAAGGCCTACGTGCTGGGCCTGTTTTAGAAAGGCCCGGTGACGCGTGTAAAGCCTCCAGGCAGGCGTAAAAGGTTGGACAAAATTTTTGGGGAGGGTTAGAGTAGAGCTAGGCAGGAGGGAAAGGTTAGGGGAAGGGGTGGGAAGGTTAGATTAGGGGGAAATTCCCTTCCAGGCTGCTCTGATTTTGGAGCGGCTTGGGAGGGAATGGGGGAAGCCTGCGGGCATGGGCGTGTGCAAGTTGCACTAGTATGCACCCCCTTGCGCGTGCTGACCCCTGATTTTATAACTTGCACGTGCCTGCTCATGCAAGTTATAAAATCAGGTGTACATTTGTGCATGCCGGGTAGCGCGCTCACATGTAAGCACATGCACTTCTATTAAAATCTACCCCTTAGGGAAGAGTAACCCAAATTAAAGCTACAAAATACAAGGTTTCACATTAGGAGTCACAACTCAGGAAAAGGATCTAGGTGTCGTCATTGAAAATATGTTGAAATCTTCTGCTCAGTGTGCAGCAACAGCCAAGAAAGCAAATAGAATGCTAGGGATTATTAGGAAAGGAATAGAGAATAAAACAGAGAATATAATAATGCGTTCGTATCACTCCATGATACGAACTCATCTTCAGTGTTGTGTTCAATTCTGGAAACCACATCTCAAGAAAGATATAGCAGAATTAGAAAAGGTACAGAGAAGGGCGACCAAGATGATAAAGGGGATGGAACAATTCCCCTAGGAAGAAAGGCTAAAGAGGTTAGGAATCTTCAGCTTGGAGAAGAGACAGCTGAAGGGAGATTTGATAGAGGTCTATAAAATAATGAGTGGAATGGAATAAGTAAATGTTAATCAGTTGTTTACTCTTTCCAAAAGTACAAAGACCAGAGGACTCAAAATGAAGTTACTGGGTAATACATTTAAAACTAATAAGATAAAATATTTTTTTAATCAATGCATAATTAAGATCTGGAATTCATTGCCCGAGGATGTGGTGAAAGCTATTAGTATAGCTGCATTTAAAAAAGCTTTGGACGAATTCCTGGAAGAAAAGTCCATTAACAATTACTAAGGGAGAGTTGCAGAAATCCACTGCTTATTATTGGGATAAGCAGCTTGGAATTTATCTACATCTTGGAATCCTGACAGGTACTTGTGACTTGACTTGGCCACTGTAGGAAACAGGATACTGGGCTTGATTGACCTTTGGTCTGACTCAGTAGAGCCAGCCTTATGTTCTTGAATGAACAATATTTCTGTAGCAAAGATAAGTGTCTTTAATTTTATTGGCAAAAAAATGTGAATTAAAAAAAAGTATCCGGGACACTATATGTGACCTATGATTTACTAAATAACGGGTAAAAATTATTTTGCTAAATGTTCCTTATTCTAACATGAAACTATCACTTAGCGAGTTTATGAAAAACCTCATTTACGATGGTCTCTTTAGCTAATTATTGTTAGGTGCCTCAGCCCTTGAAGAACCTGGCCAGGCCCCTCACCTGCATGGGCAGGAAGCCTGTTCTGGCTTCTCCCTCCATCGCCGCCGTCCAGTGCGGTCCACCATTGTTGTGACCTGCTTGTGGTGCTCCCAAAACCTCCGATGCTGGAGCGATCCTTGGCATGTACGAGCGCCTTGGCCAGATTTAAAGGGCCAGCGGTGGGAACGTTTCTCGTGACCCGGGATGATGATGTCAGGCAAGGCAGGTATAAATAACCTGCCTTGCCGCCTCCTCTTTGCCTCGGCAACAGGTCTAGCTCCTTGGGAGTGCGTGTTGTCTCGTCCTGATCCTGGTTTCACCTGCTGTTCTTCAGCCTCCTCCTCCGGATCCTGCACCTGCTCCACCTCCTGCTCCCATCAACCTGATTCCTGCTCCAGTCTCTTCCTTGCTCCCTGCTTCCTTTGATTGATTTTCTATCTCTGACCCTGCTTGTCTTCTGGTTTCTGCATGTCCGCTGCCTGCTCTGATCTTCTGCCTGGTTCATCATCTCTGCTAGTTCACTGCCTGCCCTGACCTCAGCCTGGCCTCCTAGTCTGCTGCCTGTCTTGAATGTTGATACGCCCAACGGGTCTTCTGCCTTCTGTCACTTGGCTCATCACCTAGAGAGGCCCGTGCCTAAGTCCTGCCAGCGCCGGCCCCCAAGGACTCAACCTGTGGGGAACGTGGGCTGGTATAGGTGAAGGTCCTGTTGGGTCTCTCTCTGAGCCACCTCCCAATGATGAGGACCACTAGGGCCCCCCTCTTAGTAGTTGTTGCTACCGTCTCGGCTCAAGGGTCCACCTTCCTTATAGTTTGCGAGGCCATGGACCCGGCGGACTTGTCGGGCCTGCAGGCTATTCATGGACTAGCTCAGGGGTTACAGCACAACAGCAAAGTCTGGACATGCTGGCCGCGACCGTGGAAAACCCAGAAAACTGATTGGACACCGTCCCGGTGCCCAGCACTTCTCCTGCTCCAGTCCCAGTATCCGCTCCTCCCGCGGCAGCTCTTCACCTTCCGGTGCCTCCACACTATGCGGGAGATTCCCGGAAGTGCCATAGTTTTTTTAAACCACTGTTTTATGCATTTCTCCCTCCAACCAGCCCAGTTTGCCAATGACAGTATCAAGACAACCTTCAATCCTATTGCTTTTAGATAGCAAAACCCTGGCTTGGGCCTCCCCAATCTGGGAGCGAGGCAACCCCCTGCTCCAGGACTTCCCATGCTTCATGCAAGTATTCAAGCAAGTCGATGAGCCAGGAAGACTGTGGCTTCCAAACTCCTCCACCTACATCATAGGTCATGCCCTTTGGTGGACTACGATGTTGAATTTCGCACCCTAGTGTCTGAACTGTTATCTTTTTTTGATTTTTGTATTAAAAGTGGCTGGTTGTGCTATTAGGTTATTGTGGCTGAATTGTTGAGCTACTACTCTGATGCATTTCACATGCAGGACACTAGAGAGTCTATAGTGTTGAAGTACCAGCTCCAGCAGTCAAATCTGTGATGCCTATGGATCCTAGGATGCAAAAAAGCCATACTCCTTATTTACTCCCTTGACATGGATTTAATTACTCACTTTTTCAAACCCATGCTTAAGGTGAATTACAATTCTGATACAGTAGGTAGGTCCCTGCCCCAGAGGGCTTACAAACTATGGACTTCATTTGCTAAGCATTTTTCCTATTGACACAGAATAGGTAAAAAGTCTTAGTAAATCAAGCCCTGAGTTGTTATCTGAAGCAATGGAGGATAAAATGGCTTGTTCTAAATTACAAGGAGCATGAGTGGAAGAAGGACTTGAACCTTGGCTTCTCTGGTTTTCAGACTGCTACTTTAATCATTTGGCTATGCTATGCCACTCGAGTCCTCTATGCCAACATTTCAGCACAAATAATGGAGAGGTAGAGCCAATACCTTTTGTAGCTGGACATAAGGCCATTAAGGCTCCTGATATTGGTGAAGATCAAAGTATTCAATGGATCCTGATGGTGCTGCTCCATGAAGTGAAGAATATGTTGAGAAGGCAGTTTATATAAGACCAGGACATACGAGAGAACAAACTAAGATTTTGGAAGATTTGTTGGAGGTCAGTTCTGTGTTGAAGATTGGAAAATGTGATGTTAATCTCTAGCTCACCTCCCTCTCCCCATCTGCTATTCAGAAACCCTTCATATCTCTGAAAATCCATATAAAACCCTGATATTCAAGCATATAGGCCAGCAGTTAGCTGTTATAAACACATTATCATTTTCATTGCAATATGCATGAACCTCATTATTCCTTTCCAGAGTTGTGGATTTGATATCCTTATATCACCAAGATCTGAAATTGGACAGAGAAAACACACTGAGAATGCTCCCTTGCAAGATCAGGTCAAACAAAGGACAAAAAAAAAAATCACAAATGCTCACCAGTGCTTCAAGCAAAATAATACCGCATATAAATATTTCAAGGAATACCTTTAATGTCGGCTGAATTAGGTTTTATATAAGGGATGGAGAGAAAATTTACTGTTTCCTTGGCTTCAACACCTCATGACTCTACGTTTTAATAAAGTACCCATGGCTCAATTCCCCTTTCCACTGTACATTTTAATCAAGTTCCCATGATCCTGGTAGTGTTAGTATGGAGCTAAAGTGAACATGAGCATCAGCTTAGTATTAGTAGTGAGGCCTGGTCACTCAGGTTCTCAGTCAATTCCTCTGCTTTGCGCCAGTATGCAGAAACTCTTCTGCATGATATCATGAAGGCAGTTACTTTCCCACAGAAGAAATAAATAACTTCAATGACCTTTGACATGTAATATGGAGATCTAACAATTACCTGAAAATAGATACTCCCCCCAGCATGCTAGCAAGCTCAAGGACAGTAAATTCTCAAGCAAGAGATTGTCCTGCCACAGATTTCTGCAGAGGCATTTCTGCAAGAGTTAATTAGCTACTAAATCAGCTCAGCCAAGCAATGAATCAACAATTCTCTACTGAGTGATAACTGCAACAATAATTGAGAAGAGAAAAACTTCAGATCTGCACTTACAGAGACCATATATGGAATTGTATCTATTTGTGTGCCTGGACTATAAAGAAACTAGCAAAACCAAGTATTATTCCCATCCCATTCTGGTCCTGGGCACAGGGGCATATGGGGAGAGCTTCTGACTGTACAAGGTCTCATGACCTCCTGAGGTTCCTGCACAGGGAGGAAAAGTTTACTCTTTTCAAGGCTCTTTGGGTTTTGTACCACAGGGACTTTTTCTGCTCGTCAAACACTCCAAAAAGACCATGTCCACACCAGCACTGTTGTTTAAAATAAAAATATTACTGGCTGATGGCAGGGAAATCAAAATCAAAGCAAGATATATTTCTAAATAGTGCTCATGCTCAAGTGAAAAATCACAAAAAACAACCACTGCCTCTTTTCACCTCTTTACCCCCAAAACAGGTGAGTCCTTTGAGGTGGGTACCCGTTCTACCCTGGGCTCCCCCCAGAACCTGTTTGGTAGTTGTAATCTTTTCTCCAAGGTCCTTCCTCTCTCCGAGTCTTAGGCTGATTGTAACTGAGCCAGTCTCTGACTGTGGTGAACTTTCCCAGACAGGCTGCCCTTCCTCTGGCACCTCCCAGTTCATGGTCAATCAACTCTCCAGAGAAATCCTCTTTGTCTTAGTTTTCCCACTTCACACTGGCAGACTTTCCCAGGCAGGTTGACCTTCCTCTGTCAGCTTGTAGTACTCTCATCTCCAGCTCTTTAGTATCCTCTTTACACTCTAGTCTTCTGAACTTCCAGGAACTCTTCTCTTCAAATCTTTCTCCTCCACTCCCATAAGACTCCAGTGCTTAAAATCCCCTCGTTACTTCCCAGGTTGTCCCTGTGAAGGGATAAAGCCTCTCAAGTGCCCTCTGAGAGGAGAGACACCTGGTACTTTATAGGGGTGTGCATTCGTTCCCTACGAATTGGGAATCCGCAATGTATAGGGCCCTATTTGTTGTATTCGTGGGGAAGCGAAACATTCCCCACGAATACAATGTATCTTCGGCCGCCTAGAGGAGCCAATTTAAACAAACCCCCCACCCTTCTGCCCCCCCCAAGACTTACCAAAACTCCCTGGTGGTCCAGTGGGGGGTCCGGTAGCCATCCACTACACTCACACCCTCAGCTACTGGTTTCAAAATGGCGCCGATAGCCTTTGACCTACTATGTCACAGAGGCTACCGGTGCCATTGGTTAGGGATGTGCAGACAAAAAGTTTTTGTTGCGTTTGTGATACGTTGTCGTTGAGGGTCGATTCCGTTGAATATGGAAGTATGGAGAAATCCATAAGTTGTGGATCTGTCCATATGTTTCCCGGTTCCCTAAATAAAAATGTAAACCCCCCACCCTCCTTAATCCCCCCCCCCCAAGACTTACCAAAACTCCCTGGTGGTCCAGCGGGGAGTCAGGAAGCCATCCCTGCACTCGTTTGCGATTTCCTCACGGCGCCGATAGCCTGTGTCACAGGGGCTGCCGATGCCATTGGTCAGCCCCTGTCACATGGTCACCGGCGCCATCTTGTGCTCCTACCACGTGACAGGTAGGTCATGTGGCAGGAGGTCGCTCTGGGACCCCTGTTGGACCCAACCGGAACTTTTGGCCAGCTTGGGGGGGTCAGGAGGCCGATGTCATGCCGGCATGACATCGGCGTCACGTGCTCCTCCGCTCCAGCGTCACGTGCTCTTCCGCTCCGGGACCCCCGTTGGACCCAACCGGAACTTTTGGCCAGCTTGGGGGGCCTCCTGACCCCCCCAAGCTGGCCAAAAGTTCCGGTTGGGTCCAACGGGGGTCCCGGAGCGACCTCCTGCCACATGACCTACCTGTCACGTGGTAGGAGCACAAGATGGCGCCGGTGACCATGTGACAGGGGCTGACCAATGGCATTGGCAGTCCCTGTGACACAGGCTATCGGCGCCGTGAGGAAATCGCAAACGAGTGCAAGGATGGCTTCCTGACTCCCCACTGGATCACCAGGGAGTTTGGTAAGTCTTGGGGGGTCAGGAGGGTGAGTGTTTAAATGTTTATTTAGGTTCACCGTATTCAACAGAAATCTGTTGAATACGTTGGGAGTCGCGATGCGTTTCGCCTCCCAACGTATTTTGCGGATCGCTAAAAATAAGTTGCGGATTACAAATACGGTGAAAACGAATGCACACCCCTACCATTGGTCAGCCCCTGTCACATGGACATCGGCGCCATCTTGTGCTCCTACCATGTGACAGGGGCTGAGTGACCAATGGCACCGGTAGCCCCTATGACATAGTAAGGACAAAGGCTATCGGTACCATTTTGAAACCGGCAGCCGAGGGTGTGAGTGCAGGAGATAGCTCCCGGACCCCCCACTGGACCACCAGGGAGTTTTGGTAAGTCTTGGGGGGTCAGGAGGGTGGGGGGTTGTAGTTAATTAAATTTCACAGGGAAACGAATAGGAATTAACGTATAAACGTATCGGGGGGGACACCCCTTGCCGAATGCAACGTATCTGCCCCCTGACGAATACGAATCCCGAATGCAATGTATGGTGTCCCTCTGCACATCCCTAGTACTTTAGCCATGAGCAAAGGCTGATTCTCAACTCTCCCTATGTCACATGGGCACAGAAGTTTTATTAACACCCAGACCCCCCCCCCCCGATGAGGATTATGTAAAAGAAAATAAATAAATAAGGAAAACTTACCTGAGACCCGATGCTCTGTAATCACTCATAGAAATATGTGAGTATGCTCATTAACAATTTTGATTCTTTCAAAAAAGTACACTTAGCTTTGCTTAGATGACTGGATAACCCCCAATGCTAAGCATTTCTCCCGTAAAGGCTGCCTCAGGATATTATCTTATGAGCTGCCGTGTAGTGCTTCAAAGTGAAAACTAAAAAAACTTATATTGATTAAAAAAGCATTAAATGCTTTCTTTTATTCACACAAAGCTCACTAACGACATGCCTTATTTAACCATCAAAGATTTAAACATGTCGCTAATGTTTCAACTTTCACTTAAAAAAAGACAAAAAAGCTTGGAGCAGTCCTTTGTCTTTCCTTAAGATGAAAAAATGAGCAATCAAAAATAACACATGGCATAATCCTACACAACCTGGATAATAAAAAAATCACTGATTGGCTCCTGCTGAATGTCACATTACAGACAGTATATGTTAGATGTGTTTCGTTTAAACTGCCTTCAGTGTTACCAAAAATACAATTTACTTGCATCAAAGAAAATGTCCCCAATTTGAAAGCATTATGTCCTTTTGGTTCCAGACTGCTTAATTCATATATCCAACATTGTTCTCTTTGAACTAAAAGTTTGTCCTGCTCTCCTCCACAGGGGTGTATGTTGATATAATCAATCACAAAACATTGGAGCTGTGAGAAAGTGTGTGATTGCTTAAGGCAATACACCACTAAACACTGATGCTTGAAGCAGCTGCGATACTCTGAATCCTAATTCTGAGGCTCTGAGTTGATGTGCCCACGTAAATCTTATCACATGGGCAAATTGCCATATACACTACATGGGTAGTGGTACAATCAGTAAATTGACACAGCATATACTTCTTTCCGGTAGAAGGATGAACACAATTTTTGTTGACAGTGATACCCCACAGGCATGGCAGGATCCACATTTGAAATGGTCAATTCTCCTTCTGCTTGCCATTGAATTTCAATTGACATCCAGGTATGCAGGACATAGCTTTTCTTTCAATTCTTTCCTCTTGTAAAGGCAAAACGGAGTCTCTTTTCTGTAAAAGTGGGATTCAGTTTTTCTTAAAGATGTTACAAAGATTGAAGGTGCCTTGTGAATAACGTAAAACACATGTAAACACATCCTCCATTTCTTGTCTGTTCTGAATGCCTGTTAGCAATTCTTCATGTGGATAATATAGAGCTCTTTTGAATGCTGTCACTGTCAGTATAGTGAGACATGGATACACTAAATCAAAAAAATCTCATGACATTTTCCTTGATTGTGATCTGAATTTCTGTTTTGAAGAACACATTTTCTTTATTCTTAAAAACTGCGAAAAAGGCAAATTGTCCTATAAGTACTACTTTAATGCAAATATTTCTTCCTATCTGTTACTTTCTTGAAGACACTGGCTGAAATTTTATTAAACTCATCTAGAAAAATTGAAACATCCAAAACCGAAAACCTCTCATGGCTATACTTCATAGTAAATTTCACAGGATCTTCACAATAATTTAGCTGAGGTCTGTTCCCCAGACCTTGCCCCAGTCACATGGCTGGGGCAAGGACAGGTCAGTACCATTTTGGAAAATAGTACCAACTGAACCGGGTGCAAGGGTGCTCCCTGCCCCTTTGACAGGTTCGGGGGCTCAGGGCTGGGGGGAAGGGGTAGGGGACATGCTCCTTTTTTGCTGGGATTTGAGAACTTGATGTTTGTCTTGGGGGAGAAGAGTAGGAAGTGGGGCTGGAGCCTCAAATGTATGTAATTGACTGGGGGGGACTTCTTGATGGACATAGAGGGAGGGGAGCTTCTTGATGGATGTGGATGGGAGAGGGGCTTCATAATGGAGGTGGGGGGGCCACTGCCACACATCTAAAATATTTTCTATTTTTTACTTTTTGGGTGAGCCAAGGCCACTGGTCAAGGCAGCCCTGGGTTGAGATAGGGGTCAGCACTGATACTTGCTCAACCTCCCCATTTGCTGCCAATTTTTTTTCTACCACTTTAAATGTGCAGTGGGAGCCTTGGGACCCGAGTTAGGATCCTTGATCTCCCACTGCATCTCTAACAGATTTAAATGAGGTGTTGATATTTTATCACGGCTGACCACCTTCTTGGTTGGCTGCGATACTATATTAACATCAAATTAACTATGCATGACCTTCTTTGCATGCATTTTCATTATTCATGCATGCAAGTCACATGCAAAGAAGACCATTGTAATGGGGAATATCTTTGGGCGGGAAGATGCAAAATATTGCATATATCGCGTGAAATACATGATATAATGCCTTTTAGAGTCCTAACGTGGCTTGATGCATCACCCTGTTATAGGCCTAAATTTAGCTCAGCTTTTCTTTAATATTGCCCCCATGTTTTCACAGTATATATTAGAACATCGACTTACTGTTTAATGCATAGAACCAAAGGAAACAATTAATAAATAAATGAGGTACATGTAAATAGACAAAAGAGTATAAGAAAAATGATTCAGAAAAATAATATGAACATACTAAAGTAGAGCACTAGGGAGTACAAAATACAGTTTTGTGTATATCTATCTATACCAAAATAGAAACTAGACCTCCCCTATTTTGTATGGTTACTAAGAAACTCCAAAGTTTCTATTTTGGAGTATTCTATGTATTAGATCCCCCATTTTTAACTACATTATTGTATTTCATAAATTACTACTATTGATACTGATATCATATCTATATTTTGGTATATTCTTTTTGAATATGTTTTGAATAAAAGTTCAGTCATGATTTTGTCAACAATTTTCGAGTGTTGATTTACCTTAGGAGTAATTATAGATATATATTGGTACAGTACTACATTTATTTAGTGAGGTTTGTCTGGATCTAGGTTTTTTTTAAAACCTAGATCCAATGAGTTTGGGCCAACTATATGTATGTATATATATATATATATATATATATATATATATATATATATATATATATATATATATATATATATATGGGTACCTAAATGGTATATCTGTCAGAGAACCCTAAAAAGGGTAAGTAACACCACTAATATTTTTAAAGATTTGAAAGATACTTAATGTAGCAAGCTTTATTATACAATGGCAAAGAATATCAAAACCATTCAAAAGATAAAATTGGCACAATAACAAATTTTATTGAAAATCCACAGAGGATTATGCTGCATTTAGCAAGCTGTTAATTAAAAACAGTTGAAGTGCTGAGACATTGAATTGGCAAAATCGACAAATAAGGGTTAGATAAATGCTTACTTAAAAAGTTTGATTTGAAAAATCTTTTATACAACAGTAACCAGACAGTATTAATACCATCTCTGTATACAATATTCAATTTTTACAGTAGAATCAACAACAAGAGATCAATTTCTCTTCACTAAATACAGTCCATGGTATCATCGCAAGAATAGTTATGAATCATATTTTCCTTTGAAGAAGCCGTTTCCATGGCAAAACTGGCACCTTTGTAGGGACAGAAAGAACACAGGATAAAGCAGAAGTATAACAAAGACTACACACAAAACAGAATCATCATTGGGGCAACACTCCTGTGAAACAATTACAAACTATCTTTTCTTATGGACTGTGGTTCAGCTATATCCCCTTTTTAAAGAAGGTGTCATCCATGTGACTCATTTACAATTCGCTAAGTCCAGCTTTATTGCAAATGATTTAATGTTTCATTAATAGCACTCTGCATATTTTGACAATGTTTTATGTAGATATCTATACACTATGGGGCATATTTTAAAAGCTTACGAGTGCCAGGCCTATTTTCAAAAGGCCTGGAGGCGAGCATAAAGCCCCGGGCCATGGGGCTTTAAAAAATGGGAGGTCTAGGGGCAGGGCGTGGGTGGGGCGGGGCGGGGCGGTCCGGGGCGGGGGAATGGCCAGAGGTTTCTCTTTGGCCGCTGGGCCTGGGGATCGCACGCCAGCACTCAGCCGGCCCGCGCAAGGCAGGCGTAACTTCTGGGATAAAGTATGGGGTATTTTTTTTTCGGGCTGGGGGGCGGGACAGGTAGGGGAAGGTGGGGGGGGGGGGGGGCCGAAGGAAAGTTCCCTTCGAGGCCGCTCCAATTTCGGAGCGGCCTCGGAGGGAACGGGGAAAGCCATCAGGGCTCCCCTAGGGCTTGGAGCACGCATGTTATAAAATCGGGCGTACATTTGTGCGCGCATGCGTATGTTTTAAAATCCAGCCCTATATGGGCCAGATTTACACGCATAACCGGTTATACGTGCGCCGGGCCTATTTTCAAAACGCCCGGCGACGTGCGTAAAGCCACAGGACGCGTGTAACTCCCAGGGCTTGCAAAAAGGGGTGGGGAGGGGCGGGGAGGGGGCATGACCAGAGGCTCCCGGCACATTGGCCATTTGCCTCTGTGCCGGGGATCGCGTGCCGACAGTCGTCCGGTGCACGCAACTTACTTCAGCCCCAGGGCTGAAGTAAGTTTGTAAATAAAAGAAAGAACAAGGAAAAGATAGGGGGAAAGGGTGGGGGAGGTAGGGGAAGGGAAGGTGGGGTTGGGGGGTAAGGAAGTTTCCTCCGAGGCCACTCCGATTTCGAAGTGGCCTGGAGGGAACAGGGACAATGGCGCCAGCCATCCATTGCTCCTACCATGTGATAGGGGCCGACCAATGGCACCGGTAGCCCCTGTGACATAGTAAGGGCAAAGGCTATTGGCGCCATTTTGAATATTGGCAGCCAACGGCCCAAGTGCAGATCGCTCTGGACCCCCGCTGGACCACCAGGGATGTTTGGCAAGTCTTGGGGGGGGGGGTCAGGAGGGGGGGGTGGATTGTAGTTAATTAAATTTAAAGGGTTGGGATGGGGAATGGGGACAAAAAAAACATTGGTTGTAGTTAGCTTTATTATTTTATTTTTTTTTTAACATTCGCTCCATAGGACCCACTTTTGTTTCCCCAAAAAGTGGGGGGAAAATGTCTGTGCATCTTATGGAGCGAATATTAAAAAAACAAACAAACAACTAACTACAACCAATGTTTTTTTGTCCCCATTCCCCATCCCAACCCTTTAAATTTAACGGACCCCCACTGGACCACCAGGGACTTTTGACAAGTCTTGGGGGGTCAAGAGGGTGGGGGGGTTTAGTTAATTAAATTTAAAGGGTTGGAATGGTGAATGGGGACAATAAAAACATTTAATGCCCTACCCTAATTTGCTCCATAAGACGCCTGGGAACAGAGCTGGTTTAGTACACCATTTTTTTATTTTTAATTTTCCTGCTCTGAATCCTAGGTGCGTCTTATGGTCAGGTGCATCTTATGGAGCAAAAAATACTATATATAAAGGGTTGTTTTCAGTATAATGAGTGAAAAAGATTTTAATTGTATGTATTTAACTACATTATTGTATTTCATAAATTACTAATATTAATACTGATATCATATGTATATTTTGGTGTATCGTTTTTGAATATGTTTTGAATAAAAATTCAGTCATGATTTTGTCAACAATTTTCAAGTGTTGATTTACCTTAGGAGCAATTATAGATATATATTGGTACAGTACTACATTTATTTAGTGAGGTTTGTCTGGTATCTTTCCTTATATTATATATATATATATATATATATATATATATATATACACAATGGGGCGGATTTTCAGAGCCCTGCTCGCGTAAATCCGCCCAAAACCGGGCGGATTTACGCGAGCAGGGCCCTGCGCGCCGGGAAGCCTATTTTACATAGGCCTCCTGGCGCGCGCAGAGCCCCGGGACTCGCGTAAGTCCCGGGGTTCTCCGAGGGGGGCGTGTCTGGGGCGTGTCGGGGGTGGGCCCGGTCGTCGCGGCGTTTCGGGGGCGTGTCGGCAGCGTTTTGGGGGCGGGTACGGGGGCGTGGCTACGGCCCGGGGCGGTCCAGGGGTGTGGCCGCGCCCTCCGTACCCGCCCCCAGGTCGCAGCCCGGCGCGCAGGAGGCCCGCTCGCGCGCGGGGATTTACGCCTCCCGAAATTGGAAACCTAATATGGGAAAATTGTCAGGGTGTACGGGGAGGAGTCGAAAGGCCGACTTAATATCCGCCTTAGCCATTAGGGCCCCTTCCCCGCAGCGCCTGACCAACGCCACGGCCTCGTCGAAGGATGTGTATTGAACGGTGCATGCCTCCGCTGGGAGGCCGTCGTTCACCGAGGACCCCGTCGGGAAGGAGAGGTTTTGTATTAACCGAAACTCCCCCGGTTCCTTCTTGGGCACTACTGCCAAAGGTGACAACATCATCTCCGCGAACGGGGGGTCCGCAAATGGTCCCGCCATCCTGCCCAATTCGATCTCCCTATCCACTTTCTGTTGCACTATGTCTGCCAGTCTTGTTGCCGATGAAGAATTCCTGTAACTTATGCCCTTAACCGTCCCTTGGAAAGGTATCCTAAAACCTTGCTCGAAGCCCTCCCTCAACTGTTCCGCTTCCCGTCTCCTGGGGTATATGGCTAACCACCCCAGCATGCCTGCCACACACACCGGGGACGGTGCCTTCTGAAATACTTCCTTACCTCCCTTTCCCATTACTCCCCGCCGCAGTCCCCTGACCTTTCCTCGCACATTTCGATGCTGGATGCGGTGCCGCACATAATGAACATATGTGTTTGAACTTGCAGTCCTGGAAACTGCACCCCGCCTTATTGAAACGCCAACACACCCTGTTGTTACCGCTTTCCCCCCACGAATTGCTGCTCGCGCTCGTCGCACCGCTATGCGGCCGAACCGCTTTCCGCGAGGCCCCTGCCTCCATAACCTTGCTGGTCATCTGGCGTAGCCACAATCCTACATCCTGTGCTGCCCATGACAAGTTCCCGTTCTCCTCCATTCTGTCCCTGAACTTCTCATCATAATTCAGCCAGCACCACCCCTGATATTCCTTATAGGCCTCCAATATGGAATCAGCATAACTCAGCATCGGGGCGTACTGGGATGGATCCTCCCTCCCTATGACGCTTATCATTCTTAAGAATGCCCTGGTCCAATTAGTTATGTTCCTGGGCACCTTTACCTCCCCTTCTTTCTGGTCCTCCTTTTTCTTTCCCTTTTTCTTCTCGGCCGCCCCTTTCCTGCCCTCTAATATTGAGAAAATATCAATATATTCACGCTTCCTTATCTTATTACGTAACACCTTTGGCACGCTCTCCCACAGCTCTGCCAAATTGGGGAGGGCTACTGCGGCCGCAGCGGCTGACGCTATCTCCTGCGGTGTTTTGACCGGGGAGTCAGCCGCTGCCTCACTCTCATCGGATTCCTCCTCGGAGGATTCCTCACTGGAGTCACCGTTATTTCTCTTTCGTTTAGTCCTCTTGCCTTTTGCGTCTCCCGACGACGCCGCTGCTTCGGGATGCCTCCCCGTCTCCTCGGCTCGCTCCTCCGCTTCCCGCGGTGCCGGGGGCCGCTTTCTACTCTCTGTGCCGGCCTCCCCGCTGGGTATGTCCTTCTCCGTCGCCACCTGCTCGGCGGCCTCCGCTCCCAGTGTGCGGGCTCCCGCTGTGGCGTTGCCGCCCGCTGGTGCCGTGTACCATGGAGGTGGGACCTGCCACCATGGAGGGTACATTGAGGCTTGCCATGCGTTCTGGCTGTAGGGGTATGCTCCCTGTACTGGCGTTGTTGATGACGCTGCCCCTGCTCCAGAGGGCCCCGTTGGGGGCCAGACGGGCCAGCCCCAAGGTGGGGCACTGTACGGTCCGGATGCGGGCAGTGTTCCGGTCGTGTCCATGGCAACGCCGGTCGTCGCCCCACCTACGGTGTCCGCCGCCGGTGTCCGCCCCTTCGCGTTCCTCTCTGTCGCACTCTTGTCTCCGCTGCCGGTCTCCGCTTGCCCCTTTCTTTGAGTCTTGACTCTGTCTGTCCTAGGGCGTTTTCCCCGGCCTTGGCCTCCCTCTCCAGCGCCATCGGGCTTCCTTGCCCTCGCAGGTCGTGGTTCCGCCACCTTCGCCTGCCGGCTGCGCCCCCTTGTCTGCCTCGGTTCCGGGGCTGTCTTTGCTCCTTTACCAGCCATTTCCGTACGCACGCTGGCGACGCCTTCCCTCGGCTCCCGCAAATCCGCAGCCCCCTCGACGTTCGGTCAATATCGCTTCCCAGACCCGTGAAAGGCAAGCCGGCCCACGGTCGTGAGGGGGGGGGGCGATCGAGTTTAGTACTCACAGTTCAGTATGCAGTCTCTGGAATCCTGGCTGGATGGCTGCGTTTCCCGGTAGCCAGCCCTGCTACTTGCGGTGATCAGCGCTGCGGTCTTCCCTGTGCCCCAGGGGCTCCTTCCGGTCCTTCTGGGTCCTTGCGCAGGCACAGGGCTTCTTCCCCTTCAACCCGACGCTCCTCTGTTCGCCTCGGGGTGTCTCCGGTAGCTCCCAGCTGCCTCTGTGCTCTCCAGCCCGATCTCCGCTGTAGCTGCTTTGCCTGCTCACTTCCTGCGCTTGTCTACGATCCCGGCCGACCAGCAGACTCACCCCCACGTGTCCTGGGCTCCTCCTCTGCTCCGGGAGCCGCCGGGCCTTTAAATCGGCGTTTCGGGTCTCCGGGTCCTATCTGGGGGTGCCCGGAGTGCCTGCCGACAATTTCTCCCGTTTTTTTTTTTTTTTTTTTAATAATCCGACCGCGTGATCGCGGCTGAAATCCTCTCCGGCTCTGGCTTTGCCTGCTCAAACGCGAGCGCCGGCCAGCGAAAAGGGCCTGGTCCGGCGCTCGCCCTGCCTTTAAGTCCCGAGGTCTCGCGAGATCTCGGGCCCGAAATCGCGCCCGAAGTCCCGCGAGACCCCGGGCCAGGATTCGCACGCCTGCGCGCGCCCGCCCGATGACGTCACCGCGCCGCAGCGCGATGACGTCATCGCCCTCGATGCGCCGGTCCCCGAGGCCTCCGGCTGGCCTCGGCGCTCCATCCCTCGCGGCGTTTGCTCCCACCCGGCCCCCCTCCACCCGGCCGCCGCGGTAAGACGACTCCGCGGGTGGGGGGGGGTAGTGGGGGGGGGCAGTCGCTCTGCCGGCAAGCGCCCTGTTAAGGGGGCCCTCCCCGCAGGCGCTTGTCGGTCCTTTACATCAATAATGGGTTTCCCAATACTCAACTTCACTTTTACACTCTTTACATTGCATAATAACATACAGGCTAATATTAAAAAAAAAAGCTGAGCCCCAATTAGGCTCCTATTTTCAGCAGATCTTAAAATCCTAAGTTTTCAATTGTAAAATCCCCTTAAATTTAGGATCCTAAAACTTGGGCCCTAAATTTAAGCATGCCATTCATTGGGTAGCATTAGACTCCTAAATTATGTACCTAGGACTGAAAATCAGTGCTAAGTACCTAACTTTTTCTCCACGCTCTATCTCCACCCTTGTAGCCACCTACTATTTTTAGGTTCGTAAATGTAGGTGCCTAGTGAAACTAGGATCTTATATTTAGGAACTCATCGCCTTAGTACATTTTCAAAAGGATCAATTTAGGAGCCTGATTCCAAAAGTTAAGAACTTAAACATTTTGAAAATAGGCCTTATGGTAAATGGTGGCAGTAAAAGAACAAATTTGCCTTTCCAGTCTGCGCAGCTGAGATTCTTCCATTTTGGTTAAAGAAGCCTACAAAACCTATATGCAACCCTAAACCAGTTTCCTTCCTCTATGTGTGTGTGTTTTTTTTTTTAAAGATCCTTCAACCATTTTCCTACTAGTGCCTTCCACATCAATCCCAAGCAAGTCCAGAATCTTTTATTGTACTGGCCTCTACCATGCCACTGGTAAGCCATTTCAAGTCTTGTTATCAACCTCTTTAATTCTTACAGATTACCTCTGCTTTAGTACTAGCCAGATATTTTAGGACAGTTACATCAGCTTCTGTGATAGTACTTGAGAAAAGATATTTAAAGATATTTCAGGAGTACATTGGACTTGTGACTTTCAGAAGGAGGTGTCCTATTGTACTCACAATTCCACCTGGGATATATTTATAGATCAAGTCACACTAGATGTTATCTACATCAAAATTCACACAGGATCTTTTTCTTTGGAAGAGATCTCTAGGAAAACCTTTATCAAACACCTTGAAGGCCCTCTTTTTGGAAGCAATCTCTGGATAAGACATTACACCAAATGTTTCCTAAGCATTAATTTTAGAACACTTAATCCAAAAAACTGCAAGGTGTTTGAAAGCAGCAAAAATGTTTAATGTGCACCAGATAATTAAGGCAGTTGAACATGATTTTAAAAAATAAGGGGTAGATTTTCAAACCGCGCAATTTGGCGTACTTTTGCTGGCGCATCAGGCGCAAGCAAAAGTACCCGCCCGGCCCTGTCTAAAACCCCCCTTACCTTTGTCGAGGGATTTACGCCTCCCAGAGGGAGACGTAAATCCCCGCGCGCCAGCGGGCCGCTAGCGCGCCGGGACGCGACCTGGGGGCGGGTCCGGAGGGCGCGGCCATGCCCCCGGACCGCCCCGGGCCGTAACCACGCCCCCGGGCCCGCTCCCGACATGCCCCGAAAACGCCGCGTGGGTCGGGCCCGCCCCCGACACGCCCCCCTCAGAAAACCCTGGGACTTACGCGAGTCCCGGGGCTCTGCGCGCACCGGTAGGCCTATGTAAAATAGGCGCACCGGCGTGCAGGGCCCTGCTCGCCTAAATCCGCCTGGATTTAGGCGGATTTACGCAAGCAGGGCTCTTAAAATCCGCCCCTCAGTGTAAGTATTCCAACTGTGTTCAACCAAAAAAGATATCTCTCTGTCACATCTCCATTTATAGTTTAGTTAATTGTATAGAAGACTGAAGAATTGTACCTATCATGTGTTGGGATTGTTACAGAAGCAATTACTGAGAATCTATGGTAAGCCTAGCACCAATGGAGAGAAGAGGTAGGAAGGGATATTGTATTAAGTTTTCAAAGCTATTGTTATCATTTTGAACATACAGTTCTCCCTTAACCTCTCATTGAGTAAATTACAAGGAATGTTTCTCTTCTTCAAAATACCATCTCTGAAAGTTGTAATTTGCTCTGTCAATTTTGAAATAAATTCCTTGCTGCTGCCCTCCTTCCTCACTAATATTTTTTTCTGTAATTTCAGCATGAGGTCAGAGAAAGACAGCACCTTCGTACAGCCTCGTTTGTGCAATGTCAGCACAAATGAGGAGTGTATACTTTCAAGTCAGTTTCAGAAGGCTGCTGAGTGGCAAAGATACTGTAACTGGGTACACCTGAAAAATAAGGGTGCATGTTTTGCAATTTGCGCTCCTGTGTGATTGGTGCTACTGCTAACATTTTCAAACTGCTACTAATTCAACTTCTTTTTGTGTCTGGGTATATCTGCTAATTTTCCAACATCGAGTTATAAAAAACATGTTCATGCTTGGTTTAAGACTACCCATGGGCACCACCAGAGTTTTCCAGCTAAATATGGCTGATCACCATTGAAATTCCGTGCTAGACAGCTAAATCTAAAACCCACCTCTGAGAAAGCTTTCAGAGACTCCCTCATTTTGATCAGATAAATATATGCTGTCTCAGCAGGGGGACAACTTGCAGAATCAGATAGGGGTGTGCATTCGATTCCTACGTATTGGCAATTCGCAACGGATGTGCCAATATTCGTTGTATTCTTGGGGAAGCAAAATGTATCGCAATTCCCCACGGATACAACGAATTTTCGCCGAATTATTTGGCCGCCAATTTAAACAACCCCCCACCCTCCTGATCCCCCCCAAGACTTACCAAAACTCCCTGGTGGTCCAGCAGGGGGTCCGGGAGCCATCCCATGCACTCTACACCCTCGGTACCAGTTCAAAATGGCGCCGATAGCCTTTGACCTGCTATGTCTCAGGGGCTACCGGTGCCATTGGTCAGCCCCTGTCACATGGCCATCTGCGCCATCTTGTGCTCCTACCATGTGACAGGGGCTGACTAATGGCACCGGTAGCTCCTGTGACATAGTAAGGGCAAGGCTATCGGCGCCATTTTGATTCCTGGCGCCCGACGGCACGAGTGCAGGAGATCGCTCCCGGACCCCCGCTGGACCCCCAGGGACTTTTGGCCAGCTTGGGGTGCCTCCTGACCCCCACAAGACTTGCCAAAAGTCCAGCGGAGGTCCGGGAGCAACCTCCTGCACTCGGGCCGTATTGCCAGTATTCAAAATGGCGCCGGCGCTAGCCTTTGCCATCACTATGTCAGGAGATGGTTTTCAAGGGTGATGATTCAGAGGAACTGAACCAAATCACAGAGAACCTGGAAGATGTGGTAGGCCAGATCAACAAACTGAAGAGTAGTAAATCACCTGGACTGAATGGTATATACTCCAGGGTTCTGAAAGAACTAAAAAATAAAAAATCATACCTATTTCCGTAAATTGATAACCTTTCATTAAAATAATCCATTGTACCTGAAGATTGGGAGATGGCCAATGTAACCTCAATTTTTAAAAAGAGCTCTAGGGGTAATCCGGGAATCTATAGACTGGCAAGCCTGACTTCAGTGCCGGGAAACAAAGTGGAAACTGTTATAAAGAATAAAATCTCAAAACATTAGATAGCCATGAAATAATGGAACACAGCCAGCAAGGATTTACCTAAGAGAAATCTTGCCTCATAAATCTCCTACATTTTTTGAAGGGGTGAATAAACATGTGGATAAAGATGAACCTGTAGATGTAATGTATTTGGATTTTCAGAAGGCGTTCGACAAAGTCCCACATAAGAGGCTTCTAAGAAAACTAAAATTTCATGGGATAGGAGGCGATGTCCTTTTGTGGATTGCAAGCTAGTTAGAAGACAGGAAACAGAGAGTAGGATTAAATGGTCTGTTTTCACAGTAGAAAAAGGTAAAGAGTGGAGTGCCTCAGGGGTCTGTACTCAGATCAGTGCTTTTTAATATATTTATAAATAATCTGGAAAGGGGTATGACAAGTGAGGTGATCAAATTGTGGATGACACAAAATTATGCAGAGTAGTTAAATCTAAAGCAGATTGTGATAAATTGCAGGAGGACCTTGCAAGACTGGAAGCTTGGGCTTCCAAATGGCAGATGAAATTTAGCATGGGTAAGTGCAAAGTGATGTATATAGGGAAAAATAAACCTTGCTGTTGTTACACAATGATAGGTTTATCATAGGAGTTACCACCCAGTAAAGAGATCTAGGTGTCATAGTGGATAATACAATGAAATTGTCAGCTCAGTGTGCTATGGTAATCAAAAAAGCAAGCAGAATGTTAGGAATTATTAGGAAGGGAATGGCAAATACAACAATGGATGTCATAATGCCTTTGTATTGCTCCATTGTGAGACTGCATCTTTGATATTGTGTGCAATTCTGGTCATTGCATCTCAAAAAAAAGATATAGTTGCACTGGAGATAGTGCAGAAAAGGGTGACCAAAATGATAAAGGACATGGAATGGCTGGCTGCCCTATGTGGTAAGGCTAAGGAAGTTAGGGCTGTTCAGTTTGGAGAAGAGATGGCTGAGGGGGGATGTAATAGAGGTCTACCAAATCATGAAAGGTCTTGAACAAGTTAATGTAAATCGGTTATCTACTCTCTCAGATAATAGAAGGACTAGAGGACACTCCATGAAGTTAACAAGCAACTCATTTAAAACAAATTGAAGAAAATTCTTTTTCACTCAGAGCATAGTTAGGTCCTGGAATTCATTGCTAGGGGATGTGGTTATAGCAGTTAGTGTAGCTGGGTTTAAAATAGGTTTGGATAAGTTTCTAGAGGAAAAATCCATAAACTGCGATTAATTATTAAGCAATAGTGGCTTGAGATTTATTTAACGTTTGGGTAATTACCAATACTTGTGACTTGGACTGGCCACTGTTGGAAACAGGATACTGGGCTTGATGGACCCTTCGTCTGACCCAGTATGACAATTCTTATGTTCTTATGTAGATTTGCAGATTGACTAGGTGAAGGTGCCCAGATGCATAGAGTTGTTACTGAATTTGCAGATTGGGCAGGTGTGTAGGGCTTTTGTTGAGACAATCTATGCATCTAACTTAAGGAGTTTGGGGCTGGGGGAGCAATTTCACTAAATCACTCAGTGGTCAGTTGGCTAAGGTAATTTTAGGTTAACTTTCAGCCATAACCTCGTCAGCTAGGTTGGAACTGAAAATTATCCTAAAACTAACTGATTAAAAAAATAGCTGGCTGTCTTAGGCACTCAGCAGCTTTTTGAAAATTGTCCTCAGTATATCGAGACTCTCTCTGGTATTCTTAGTTTTAATATAATCTAGGACAGAGCTGGTTACCTGTACTCCTTCCCCACTGCTGCTGAATTCAGATGAACATCCCTGCTAATGACAGCAAGTGCTTCTGCTTTTAATTGCATGAGGATCTTCACAAATGCATCAGCAATATAAAGATCAGGAAATATGCTCTCAACATGAGCTTCAAAGTAATAGCTTAAGTAACGTCAGGATGTACTTAAGGGCAATGAATCTAATAGGAAATAGCATTAGCCTGCTGAGTTTTTTCTTGCTTTGATACTTATAATTTTTAGATGTAAGGAATCTCTGCGGAAGAAGTGGCAAAACTACAAGAAATAATAGCTTAATCAGGACACTGTGAGAATTTCTTAAATAGTACTAATTCAAATTTTGATATTTCTTACAGCTTTTACTAGATGAATATATTAATATTAAAAACTGTTTTAAAATAGATGCAAAACTTTGTTGAATACAGGATGTACCATGTACAGGGATATATTTTTTACATACTGTATGTAGCATCTGCTAGAGATGTGAATCGTGTGCCCGATCGTCTTAACGATCAGGTTCGGATGGTGGGAGGGAAAAATCGGATCGTTAGAGATTGTGAATTGGAATCGTTCCGATTCCAATTCACATTGTAAAATTTTTGATATTTCTTACAGCTTTTACTAGATGAATATATTAATATTAAAAACTGTTTTAAAATAGATGCAAAACTTTGTTGAATACAGGATGTACCATGTACAGGGATATATTTTTTACATACTGTATGTAGCATCTGCTAGAGATGTGAATCGTGTGCCCGATCGTCTTAACGATCAGGTTCGGATGGTGGGAGGGAAAAATCGGATCGTTAGAGATTGTGAATTGGAATCGTTCCGATTCCAATTCACATTGTAAAATTTTTAGTGAGGCCTGAGCAGATAAACAAAACCCCATCGACCCCCCCCCCCAAAAAAATGTTAAATTACTTGGTGGTCCAGTGGGGGGGGGGGTTTTCCCCCCGGCGTGATTTCCCGCTCTCGGGCCATCGGCGCCATTTTGGCTACCACTGATAAAAAGGCACCGATGGCCCGAAAAAAAAACCCACCCCGACCCTTTTCAAATTACCCCTTTGCTTCTCCCACCCTCCCGACCCCCCCAAAAACCTTTTAGATGTACCTGGTGGTCTAGCGGGGGGTCCAGGAGCCATCCCTTCAATCGTGCCGGTGCCGGTGCTGGAGGTTTCAAAATGGCGCCGATCGCCTTTGCCCTTACCTTGTCACAGGGAGCGACCGTCGCTCCCTGTGACAAGGTAAGGGCAAAGGCGATAGACTGCCAGTATGGTGCCGATCGCCTTTGCCCTTATCTTGTCACAGGGAGCGACCGTCGCTCCCTGTGACAAGGTAAGGGCAAAGGCGATAGACTGCCAATATGGCGCCGATCGCCTTTGCCCTTACCTTGTCACAGGGAGCGACCGTCGCTACAAGCCTCCTCCATGGTTTCCTCTGTCTTCTACGCACTGCTCAGGATGCTTTGTCCCGCTCAAAATGCCTTCAAGTGTTCTTGCCACTTCAGGGGGCTGCTTTGCCCCTCTCATGGTGTTTTGGGGTCGTCATGCCACTGTTCATTCTGTTTGACCATTTATCAGTGCCTTGGGGTATTTCCTGCCTCATTTGCTGCTTTATTTCCTCTCTCATGACATCTTGGGCTGGTCATGCCACTATCTGATCTCCAGGGTCTTCCACCCCCCACTTTTCAATCCTGCCTATGGGTGCCCAAACCCTAACTCTGGCCCTGCTCCTTTAGGACATAAATAATACACACACCCATCGCATATTGATTCCTTAGAGCCAGGCAGAAGCCAGCTGTGGAGGAAAGCCTAGCTCTGAAGCCCTGCTGCCTGCAGAGCCAGTATTGGCCAGGGAGCTCAAGGGAAGGCTTCCCTGGTCCCTCTATCAGTAGGTGATCTCCAGGGGACTGGGAACAGCATAGACAGAGGCTGGCCAGCCAGCAACAACAAGGAGGGTGGGCTGTAAAATGGGATGGTTCAAAAGCAGGGCTGGGGAAGAAAGGCACTGTTACCATTACCTTTCTGCTTATTTTCTTTGTTTGTCCTTTTATGTGGCTATCTCCTTTTCTCACACCACTAGCAAGACCAAAGGGCTCACCCTTTATCCCTTAGTTCCCTCACCACTTTTGTTGCTTTATTCACCTCCTTTAAGTTTCTCTTACTTTAGTAGGGTTTGAAAGTTAAGTCTTCTCCCCTTCCTCTCATAGGGATAGCAACTTTCAAACTGGCGTGCTTCGGCCTGCACCAAGGGAAACATCTATTTTATAACTTCCACATATATATTCACGCATGTTATAAAATAGCCTGACTGCATGCACATGTGCGCCTAATATTAAGTGGGAGCGCACATGGGCGTGCAATTGCCACTTCTACCGTGTAAGTTGGGGGATTTTAAAAGGGGTGCGTGCCCACACCATTCCTGGTTTACCAGTTCGGGCACCAGTTTGTCCCATTAACAGCTAGGCCCTACAACTCTCCCTGGTTTGATAGCCTCCCAGTTACCCCAGACCCTTTAAACATCTCAGAAATGACTTGATCCTTTTATTTTATAACTTACATATCATCCATTGTCAGGATGTATTTATGCACACATCTCTTGGCCAGGGCCCAAAACAGCCATGTGAATGCCCAGCCCTATTTTGTAAACTTTTGTGATGTGCACATGCGTGCCCAACTTCTTCATGTATCCCCTAATTTTGGTGTATGACGGTCTTTTAAAATTCATCTTTAAATGTGGATAGCTGAAAGTAACTCTCCCCACCTATATTCATTGCACTTGCATGCAAATCAACTCATTACCATATCCGTGTTGCATCAGGATTTTGGGAATGACATTAACTGTGCATTATCACTGCATTAGGCCATTTACCACACAGTAAGAACATAAGAACATAAGAAATTGCCATGCTGGGTCAGACCAAGGGTCCATCAAGCCCAGCATCCTGTTTCCAACAGAGGCCAAACCAGGCCACAAGAACCTGGCAATTACCCAAACACCTAGAAGATCCCATGCTACTGATGCAATTAATAGCAGTGACTATTCCCTAAGTAAACTTGATTAATAGCAGTTAATGGACTTCTCTTCCAAGAACTTATCCAAACCTTTTTTGAACCCAGCTACTCTAACTGCACTAACCACATCCTCTGGCAACAAATTCCAGAGATTTATTGTGCGTTGAGTGAAAAAGAACTTTCTCCGATTAATTTAAATGTGCCACATGCTAACTTCATGGAGTGCCCCCTAGTCCTTCTATTATCCGAAAGAGTAAATAACCGATTCACATTTACTTGTTTCAGACTTCTCATGATTTGAAACACCTCTATTAGGGGTGTGCATTTGTTTGCAACGTATTGGTAATCCGCAACGTATAGGGCCATATTCGTTGCATTCGTGGGGAAGCGAAACGTATCGCCCCTGGTATATGTTGGGTGTAGAGAAGAAATTTTATACCCTTACTGGGGAGGATGCTTTGGATCAGGACACAATTAAAAAAAGGAAATTATCTAAGAGGCACCATGGATATAGAAACCTACTTCTTTCTGATTTGTATTTTTGTCATTTATGATTTTTGGAATCAGGCAGGGTCATTTATCAAATCATGTTAGGGTCCTAATGCCCATGATAATGCATGCATTATTTATTGCATGCAAATTTTAGTCATTATGAAAATGAGGGATGTTTAACGTTGTGTGTGATAGCATAATGCATGTTATTACACCAGAAATAACTACACCTTTTTTTTCCTGCTCTTATGCTGAGAGAGAGATAGCGAGAACATCTCTGGGGTGGGGCACATACTAGTCAACTATTTATACCACTGTATGAGGGTCAAGTAGTAACTGAAGGTGAAGTTTTGGAGGTGGGCTAGGGTTTGGGGGCAGTTTTACATGCAGAGGCAGAGGTATGAACAGCACAGTACACATCAGTTGTTACGGTTCTGGCTGCGAGCGCATGACCAGACCCTTACCTCCGTGCTCCTGGACTTGTTCCCGCTTCGGGTGGCCTAGTTCGCGGCCTGTTCCGTGGCGACCCAGAGGGCCCACGCCGCCGGGAAGCCTCCCATGGACGCCCTGCCTCTTGGCGGGCACGTGTGCCACTTGGGCACTTTTCTAGGCCGTTTCCCACCAATGGTGACTCCACCCAGTTTCTGAAGTCAGACGCCACGGCCTTGATAAGCTGGCCGCGGACACTCAGTCTTGGCCTTGCAACGGGCTTACCTACTGGTCCCCTGTTGCTCCGTGCCCCGGAGTGAGCTGCCTTGGAACTCGCTCCGTTCCTGCTTGCCTGCAACAGTACCTGCTTGGTTCCTGCCTGCCTGCTACAGAACTTGCTTGGTTCCTGCTTGCCTGCTACAGTTTCTGTCTACTGTCCTAGTCTGGTTCCAGTACCTGAGTCTTGCTACAGTTCATGTCTACTGT
The DNA here is from genome assembly GCF_901001135.1 of Rhinatrema bivittatum. NCBI lineage: Eukaryota > Metazoa > Chordata > Amphibia > Gymnophiona > Rhinatrematidae > Rhinatrema > Rhinatrema bivittatum. Next base: position 89,664,331 of record NC_042615.1, read on the forward strand.
TCTAGTCTGGTTCCAGTTCCCAGTCCTGTTCATCAGCCTGCTCGTTCCAGTCAAGTTCATCAGCTCGCCTAAGTCCCAGCGGCCGGGCTCCTACGGGCTCCTCCCGGGGGGGCTTCGGCTTCCAAGGGTGAAGCCTCACCTAAGTCCCAGCGGCTGGGCTCCTACGGGCTCCTCCCGGGGGAGCACCAGCTTCCAGGGTGAAGAGCACCACTACGTCCTGCCTGAACATCTGCCTCCTGGCCTGCGGTGTACCAGAGACATTGAACCCCTTTCCCAGTCTTCTGCAGGTCGGCCCAAGGGTCCACTAAACTGAGACTCCATAACATCAGTGAAGATTTAATTTGATTTGGAGTGAGAAAAGTTATACAAAGATGAGATTTGTACAATGTACTCTCACCCTAGCTTGATAGCAGCCTCCCCACTGGAGAACCCCAGCCCCCAGGGCTGAAGAACATAAGAACATAAGAAATTGCCATACTGGGTCAGACCAAGGGTACAGACCAAGGGTACAGCATCCTATTTCCAACAGTGGCCAAACCAAGCTACAAGTACTTGGCAAGTACCTAAACACTAAGGGGCGGATTTTAAGAGCCCTGCTCGCCTAAATCCGCCCAAATCCGGGCGGATTTAGGCGAGCAGGGCCCTGTGCGCCGGTGAACCTATTTTACATAGGCTCACCGGCGCGCGCAGACCCCGGGACTCGCGTAAGTCCCGGGGTTCTCCGAGGGGGGCGGGCCCGAACCGCGCGGCGTTTAGGGGGCGTGCCGGGAGCGTTTCGGGGGCGGACCCGGAGACGTGGTTACGGCCCGGGGTGGCCCGGGGGCGTGGCCGCGCCCTCCGGACCCGCCCCCAGGTCGCGTCCCGGCGCGCAGGAGGCCCGCTGACGCGCAGGGATTTACGCCTCCCTCTGGGAGGCGTAAATCCCCCGACAAAGGTAAGGGGGGGCTTAGACATGGCCGGGTGGGTGGGTTAGGTAGGGGAAGGGAGGGGAAGGTGAGGGGAGGGCAAAAGGAAGTTCCCTCCGAGGCCGCTCCGATTTCGGAGCGGCCTTGGAGGGAACGGGGGTAGGCTGCGTGGCTCGGCGCGCGCCGGCTATACAGAATTGATAGCCTTGCGCACGCCGATCCAGGATTTTAGTGGATACGCGCGGCTCCGCGCGTATCTACTAAAATCCAGCGTACTTTTGCTTGCGCCTGATGTGCCAGCAAAAGTAGGCCTATTCGCATAGTTTGAAAATCTACCCCTAAGTAGATCCCATGCTTTTGATGCCAGTAATAACAGACGCTATTCCCTAAGTCAACTTGATTAATAACATTTAATGGACTTCTCCACCAAGAAGTTATCCAAACCTTTTTTAAACCCAGCTACACTATCTGCAGTAACCACATCCCCTGGCAACAAATTCCAGAGTTTAATTGTGCGTTGAGTGAAAAATAATTTTCTCTGATTAGTTGTAAATGTGCTACTTGCTAACTTCAAGGAATGCTCCTTAGACTTTCTATTATATGAAAGAGTAAATAACTAATTCATATCTACCCATTCTAGACCTGTCATGATTTTAAAGAGCCCTCAGCTGTCTCTTCTCCAAGCTGAACAGCCCTAACCTCTTTAGCCTTTCCTCATAGGGAAGCTATTCCATCCCCTTTATCATTTTGGTTGCCCTTCTCTGTACTTTCTCCAGTACAACTATATCTTTTTTGAGATGCGGTGACCAGAATTGTACACAATACCCAATGTGCGGCCTCACCGTGGAGCAATACAGAAGCATTAAGACATTTTCCGTTTTATTCACCATTCCCTTCTTAATAATTCCTAACATTCTGTTTGCTTTTTTGAATGCTGGAGCACACTGAGCCCGCAATTTTAATGTATTATCCACTATGATGCCTAGATCTTTTTCCTGGGTGGTAACTCCTAATATGGAACCTAACATCATGTAACTACAGCAAGAGTTATTTTTCCCTATATGCAACATCTTGTACTTGTTCACATTAAATTTCATCTGTCATTTGGATGCCGAATCTTCCAGTCTTGCAAGGTCCTTCTGCAATTTATTACAATCTGCTTGTGACTTAACAACTCTGAATAATTTTGTATCATCTGCAAATTTGATAACCTCACTTGTATTCCTTTCCAGGTCATTTATAAATATATTGAAAAGCACCAGTATAAGTACAGATCCCTGAGGCACTTCACTGTTTATCCTTTTCCACTGAGAAAATTGACCATTGGACTTTTCTGTAGCCCCTGTATCAGGGACCCTTCACCAGAGAGGAGGTTACATTATGCATGCTTATCATTGTTAGATAAGTTTACCCAAACTGAGCAGAGGCATGTCTGAGGGTCAAGTTGGGGAGGGTTTGGGCTAACATGTCTACTTTTGGATTTGTAAAAGTACGTGCATAAATTTAAAAGAAAAAATCGGGGTAGATTTTCAAAGGGCCGCGAGTGTAAATCCTGGGGTTTACGTGCGTGGCCGGGGCTTGTATACGCTGGGAGCATTTTTAAAGGGGCCTGTCCACGTGCGTAAACCCCGGTATGCACATAAGTGCTGGGCCTCTTTGAAGGGGCAGGCCGGGGGGGGGGGGGGGGCCGGGAGGGTGCAGGCCGGGACAGCGCCATTGAGCGCAGTTTCATTGATCGCGCCGGCGCGCACACGTTATAAAATCGCTGTGTCCATGTGTGCGAGCCGGGAAACATGCACACATGGATGTGCACACACTTCTTTTAAAATCTACTCCATTATGCGTACATTTTAGCAGGACTAAATTATGTCAACCTCTATATGTAAGAAAAAATAAATCACAGAAAAATAAAAATATTTCTTACTTCCAATATTCTGAGTGGACTATTTAACTGTATAGACAAGCAACCATCATATAGCACAGGGTACAGTATATCTTATCTGGTAACCCATACATGTAAGCTTTGGTGTGCTAGGAGATATAATCATCAGTCACTTGAATATTTGTGGGTTTTTTCACTCTTTTGTGCTGTGAACATCCTGCCTTTTTTTACTTTTTTTTTGCTGGAAAATTTTTTATATATGTTCCAAATATGTACTTATCTATTAAATAAGTGATTCACAGTGATTCAGAGTATGCTTGCTTATGCTGATGATGACTTCATATTTCATTAATTCCTCCTAAGAGCTCAGAACGTCTGGATCAACATGAAGTTATTTAATAGATAAGTACATATTTGGTACATATTTAAAAATTTTTCCAGCAAAAAAAGTAAAAAAAGAGAAAAATGGAGGAAGTTCATAGCACAAAAGACTGAATCCCCCCCCCCCCCAACAAATAATCAAGCAACTGATGATTATATCTCCTAGCACACCAAAGCTTATACGCATGGGTTACCAGATAAGATATACTTATTTTTGCTGTACCCTGTGCTATATGATTTTCGCTTGTCTATACAGTTAAATAGTCCACTCAAAATATTGGAAGAAAGAAATATTTTTATTTTTCTCACATTTTAGCAGGTGCATGTGTAGATAGATTAGGTGGGGCAATTTTCAAGGTGAACTTTCGTGTGTTAAGTCCACTTTGAAAACTGGAGTATCTTATGTGTATATTTGTTTGCTAACTTGTGCATGATGCTGCAAAATTTACCCAGTAATAGGGAAGACCCTTTAGTACATCTGGCCCTATGAGGGATCTTCGAAGTCTATGTCTTTATGATTTTCTTTGACATCTTTAGAATGCAAAACATAGAACATAATCAAGCTTGGTAGTTAGGCATGTGCTCATTGCATAATGATTAATTCTGTTCAGCCTTTTCATCCCATACTAATTTTTCAGAGGGCTTAATTGGATGCAAATTGTCCATTGTTAATCATTATATATCACTAATTAAAAACAGAAGCTCTAGGTAATGGTATGATTATTGGAAGAAATAAATGAAGTAGATCAGGTAGTACTTTTCTTCAGGGACTCGTGACTTGTGCCTAAGCCTCATTAAATTGTAACATGTGAAGGTGCCCTGCTGCTACAGACTGCAGGAGAGATGTACTTAGAAAGTAACTTAAAAGTAATGGATGAGGTCAGCATGTGAGAACAGAGAAAAGGCAGTCCTATGGCTCAAGGACTCTGCAATTTAATAAATTAATCTATGAACTAAAAAAAAGGAAATTTAATTAGCTAGAAACTGCTTCTGCATAGCAAAATGCAAGCCATGGGGGGAAAGTAAAAGACAGCTCTTTTTAGTTTATGTCTTAAAGATACTAAAACACCATGTGCAAGAAATGTAATGGGCATATTTAACTGATAAATTACATTTTGGGGTAATTTTATAACTGCCTGCATTTGTGCAAAGTCCATGGGCTTTTACTTATAGGCTTTGCCCAGGTTTTCAAAGCGAAAGTATGAGTCTATTTTTGCTTTGAAAATGATCCCTGAAATGCCTCTCCCCTAGGTGCATAAAAGATGGATGCGATCTATACACATGCAATTTTACACACACTTTTTCTAAGGATCCATTTCTGTGGATGAAGCACGATTATTACTATTACTGCATCCCTTTGAAAATTACCCTTCCTATGCTTTGATTTTGTATCAAAAAGCAATAAACAAGTGAAATGGATATATTAGTACTTCTATCACATACATCCTTCTGAATTAATGTAATTGGAAGCTGACTTTCTTTCCTGCCCATAAAACTGATGGAACATTAGTTTTCAAGCTTGTTTGCCAGGGTCAAGCACTATTCATTATTAAAAAGATCCAAACAAATGCAAATATTACTCCAGCATGATCAAGTAATATAAAATAGGCAATTAGAACTTCTCAGCTTCCCTCCTCTCCAGTAACACACAATGCACAATATAATGGATTTAAACAAGTCCACAGTTTATTGTCCACTTAGACATGAACAGAACACGATCCCAATAAGCAACATCAAACGCAACTTCACCAAACCCTCCTCTCCTTCTACATCTGAGTGACCTATTACTTTGACCAGGCAGTATGCAGCTAACAGCTCACCACAGCATCCAAGACTGTTCTGGTAGACCTTAGTCACACACTGAATCCTCCTCACCACAACCCCACAGCCTAATCGGTGACCGCTCTGTCCTGCCAGTGCCTTGTGTAACATCACCCCTCCCCCACCCCTCACAAGTACAAGAACATCAATTTCAATCATTCCACATAGAAAGCTAACCTGTACTGGAATCACCTACCACTGTGACAATGCAACGTGTATACCATGAAAACAATGCACAATTATTTTTTCGAGGGATATAAATAACATATTATTTTCTCAAAATGTTCTAATAAGAGAACTGTCTCTAAAGTATTAAATGATTCTAAGTCTCTCAAGAAAGAGAGAAATTTTTACCACAAAAAATGTTTAGGAAAGAAGAGGAAGGTTTCATACAATTTCGTTATATCACTGCATCCAGCAGTGTATAGCAATTCTAATCATGAACTGACCCCCTCCAACCCGTGAGTTCTTTTTTTGTATATTTTTTCGCGTGTTGATATCGTGAATCTGGTAAAAAATAAAAAATTCTTTTCTGACTATATGGGGTAGATTTTATAAATTTGCGCGAGCACATACTTTTGTTCGCGCACCAGGCGCGAACAAAAGTATGCTGGATTTTATAAGATACGCGCGTAGCCGCGCGTATCTTATAAAATCTGGGGTCGGCGCGTGCAAGGGGGTGCACATTTGTGCAACTTGCGCACGCCGAGCCCGGCGCGCGCTGCCTGTTCCCTCTGAGGCCGCTCCGAAATCGGAGCGGCCTCGGAGTGAACTTTCTTTCCACCCCCCCCCGCATCTTCCCCTCCCTTCCCCTACCTAACCCACCCCCCTGGCCCTATCTAAACCCCCCCTACCTTTGTTGCTAGATTTACGCCTGCCGAAAGCAGGTGTAAATCTGCGCGCTCCAGCGGGCTGCTGGCGCACCATCACCCGACCCCGGGGGGCTGGTCCGGAGGCCTCGACCACGCCCCCGGGCCAGCGCCATGCCCCGGTCCCGCCCCGAACCTCCCCCTGACCCCGGACATGCCCCGGACACGCCCCTCCCCTCCCCTTTTACGAAGCCCCGGGACTTACGCACATCCTGAGGCTCTGCGCGCGCCGGCAGCCTATGCAAAATAGGCACGCCGGCATGCGAGTGCCCTGCGCGCGTAAATCCGGTCGGATTTACGCGGGCAAGGCTTTTAAAATCCGGCCCTATTTGTATACCCAATTGTATTTTTCTAATCCTTGATTCTTCATCAGGGGACAAGACGTGTTAGTCTAATGATTGGTATTATTCGGTGTTTTCTCTGCTCTTAACCCGCCATCAATATGGTCGCCATTTTTTGTGGTATTTATATCCCTCGAAAAAATAATTGTGCATTGTTTTCATGGTATACACGTTGCATTGTCACAGTGATTGGTATTATTTTAGTGACGACCATATTGATGGCGGGTTAAGAGCAGAGAAAACGCCGAATAATACCAATCACTAGACTAACACGTCTTGTCCCCTGATGAAGAATCAAGGATTAGAAAAATACAATTGGGTATACATATATAGTCAGAAAAGAGTTTTTTATTTTTTACCAGATTCACGATATCAACACGCGAAAAAATATACAAATAAAGAACTCATGGGTTGGAGGAAATCGGTTCATGATTAGAATTGCTATACACTGCTGGATGCAGTGATATAACGAAATTGTATGAAACCTTCCTAAAAAATTTTTGTGGTAAAAATTTCTCTCTTTCATGAGAGATTTAGAATCATTTAATACTTTAGAGACAGTTCTCTTATTAGAACATTTTGAGACAATAGTATGGTAACATTGGGTTATTAGAGGTGATATCTTGTTCATTTTTTCACGTGTATACCATGAACATGATAGGAGGGAGGGTGAGTTAGCAAGGATGAGAAAGGCAGGCGTACTTTTATCACTTGCTTAAGAAAACTCCACCACCTCCCCATCCCATCCCACCCCAAACCCCAGCCCTTGTGCACAGCAAACAACCAGGGGCTGCTCGCTCATCTACATGATTCAAAATCCTTATGAGGTTATAGGGTGGGTGTGATAAGGGAAAAGATCATAAGGAATGCCAGTCACATGTTCCCAATCCTCCATACAGAAGTGTGAGTACAGCCTTCAAGCAAGATATGGAACATATGGGAACATATGGGAGAGAAGGCTGGCCATCACCATGTTAATATCAAGGATGTGAGCTCTTGGTCTGCGGCATGGATGATGCAGCCTAGTTAGCTGGCAGACAAGCCCTTGCTGGGAATGAGAGGGAATTTCGCCTATACCAGCCACATTCACTACAAGTAGAGCCCTTGAGTTCCAGGGGCTGGTAGGTGAATGTCCCTTAAGAGTGGTCAGAGAGAGAGAAAGTACAGATATGGGCTGAGGTTAGGGATGACAGACAGTTACCGGGTCCAGGTCAAGAGTTAGGGTGGGCAGCGATCAAAGGGTGGTCAAGGTACAGAGCAGAGGTCAATACCTGGTGGCAGGCCTGAGACTGGTCCAGATCTGTAGCAGAAGTCAATACTAGGCAGGCAAAAGACAAGGACAGGATGGAAAGGAGGACCAAGACAAGGGTGGACTAGGACAAGGCAAAGGGAGGCAGAGAGACAAGGAGCAGGGCAGGCGGCACATGGCAGCATGGCAAGGGAAGGCAAGACAAGGGAAGGCACAGCAAGGAGACACAGGAAGCAAAGTGAGCACAGGAACAATAGTAACATACACTGCAGGCAAGGCAAGAGATCTGTTGCTGAGGCACTGGGCTGGAGCATGGCTGGGGTTTAAATATCCAGCTGTGCTGACATTATTAGCAGAGGGCTGGCAAGCCTTTCCCTCCCTGGGTCCTTGAAAGGACAGGCTCAGTGTATGATGGCGGTAAACCTGTGGCCTCAGCACTGCCCAGGGTAAGTGTGGCCTGTCATGGAGCCTATCCTCACCTGGCTGGAATGTTACAGTTAATGTCAGCAGGCTGGGGGTTATTTTCCAAGCTGCGTTATGGGCTTTTCGCATGCGTTAAGGCATTTTTGCATGCGAAAAGCACCATAACGCATGGTGCGATGCTAATTTAGAAAAAGGGTGGGATTTCTGGCCAAGTGGGCTGGCTTCGCATAGTTTTAACATGGTCAATAACTACTTTCATTTGCGTTAAGTTGTGCGATATGGCTTTATCACACTTTGCAATTTATTTCGCTCATAGCATTGTTAATCTTTTAAGGTACCTACCACCGGGGGAAGAGAGAGAGAGAGAGAGAGAGAATTTAGCTGGATAAGTCAGGGTGGTTCTGGGGGAGGGCAGGAGTATTTCGGGGATGGGCAGATTTAGCAGGATAACTTATCAAAGTTAGTCAGATAAGACTGATCTACACATTTTTAGTAGTAATCTGCTTCAGCCTTAAAATGTGTCATTTAATATTGAAGTTGATATACTGAATTAAAATATGATAATTAAACCAGCTGATTAGCTACTGTTTCCTTGATATTTATGTTTTTACATTGAACATCTATGTCTTTGTATAGATAGTGTGTAGATAGCAGAGTTTTAATCATAAATTGTAAACTAAGGTCTTTTCATGTATTTATGGTTGCATAATATTTCAGCTGTCTTGTTTATGTAACACTTTAAATCCTAAATTATCAAAGGATTATAGAAATAAAATTTACTATGGAATAAATGGTCAAAACCTATTATGGGCCTGATATTCTGTGCTGGCCGGGTAAATAACTGAGGTGGGTAAGATTTATCTGGCAGGTTACAAGGGATGTTCAGCAGCTTGGCTATTCTGCCAAATATCCACGGTCAAGGTGCTACTTAGCCGGTTAAACTAAAACCAGCTAAGTTAGTTCAGCTCTATGGTTGATATAACATCCGATTAACTTAACTGGATAAGAAAGAATATCACTATTTATCTGGTTAAGTTAACCAGATAGGTAGCACCATACAAATCCACCCAATACCAGTGCACAAATTGGCCAGTAAAAGATCACTAGATAAGTCCTACTTATCTGACTATCCAACGCTAAACACACGTTCAATATCAGGACCTATGTGTATATATCTACGTAGTTTAGTCCTTATTCAGTGGCTACTCGGCTCTTCTTCGCTTGTTTCTTGTATTCATTAAATAGAAAATCTCTCATCACTGTGAATCAACAGTCTGCAAGCATTGATAGGCTTCATTTGCCCTGATATATTTTTTCCATTGCTGCAATGCCCTGGCAAATAATCACTTACCATGATCATTGCTCAATGCTCCACAGGTTGGTGGAAAAAAAATCTAGATGAGAGTGCAAAAAATGTATCTTTTGTGACATGTTGCAGCAAAGGGTTTTGTGTTATATCAACCACAGAGCTGAACTAACTTAGCTGGTTTTAATTTAACCGGCTAAGTAGCTAAGTAGTGCCTTGACCATGGATATTTGGCAAAATAGCCAAGCAGTTACTTACCCGGCCAGCACAGAATATCAGGCCCACAATAGGTTTTGGCCACCAATTCCTTGTATTTGTCTGCCTTGTTTTTTCCGAGAAAATTTGTTACCATTAACTGGAAGGCTTTCCATGACATTTTTTCCTTGCTGCGCAATGCACAGTTAATTGCATCATCTCAAAGCAGTTCACAAATCTGAGAGCCAACAAAGACACTTTCCTTTCTTTATCTTAACTCCTAATTTTAAAATGAGTGCACATGCACCCATACACACACATATCGGTACATGAGCAGAGATTATTAGGGATGTGAATCGTATTTCTGACGATTGAAAATATCGTACGATATTTTCAAAATTGTCAGAAATCGGGGGCTCCCCAAAACCAATAGGAAAACCCCATGAAATTGTTCATGGGGGTTCTCTTATCGTTTTGGGGGAGGGCGGGAAAAACGGCACACAAAAATAACCCCTATACCCACCCCGACCCTTTAAAACTAATCCCTTAGCTTCCCCCACCCCCCAAAACCTTTTTCAGGTACCTGGTGGTCCAGTGGGGGTCCTGGGTACGATCTCCCGCTCCTGGGCCGTCGGCTGCCACTAATCAAAATGGCACCGATGGCCCTCTGCCCTTACCATGTGACAGGGTATCTGTGCCATTGGCCGGCCCCTGTCACATGGAGGGAGCACTGGATGGCCGGTACCATCTTTAAAATGGCGTGGGTAGGGGGGATTTAGGTAGGGCTGGGGGCGGGTTAGATAGGGGAAGGGAGGGGAAGGGAGGGGAAGGTGGGGGGAGCCGAAGGAAAGTTCCTTCCGAGGCCACTCTGATTTTGGAGTGGCCTTGGAGGGAACGGGGAAAGCCATCGGGACTCCCCTAGGGCTCAGCGCGAGCAAGGTGCACTAGTGTGCACCCCTTTGTGCGTGCCGAAACCAGATTTTATAACATGCACGTGGCTGTGCGCATGTTATAAAATCGGGCGTACATTTGTGAACGCTGGGTAGCATGCATAAATGTAGGCCGCGCGCATATTTTTTAAAATCTGTCCCATTATTTCTGTCTAAAAGAAAAGTGAAGGAGATCACAAGTGCTCTCCTTCTAGCTATCTCAGTCTCTTGTGACATTTCAAGAATCCCAGAGAGATCAAGTAAAAGTGGTTATATGGATTCACCAGCTCCATTCTCAGAAGCTTGAGGTAAATATTATGTCTTTGTTATCACAGGCATTGCAGAATCTGGAATTTTTAACACCTGAGAAACATATGTTTTAAAGAGATCCAAAGGAAAAATCAAATTTATAACTGGAAAATTCAATATTCTTAAATTATGAGATCTCAATTAATTGTCTATGTTTTCCAACTTCTTATTTACCAGGTCAGTTTGAACTAAAGTTTGTTGAATTTTCTCAACTGCTATTAACCGTGATTCAATGGCATCCAGTTTGGAAGCAAAAGAAGAGATCAGATAAGTATTTACCATGACCTTTTGTTTAGTGTCCAAAGTAACTTGTGATAATGTTGCAATTGACAATTCAAGAGACTTTAGAACAGTCCATATTCCATCCAATGTGATTTCAGAAGGACACGATGAAAGTTTCTGAAGATTCTGGACATTAATAGAAGTACCACCTTCACCCAAAGTTGCGCTTAGACCAGATTCCACACTTCTTAAAGATGGTAAAACTACATCAAAAAGGCCCGCCGCTCCAAAAGATCTTCGACCCGTACTACCACTTTGACTCAAAGGCACAGCACCCTCCGTGGCTGAGATTACCTGAGTCCCAACTGAAGCCTCTTCCCATTGCCCTGCTCCCAACTTCCCTCGGCATTGCTCGACAGGGATCGTTAAAGGGACCAGAACCCAGGAGGTTCATGGTGGGGAGGAGATGGCATGTTCGGAGCGCTGGGGCTCAGCAAGATGTCTGCGGTCAAAGAGGACGGTGTTTGCTGACCAACCAGCCCCAAAGCGACCACGGCTCCCGGTGTTGCTGTCAGAGTTGTTGCGAAGAAGCCCTCAATATGGGGCTGTGATGGTTCCAAGGAGGGAGAGCTTGAAATAATTTATTTATTTATTTATTTGTTTTGAATTCTTATATACCGACATTCCTGTAAAGAATACAGATCACAACGGTTTACATTGAAACAGAACCTTCACTGGGAGGCGATACATTAAACATTGAACATTAGCACATTATAACATTCAAACATTTGGAAACAAGGAACAATTACAAACCGAAAGCAGCTTCAACGCAGAATTAATAAAAATAAAAATAAAAAAATAAAAAAAAAATAATTTAATACAATACTTTAATACAATGGGTGTAATCTCCCTCAGTTTAGCTTTCCTTTTCATGTGGGGCATTTTAAGAAAGGAAATCAAAGAAAAAAAGGTAATCTGACTGAGAGCATTCGGGCAGCTTTCCTCACTCGGCAGCTATCTTGGGGTCCTCTGCCCTCTGTATTCTTAACATGAAGTAACATAGGGGTCAGCCCTAACAATGCCATATGATGTCATGCAAAGCGACCTGTGTTTGATTTCCAGAGCAGAACTTTTCTCAGATTGCATATACGAAAAGGAATGTGGATGCATGACCCTTGATCACTGCAATGATCAGGTTAAGGGAAGGAACTGGGTTACAAAATAGGCATAAAATACTACAGGTACTTGTTATAAAGATGCATGCTGCTAGATCCTATTTCTAGTTCCAAATGAGCTGGAAATATAAGCAGAAGAAAAAAATTACTGAGCAAGAAAAACAAAAAGAAATACACTAGAAAGAAATTATAGGGAAGTTGCTCTTCAGAAAACCTGAAATCTGTTGGAAAAATATTATGTATTGAAAATATAATTAGCAAAGAGTAGAATGCTACACATGCCAATGAAAAGAAAATGTATGCCGATCAGAAGAAAATACTAGGAAGGTCAGTAATCACAGGCATTTTCATGGGTCATAAAGTGAAACTATTTTTGTTTTGTGACCTATACATTTTGAAATATTTTCCAAATGTTTTCCACCTTTGAACATCTCCACTATATATATGGACAGTAACTTTTAAAGGGGCATTCAGGCGCACATTGCTGTGTGGCCAGGGACATGGCAATTTCATAACAAATGCGCATATGTTATAAAGTAGCCTGGGCGCATGTTTGTGGGCACACATAGTCATATAAAATTGGGTATGAGCCGTGCAAGTGGGGTAATTTTATAACGGGTGTGTGTCCACTCCATGACCAGTTTCACCAGTTCATTCACCAGTTCGCCTAGCCTAGAGCTAGGTCCTCCATCCTGCCCTGGTTTTTTTTAGCCTGCAGTATCCCCAGTTACCCCAGACTCCCTAAACCACTCAGGGAAGCCTGTTTTGTTTTGTTTTGTTAACTTACAACTGCTCCATAACAGGAGCGCGTCCATAAGAACATAAGAAATTGCCATGCTGGGTCACACCAAGGGTCCATCAAGCCCAGCATCCTTTTTCCAACAGAGGCCAAAACCAGGCCACAAGAACCTGGCAATTACCCAAACACTAAGAAGATCCCATGCTACTAATGCAATCAATAGCAGTGGCTATTCCCTAAGTAAAATTGATTAATAGCCATTAATGGAATTCTCCTCCAAGAACTTATCCAAACCTTTTTTGAACCCAGCTACACTAACTGCACTAATCACATCCTCTGGCAACAAATTCCAGAGCTTTATTGTGCGTTGAGTGAAAAAGAATTTTCTTCGATTAGTCTTATATGTGCTACTTGATAACTTAATGGAATGTCCCCTAGTCCTTCTATTATTCGAAAGTGAAAATAACCGAGTCACATCTACTCGTTCAAGACCTCTCATGATCTTAAAGACCTTTATCATATCCCCCCTCAGCCGTCTCTTCTCCAAGCCGAACAGCCCTAACCTCTTCAGCTTTTCCTCATAGGGAAGCTGTTCCATCCCCTTTATCATTTTGGTTGCCCTTCTCTGTACCTTCTCCATCGCAGCTATATCTTTTTTGAGATGTGGTGACCAGAATTGTACACAGTATTCAAGGTATGGTCTCACCATGGAGCGATATAGAGGCATTATGACATTTTCCGTTCTATTAATCATTCCCTTCCTATTAATTCCTAACATTCTATTTGCTTTTTTGACTGCTGCAGCACACTGAGCCGACGATTTTAAAGTATTATCCACTATGATGCCTAGATCTTTTTCCTGGGTGGTAGCTCCTAATATGGAACCCAACATCGTGTAACTACAGCAATGGTTATTTTTCCCTATATGCAACACCTTGCACTTGTCCACATTAAATTTCATCTGCCATTTGGATGCCCAATCTTCAAGTCTTGCAAGGTCCTCCTGTAATGTATCACAGTCTGCTTGTGATTTAACTACTCTGAATAATTTTGTATCATCCGCAAATTTGATAACCTCACTAGTCATATTCCTTTCCAGATCATTTATATATATATTGAAAAGCACCGGTCCAAGTACTGTTTACCCTTTTCCATTGAGAAAAGGGTAAACAGGTATGTAAGTACTTCTCTTGGCCCTATCCCGGAAAGCCCATGCCCACACCATGTCCCTTTTTTTCTCCAACGAGAGACGTGTGCGCATCAGCACATACATGCATATTCCCCCACTTTATAAAGCGGGGTAGGTACACACATGTCCTACATGCACGCGCATATCCCAGTTTTGGTGTACTCCAGATTTTTTTAAATTCACCTCAAATCATTCTACCTTTGTGTCCACATTCTTTGCCAACAGTTAGTTTTCGCATTGAGGTAAATCTTATGTGGGAGTCCAAAAACTTTTGAAGTAGATTTTATGACAATTCTTCATAATCAGCAAGGAGACAGTTCTACAATCTCTTGTCCTAATTGCATTCCACTGATCTTCAGACAATACCTATTGAAATTCATGTTCCAATACAAATATATATTAAAGCTTATTTCTTTGAATCTTCTTAATAATAAAATGCATTCTTGATATAAGCCCCATAGTTGATTGTTTCTTAGAACATAATTGTTCAAATGGTATGTAATTTTTCTCACAAACCATTTTGACCTCTCTTTGAGTAATAAAGCAGCAAATGTGTAGATAATCAGATTTAATAATTGAAATAACTCCTGCAGCTCTTCAAAATTCAGTACATCATTTTGCTTTAATAGTTGTCCTAATCTGAACAGGCTTTTATCCTCCCATCACTTAGAAATCATTTCTTGCATCCCTGGAGTGAATATCTGATTATGTCTTATAGGCATCCTCTCTAGTCAATTTCAATCTCTTCCTAAGGCTATCTCACTCACATGGTGTGTTTTATGTATGGCATTATCATATCTCTAGATGTTTTGGGGAAAGCAAGGACAGTCTATAATAAAAATGTTCCACAAAAAGTGCTGCTCTATTTGGATCCAAAGTTTGAGATCAACGGTATTCTACCACTCTATTACTGGTCTTAGATGAGCAACATGAACATAGATTATTTTAAAATATGGAAACTCTAACCCTCCCTGCCTTCACATGCAATCAGACTTTCTTTTTATTTGCAGATACAATGTTTTATTTTGAATTTCCATTGGTACAATTTGAATCATATAGCAGATCCTAAGTAATGCATTTATTTTGAAGCTGGTAAACTTCCCCATCCAAAACAAGCTGAACCTTGACAAGTTTGCCTTTCTCCATTTCCAAAGGAATGGAGACAGACAAATGTGGTTCCTCTTCTCAAAAGTGTTGTATTGGGTGGGAGTCTGTTGGTGTTGATGGTTGAGTGCGTCTGAGTAGGCTCTAGTGAAAAGCCAGGTTTTTAGCTCTTTTTTAAAGGTTTTGGTGTTTGGTGTTTGGTTGTGTTCTTAAATTGGTTGGTTATGAGTTCTATAGTGCAGGACTGGCGATGGATATAGCTCTCTCACGGGTGGTGATCAGATGAGTGGTTCTTACGTGAGGGATTTTGAGGAGGCCTTTATTTGTTGAGCGAAGGTTCCTTTTTGGAGTGTGTAGTTCGATGTGTTTGCTTAGCCAATAGTTTTGCTGTCCTGTGATTATTTTGTGGAGGATTATTAAAACTTTGTAGTCTATTCTGTATTTTATTGGGAGCCAGTGTAAAGAGATGAGGGTTGGAGTAATATGCTCGTGTTTCTTTGTTCCTGTTAGAATTCTGGCAGCTGCGTTCTGTAGTATTTGGAGTGGACGGATGGTAGCAAGTAGTAGGCCAATGAGTAGTCTATGTTGGAAAATATGAGTAGTTGCAGGACTGTTCTGAAATCATTCTGTGTAAGGAAAGGCTTAAGACGTCTGAGTGTAAGTAATTTGTGATATCCTTCTTTAATTGTATTTGTTATGTGGGTTTTATATGATAATTCTTTGTCTATGGTTTCTAGCATGGTTAACAGGAGAGATTAGTGTTTTGGGGTTTTCTGTTTTGAGTGGTTGCATGGGTGAGTCATTGACTTTTTTTGTCTACGATGAGTAATTCGGTTTTCTCAATGTTTATTATGAGTTTTAAGGTGGATAGAAATTGTTTGATTTCTGCGAGATAGATGGTTATTCTTTCATAGGTTTCTTCAAGCGTATTCTGTATTGGAACCAGTATTTGAATGTCATCAGCGTATAGGAAATGAGTCAGATCTAGGCCATCCAGTGTGTGACAAATTGGTAGGAGACAGATGTTGAAAAGTGTAGCTGACAGTGCAGATCCTTGTGGGATTCCTGTATTTAGGTTTACTTTATTCGATAGGTTGTTATTGACTATTACTTGGAAACTTCTTTGTGATAAATAGGAGGTGAACCATTTTAGTATAGTATCCGTTGCCCCTATTTCAGATAGTCTGCCGAGTAAGATGGAATGGTTGACTGTGTCGAAGGTGGCTGATAAATCCAGGAGTAATAAAATGTAACTTAGTCCTTTGTCGAATCCTCGAAGTACTGTGTCATTTAGTGACAGGAGTAATGCTTCCGTGCTTAAATCTTTCCTGAATCCAAATTGGGGAGGGTGAAGTATGTTGTTCGTTTCTATGTAGTCAGAGAGCTGGGAGTGGACAATTTTTTCTATGATTTTTGCGATGAAAGGTAAGTTTGATATGGGTCTGTAGTTTTGGATGTTCTCCGGGTCTAGGTTGTTCTTTTTTATTAATGGTTTAATGATTGCTGATTTTAAGCAGTCAGGGTATTTCCCATCGGTGAGGGAGAAATTGTTTTAGTTATTGTTTTAGTTATTGGGTTATCGAGCAGTTTAATAGTTTGTATGGGGATGCTGTCGATGGGATGGTTGGCTGGATTCATTTTTTTGATTATTTTTTGGATTTCCAGTGAGGAGGCGGAGTCGAATGCATGCCAAGTTGTTGTTATTTCCAGAGACGATATTGGAGTTTGGGTGTGTGTGTGATGGTGCTGTTGTTGGAGTTGTTTATTAATTTTCTGATTTTTTTGGTGAAGTATTCTTCAAAATCGTTGCTTTTGCTTGTGCTGGGAGGTGTTCTTGTTTCATTTAGTGATTTGGTGAGGTTTTGTACGATGATGAAAAGCATTCTGGGTTCTGTTGGTATTTAATTATTTTGGTCGAGTAGAAGTCTTTCTTTGCATTATGGATACTTTTTTTGTAATTTGCTAATTGTGATCGGTATGCATTGAGCAATGGGGCAGTTTTGTTCTTCGCCAGTATCTCTCCTTTTTCCTGAGTTCCCGTTTAGCTGTTCTTATGCTGTCATTGTACCATTAATTGTGGTGTTTTGAATTTTTTATTGTTTTTATGATGATTGGGTTTGTTTTATCAGCTACGGCTTTGGTAATGTTGAGCCATGAGGTTGTGGCTGTTTCTGCGTTTGTTAAGTCAATGTTCTTGAGTTGTTCTTGGAGATTTTGTTGCAGTGTTTCGCTATCAAAGGGAGGGTGGTATGAGATGGTTCTTATGTTGTTTTCTATTCTGGTGGGTATACCATTGTGGGTCAGGGTGGCATGGATGAGGGAGTGGTCTGACCAGGGGATTTCAGTTATTTCTGTTTGGTGTGAGTTCCAGATGTCTGTGTTGATAAAAACTAGGTCAAGGGTGTGTCCTGCTTTGTGGGTTGGTCTGTTGACTATTTGTTCTACTCCCATTGTTGCTAGTGCATCTGTGATTGTTTTGCATGTAGATGAGAGGGAATGTGTGTCCATATGTAAGTTAAAATTGCCCAGGATAATGATTGGCTTATTGAGTGTTAGGTTGGCGATCATGAATTCTATGACTGGGGAGCAGTTTCATTCTAAGGCTGCTGGAGGACAGTATACTAGAAAGATTTGTAACTTTAAGGAGTCGAAAAGTGCTATTTCAAAAGGGGAACATATCTTAGTTGTGATAAGTTTCAACTGCATGCTTTTTTTGATGATTAGCATGAGACCTCTGCCTTTTTTTTTTTGGTCTGGGGATTGAGAAAGATTTGTATGTTGGGTCTTCTATTTGGTTAATTAAGACATTGCCGAGTCTTTTATCCAGGTTCGGTGATTGCTATGAAATCTGGTTTGGTATCAATAAGTAAGTCTGTGAGAATGGGCATTTTTTTTTACTATGGATTGTGCATTAACAAGAATGAATGATAGGAGCATGCATTTCGTGTATGTCTTTAGATTCCTGTATGATATGTTTGAGCAATTGTACTCACTTTTTTTCTTGTGTTTTCTGCATTTTTCATGCGGTGTTTATTCTGGTTGATGCTTGGTGGTTTCCATTTTGGTTCCTCCGTTGGTTGAGATGAGGTGTGTTGTCAAGTTTGCTGGTATACCTCTTGTGATCTGAGCTGCATGCTGTGTAGTAGGAAGTAAGATTTTCTAGTCTAGTGTAAGTACTAAGGCTTGCACTAAGGGGGGCACACTTGTGCATTCCATGGGATGCTTGTTGGACCTCTTGCAACCTCTGCCTGTCCAAAGTGAACCATGGACCCATATCACGATGGATTTTATTGTAGACTTCCCACCTTCTGGAGGCAACACCACCATTTGGGTCACCATTTACTGCTTCTCAAAAATGGCTCACTTTGTGGCTCTGCCTGGCCTCCCATCAGCTCCTCAGCTTGCACAACTATTCATTCATCACTTGTTCCGACTTCATGGACTCCCCAAACATATACTTTTGGACCGAGGAGTCCAATTCAGCTCCCGATTCTGGAGATCCCTTTGCAAAAAGTTCAATGTCTCTCTAGATTTCACCTCCACTTATCACCCCCAAGCCAATGGGCAAATGGAGAGAAATAACAGGACTCTTAAACAGTTTCTTCGGGCCTATGTTAATCTTTGGCAAAATGATTGATCTAATCTACTTCCCTGGGCCGAGTTTGCCTTAAACTCTCATCCATCTTCTTCTATGGGCTCATCACCATTTCAAATAGTCTATGGACATCAGCCTCTTTCTCCTCTACTGCCTCCATTGTTGTTCCTTCACCAGCGGCCCAGTCGACCGCCCAGGAGTTGCACCAATTATGGAACAGCATGAAGCAATTGCTACAGAAAGTGGCCCACACAGCCAAAAGGGTCTTTGACGCTCGTCACCGTGAAGCTCCCCAGTTTAATCCGGGTGACAAAGTGTGGCTCAGTACTCGGTTCTTCCGTCTCAAACTCCCTTCTTTCCACTTCACTCCCAAGTACATCGGTCCCTTCCTGGTGGTCCCGTTTGGGTCCAGTCACTTACAAACTATGGTTTCCAGCCTCTCTTAAGATCCACCAAGCCTTTCATGTATCTTTGCTAAAAACTTTGGTACTGTCAGGATTCAAGAAGGCTCCAGACCCTAATCCTGTGTCCTCTGAATTGGATGTGATTTACCAAGTTCAAGACGTTCTTGATGTACTTAAGTGTGGAAAGAAATGGGATTACCTCCTGTCTTGGGAGGGCATTGGTCCAGAAGAAAATAGTTGGGAGCCTGCCACCAATATCCTGGATAAAGATCTCATCAAGGAATTTCATGCTACATATCCTTTAAAACCCAAAGCCTTAGAAGGGGGAGTACTGTTATGACTATCAGCTGCGGGCGGCCACGGCTGACCCATCTCACATCCTGCCATGTCTAGCCCTCCACTCCAGGGGAACTCGCGGCTCTGGCCAGCCATTGTTGCCACACAGTTCCTGGTCCTCCTTGCTTCAAATGGTGGCTGGGATGCTGCCGTCCAACGCTCTGACTCCGGGCCTTCTTAGGCACGTGCGCATGCCATCTGTTCTCTATCTGTTCAGTCGGGGACGGCCCAGAATCTCTGGGCAGTCCCCGACTGATGACATCTTTACCTTGGGATACTTAAGCACCTCCTTCAGCCTATGCAAACTGCCTTGGCAACGAGTTCCTTCGCCTTACTGGTGCTTGTTTCCTGACTTTCCGGACCCATGGTTCCAGCCTTGGATCTCTACCAGCTGATCTGGACTCTGGCTCGGGTACCCGCTCCTCAGGGTCCTGCTTGTGCTTCCTTTGGGAGACCTGGTCTCCAGGCTTCCCCACTCCTCAGGATAGCTCCTACGCTCCTCAACAGTCTTGCTTCTCCGCTCCTTGGGGTTGCCTCAGCACTGCCTTTTAGAGATTCCAACTCTATGCTTCCCACTCCTCGAGGCAGTCTCTACCTTATTACACCGGAGACTTGGACTCTACACTATCCCACTCCTCGGGGCAGTCTCTACATCAATTCATCAGAGACTTTGACTCTATACTTCTCCGCTTCTCGGGGCAGTCTCTATATCATTACATCAGTGACTTTACTCTATGCTCCCTGCTCCTCGGGGCAGCCTAAGTGACTATATCAGAGACTTGACTCTGTGTTTCTCCGCTCCTCAGGGCAGCCCCTACATCATCATACCAGAGACTCTGTTGCTGTGCTATCCTGCCCCTTAGGTCAGTCTCCACATTACTCCTTCAGAGATCCTGTTTCCGCGCTTCCTGCTCCTTGGGGCCTGCCAGTATACCTCTGTCTTGGAGCTTCCTTCTCTGGTACATCGTATCCTCAGTCCTGCCTAAGTACTGTGACTCCTTCAAACTGTGCCTTTCTGTCCCACTCCTCGGTGCGCCTCACAGTATATCTCTGTGCAGGTACCTGCGATCACGAGGCAGTGACGCAGGACGTTCTCACTTTACTGAACTAATTGTGTTCCCACTCCAGCTGACCTTGCCTCCAGCTGGTGAGGACCTGTGGGGCCTTCCCCTCAGGTAGTACCAACCTTCACCTCATGCCAAGAGTCCACAAAACCAACGAATCCTAACAAGTAGGTAACCAAATTGCTGGATGAAGTCTGTAAACAATATCCTAACCAATGAATGTGTCTGTGTGCATCTGTGTGAGTGATGTGCTCTGTTAGCCTCTGTCTGTATCTATGTCTGGATGTGAATTTGGGCTTGTAGTTATCTTCCTTACCTCACCAATGCCTACATCAGAGCATGTAATTTGTGTGCACTCAATTAGCACTCATTGGCTTTGGATGCAAGCAATCCTAAGCTTCCACTTTTTATGATGGATTCAACAGTTATGCTAATGTGTAGGCGGGAAGAAAATGGCATCGCACGTTATTGCCAAACATTCCATCTTGGCATGAGACTATTTATTCAGTTGGGGGGGGGGGGTGAAAATTTAAGAGTTCAGATAAGCTTTGTAACTTTGCCAGATAAGTTGATATCTGACTGTAGCGTACACCTCTATCCCCCAAGCACTTGAGTTTCTCCTACCCAGTCCCTGGAATGGGCCTATTTGTTTTGGTTTTGGGGGTGTGCTTGGTTGGATGAGCTTCAGCTGCCAGAGAAGATGGGGTGTTTGGGGGGGAATTTAGGTAATGTAAATTTATTTTGGGGATGCAGGGATAGAGGGAAAGGAGAGGGCAAATGGCATCCTCATACCAGGAACTCATGTTCATCCGATAAATGAGTTGGGAAAGGGGTCTGAGCCAGCAGCTTGATGATACCTTCAGCAAACCTGCCACAACCCCTAGTTTATGTTCCCATTTTCTAGACAGAGGCCTACTTACCCACTTACCTGTAGAAGATATCCTGCTACAAAAGACAGCAAAACCTTAGGCTTACTCTGCCATAAGTACATGCTGGCAAGTTAGGCTTATAGAGATTCACCTTATATAGGTGCATATGTTTTGGATGCATAGATTAGGAGGCACTTTTATCCTGCAGATTATAGACAGGTTCTGTTGCTAACTAGAGCCGCATCATTTGTCCACCTCTCAGCCTAATGATTATGTATCTCTGTCTACTTGCTGCCTCCCACAAGGTCACTGTCTACTTGCTGCCTGTCACAAGGTAACTCTGACAGTGTGTCAGAGTTACCTTGTGACAACTGCAGAGGAATCACAGAAGTGTGGAGGATAGAGTTTTCCTACTGCCCAAAAGCTGATAGTGTTGAGGCCTGCTGTTGCTTGGGACCAGGCAGATTTCACCAGGCTGGCTCCCATGCCTCCACTGCCTTGTGTTGGTGATCTGAACATACCTCTTAGCTAAGGATGATCTTTTATCTAGTGAAGCCTTAAGACAAAAAACACACAATGAAAAGACACAACCAGAGAGTGAAGTTTCAAAGCATGTGACCACTTTATTAAACAACAATTGTAGTTACCAGATTCAAAGCAAGTCAACATATTTGGTTATCACATTCTACAATGACAAGATTTCAAATAGCACATGCATTGTAACTGAAATGATCAGCATTTTTAGTTGAGACATGTACATACATTGTTACAAATGGCAACATGACATATACAGTATTATTATCTTATCCTTTTGCAAAATTATGATTGATGTAAAAAACCTAGAAAATGGAAGTGGCAATCCAATAGCTAAAGTACATCTCTAATGTTAGAGCTGGAGCCAGCACAACTATGTGATTGCAAGCCAAGTCCCAGTCAGTCCATGTAGAAAGAGTGCACTCAAAGGGACACAGCCTAGGGCCAGGGAAGCAAAATTCAAGAAGAAGGCCCAGACAGTCATGTTGAAAGATTGCACTCAAAGGGAGACAGCATATGGGCCAAGGCAGAAAGGTTTAAGAAGAAGACTCAGACAGTCCATATTGTAGCCTAAGGGCTATAATAGCAAAGTTCAAGTATCAGTGAGCAGGACCAGGACTGGACAGTGCAGCATGGAGACAGTATGACCAGGACCAGAGAGCACAGCATGGAGACAGAAGCCCCAGGAGATGAGACACTAGTATAGAGGCAGCAGCAGGATAAGATGAGATAAGACAACAGCAGGACCATGATTGGAGACTGCATCATGGAGGCAGGACTATGGGCAGATCACAGAGGAGGGCATTACAAGTAACCAGCAAGACAGCGCAGGCAGACAGTAGACCATACACATCCACGTGCCAGCATGGGCACAGCAGTCTTCTTACATATAGCCAGCACATAAGAAACTGCCATACTGGGGCAGAGCAAGGGTCCATCAAGCCCATCATCCTGTTTACAACAGTGGCCAATCCAGGTTACCAGTACCTGGTGAGTACAAAAATCTAAGGGCCGGATTTTAAAAGCCCTGCGCGCGTAAATCGGGCCAGATTTACGCACGCAGGGCACTCGCGCACCGGTGCGCCTATTTTGCATAGGCCGCTGGCGCGCACATAGCCTCGGGAGCGCGTAAGACCCGGGGCTTCGTAAAAGGGGCGGGAAGGGGGGTTTCTGGGGGCATGTCGGGGGCATGTCGGGGGTCGGGGGTGGTTCGGGGTGGGTCCGTGGGCGTGGCGCCGGCCCGGGGGCATGGCCAAGGCCTCCAGACCAGCTCCTGGGTCAGGAGACGGTGCACCAGCAGCCCACTGGTGCGCACAGATTTACATCTGCCTCGGGTAGGCATAAATCTGCCGACAACGGTAGGGGGGGTTAGATAGGGCCGGGGGGGGTGGGTTAGGTAGGGGAAGGGAGGGGAAGGTGAGGGGAGGCAGAAGGAAAGTTCCCTCCGAGGCCGCTCTGATTTTGGAGCGGCCTCGGAGGGAACAGGCAGCTCGCGCTGGGCTCGGCGCGCGCAGGTTGCACAAATGTGCACCCCACTTGCGCACGCCGACCCTGGATTTTATAAGATACGTGAGGATATGTGGACAAAAGTATGCGCGCGTGCTGTTTTTGAAAATGTACCCCTAAATCTATCCCACACTTCTGATGCTAGTAATAGCAGTGGCTATTTTCTAAGTCAACTTGATTAATAGCAGGTAATGGACTTCTCCTCCAAAAACTTATCCAAACCTTTTTTAAACCCACTAACTGCACTAACCGCATCCCCTGGCAACAAATTCCAGAGTTTAATTGAGCGTTGAGTGAAAAAGAATTTTCTCCGATTAGTTTTAACTGTGCTACATCCTAACTTTATGGAGTGCCCCCTAGTCCTTCTGTTATCCAAAAGAGTAAATATCTGATTCACATTTACCCTTTCTAGACCTCTATCATATCGCCCCTCTCTTCTCCAAGCTGAACAGCCCTAACCTCTTTAGTCTTTCCTCGTAGGGGAGCAGTTCCATCCCCTTTATCATTTTGGTAGCCCTTTTCTCTATCTTCTCCATTACAATTATACCTTTCTTGAGATTTGGCGACCAGAATTGTACATAGTATTCAAGGTGCAGTCTCACTACTGCCATGCGGTCCCACCACCGTTACCTCTCTCACCATATCCTGGGCTCCACAGAGAAATGGATCTAAAATTGATCCCTCTCTCATCAGTTCTTGAACAAATTGCTCCATAAAACTGTCATTTTTTCCATCCAGGAACTTTATCTCTGTAGCATGTCTCACATAGGAGGCTTGTGAATAAAATAAGAAGCTTGGGAGTCAGTGCCAAGGTGGTAGCATACATTGCAAACTGTTTGACTGAAAGGAGACAAAGTATAATAGTAAATGTAACTTACTTCAAAGAGAAAACCGTGTTGAATGCCACAGGGTTCAGTATTGGGACCGGTTCTGTTAAATATCTTTGTAAGCAACATTGCAGAAGGGATAGAAGGTAAAATCTGTATATTTGTATATTTGCAGATAATATTAAGATCTGCAATAGAATGGACATGCCTGAAGGAGTAGAGTGAATGGAAAATGATTTAAGAAACCTTGAAGAGTGGTTAAAGACTTGGCAGATGGGATTCAATGCCAGGAAGTGCAGAATCATGCATCTGGGTTGCGGTAATCAAAAAGAGCTGTAAGAGATGGAGGATGAAAATCTGATGTGCACGGACCAAGAGAGGGTAATAGTGTAATAGTCTATTTATATAACTAATGAATGTTCAACGCTTTGTTTTGATTATTTATATAACTAATGAAAGTTACATTGTTTTTTGTTGCTCCTGTTTTTGCCTCTTCTCAGCCTTTTCTTCGCCATGATCCCTCCTCTTTGCCCTGTTATATGTATTTTCTGGCCTTTTGTTGAAATGTGAACCAGTATGATGTACCCACTAATACCGGTATAGAAAAGTTATAAATAAATAAATAAATAATAGTGCGCCATTGATGTTGTCGGCGCCGAGATAGAATTTTTTACTCTATTTAAATCTCTCTTAAGTCCCTGAAGCAGACAGCTTTTGTTGAAATCATCCGGTCGGGCAGACAGTCTCGACTCGCGCTAAAAAGCTAAATACAGCAGGAGGGATGGTGGTCCACTACAGTCTACTAAGATATAAATTTGTATACAAGTGAGTCAATTTGATCAACAAGGAGAGCAAGAGTTGCCAAGTATTACACAAGTCAAAGACTAAGGACTACAATTAAATAAAAAATTTTTTTTAAAAAATGGGTTCTTGAAATTAAAAATGGTACACACTATTACAATTGTTATAATCACAATATAGTTATCACACTCATGAACACCAGAACACATTATCACACTACTGAACACCAGAACACATTATACTAATTTAATTCCCTGCTTAGTTATTTTATAGAGTTCATATAGGGGGAATTTGCAAGGTCTTGTTGTTTGTGGTTATCTTATCTTAAGCCAGGAGATTGGATGATCCACCAGACACCATTCCCTTGATGCAGTTTTTATGAAATGCCAGCTGAGCAGAGTTCGGGTCTTGTACTTTTATGATTTAGTCTACACTTGGGTATAACCTGTGGTGATATGTGTTTAAATACTATATAAAAACTTTTTTTTTTATATGCATGTGAAAAGCTAAACAAAAAAAGTACCTCTTTTTAAGATTTACTAGAGTTTGGGGTGAATAATAGAGTGGACTGGGATACCTCCAGTGTATCAGAGAGGTTTGCACTTACTCTGAGCTTGCTGACACCCATTATATACCATTTCACATATAAGCTATATATATTAGTATAAGTATCAGAGAATTTGCCTTGTTACATTATTAGCAAATTGTCTCTGTTCCTATTGTGAGTTCTCTATTGTTGTTGGAACAGAGTGTTCAGCACATCTTTTCAGTCTTTAAATATTCCATGCCATCCTCTTACAGGGCTTTAAATATGAGGGTTAGAAACTTAGGTTTTACCATGAGACAACAGGGAGTTAATGCAAAGTCATTAATTTAGGGGCCATAGAAACAGCAATGATGGCGGAAAAGGACCAAGTGATCAACTCATTCTGCTCAGCAATCTTATGCCAGTATCTGCTGTACTGCACAGGTAACCCACATGCTAATCAGTTTCCAAAACCGTAAAAGTCAGGGCCTTTGTATGCTGTTTGAATCCAATTGCCCTTAACACTTACCATGGAAGCAGAAAGCAATGATGGAGCTGCATCAAAAGTATCAGGCTTAAGAGCAGATTTTAAATGCCCGGCGTGCATAAATCACGGCCTTTACGTGCATGGCTGGGCCTTATGCACGCAGGGCGAATCTTCCAAGAGGCCCATCCATTTGCATAAAGGCTGGGACGTGCTCAAGCACCTGGGCCTCTTGGAAGGGGCAGGCCGGAGGGCTCCAAAATTGAAACGGATTGGGAAGAAACTGGGGAAGGCCTCGATGCGTTGCCACGTAAATGTGGACAAAATCAAGCCCCCCTTGCACGTGCCGCCACCAATTTTATACATTAATGCATTATACACCACTGTACCACAGTTTTTTCACTCAGCGCCACCAATTTTATAACATGCTGGCAAAATTGAGCGTCCGGTTTTCAACCCGTGAGCCGCGGGCCGATTTAAATTTTTTTTTTTTTAAATGTTTAATTATTTTTTACTTTTGGGACCTCCGACTTAATATCGCCATGATATTAAGTCGGAGGGTGTATAGAAAAGCAGTTTTTACTGCTTTTCTGTGCACTTTCCCGGTGCCGGCAGAAATTAACGCCTACCTTTGGGTAGGCGCTAATTTATGAAAGCAAAATGTGTGGCTTGGCTGCGCATTTTACTTACTAAATTGCGCGGAAATAACTAATAGGGCCACCAACATGCATTTGCATGTTGGTGGCCCTATTAGTTTCATGGGGGTTGGACGCGCGTTTTCGACGCACTATTACCCCTTACTGAATAAGGGGTAAAGCTAGCATGTCGAAAACGTGTGTCCAAATGCGGGTTAACAGTGCGCTCCGCTGGAGCGCACTGTAGTGTATCGGCCTGTTAGTGATTAAGGGCTGTAAAAGCTGCATCAGCGAGTTACCCCCATGTTTATTTGTTCCCCAAACTGTAAAATTCAGGGCCCTCTTTGGTTGCTGTCTGAATCCAATTCCTCTTTTCACTCTGCTGTTGAAGCAGAAAGATGGAGTTGCAATATGCCTTGATACTGTTGTTAAGGGTATTTGCCTGCACTACTGTTCTGAAACCATTGCAACATAATACAAATCTCAGACTTTTTACTAAACAATGCTTTAAAAATGGAAGCTTTAATCTAGAGTCTGGTTGCTATTTCATGCCCCAAACTTGAGGATCATGAATTTGGGTTGCAAAAACCCTAGGTGGCAGTGCAATATGGAAGGTGAGGTTCTTCTGAGCACAAAACAAGAACGGGATCTGAGGAGGGGGGGGGGGGGGGCGATAACACATGAAGGGTGAAGGAGCACCCAGGGTCAGCCAGTGCCAATTTGAAG
Organism: Rhinatrema bivittatum; assembly: GCF_901001135.1. Taxonomy (NCBI): domain Eukaryota; kingdom Metazoa; phylum Chordata; class Amphibia; order Gymnophiona; family Rhinatrematidae; genus Rhinatrema; species Rhinatrema bivittatum. Next base: position 89,691,677 of record NC_042615.1, read on the forward strand.
AATGTTGCCCGCACAGCGGGAATGAGTAGAGATCTCTCCTGTACCCACTAGACAGGATCTGCCAGTAAGCCTGAAGAGGGTTGGTGTGGAGGATGAGTTTTCCCTGGGGGGCAGAGGCACCTTATCCCCACATGAAGTGAGTTTTGAGGTATAGGAGTGTGACTTAACCAAGATGACTTGTTTTACTTTATGACCCTGATGGGGTCACTAGGCAGGATCCGCAGACTCACCCAGAAATCACCAGGAAACATGTGATACGGATTGGGGGAGAGTCTCTTTCAGGGCCTAGTGGACCCTTGAAAAGATAGAGAACCAGGGACTGGGGGTGACACCATTGTGTGTTGCAGTGATTGGGAATACATGGAAAATTACCACAGGATTTACTAGACTGGGGTACTCATGTACTACAGTTTAATGAATCCATGGTAATATATTTGATGTAAAATAGCATGTTAATGCAATATTTTATCACAGTGTATTAAATAGGCACCATTATGAGTTCAACTTATTTTTTTTAAATGTATTATTATGTTTCTGGGTGGTTCTTTGGGATTTTCTCATGAAACTACTGTTGTAAAGTTTGTCCCAAGCTGTTTTCATTTTTATTTTAAATGGTAGAAAATTTGAATCACAAGCAGTAAGTAGTTTATATTTATTGCTAATTTTATTGAAAGCTCACGTAAACAACTCAAGAGCAGCATAGGGAATAAATTAGATTCACTGTCAACAGCTGTCAAAAGAATCTAGAATCTTGCTCAAAGACTCTTTTATGGTATTGATGAATCTGTAGAGAGTAAGACATTCTATTTGAATCCTACATTAGGACAACGTGATGAAGTGTTACTGTTGTAAAGAACATTTACTTATCTCTTTAATTAGCAATCATTCTAACTGCTGAGAAACATTCTTGAAACATAGATATTTCAATATGTGCCATGTTTTATTTTTATAATTGTATAATAGTAATAAATAACTTTTTAGAGGGTATAAAATAACAAAAACACAATTTGGATTTGGGGTTATCTATTACCTTTCTGTCTTACTCTTTGAGGGACCTATAGACTATCTGGTTTCACCATTTAAAGATGTAACCTATTCAATAACATCTTTAAGCCTCCAAGGTCACCAGAAATGGAAGAATTAGTTGCCTAGAACCCAAATGGTTTATACTTTCACATTTCCATGATGATGGAATTATATATGCAGTGTCCCAAAAGACATACTGCTTGTTTTTCTTCTTAATATTGATGATATAGATCTTCTGGTTCATGCCATTTTGCTTCATCAGTAAAGAGCCCTATAGCAGGACTCAGCATACCTTGCTTTTCGCTGTGATTTAACTGAAACTTATTGCAATAGGAATAAATAAAACAAGAGTTGGTATTATGGATAAAATCTAATGAAAAATTAAGCATGGACAACATAGAGGGAGACAAGAAACAAATATGATAACAACAAAGGGATGAATTCCCTGCAGTTTTGACCTAGAGAAAGTAAATAATGCAGTGGTCAAATATCAGGTTTCCCAGAACATCTGTCATAAGAGGAGCTATTCAGCTATTATTCAAGGTGTTTTCAAACATTCAAATGCTTATTCACAAGGGTCTGATAAAAGATATTTGGAGTGTTCAGGAGTGTGCAGGAGGTGGAGCTTCTTATACTGTTCATTTTTGGGCTCTGTTCCACTTCCACTCCCACTCACAAAAGTCTATTTAATCACCTAGATATGTGACTTGTATTCACTTCCCTGAGATCCTTACTCCAAATAGATTTAGTCTTACTTGGAGCAGAAATATATCCAGTCTCCATTTTGCTCATGTAACTCCCTTCATTTCCTATGGGTGGAAAATGTATATACTGTGTATTTTTTTCCTTTTATTTCATGGAAACCCATGGGAATTTGCTCATGCCAAAGAATTTCCTTATACTCCATCTTTGGAATAGAACTTTTATGCATATCCTGAAAACCTGATTGGTTAGGTGTACCCTGAGATCTGAGTTGAGAAACACTGCCCTAAAAATGCCTTTTCTGCCTTTGGCCTCTTCCTATCTTTCATCATTAAGCAGGTATAATATAGTCCAACACCATAACTCAAAGCGGTATATATTCCTGTAATTCTAAAGACAGTCTGTTGCACCCTGATGCGCCGGAGGTGGACCCTTAAGCCCAGGAGGAGTTGGTGCTACCCACAGGGCAAGCCCTATGGGTCCCCACCGTCGATAGGCAGAGCTGGCTGACTGACAGAGGCCGGCTGGAGCTTCGCCAATACCAGCCCTGGTTCCCCGCAGGTTGAGCCCTTGGGTACCAGGGCTGGCTGGAGTTGGGTGGGCCTCCGTCTGAGGTATTCTGATGGATGAGGAGGAGGTCAGCCAGGGACCAGCACTGGTAAGAGTAGCAAGTCTGACCTGGACGAGGCGGAGTCCCAGAGACCCGGGCGCCAAATGCAACGAGAGACAGACAGGGGCGCCTGAGTAAGAACAGGCCTGAGCCTGAGAAGCCAAGTCCAGAATGAGTATAGCAGAGGCATCATTGAACAAGCTGGAGTCAGGACAGGTGGCAGGCAAGGTAGAATGATGAGACACGGCAAAGGTCAGGTCCAGGAGATGATCAGTAGCGTGGTCAGGCTAAGCAGAGGTCAGGTCAGGTCCAGGAGATGATCAGTGGAGATGATCAGTAGCGTGGTCAGGCAAAGCAGAGGTTGGGTCCAGGAGATGATCAGTAGCGTGGTCAGGCTAAGCAGAGATCAGGTCAGGTCCAGGAGATGATCAGTGGAGATGATCAGTAGCGTGGTCAGGCAAAGCAGAGGTTGAGTCCAGGAGATGATCAGTAGCGTGGTCAGGCAAAGCAGAGGTCAAGTCCAGGAGTCAATCCGTAGAACAACTAGAGTAGTGCAGGAACACAGAAACAAGGAGAATACCGGAACTAGGATCAGGAATATGAACAAGACAGGAACCAGGAGCATGAAGGAATTTCCAGGGGAAGCAACGAAGTACATGACCAGCATGGAGACCTGTTGTAAAGGCAACTAACTGTGGCTGGATCCGGCCTTATATATGGGAACCCAGTGACGTCATCATCTGGGGCCACGAGTTAGTTTTCCTCCACGGTCCCTTTAAAATAAGAGGAGATGCGTGCGTGCCTAGGGAGGGGTGCAGCATGGGTCAGCGCGGAGCATGGATGTCTGTCGTGGAGGTAGAAGCACTGGGGTTGGCCTGAGGTCGTAGGCAGTGGCCCCTGGGCGTGAGGGAGGAGGAGCAAGACGGTGGAGCAGGCAGAAGAGGGTAAGAGGGCCTGGCCATGGGCCTGCCGCGGCCGGCACACGTAACACAGTCCTGGCTGTGACCAAAATGGTGCTAAGCAAGTGCAACAATATATAGAGATTGCCAAACCAAACCCTGACAATCAAATATCAAAAAAAAGAGGATGAAATACTCTTCAAAGAAATTACTAATTCCTATATCATAATATTAATTAACTAACCATTTTTAGGCTGCACTATCCAAGGTTCTAGGCTGCCAACAGGCAAACATTCATAATTAAAATATCAGCTCTTTGTTTAAAATCTACTGAAGTAAGTGAGCTTTGCCTTTCATCTTGCTTGCAGCCAGGTCATCTGCTAGCACTTGTTTGCTGAAGTGTTCCTGCTTCTGCCCCTGGGATTCATGTGTGGATACCTCCTCCCCTCCAGGATTGTTGCTGGCCCCACCCCCTGATGTCACTTTGTACACAGGCCTCAAGGAGGAAGTGGTTGACATATTCAGAGCTGAAATTGCTTGTCATCTTCCCTGCACCCTGCAGTGGGGTTATCTACTAACACTTGTTTGCTGCAGTGTTGCTGTCCTGCCACTGAGGTCTTTGTGTGGACACCTCCTTCGCATGCAGGATCCTTGCTGGCTCCATTCCCTGATGTCTCCATGAGCATGAAACCAAAAGGAGGGCGTGGGTGCTGGATTCAAAACCAATATTCATAAGGAAAGAGGATCAGACAGCTTCAGATGCAACTCAGGCATGCACAAAGGGCAAGTTCCTTTGTTGCGCTCTTTCATGCTCGCAGCAGAGACACTCATCCTTGTGGTGCATGGCACCTCCGGCATCTACTCCTTCCTTTTGGCCCCATCACAAGGTGGTATCCCATTGATGCCACCTTGTGATGGGTGGTATCCCATTGATGCCACCTTGATGATAAAGGGTGTCTACATATGGACACCAGAAGCAAAATAAGCAACACTGCAGCAAACAAGCACTAGTAGATGACCTGGCTGCAGACAATTTGACAATTGATTGGTAAGCCAGTATTTTCTTTTTATTTCTATAGCTGTTGTACCTTCTTTTTTTTTTTACTTGGTCTATTCCATTCCTGAACTCATGGGTCAAGGCCACTATAATGGTATAATGTATATACTGAAGAGTAAGTTCGCATTTGAAAAATATTCTTTGAATGCATCATCCACCTCTCTCCCCCATTCCCTAAAGTTATTTCTTTTCTTGATGAATGCAATGTCTGTAAAGAAAAGAGTAGTTGTGCATTATGATTTTTTAATAGACAAACAACCAGACCTACTATGTATTACTGAATCCTGGCTTTTAGATTCTGCCATGTGATTATGTAGAAGTTATGTGCTGCAAATTTCACAGTTTTCTCCAGACAGACTAGGGAGGCATGGAGGGGTTCTGCTTATTTTGGCTAACTAAAAATGTATTTTTTTCTATGATGGGTCAAATATTTCTGGGGGATTCTGAAGTTCTATATATTTGCAATAAATAAATGGGGATTATATTTTTTTATTGTCCACCTGGAGTTCTGAACTCCAGTTACTGAATTTCTTATGGACATCAAATGAGTTAAATAACATCATAGTGCTTGGAGATTTAAATTTACATAACGACAAAGTCCCTCTTCCCACTGTCTGCTCTGATTTTCTTTTAGCTATGTCGGCATTGGAATGGGATCAGTTCATTCATGAGCCCACCCATTGACTAGGGCACTCTGGATCTGATCTTCCTTAGTGATAAACTTGTAACTAGGTCTACACCTTCCATGATAGTACAGTGTGTACCTTGGTCATATCATTATTTAATACAGGTTAATTCAATTTGGCCTGTGACACTTCAACAGAATATGCTTTATATTTGAATTAAATGATTTGCACACAATTTGGCAGTCTACTTTGATTTGTGCTCAAGCTAAAGATGTTGATGAAGCATTGGTCTGTTGGAATACCCCCTTGTAGAAGGCAGTTGACCAGATTGCTCCATTATGTTTAGTTAATGTCATAAGATATAATATGGCACCTTGGTTATCTCTTGATCTCAGAGCCTTGAAGGTACAATTAACAAGACTGAACACCATTGGTACAAGCTTTTTCCAATTACTCTTTTAAGCTTGTAAAGTATAGAGAAATAGGTTATCATGGCAAAATAAAAAAATGAATATTTATGAGAAAAATTATTATAAAATAGAAACATTGTATATACATATATATACATACAAAAATGTACACTTTAGTCAGTGAATCTAGCACTGAAAATGTAAATATTCATATTTCAATATTAGTTTAATTTTATGAACATCTGGGCTTTTCCACATTGGTCAAGAGACCAAAAATGTGAATGTACAATTAAATGAACAGAAATCAAAAGTTCAAATAGAGTATATAGCTATTTGATTAAAAAAATATCAGGAAGTAAAGTATATAGGCATTGAATTAAAAATCAGGAAACTTCAATTGCTGACCTGTCTGAAGGGGGTGAAACGTCTGATAAGAGGAATATCAAAAGTTTCAGAATGCATCAAAGGTAGATGCATTGACTATAGGATAACCTAGTAAAATGTTCAGAAGCTTAAAAATAGAACAAAAGCTCGTTCATCTGAGGAAAATCTCTTTTTTCTTGGGGAAGGTGCATTGAAACACAATCAAGGTGGATATAGGTCATGAAGAGCAAGAAATGATTTACTCAAAATGAGATCTGACAAGCAGACTCATGAGCTGAGTAGGAAGCATCAGGGTCTGAAGAAATCTGATTTTCCTTCTTTTGTTGATGAAAACTAACAGCAGCAGCCTTAAGCTGTTGCCTGTAGTTTGCAGCTTTGGCTTTTTTTTTTTTTTTTTCATCAATGGATGAAGCAAGATTCAGTGACAGGCACCCTGTCAAAAATGACACAAGGTGGGTGGCACCTTATAAATTAACCAATCTATTGAGGCATGAGCTTTTGAGGACAGAGTCCACTTCATCAGAAGTACCCTGTTAGGTTCCCCAAAAACATGAGTCATACCAACCACAAACTATTGAAAGCCCCAGACTGCTTTACTCTAGAAGGAGCAAGTCAGTGCCACGGTACGACTCACCATGAAGTGTCCATTGTGCATACCGTGCTGCTGACTTGTCCTCATTGTACCTTTTCGTTGTTTCTTCCTTTCTTTACAGCACTAAATCTTTTAAGAGCATCTTGCTATTTCTTTTGAACCTCCTTTGCAATTCTGTACATATAGCATTGCTTTGCCTTCATGGCATCTGGTTGTGCCATTCAAGTATTTCTCATCATTCGGCAGAGTGTACCCAGGGTCTACAGTGCCCGGGGGCCAATGCATTTGTGCTGCTTTCCCCATGGCCCTCCCCCCACTTTTTGTAGAAATGCTTAAAGTCACAAAAATTCACAGTAATACAAACCCCAGAAAAGAAATGAACTGACAAGCTGTAGTAGTAAACAGCCTATGGAGTGAAAGCTTCCCTACTTTCTCCATGATGGGGATCCCTTGCGGTACTAGGGTGAAGGGAAGGCTAACTTTACCCTTGAAGTCCCGGGTTGGTCATCCTTACGGGTCCACATACAATTTCCCACCCTCCAGCTGGTTAACAAAACATAGAAAATCCTACTCAGCTACCGGTGCTCCAGAAGTTGGGAAGGAGAACAGAAATATGAAAAGAGAAGATTGATGAAAAAGTAATGGCAAGGGATCCCTTTGAAATAAGAGAGAAAGGAAACCCTCCACGTTCAGCCCATCTGAGGGAGCACCAAGGGACCACTGTTAGGTTTGTCACTGCTAGGCAGAACTAGATACTTTATTTATTTATTTATTTAGGACTTTTTTATACCGACATTAGTATACAACATCATACCGGTTTACATTGTGATACTTCACAATAACTTTGTATCAATTAATCATGTAACCGTTCTCAAACAAGCTGTATTTTATTTTTTTTCCAGTTCTGGTCTCTGCGATTGAAAAACAGATGTAGAGATTATTAGTATTTTTCAAAAACCAAGGAATGCTCAGTTTTATGCTATATATTATTAATCTAATAAGGATTATACAATGGCCTGCAGAAGCCACTACCAAAAATGAAATCAGTTTGGGGGTTTCTTTTAGCACAATACCAAACCTCCAGATGACCAGCACAATGTAACATCAACCGAGCCCCCAATGTTCCACACAGTCCTAACTCCCAGGGAAAACGTTTTGCTTGCACTAAGTATCCTGTGCTAACAGCAGTCTCTCTCATACGGCTGGATCGTAATTGGCCACGAGCAATGAAATGCCACTTATGGGCATGGCCGGGCCCTGCACGCTCTGCGCGCATTTTAGAAAGGGCCCGGCCACACGCGAATGTGTGCCTATGCGCATAATTGCCAGGCCCTGACAAATGGGCGGGCCAGGGAGTGGGGATGGGCGGTCCAAGGGGCGGAGCAGGGCGGGCCGGGGGGGGCGGGCCTGGACAATGTCATTGTCGGGCCCTGAAGTAACTTGCGGAATAAAAGGTAAAAAAATAAAAAGGGGTTTCACAGGTGGGGAGGAGAGGGGAAGTGGAAGGGAGGTTAGGGTAGAGGTAGGAATGTTCCCTCCCAATTCGATCCTAAGTTGCACGTATGTGTGCGCAGCCCATGTATTTTATAACATGCGCGCGCCGGTGCGTGCATGTTATAAAATTGGCACATCCACGTGTGCATGCCAGGTAGCGCGCATACATGAACTTGCACGCACACGTTTTACAATCTAAACTATAAGGATTAAGTGCTGCTCTCTGGCTCTCATTGCAAGTATTTTATTGAAAAACATCTGCAGTACTAATGTCCTTCTGCCTTTATCCCATGGGAGCTATCACACTCTGTCCTCAAAACTGCAGAGCATTGCTGATGTGGTGTTCATAACCTTGTGATACTGATTCTTTTTTTTGTTTCTCCACCCTCAGCACAGCTGAACAGCAGCTTGTGGTCACTGCTTTGCAAACTGAGCAGCTCAGATTTAAAAGGGGAGCCACTTCTCCCCAAAAACAGGTAGACAAATGTGTAAATTATTACCATAGATTATAATGCATTGTTTGCAGAAGAGGGCAAAAAAAAAAAAAAAATGACCAAGGGAATGGCATGACTTCACTATGATGAGAGCCTACTCAGGTTAGGTCTGTTCAGCATGAAAAAGAGAGAGCTGAGAGAGGGCATAATTGGCATTTATAAAATCATGAGTGGAGTGGAATAAATAAATAAAGGATGGTTATTTACCCTTTCTAATAATACTAAAACAAGAGGATATTCCATAAAAAAACAGATTTGAAACAAATATTAGAAAGTACTTTTTCACTCAGCACACAATCAAGCTATAGAATCTGTAGCATAGCAGGGTTTAAAAGAAGTTTTAACAAGTTCCTGGAAGAAAAGTTCATAAGTTTTTAGCCAGGAATACTAGGGGGAAATAAATGCTGTTTCTGGGAGGAATAACAAATACAGGGGCCGATGCTATAAAAAACGCGGAAAGCGGGTGCTGAAAAGTCAGTGCCCGCATTCTTAACGCGCGCATGGTGCCTGCAAGGGGGGCCCCATGCTATAAGCATATTAGGGGGTCATGCTAGCAAGGAGGCACTAGGGTCGTTTGTGCGACCTTAGCACCTCCTTGCTAACGTGACCCCACGGTTACCGGCGGTCTGCCAGTTATGAACACCGACGCCGATAGAGTGGGATATCATGCAAAAAGGTTCTTGTCTGTCAAAAAACTAGATGCCCACGATATTATTGGACACACATAGCTACCCTTAGTGGTGGTTGCAGAGTTGGCCAGCCTATGTGTTACGAGAACAAGCTGCAGAGGCCCACGGCCTGCTCCCTTCACTCATCACTGCAAACCCCAGCTGACCAGACCCGGATGCCTTGCGGCGGCTGGTAACCTCCGCCGATGCACATTGCCGCACGTTCTCCTCTCTGGCTCTCCCATGCTGCCATCATGACCTGACCAGGCTGCTGCCGGGGCGCTGTGACCCGATCATGCTGCGGTCAGGCCCCGCGCTGGCCTCTCAGCAAATCCCCGGGCTACCAGGCGCACGTGTGTGCCACATTAGCCCTTTTCAGCGTCACCCGCGGGAGGGGCCCGGACTCCTCCTCCACGGCCTCAGACTATTTAAGACAAGGTCTGCTCCTCAGGCCTTGCCTTGGCTACTCCTGGCTCCTGTTTGTTCCTGGAAGCTTTGTCTCTTGTTCCTGAGTTCCTGTTCTGCCTGACGCCACCTACAAGACCCTTGTCTGCCTGACTACGCTGCCTGCCAAGACCCAAGCCTGTCAGACCACGAGTTTCGCTGCCTTCCCGGATGAGACTGTTCACTCGAGTTACTCTGCCAATGCTCTTCACTGCCTGAACTCGACCAGTTCCTTGAGACCCCACGGAAGTCCAGCCGGCCCTGGTACCAGAGGGCTCAGCCTGAGGGGAATTGGTATTGGTGAAGCCCCTGTGGAGTCTCAGGTATTGGTGAAGCCCCTGTGGAGTCTCAGGCATCACTGACCTCACCTGCCGAGGGTGGACACCCGTGGGGCTTCCCCCCATGGGTAGAACCATCTCCCCGTTGGTCCAAGGGTCCATGTTGCTAACAAATAGCCAAGGCCATGGATCCAGCAGAGGCTTCGGCTTTACAGGCAATTCCGGGACTTGTACTGAAAATTCTGGAGGAGCAGAAAGTCCTGGAATCCTTGGCAGCATCTATGGAGCGTCTCAACGCCTGTTTGGACTCAATGGTCTCCACCTCTGCGCAGAGATCTTCTGCACCTAGTCCTGCAGCAGCTTCCCTGGCACCTCACCCAGTGAATCCATTACCAGCTCCTCCTCGCTATGCAGGCGACCCTCAGCAGTACCGTGGGTTCCTCAACCAGTGTAATATGCACTTCTGTTTACAATCCGCCCTCTTTCCGGATGACTTGACTAAGACGACATATATTCTGTCACTGCTTGAAGGGAAAGCCCTGGCCTGGGCTTCTCCCTTATGGGAGCGCTTGGACTCACTTTTGCTGAACCTCCCAGGGTTTCTGGAACATTTCTGAGCTGTGTTTGAGAGCCCTGGTTGGCAGACCCAAGCCAGTACAGATCTCTTGCACATCTGGCAGGGTGGACGCTCTCAGTTGGATTACACTTTGGAATTTCATACGTTGTCCACCAAGCTCCATTGGGAGGAGCCTTGTCTCCGTGCCATCTTCCTAGATGATCTCTTGTCCAAAATTAAGGACACATTAAAGGTGTGGGATCTCCCTAAGTCCCTGGATGCACTAATTGACTTAGCGGGCAGAATCGACCAACGACTCCAGGAGAGATCCCTTGAAATCACTGGAGTCAAGCGACGCTCCTGTGGGCCCCCGGTCCACGCCCAGCTTCACCTGGTTCTCATTCCCCAGTCTCATTGGAAGCATCCGTAGAGGAACCTATGTAGCTGGGCTGGGGGCCATTATCCTTGGAGAAACATCAATGATGTCAGCGGGCCAGACTTTGCCTTTACCGTGGAGCCTCTGGGCACTTTCTGCTCCAATGTCCAGTGCGGCTGTCAAACTCCAGGGCCTAGGGTTCACTGGGGGAGTGTCCCTAGGCCTAACTTCTCCAGTTCCCCCACTGACCCTGCCAGTGACTCTCGCTTTACAAGGCTGCAACTTATCTACTCTGGCACTAGTTGACTCTGGGTCCGGAGGAAACTTCCTTATGCAAGAAATCGTGGACCAACTTTTGATTCCCACTCGGCCTCACCCTGTTCCACTTACGATTGCCTCGATACATGGAGACACTCTTCCTGGGAAGATCACACACATGACCGTTTCCCTGGAGTACCATATCGAACCAGGCCACCAGGAGCAAATCTCCTTTTATGTCATATGGAAGGCCATTCATCCAGTGGTCCTGGGTATCCCGTGGCTCCAGCTACACAACCCACATTTTGATTGGGTCTCCTTGCAGCTCGACCAATGGGGTCCCTCCTGTCAGCAGACTTGTATCCTAGCACCCACAAAAGTTTCCAGTGATCAGAGCCCTGACCTACCTGCAGAACTTCCTCCACAATACACGCAGTATGCAGATGTATTTTCCAAGAAAGCGGCCAACACCTTGCTGCCTTACTGGGAGTTTGACTGTGCGATTATTCTGACTCCAGGCACTACCCCTCCATGTGGGAGGGTGTACCCCTTATTCCCGCCTGAAACGCAGGCAATGTCCGACTACATCAAAGAAAACCTGCAGAAGGGCTTCATCCGCTGCTCCAAATCTCTGGCTGGAACCAAACCTTTCTTTGTGGGAAAGAAGGATGGCTCTCTTCACCCTTGTATAGACCACCGGGGCCTCAATGCCATCTCGGTGAAATATTGATATCCTCTGTGTCTGTTAACCGAGTTATTCAACTGTCTATAAGGAGCCCGTATAAGGCGTTCAACACCAGAGATGGCCATTGTGAATACCTAGTCATGCCATTTGGCCTCTTTAATGCTCCCGCCATTTTCCAAAATCTTATGAATGAGATTTCCCGAGACCTTCGTTATGCCTGTGTGTTGTGTATCTAGACAACATCCTGATTTACTCCAAGACCCTGCAAATCCATCATCGGGATGTCTGAAGGGTACTACAGTGTCTGCGAGACAATAATTTATATGCTAAACTTGACAAATGCCTCTTTGAAAAAACTTCCTTGCCTTTCCTGGGATACATTGTATGGATCCCGCTAAACTCGACAGTATTCGAGCTTGGCCATTTCAATGGTTCTTGGGCTTCGCCAATTACTATCGGAGTTTCATTAAAAATTATTCTCGTCTGGCTGGACCTCTGACCGCTCTAACCCACAAGGGGGCTCCCATGAACACCTGGCCGATTGAAGCCTTGGATGCTTTTCAGGGGCTCAAAGATGCCTTCTTGCATCAGCCATGCCTTCGCAATCAGAATCCTAGACTCCCGTTTATTCTCGAGGTAGACACCTCTTTGGAGGGAGTAGGAGTGGTCCTGAATCAATTCGACCCAGCATTTGCATCCCTGTGCTTTCTTTTCAAGGAAATTTTCTCTGGCCCAATGGAACTATACCATTGGAAACCAAGAATTCCTGGCTGTTAAGCTTGCTTTGGAATAGTCGCATCAATGGCTGGAAGGAGCCCAGCATCGTATAACGGTCTACACAGACCACAAAAATTTGGAACACCTGCAACAGGCTCAACTCTTTAATCCTTGCCAGGCATGCAGGGCACTTTTTTTTCACATTTTGATTTTGACTTGTGGTGAGAATAGACAATGATATATCTTTTGCTATATGTAGATTATTTGATTATTGCCCACAAAAAAGCTCAGAAATTTCAAAGTTAAGCTAAGTTCTTAACCTGCAATTCACTGTTAAGGATCTATGAAAAATGACATACTATCTAAGAATTCATATTCAGTGACAAGAAAACAGGAGGTTTTCTTTGCTAAAACCAGTGCAATTTTTGACCAATTTGGGATGTCAGAAACTAAGGGCCGGATTCTAATAGCTATGCCTGATTTTATAACATGCGCGCACAGCTGCGCGCATGTTATAAAATCCGGGGTCGACACATGCAAGGGGGTGAACACTCGTGCACCTTGTGCGCGCCAAGTCCTAGGGGAGCCCCGATGGCTTTCCTCGTTCCCTCTGAGGCCGTTCCAAAATCGGAGCGAGCATTCCTCGGAGGGAGCATTCCTTCGCCCCCTCCCCCACCTTCCCCTCCTTTCCCCTATCTAACCCACCCCCTCAGCCCTAACGAAATCCCCCACACCTTTATTTTATAAGTTGCGCCTGCCTCCGGACCGCCCCCAGACTGTCCACGCTCCGCCCCTTTTTTTGAGCCCCGGGACATATGCATGTCCCGGGGCTTTACGCACGCCGTCGGGCCTTTTGAAAATAGTCCCGGCAGGCATAATCCGCCTGGATTTACACACGTAGGCTTTGGAAATCTGCCTGTAAGGATGTAGCAACTCCGATGGATGCATCTTATCTGAAGCTGGAAAGAGAGGATGACTTCTTATCAAGTAATGATCAGTATAGACAAGCAGTGGGGAACTTTTGTATGTGGTAACCACTACTCAACCAGATATTAGAGTAGCAATCTCTCATCTTTGTAGACAAGTCAGTAAACTTTGTCAAGGAGATTGGAATGCCTTTAAAAGAGTCAAGCAGTTTAAGCGCACTCAAAACTTAACTTTAAAAATGTCTGCTTATTTTGAACTCAAAGGATATGTCGACTCTGATTGGGCCAGTGATTCCAGTGATCATAAATCAACAAGTGGCTACTTGTTTAAACTTGGCAATAGCCTAATTTCTTGGTCCATTAAGAAACAAATGTCATCAACAGAAGCTGAATACATCTCAGCAGCCTGCACTAGTCAAGAAGTTGTTTGGCTATATTAGCTACTACTAGATATTAGAAAGTCAGTTGTTCAGTCAACAGTCTTATTTAAGGACAATCAAGTATGTATAAAGTTTGCAAACCGTGAGAAAATAAATACCAGAACCAAGCATGTCAATGCAAAACATCATTATCTTCAAGATTTAGTGGAAGATTTGATTATGTTTGAATGTTGCGAGTCTGACAATATGCTAGTAGATGTTATGACTAAATCAATTCCAAGGCCAAAGACTGAGAGTATCAGATCTAAGTTGGGTCTTAGCTGAGAAGCAATTGTTGAGTGGAGGAGTTGGACCTGCATTTTGAATCTAGTCTATTATTACAACAACTGTTTTCAGTTGTGTACTAGTGTTGTATAGAAACTGTGTGTTTGTCAGTTATATTGCTTAAAGTTAGAAAAGGGGCTACTTCCTCTGCACTCTGTACAAGAAGCAGAAAGTTGTTCTGTCTCCGTCTTTTTGTGCACAATATTAAAGGTGTTTCCATGTGTTTTATGGATTCTGCTTATCTTACCTGTATTTCTGCTAACTCTCTGCTATTATCAGTATAATATGCATTATCACACATAAGCTATTTTATACAATATGCAATGATCTGCAAACAGTGCGGGCTACAATCCTTCAAGATCTGAGAAGTTAAGCAAGGGGGTTGAGCATGGCCAGTAGATCACCGAGTAATATAGATGTAGATATAATGGAGAAGAAGTGGTACTACTAGTTCAGAAATACCAGTATCCCAATATTTAGGCTACTTTCTTTGGAATGAGCTGTTAAACCAAAGTCCTGTCTACTCAGTGGGCATTAAAAACTCCATAGCACAAGGATCAGGATGTAAATCCTGAAATCATAGCTGTGTTTTAATTCATGTTGTACAATCTGAGAAATCTAAATTTTGCCATTTAAAAAGAATGTAATTAATCTTGAAAAGATATCTGCCAGATAATATCTGTATGCTACTAATACTACTAGTACTACTACTACTACTACTACTGTATCGGCCTGAAAGAGAGATAAGAGAGGGGGGAGATAGGGAGGTGCTGCAGAGTGAAGGCATTTGTAGGTGAGAAAGAGGAGCTTGCACTGTATGCACTCTTGATTCTAGTATACAGCAGTTCGGATAAAAGCATTGTACAACTGAACAAATATTAATAATGGGTATGCTGAAGAACAAAGATGGATGCCAGATAGATTGAAATGCAGCTTCTTTATTCTCACACATTTGAAATTGAATTTGTTTTGGTTCATTTCTAACTTGTTTTATCTCTTGCACCTTGTAAACCACAGTTAGCATCACAATTAGCACATGTCTCAAAAGGAGAACGTTTCTCTCACCTTTGCACAGGCAGAGCTTAATTGCTCACAGGGCAGAGGAGGAAAATTATTTTAATATTAATGTGTGTTATGTGCAGTGGCAGGATCATTTTAAAAGGTACAAGTCGTTTTCAGCATAGTAATTACTTAGGGCATACATTTGAGACCCAGATATTCATTCAGAACCCTTTAGGTTGTAGTCCAGGCTTTGTCAAAGTTAAGGAAATGTATGATATGGTGAATCTAGGTTACATTATTTTTTTTCTGTGCCTCCAATGCAACAATAAATACTTAGACTAATCGCTTGAGGATAGGGTCTGAATTATAATGCTGTCACCTTGTTCCGTTCTTGCATATTGACATGACAATGTCAAAACCAATATAAATTTCAGGAGGAAAAAGTAGGGTATAGACATAACAGAGTATAGGAAATTGGACTTCAATTATTTATGATGTAGGCAGTGTTCTTTCTAAGTCGTGACACCTATCTAACCGCTGGGCATTCTCCAACTGTCTTGCAGTTTGAACCGTGCAGGGCCAGATGCTCCCATGAGAGTACAGGCCCACCAGCCATTTGAATCGCAAGATGGCTAGAGCAGATCCAGCAGCTAGACAGATGTTGGCGGTTCCCTTGTGCCCTTAGAGGTAACATTGGACAGGTCAGTAAGAGAAAAGGGTACATTTTCAGTATTGTGTCTAGCTGCAAAACTATGCAGTTACTTTTAAGCCTGTGCACAGCAAGCCTATTTTCAAACAAAACATAGCCACATAAATGGTGTTTGAATATTTGGTTGGTACGCCACCACATGTCTGTGCATGCCATTAGCTGTTTTAAAATGGCGATCTCGGTTCTGCATGTCAGCTGTTTGTGCTTCTTTAAAATTACAGGGGTAGGGAGGAATTTTCAAACTGTCCGGATTGGGACAAGGAAAGGTGCATTTTATACCCCTCAGGTTTTGACGTGAATGCCTACACATGTGCTTTCCCTTTGAAGCTTGTGGCAGGTACAAAGTATCATGATCATCTGCCCTTGCTTTCTCTGCAGGCAGAGTTTAGCTGGAAACAAATACAGGTGATGTCTATTCCCACACTTTTCCTCTTCTGCCATGAACATGCCCTCCCCCCTCCCCTCCCCAGGAAAGCTTTTTTTCTATGCGGCTGGAACAATGCATGGATTTTTAGTCATGTCGTAGGATGGCAACTTTCAGATATCTGATTAATTCAGTTAAAATGCTTTTTTTTTTTTTTTATCCATGCAAATCACTTTGAAAATTGTCCTCTAAATGTGCATAGGTAGATCCATAACATGACCCCAAAATGCCTCTCTGGTATGACTCTCCTTTATGCGACCAAATTTATGTGCATTATGAAAATTCATGGGTGACCTGAAATTGCGTGTTTAAGTTCTAATTTTATCTACACAAAGGATACATTAAGTCTTTGAAAGAACAAACCAGCAGCACAGGAAGATGCCAGCTAAAGACTTAGGAACGAGGAGATGAGTCTTACAGAAGTTGCCTTACAAAATGCAATACAGCCCAAAGTAATAATTCTTTTATTACAACAGATCATCCTAAAAGGTTAAGTTCGCAAAAAGGAAGGACAATAGTACTTAGTACACAAAACAGACTGATTCCAACAGCCCTGCTTTCAGTGAATGTTTAGTACAGTTTTGAGAGATGTGAACATTTTTCCATATTTATAGTATTACTGTAAAATCCTTGCAAAAGTTGTACAATTTTTGTAAACAAAAAATATATATAAATTAAAGCCTCCTTACCCCACCCTATTGGGGATATAAATATGCTTCCCATTGACTTTTGTTTGTCATGTATGTTTGTCTCTTGACTAGATTATAAGCTCCATGGAGCAGGTACTGTCTTTTATGTATATCTGTACAGTGCTGTGCATGTTTAGTAGCACATTAGAAAGATAGCAGGAGTAGTAGTTGTAGCTATATCCAGCAACAAGGTTTGACCTTTTGTCCTGTGTACGCTGTGTACCTTTTGTACTGTGTACGCTGTGCACAAATCAGTTCCCCCCACATCCCCACACAAACACAAACACACACACACACAAAAACACCAATATATTGATGAGAAAAGCTCTTTTTATAAACAAAATTTTCCAAAACAAGAAATGTACCCTAAATTATTTATATGAACATGGAGATAATGAGAGTTCTGTAGTTATAGAGATCTGTCCAGTTTTGTCAAGTGTATACCATTAAGTGTAAAATTTTACTTTGTCAGAAAAACTGACACACACAAGTACTTTCTCACTTTCTTGCTGTCAGTCTCCATTCAGGTATTCATTTCTACCTTCTCCCAGTTTCCCTATTGGCTACTCACTGTGTTGCACACTTAATCCTCTATATTTTTCTGTTCAGTTGATTGATCTACTAGAAATATTAATTTATGTGGCAGTTATCCTGGAAGACTTTGTGTCTGGCTGAGAATGTGAGTTCCATCCTTAGCACAAAATGCATTCTTTGCTGTAACATACCAACATACATTGCTGAGGACAGTAATAGGCCTGCTAGCATCTTTTAGTTCCTAGCGGGAAGAGAGGAGATGAGACTTTTCGTAACGGCAGGCAAGGATTTAATAGGCCTTGATTTTGTAGTGCCCATGGTAGTAAATCTTATTCATCTTCCCTTGCTTTTTCTTTACAGTTTCTCTCTCTCATCAATAGCTGCTGTTATCTCACCCAGCTTTTGCTCTCTGCAGTAGGTCTTCTTTTTTTAAAATCCACCAAACTGAGCTGGCTACATAGTTTGACAATAGCTTACTGCATCTGATTTTCTGTCCATTTGGGACAATCATGATTTGGGAGTGTCAAATAGATTATGGAGTAAATTTTAAACAGGGCATCTAAGTGGTCAGGTGCACGCATACCTATTGGCAATTACTGAACTCGCTGAAACATGATTGGCCCTGCTTCTTCTTTGTCCCATCCTCAACCAGCTCTGCTCTCTCTGCCTTTGTGTCACCCATAGACTTTAACAGGATTGAGAAAAATGAGCAAAAAAAGAATCAAAATTTTCAGGGGACAGCACCCAGTCAGATCAAATGACATGCATCAAACCAGAAATTGACTCATTCAGATCAAATCTCACATTGGGATCATCAGAATGCACATCCCTAATGTGCACCTAGGCTGTGATCTGAAAAATGTTTGGTGGTATTGTACACCTATAATGTGAATTGTTTTTATATCGCAAATTGCATTGATTGAATTGTAAAAGAAACATTCTGAGGTATTATTCATAGTAAAGTCAAATTGCCCGCGCGCGTGAGAAACAGGGGTTAACGTGCGGCTGGGCCTTGTGCAGACTGGGCGCATTTTAAAAGTGGCCCAGCTGCTCGCATAACACTTGTTACACGCACAAGAGCCGGGTCACGGAAAAGCAACGGTCCGGGAGGCGGAGCTGGGCTGGAGGCATCGGTACAGCGGCCATTTGCCGCTGTTCCGGGGGATCGCACACCGGCAGGGTGGAGAAGTAAAAGGTAATTTTAAAAAATTGGGGGTACTTAGGATAGGGATAGTAGGTAGGAGAGGGGGAAGGGGAAGGGAGGTTAGGGTAGGGGGTAGGGAAGTTCCCTCCCAGTCCGCCTCTTAATTGGTGAGTGTTGGGAGGGAACTTGGAAAGGCCCGATCTCGTCGCTGTGCAAATTACCTATTTTCTACCCTCCCTTGCGTGCACATCCATGTGTGTGCGCCGGGCAGGGTGCGCACATGGACATGTGCGCTTATTTTATTAAAATCTACCCCTGTATGAATAGCTGAAAAGTGAAACAAGGCTAGGAACAGAGTGGTTCAGCAATGCTGACAAAGCAACTAAAATAAAAACAATGTTACAACAACCTGAAGCAAGGGAAACAAGATAAAAGGGGGGAACTAAGATTACAAAAGAGAAAGAATGACCTTAAAGATGTTGATAATGACTTGAATCAATGGAAAGAACGTAGCAGTAATCTGTTAGTAAGTGTCTGCAAGAAAATCAGAAACAATAAGGAAACTAAAATGATGAGCATTCAAAAGAGATCTGAAGGGGACACTTACTTGATTCCTCTATGGCAGGGATGGCAAACTCCAGTCCTCGAGTGCCCCAAACAGGCCAGGTTTTCAGGATATCCACAATGAGCGTGCATGAGAAAGATTTGCATTCAGTGGAGGTAGTGCATGCAGATCTTTCTCATGCATATTCTTCGTGGATATCCTGAAAACCTGGCCTGTTTGCGGCCCTCGAGGACTGGAGTTCTCCATCCCTGCTCTACGGGAATGCAGCATCATGGCAACAGTGAATGCATTATAAAGAAAAAAGAGCACAAAACTACCGGGCAGTGAAAAAAAAAGTCACATGACCTGTCAGAGCCAATCACAGTGCAACGGAGAAAGTGAGAGAGAGAGAGAGACAAAGAGTGGTGCTGATGCTGTCAAATCTAATCGCATTCTGTAAAAGCAAAGCAAAGATCAGTTAATATTTATTCACACATTTTTTGTCTTTGGATTGTTGTTTGATGTGTGAAGTCCACCTATGCTCTGTACATTCTATTCAGAACAGATTTTATTTGGAGGCAGAACCCCACCCAGGGTTTCAAAAAAAATGTTTTATTTTGGCAGCATCATGATGGAGGCCTAGGGATTCCCAAGATACAGGAATAATACAAGGCTACTCAGTTTCAGGAGTAGGGGGGTGATGATTGAGCAACATTTTTTACAGGGGTCAAGTATTGCCAACTCCCCCTGAGTTCATAAAGCAATGAGGGAACCTAAGTTTACCATTAAAATCCCTAAACAAAACATTCTATTCAAGTATGGGATTCTGTGAGCAGCAATCTGGCAGCATGGAGGAAATTTTCTCTGTTTGCCACCTTTAAGAATAATGGGGATTTTCCCTCAGTTAGAGAGTCAGGTGCATTCGAACATTGGAGAGAAAGCGGCTTTCACTTACTTGTTCAAATGATGGGATCCGAGGCTGTTTAGAGTTTGCCAAACTCGAGGAGAAATATGGCTTTGCTGAATACAGAGCTCTTTGTCTATCTCAAGGTGAGGCATTACTTATATAATCGCATAGGTAAAGATGCAATCCAAAGATCTTGTTCCCTTTTTGAAAAGCTTTGTTATAAAATGCCTATTTCTATGGGTTTAACATCATGGGTCTATAAAATATTGCTTACAAATCCTAGAGGAAATTTTAAGCATGCTCTGGAGCAGGAGGACTGGGAGGATATACGCCTGAGGATGGCAAAAGTTTCAGTTTTGGCTCACTCGACAGAAAATACATGTAAGATATATTATATTATACGTTCTTGGAGGAGAAGTCCATTAACGGCTATTAATCAAGTTTACTTAGGGAATAGCCACTGCTATAATTGCATCAGTAGCATGGGATCTTCTTAATGTTTGGGTAATTGCCAGGTTCTTGTGGCCTGGATTGGCCACTGTTGGAAACAGGATGCTGGGCTTGATGGACCCTTGGTCTGACCCAGCATGGCAATTTCTTATGTTCTTATGTTCTTAGATGGTATTCCACTGCTCAGAGACTGCATAGATTTTATACTAATGTTTCTAATCTGTGTTGGCAGGGTTTGGGGAAGTGGGTTCGATGGCTGGGGTTGTGTAGCAACAAGACCCTTTTGGGAAGCCGTGCAGAAGTTAACTCTGGATATCACCCAAATTCACGAGGAACAGCATCCTATGATTTTCTGGTTTATTATTGTTTTTCTTGTTTTGCTTTTTACCTCATAATAAACTAATTATTAAGCAAAAATTAATAACAGCAAAATTCAAGGTGGCATCTCACTGGAACAGGTCATATATTCCAGTGCTATCTGATTTGTATAGGAGGATATGGAAAGACTGACAACTGTACCACTGATAGATTATCAACTTTTAAGAGGATTTGGCAACCATTTGAAGATTGTGATAGGGCTATGAAGTCTGTAAAAGGGGGAAAGAGGGAATGGCAGGGTAGAGGGAAGGGAGGAAGCAGGTAGAAATGTACAGGGGGAATGTGTTCAGGTGTTAAAGAAACATTATGAAGTCTAAAATAGATTTGTTGTATATTCTTATTGTGTTGATTTTACGCTGCCGTAGGATTCTTTGGAAAATTTGTTTGATAAAGATTAAATTAAAAAATAAAGGGGCGGATTTTCAGAGCCCTGCTCGCGTAAATCCGCCCAAAACCGGGCGGATTTACGCGAGCAGGGCCCTGCGCGCCGGGAAGCCTATTTTACATAGGCCTCCCGGCGCGCGCAGAGCCCCGGGACTCGCGTAAGTCCCGGGGTTCTCCGAGGGGGGCGTGTCGGGGGCGGGCCCGGTCATCGCAACGTTTCGGGGGCGTGTCGGCAGCGTTTTGGGGGCGGGTATGGGGGCGTGGCTACGGCCCGGGGCGGTCCGGGGGCATGGCCACACCCTCCGTACCCGCCCCCAGGTCGCGGCCCAGCGCGCAGGAGGCCCGCTGGTGCGCGGGGATTTACGCCTCCCTCCGGGAGGCGTAAATCCCCCGACAAAGGTAAGGGGGGGGTTTAGACAGGGCCGGGCGGGTGGGTTAGGTAGGGGAAGGGAGGGGAAGGTGAGGGGAGGGCAAAGGAAAGTTCCCTCCGAGGCCGCTCCGATTTCGGAGCGGCCTCGGAGGGAACGGGGGTAGGCTGCGCGGCTTGGCGCGCGCCGGCTATACAAAATCCATAGCCTTGCGCGCGCCGATCCAGGTTTTTAGCAGATACGCGCGGCTCCGCGCGTATCTACTAAAATCCAGCGTACTTTTGTTTGCGCCTGGAGCGCAAACAAAAGTAGACTATTCGTGCGCCTTTTAAAATCCGCCCCAAAGAGGCTAGAAAAAAAGTTGCTAAGGAGTCAATTTTCAAAAAACGCTCAGCGCTTCACTTAGGTGATCAAATATTTTCTTCCTAAATTTAGACAAATTTTAGTAAAGAAGAACTCCAAAGCGCTTGCAAAGGGCAGCCATGCCAATCCATCAGAAAGTAAGAGTTCTTAATGTCCTGGCAGAGGAATCCAGAGAACTAACTCCCATTCTGCCAACTTGAATTCAAGCTCTGATGAATTTTAAATCCACAAGCAACAGAAAATGTTTCTGCACTAGACTTTTCAAATCCCCTTTAACCCTTAAACAGAAATGCACAATAGCTTGTTTCTCAAATCTATATTTAAAGGTCAATTTTAAAAGAGTTGCGTGTGTAAAAATGAGCACATGAGGATGCAATGCATATTCACATGCTATTTTATAAATCGTAAAAATATACACTCAAGTAATGGTGTGCAAATAAATTTGCTCATATAAAAAAGGGGTGGACTAGGGGCAGGCCAGGCGTGTTCCAGGGCTGGGTCAACATTTATGCATTATAAGGTGCTATTTTATAACCCTCGAAAGAGGTGTGCATATGGTTGTTAGCTGTCGCTGTGCATATATTTTCACCTACTAATTATCTGGTACATGCCAGAACATAATTCTTTATAGCCAAATACTGACTGGGTGATGGCTCTGGGTAAACTGAGGAAGTTCAGGCTGAAGAACCAGGGGGGTTCTTGATGACCGAGAGAGACTAGGCAAACTGGTAGACTACTTGTTAAAACTGGCAATTTCCTTCATGCATGCATGTTATAAAATTGGATGATTTACATGCAAAAAACCAACAAGTGCTATAGAAAATACACAAGTCAAATTTTATCATGTGAATGATTAAAATTAGCAGCACAAATATGAATGCACAGCAGATATGTGCCACTTATCCAGATAAGTCTTAAAAAGAGCTACTTAGCCAGATAAATAAGATTGCCAGATAAGTTTTCAAACACTACTTATCCAGCTATCTTACTTATCCAGCAAAGTAATGCTTTTCTTTTACTTATCCTGCTAAGTTGCACTTTGCTATTACTTATCTAGCTATGTGTGGGGGTCATTTATCAAAGGCTTTAAGCATGTGATACAGCCATATCGCATGCGATAAGCCTCTAGGGCATGCGAAAAGGGATTTTTCACATGTGATAGAATGCAAATTAGAGGGAGGGGATGAGTCGGGGCAGGGAGGGGAGGAGTCAGAGCGGGGAGGGGTGGAGTAAGCGTTGTCTTCGCTGCCGGCGATAATGTTACTAACATTATCGTCGGCAATAGCGCGCCGAATAGCACCACCTTTCACGGTGGTGCTATTCGGTGCGAAAGCCGGCAGCCAGTGCTCCGCCATGGTGCGAAGGCTGCCGGCTTTCGCAGGCCCACCCCCCGCCCCCTGTTTTCGCAGAATTCATCATTCTGCGAGGAATGATAAATCCAGGCTTTATTTAGCCGAATAAATCTTTAAAAGTACTACTTAACTGGAAAAGTAGTGCTTTTTGAGATTTTTGTGACTTTTGCCACCACTTAGCCTAGACAAGTCAAAATTTATCTGGCTATGATAAAAATACATCTGTGTATCTTTTCAATATGCAAATATGTTGTTGAGTAGATGTAGGTGTATTTTATATAGTTTGCATATATTTACATTATTTACATGCACAATATAAAATACATGTGCATGCACATGTGCATCCATATAGCTGTATATATGGGAACATTCAGGCATGATTTAAAATTATCTTCCTATAAACACTTGCTCAATAGATGAATCATGGGGCTATAAATTATCTCTTGAGAGCATCTTCTTCTCCTTTTCCACACATGTCTCAGAAGTCTGACATGAAAATTAATTGTGGAAACAAACAAACAAACCAGCAAACGCTTCACTACTAGCCAACAACTCAAATAATAAAAAAGTGCTTGTATTTTCTTATGTAAATACTTAGTTCCAAATGTAGGGATCCTGCTAGTCCACTACTAGAGTTAAATAGAAGGATATAGAAAATTGTGTCGGGAGAGACATGGTGATAACTTGTAGGTTGCAGCTCCCCCATATGGAAGCTGTTATTGGAAAGTCCCTCTGGCAATTAGAGACAGTGCACCATTGTGGGTTCCCTTTTTGTTTCAGTGCCGTTCTCTAATTTTTCTATTATGCACTTCATGCCTCCATGGAGCATGTTATTTTGGTTCATTTTCCTGAGTTTTTTCCCCATGAATATCAATTCATTTAGGGGTAGATTTTCAAAAAGCGCGATTTGGCGTACTTTTGTTGTCGCATCAGGCGCAAACAAAAGTACGCTGGATTTTAGTAGATACGCGCGTAGCCGCACGTATCCGCTAAAATCCTGCATCGGCGCGCGCAAGGCTACCGATTCCGTATAGCCGGCGCGCGCCGAGGCGCGCAGCCTACCTCCATTCCCTCCAAGGCCGCTCCCAAATTGGAGCGGCCTCGAAGGGAACTTTCTTTTGCCCTCCCCTCACCTTCCCCTCCCTTCCCCTACCTAACCCACCCCTCCGGCCCTGTCTAAACCCCCCCCCTTACCTTTGTCGGGGGATTTATGCCTCCCGGAGGGAGACGTAAATCCCCGTGCGCCAGCGGGCCGCTAGCGCGCCGGGACGCAACCTGGGGGCGGGTCCGGAGGGCGCGGCCACGCCCCCGTACCGCCCTGGGCCGTAACCACGCCCCCGGACCCGCCCCCGAAATGCTCCATCCCGCCCCGAAAATGCCGCGCGAATCGGGCCCGCCCCCAACATGCCCCCCTCGGAAAACCCTGGGACTTACGCGAGTCCCGGGGCTCTGTGCGCGCCAGTAGGCCTATGTAAAATAGGCGCACCGGCGCGCAGGGCCCTGCTCGCGTAAATCCACCCGGATTTACGCGAGCAGGGCTCTTAAAATCCGCCCCTTAATGTTTGATTCATTTCTTTTGTTTAAAAAAAAAGAAATCAAACATAAAAAAATCCAAAAATAAACAAACAAAAAAAAGGAAATGGGGTCTCCCAATCTTACAACCCATTCCTCCCACCTGGAAAAATGCCAGGGCGAGGATCTACCCCAGCATCATTTATCCTGTCTGGTGGAGATCTTCTGGCAAGGCCTAGGCCCAGGATGAAGCCTCATTATTGTGTAGGCTGAGGTCACAATAGGTCACCATGACCTCAGCCTAGGATCTATGCAAGGCCGAGGCATAGAGGCATGGCCCTGACACCTCAGGCTAGGCCTGTCTCCAGGGCCTAAACTAAATGCTATATTTTTAGTCTTGGCCAAGGCTGGAGCCTGACACTGATGCCATGGCCTGGTCCAGAGACCAAGTCCCAATGCCGGGGCCTTAGCCAACCCAGGCCTGAGATGAGGGTCTAAATCAGATGCCAATGCCTCGGCCTCAGCCTGGCCCAGATACAAGGTCCCAACTACTGGTCCTGTGCCCAGACCCAGGCCCAAGGCTGAAAGTTTTAAACAAATTAAGTGAATAAGATTTGTTTAATTCAGGGGGCACTTCAATTCATTTCATGTCCCCCCGAAAGAAACAAATTGCCTCTTATTCATTGCATTGTGGAAATTCATAAAAAAAAAATCCCTAAAATATAAATAAAACATTTTACATGTGATGGCTGGGAGAAATAGACTTATGGTTCAGAATAAATATTTATGCACACATTATAAAATCTACCTTGTTATTTGATATGAAGATAGGTAAGTATACCAATAGAGCAATGGCTATCATTTGTCAAATTAGTCAACTGTAAAATGGTATTTTGAAATGTTTAGAATGACCTTGCAGACACTTTGGCGTACTTCTCAAAACACATGATAGAATATGATAGCAATGTGCTGCAAATATGCTAAAGAGAATAGAGCTGTAGAGCACTTCAATATTTCATTTGTGCTTTTCAGCCTGAATTGCCAACAACCATGTTAAATTTACTGACAAACAGCAAATGTTTATTGATGCTGACCATTTTATTATTGCCAATAGTTCTGAGACTCATTTTCTAAGGAATGGTGATATTGAAAATCTCCTTACAGCTTACTAAAAGTACCTGTCAGGACTCAGAACTCATGACTGATGGCTTGATCTTTTGGGACCTTTTTTCCTTCATAAAAGTTATGAATTTCTTGATATTTGAGGTTATGCTTTAAAGAAAGAAATTTGGTGGGTGAGTCAGAGCAGTGTTCAATATTCTGTGTTCCCTTCTGGTAATCTGTATTTGACCAAGCATTGTGACAGATATTTAATCTGAGTTTGATTTATTCATATACAAATACAGTCCCTTTTATTTTTTGAATTGCACTGAATATCGTGTCACAAGTATATTGCAGCAGCCATAGATCATAACAAACAGTCCCATAACTTATCTTATGACACAAAATAAAACATATTAGAGAATCTTAAATTCTCACTTAACTAGTCAGAGCACCACACAGTGCGCCAGAATGCACATTCTAAGAGCAAACCAGACAAAATGACAAAGATGGTAGCAGAACATAATGGGTTACATTCACCCACAATAAATACGGGCTTATGAAGGACACATATCAAAAAGGTCAAATAGTCCCTGTTATAAAGCAGATGTTCAGCAGATAATTGTTTGAAGCTGAAAAAAGAGATTTTCCCCTTGTTAATCCTGTTTCTTAAATAAACAGTTAGGCAGTCTTTTAAACTTAAGCAAAACACTTTATTAGCGAGAGATGTAAGAAAGCACTACAGAATGTTATATAAAAACTAAATAAAATCAATCAGGCAAATAAAGTACAAGATAAGATTCTCTAGGGACTAATATCCAATCTGCTTTGCTGTCCAGCCAAAAAGTTAGCAGAAGTGAATACCAGACAAATGATTCCTGTTCCAGCCACAGTTATTAGGTGGGCCCGATATATAATCGGAACCCCCGGATTACCTGGGCTCGTCAAAGGCAGCCGGGCACATCGCGTGACGTCATCGGGACGTGCCGCAAGAGTGCGGCGCGTCCCGATGACATCGAGGCAGGGTATAGCCCCAGGGTATAGCCCCAGTGGGTATAGCCCCATCAAGGAGGGGCGGCGCCGACGGGAAACACCGCCCCTCCAGGGTGTTCCTGTGGCCAGCGTCATCGGCCCCGATGATGCCGGAGCCCGGAGCACCGCCCCTTTCAGGGCAATCCTGCGGCCGGGTCATCGGGGAGGCCAGCGCGGGCCGATGACGCCGGCCGGGGTTTAAAGGACTGGAGCCTCGTGGCAACCGGCCCTTTTCGCAGGAGATCTGTTTTCCCACCCTGTACAAGTAAGGAGATGGGAATAGTAGTGGAACAACGCAATGTCGCAGCTGGGGGTGGGTACCCGGGCCAATTGGATTTAGGGTAAAGAGATCAGCCGCGGGCTGACAAGCAGATTGCTGGAAGAAAAGGGGGACCACGCCCGGAGGCAGGGCCCCCCTGCTTACTACACGGTGGGGGGGCCGGTGAACGGAAGTTGCCTTGCTTGGAGTATGGCAGGCAGCGTGGGGTGGGCGTGGTCCCGGGAGAACGCATGGCAATAGAGGTGTATATATATATATATATATATATATATATATATATATATATGTATTGGCCCGGGGTGGTGGGTTGTTATGATTACATTGTGTGCTGTTATATATATATAGTTAAATAAAAGCTGTGGCCAGTTTTACCCAAGATACGTTTTAGAGTGGTCATTCTAGCAAAGCAGGTGGGCGAACGCCCGGGGACAAAAGGTAAAGTCACGGGTCCCAGAGTCATGTTCCCATCTCTATTACATTCCTGCATTCTTATATGGTTCATCTCCTTAATGTGTATTCTCTTCCTGCATCCTGAGAGCA
This sequence comes from Rhinatrema bivittatum, assembly GCF_901001135.1. NCBI lineage: Eukaryota > Metazoa > Chordata > Amphibia > Gymnophiona > Rhinatrematidae > Rhinatrema > Rhinatrema bivittatum. The sequence goes on from NC_042615.1 coordinate 89,719,296, forward strand.
CACCCATCTGTGTGCTACTTGGTGTAATTTAGGAAGTCTTTTGTTTGTCAATGATAAGAAGACTTCTGTGATTTTTAGGGCTAGAGGTTTACAATTTGTTAGTACTTCCTCATTACAGTCTGAGGATCAATACACAACTTATTGTTCTTATTCCTCATTCCTCAAAGGTTTCACAATATATTGCTGTTATTGTACATTGTACATATCCCAGACGAGAAGCCCCTGTCTTAGGTTGGGTCAGTCAGATAGGGACTATCTCCAACCTGTTACCTGTCATTGGGCACCTCTCTCTTCCTGGGGCCAAGGAGCTCAGGGCAGTTAGTATTTTCTTCTGTTATGCGAAGGAGAGAAGTATATTGTTCGAATGCCTGGGCAAATAATAGAGTAGTATTATTGGTTTGTGAGTTCGAGATAAGATTGGTAAAAAAAAGACTGGAACAAAGAACAAATGCATGGTATGCAACAGGCAATCAATAAAATGATAACAAAGAAAATTATTACAGATCCTAATATTCCTTGTAAACCTCTGCCCAGACCCTTAAACCAATCTGTAAATGTAATCCACCAAGTCCAGGAGGAGGTATCAATTCCTCCTTTAAAAACATTTCCATGTAATTTAGCCAATGAAACTATCTTTTCCATAGCACGTTTAACGATTTCAGAACGGTTAATAACAACAGTACAACATTCACTACTATTAAGTAGAGTACATAATCCTCCTTCTCTAGCAAAAATGTAATCAAGTCCTTGTCTGTTATATTTGGTGACTATAATAAGTTCATTAATTTGCAATTGGAGCGCTTCAACTGCCTTCTTCATTTCAAGTGTGATAACATGAAAACAGTGATTGAAGTCTGCGAATTGCCATGCCAAGTTCTGCAGTCACTGCTGGAGGTTAAATTATGGGAATCCAAGAAGTCCATGATAGTAAGTCCAAATGAATTTTAGTAAGAGGGTTTGTAGAATTTATATATTCAAGAGACTTCTCGATTGCTTCATCTTCAGGTGTGGCTGCATGTACGTCTCTACGCTTACGGTGTTGGTCATGTGATGCTGTCTGTAATGACACAATCTTAGAGAAGTAATTAAAAGTAACTAACACACAAAAAGAATAGGAAGAAGGTAGGGATATAAGTACTTGTCCTTGACAAAGCCAATAATGACCTACATAAAGGCGTGAAAAATTCCTTAAAAATGTAACATTATCTGAATAAGGACCATACACAAAAGGACTAATAAATCCAATTTCTCCAGTATGCACTCGGTGTACACAGGGGACAGGAGAAAGATCACTTAACATAGATTTGTGTGTATTACAAGCTGAGTAAGTTCCATTTTCGTGACATATTTGAGGAGTAAGGTCAATAATCTTAACATTTGTGGATCTAGTCTGCATTACATAAATGTCCTGCTGTGTTTGCCATTTTGATGACTGAATAGCTTTTTCAACACACTCCTGGGTAGATCCTTTGGATTTTCAGGTGAGAAAACCAAAGAAAGCTTTTATTACACTCAGTACAAGTAAGAGGTTTCTCCCCCCTGTGGATCCTTTGATGTCTATCCAGATAAGATATATTAATGAAGCTTTTATCACATTCAGTACCCTTAAACCTTTTCTTTCCCATATGGTTCTTGTGGTGTCTTTTCAGTTGTGATAGATAGAAAAATATTTTATCACATACAGTACATGTAAAAGGCTTTATTTGCACAGACTGTAATAAAGTAACAGGATTTTCTACATTAGGGTACTGATGTTCTACTCTTGAATTCAAATAATGTACTATCCTCAAGGAACTATTTGGGTTTCGCAAAGGATATAATGGAGTATTATAAGGAGAGGCACTTTCTTTTATAATCCCATGCTTTTTTTTTAAAACTTCTATTTCAGCCTGACATCCCACTAGTGCTGCTTGCTCAAGGAGGTATTGGGCTAACTTTGGACCCTGTACTCCCCTCTTCAGTATGATTTTGTGTGGCTCTACATGTTTAAGATGCCCACATGGATTCTTATCTGATGCCCAAACCTCGTGATCTTATTATCTAGTTAGTATCCTATGTTACTTAATTAATTAATCAACAAATAAATACAAAAATACATTTATTTTTATGCCACCTTTGCCAGAGCCCTAGGCAGTATACAATAAAAACGTACATAAAATCAAATGAAACATACTACATCACAGACATTCAGCAAAGCAGAAATAAACAGAATAATAGCACAGCCATGCAATCAGTTGTTATGCTAATAGAATACTTGCCTAAAAAAGAAGTTTTTTTCCATATCCTTGAGGCTCTTATCCTTAATTCTTGTGACAGTGTTCCACAAAATCAGGGCGGTGATGGAAAAGTGTTGTACTCTCTCTCTTTGTGTTATTGTGTATTATGTGTTTTCCTTTTTTCTCTTCCTCTTTATTTTGCTATTTCTGTACTATGTTCTTTCTTTCCCTCTTTTCCTGTGTCAGTTCTTTATTAATATACTAGCTGTACCCGGCCACGTGTTGCTGTGGCTCAGTCTGGTTAAATTGAAAAGAAAGAAAAGAGAAAGCGCACGTTTCGAATATGTTTAATTTCACAATGCTTGTGGGTATACAATATTTTTTGTTGTTCCATTGTCTGTGCAGATATAGAGATTGTCTGGTTTGCCGACTCTAGAACACGCAACATATAATTGTCCATGTGAGAAGCAATCCGTGTCTAGATGTAAACCGCATAATTCTAGAAATGAAAAGAATGAAAAAAGAAAAAACATAAACTATACTCACTAAATGAATGGTATGGTAAACAACACAGCTCAATTCCAACGCAATGTCACACGAAATAATTAAATCAAAATGAAAATAAATCGAAATCTATGAAAATTCAATTTAGCAATGCAATTGGAAACATTGAAATGGAATCGTAAAATATATAGTTCAAGCCGTTAAGCCCGTTAAAACGGGCAATATTTTTGTCCTCCTACGTCTTTGCTCTGCTCCTTTCCTCCCCCCCCCAGCACCACGAAGAGCCAGAGGCAGCGGCGGTGGTAGGAGCTGCAGCGGTGGCCGAGGGGGATCTCACGAGACGTAATGGTCCTGCCATCCCAACTCTCTTCCCCCTTCCCTGGTGGCAGAGGGACAGGCTCAGACCCCTTTCACTCTATCCTTACAGGCCCCAACTCCTTTGCTCTCCAATTCCCCTCTACATTGAACCCCTTCCACTGTAACCTATAAGTGGAAAGCTGGGGGGGGGGGGGCGGGTAGAGAATCTCTCTCTCATGCAGCCCCCAACATAGGCTTCCTCTCTCTCTCTCTCTCTTGCACATACACTCTCCCTCTGTCCCTCACACACGCATGCCCAATCCCTCTCACATACATACACAATTCCTCACATAGTCTCCCTCTCTCTCTGGCACTCACACTCGCCTTCAGCACACATTACCACACTTCTCTCTCACACAGTTAAAACGGGCGGGATTTTTTTCCCCTCCCCACCTAAGTCTTTGCTCTGCACTTGCAAGAGCTTGCAAATTTCCCATGTCAGTTGTGTCTGGGAGAGTGAGGAAAACACTCCGTCCCCCCACTCGCAAAGGGCAGGCGGCAGGCACTGCAACAGATTTGGAACACATTGCCTAGCTTACTTTGCTCTTTCTGGGAGACCTGTGGCTTTAAGAAATCCGATCGGGGGCTTGAGAGGGAGGAGGGAGCAGGACTCTGGCTTTCACTTTTGTCACGGTGCTTTGCTGGGAGTGGGGGTGGAGCGATGCCCATGTAAACTCTTCCCGTGGCGGCTGAGACCCACGGGCGGGTTGACAGCACTGCCTTCCCCCTCCCCCTTCCACAGTTGCGGGATATTTACTTGGCGGGATTCAGGGGGCAGGGGAGGAGGGCGAGCTGTTCTCTGTTCAGCTCTTTGTGCTTTGGCTGCTTTGGCTGCAGCTGCTATGATCTCTTCACAGCCGCTTTCTACTGCATTTGCTCTGCTCTGGCCATCCCAACTCCCTCCCCCCCTTCCCCGGCGGTGGACGGACTGGCTCGGCGACTCTTCTATCCTGTCCTCCTCCTGTGTGTAACTGTCCGGCAGTCCCTACTCCCTCCCTCCTTCCCCAGCAGGGGAGGAACGGACTGAGCCATTTCTCAGAGTGGCGACTCGTCTGCCCTTTCCTCCTCCCCTCTGTGACACCCAGCACGTAGTGCAGAGCTCAATGGTCCGCACATGCGCGGTAGAGCTGCTCTCTACTGCGCATTTGCGAGCCGTCAGTCAGAGCCCATTTATATTGTAGATAGCGTGTGTTGCTTGTAAGTCCAACAGATGGCACTGTTTTTCCAAAAAAGCATGTTTTTACCTTTCACAGGTGTGACATCTATATAATATAGGTATATAAAACACACGCGTATTGGAATGAAACGTTGTGTCAAAATTTCAAAGCAATCAGTGAAGAACTTTCGGAGATTTAAGATTTTGAACAAACGAACATTTACATTTTTATTTATATAGATTATTTCTAGTCTGTGTGCATGCTTATCTATAATCTATAGGATGTGGAGTAGCTTGTGCATGGAGATTGAGTACATGGCTTGTGATTGCTATACTGTTGGTAGCATTTGTGGTTTGGGTTCAAGGCCAGGGTTTGATGACTGGATTTCTTAATATAGTAACATAGTATTAATGGCAGAAAAAGACCAAATGGTCAATCCACTCTGCCTAGAAAGTTTCTTATGGAAGTAACTGTTGTTGCATGCAGGTTAACCCCAAGCCTTATTTTAAGGGTTGTAATATTAACAAACAAAACCAAGCACTATCCGATCCATTTCAAAATTATTGCTATCAACTTTTTTGCAGAGAAACAGCCTTCGTAATAATTCAGACAATGCTACTTGAATGTGTCTTGATTTTGGACTTGGTCGTAGAAACAGTCCTGCACTTTTTCCTGAAGTCTCTGTGACAGTACCGTAACAGTCAGGGCCCTGAATTTTTCCCCCTGACATCAAAGCAGAGAGCGATGTATCAAAATCATGAAAGTGAATTGGTTAAGGATAGTCAATTTTTCTCTCTCTCCTGTGTTCTTCTCCCTACTTCATATGTTTTTAAGAACATAAAAAATACTAACTTCCTGACACCATAAATGTTCTAAAAACTACAGGGGTAGATTTTCAAAGGGTTGCACGCGTAAGATACGCGTGCAACCCCAGAAAACCTACCCCTGCCTCCCCGGGACATACACGCAAGCCCCGAGATGCGTGTATGTCCCGGGGCTTGCAAAAAAGGGCGGGGCATGGGCGGTCCGGGGCGGTCTGGGGGGTGGGGTGGGGTGTCACCTGAGCCTCCAGTACAGCAGCCATTTGTCGCTGTGCCCGGGATCGCGGGCGGGGAAGATGCAGGGGGGTGGAAGGAAAGTTCCCTCCGAGGCCGCTCCGATTTCAGAGTGGCCTCGGAGGGAACGGAGGCAGGCTACCCGGCTTGGCATGTGAAAGTTGCACAATTGTGCACCCCCTTGCATGCGCCGACCCTGGATTTTATAACATGTGCGCGGCTGCACGCGCATGTTATAAAATTGGGCGTAGATTTGTTCGTGCCAGGTTGAGCAAACAAATCTGCACCCATGCGCAGGTTTTAAAATCTGCCCCATAGTGTATTCTCAGTGTATATCTTCACCATGTTATTGAACTGAATTTTCTAGCTAATCAAAGAAAAGGATAATCAGAATTACCCTAATCTAAGAAGAGGACAGTAATGTGGAGCAAAATAACTCCATTTTTCCTTTACTCAATCACTGTCTCCTTCTCTCTCTTGCCCTTCTTGAATTGATATAATTTAGTTTTATCTAAGCTTTCTTTTTCTCAGGAAGGAGTTATGTTTATAATAACTCATTGTTGTTGTAGTAGTATCTAGCACAGCTCTCAGGAGACCAAACACTTGGCTCTTTAACATTGTGTATGGTACCTGAACATTCTGCAGCTTCCAGCTTTGGAAACTAGAGAAACTACTCAGTTTCTTTTCATTCTTTCCAAAACTTTATGAGCAAAGCCTTGTGAATTACTTTAGCCCTTATTAAAAAACTAGGACTTTTATTTACTAATAGGCACTTAAGCCTTACATGAGGCAAGACACTGCTTATGATGGAGAAGATGCACTAATCAGGGGTTGTTGTTTTTTAAACTAGTACTCACTTGAGGAATAGTTACATTTTTTCTGTATTTTATTTCATTTTGATATGCAGTAATTGAACACCTTAGAACTTTGGCATTTCTTGTTTCAAAAATCCTGCAAGTGTTAGGACACACTCACTTTCTAACTCAATTTTCATTAAAGCCAACTGACTATATATGCTGACAATAATTTCCCAGGGGTCAGCAGTCTTTATAATTACTCCCGTGTATTCTGAATCTTACTTTACTTGGATTCTCTTAACTTAAAAACAATTTTATGCTCACACATTCACTCACACAATGTTCCTATACTATCAGGTAATTTTTTTTCTTTTACTAGGCTTTAAAGAGGAGCAAAAAGAGAACACTCCGTCACTTGCAAAACCTAACGCTGTTCTCTTAGATTCTCAACAGAAACAGAATTTTCTTTCTAAACAGTTTTCCTGCTCTGCTAACAAAACTAGGCCAATCTAGATCTTACACAAGTAACCTGAAATCAGCTTCCTTCATGCCTACTAGAATATCACTCCAGTTTTGAGAAATTTTGGAAGCTTTAAATTTATCCCAATCTTAAAAATTTCTGAGACACTGATCAAAGTAACCACAAAGTTGTTTATCAAGCTATATCTATGTGTTGCCTTGGAGATGGTTTCAGAATGTTACTTGTGCTGGTAAAATGGAGTCAATTTTCAAGTGAAAAGCCTGCACCGGACTACCCAAAACTCTGCAGACCAGAGTCAATTTTACAAAAACCCTGATTATACTTCTCAGAATCACCCACAATATGTATCCACGGAAACAAGACTGCCCATAGACTCCCAATACCATACTTGGATAATTCAAGCCCTCATCAAACCCCAAAAACTGCCATTAAAATCAATGTCCAAATTAAAATTCCCACAATATTCCCACCCAAAACAAAAGCTTGCCTGGGACTTTTCACCCCTCTACAGTTGTTCCTGTTGGAGCTTGTGTCAGCCTCGAGCTCGGGACACTCAAGGCTTGGCAATCTTGTTGGGCTGACGATGGGACGGAGCACAACCGAGGGCTCTCCAGCATGGAACAAGGAGAATGTGCCTTTGCGGTGAAGACAGTCCAAGTCTGGGAATCAGGAACCTCAAATTCTCTGCCGAGCTGCACGCCCATGAGACCACCAATGCAATGGTGGTCTCTGAATGGTCCTCCGACTGTTCCAAGCCCTTTCGGACCTGCCACAGGGTATAGCAGAGGCTGCAGGCTGGACAGAGGTCACGGTGGAAGGATGTCATAGGCATTAGAGCTTGGAGTGAAGACTGGAACTTGGAATAAAGACTGGAACTTGAAGACTGGAGCTTGGGACGAAGACAGGAAACAAGAGGGATGAGCAAGACCCTCAGGTGCTCTACACAGCACGTGGGGCTTGTCGCAGACCACACTGTCCCCGTCGCACCCTACACAGCCAGATGGCTGGTCGTGGACCACGAGGAGATCGGGACAGGCTCAGGAAGTCTCATAGCACAGGTTAGTAGAAACCCCTCGGATCCTCCAGAGTTGGGACTTGGGAAACGAGATAAAACCTTGGAGCTTGGAAACTCAGAGTAAAAGCGGGGAATCTCCGGAGGCACGGGTCCCACAGGACCTGGAGCATTAGAACCGGGAACATGATGGAATTTGGGACATCAGGACATCAAGGAACATCAGGACATCATGGAACTTGGAAACATCACGGGATATCAAAGAACATCAGGACAGAGACCAGGAAGATAAACGAAGATCCATGGAAGAAGGTCAAGATGCCAGGAAGGAGCTGAAAAACAAGAGGTCCTTGGGAGGACTAGCCCAGGAGGACTAGCTCCTTGCTGAAGCAAGGACTGACTGATGGAGAAGCCCTTTTAAAGTGCAGGAAGCAGGCAACTCCCTGGGAGGAGTTCAGATAGGCCACACCTGGCTGGCCCTTTAAATGAAGGAAGAAGCCGCGGGCCCACCCCTTAGGAAGGAAGGAGCAGGACCTTGGACAGTGGCCATGTTTCCGCTGTGAGGAGAGGAAACTGAGCAAGCCTCAGGGCAGGCCTGACGAGGGAGCAGCAGCATCCCAGCCGCATCAAAGAAGCTGAAGAGCGGCTTCTTGCTGCAGGAAACATTGAGGGATGCGGCCTCCAGGCCGTGGCACCAGATGGTGGGGTCGGCGGCCTCCTCCAGCCACGGAGGAAGGACAGGCGTGGCTCTGTGCTGCAAGGGGAACCTGCCGCAGCTCCTGCCACACTGGCACGGTGACGGCCCCGACCGCTGGAGCCAGGCAAGGCCCTGGCTTCTACGGCCTCCAGCTGCACAGGTAAGCGCCTCCCATGGCTCCAGCCACTGGGGGAGCGCAACAGTTCCTATGCTGAATTTAATTTATTTTTATTATTTCAATGTGGTTTAAACTCCAAAAATGCCATGGCAGAACCTAAGCCATTTTTATTATTTTTATTCACTTTTGCTCCTTAGCAAAGGCCTTTTCAGGGCCCCTGAATACTTTTCACCTGACCCCAATGTATATTTTTAATTTACTTTAATTTCTTTTTACTTGTTTTTATTGTTTTAATGTTCCCCTAAATAAAGTCCACAGCTGGCCTTAAATCATGGCCCTGTTACTCCTGCACTGCCATCCCCAGATGCCTTCTACAGCTTCCACCATTCAATCTGCAGCAGTACATACTTAACTTACTGCCATGGCCTGGAACCTCAATGGGAATGGTGATAGCAGTAGTGACTTGTTGCTGTACCTGATCTGCCCCCTCCCTTCTGTTGCCTAACACCACTCTCCTTTGTGCCACAGAGAGCTTTCCCCCCCAAGGCTGCTTAAACACAGCTCCATGCTGCTTGGAGACCCCGCTAGGCCTTTCTGTCCTTTCATGATTCAGTCCTGCAGCCACACCAGGCCATCAGAGGACCTCCTAAAATTAATGCATTAAAAAAATGTCTATCCCTGGGAAAGCATCTCTACCCAGCTGCCCTCTACTGGATTTCCCCTTTCCTGCACAGGACCATGGTCTCTGCTCCCAGGACTTCCCAGCTCCTGGTGCCACAGATGCCCTAACTTAGGCAGCCACCCGAGGGCTTCTTCTCTCGCCTTCTGTAAAACAAATGAACACTAAAACAAAATTTTTCCAGTTACAGGCCCAGCCACAGGACATTCCAGGACCCAGGTAACATTTCTTTATTTTTTTTTTTAAACTGAACTCCTAGTTCCTAGCTGTCCATAAATTGTCCTGGGCATGCCTCCCTCCCCTGGAATGTATATTTAATGCTGGTGTCAGAGCTCGACTGGTATTTTCTACATTTTTTAGGCCTACAACGGAGCACCAGTGACTATCCCACAGTCAGCTGCCTGCCATCTCACCAATGACAATCTCTGAAATCCAATCCAGCACACATCGGACCACCAATGACTATCTTGGACCAGCAGGGACAGTGCCTCAGGAGCCATTTCCATGGTAACAGCAAATCAACTGCAGTCAACTGCCATGCTGAACACCATTCTTTTTTGGGTCACAGAGAGCTTTCCTCCTCCCTCGTGGCTGGTCAAACACAGCTCCATGCTGCTTGGGCCCCCACTAGACCTTTCTGACTTTGTGGGATTCACTCCTGCAGCCACACCAGGCTCCTAGAGGAACTCCAATGACAGGTCTGAAATCAAACCTGGCCCACACCAAACAACCAATAACTATTCTGGACCAGTAGGGGACTGTGCCACATGCCACAGGAGCTACCTCCCATGGGAAAAGCAAAACAACTGCAATCAATCGACATGCCAGACCACCAATGACAGCCTCAGGAACCATCTTCAATGGAAACAGAGACACAACCCGACTTGTGGTTCTTAGCTGTCAATTGGAATGGTGGCACTAGTGTTAAGGACGCTGGTGTCATTGTATCTAGTTAAAACTGAATGCCAAACATGGTATGTTCTGCACAATTGCCATGAAGGGTTTCTCCACTGCACTGTCTTCTTTGGGCTACATGGTATAAGAAGCTCTTTTTTCCAATGGGTTACAGGTAAGCCCCGCGGTTACTTGGTGGGAACCTGTGTCTGATCCTACTCTTCTTTCTGGTGCAGATGCTCCACCACCAAAGCTGGTGTCCTCTCTTTGCATATTTACAAACAACCATTTCTGTCCACTATTAGGCACTGAGTGGTCAGTCTCATGCCCCGAAGCTGCATTTCTCATTTTTATTTCATTTTCCTTTCTTTTTTTCCCAGGTGGCTGCATCATTGATGCTCGGCACTGCAGTTTGCAGAAATTATGGTTCCACTCCTGCTTTTCCTGCTGGCACAAATGCTTCTCCCACATGTTTCAGCACAGATTCTTCCCTCATTCAGCTGTCTCATTTGTGCCATCGCTCTCCCTGCTACAACTCTGGTCTCTTCTCCTCATGTGAGAGTTTGTGAACTAATATTTCTGTGCTAAGTGGTCAATCTCATGTCCCCAAATTGCATTTCTTACTTTTCTTTTCTTTTCCTGTCTTGTTTTTGCAGGTGACACTTGCCACAGCAGTTTGCAGAAATAGTGGTTCTGCTCCTGCTCTTTCTTCTGGGGCAGATGTTGCCCTCTTGGACTCCTCATTTTGGCACAGATGCTTCTTCCACTCAGATGCCTCATTTTAGTGATCACTTATCCTGCCCCCAATGTTGATCTCTTCTCTTCCCGTATTTATGCACCAACCTTGTGTACTATTCTTGCTGGTTCCACCAATATTGGGCACTGGACAGTCAACCTCTAGGTTTCTGACTAGCATTTCTTACTTTGGTTTTCTTTTCCTTTCTTTTTGCAGGTGGGTGCATCATCATTGGTACTAGGGATGTGCAGCAGGGACGGATTTGTCGTGTTCATGGGGAGCCAAATCCATTACATCCATTCTCAGGGGACCCCAATCCGTTCATTAGTTATGTATGTATTCGTTTCCCAAAAAAACCCCCATCCCAACCCTTTAAATTTAATTAACTACTACCCCCCACCCTCCTGATCCCCTCCCAAGACTTGCCAAAAGTCCCTGGTGGTCCAGCGGGGGTCCTGGCGCGATCTCCTGCACTCGGGCCGTCGGCTGCCAGTATTCAAAATGGCGCCAATAGCCTTTGCCCTCACTATGTCACAGGGGCTACCAGTGCCATTGGTCGGCCCCTGTCACATGGTAGGAGCAATGGACGGCGGGCGCCATCTTGTGCTCCTACCATACGCGCCACCAATACAAGGCCCAAAGGGGATACTGCGCTAAAGCCAATACCAAAGATGGGAATACTGTGCTCAAGCTACTGCCACATATAGGATGGAGCATTGTGCTGAAGCTGCCCCCAATAGATAAGTTAGAGGAGGGGGCTCCATGATCGCAGGTTTGCCTAGGGTGCCAAATACTATTGCACCGGCCCTGAGGCTGTCAGTGTGGATCTTCAAATGTTTCTCCAATTTATGGACTTTGTGATTGAATTTATGGACTTTGATACATATTTTATCTTGCATTTTATGCTCTTTTTGCCAAGCTGTCAGTGTGGAACTTCAAATGTTACTTCAGCTTATAGACGTGTTGATGGAATTCGTAGACTTTTGCTGAATATGCAACTGTGTATTTATGTAATTACTTTGAAATTGAGTAAAACATCTTAAATTTTTACTTGGGCAATTACTTTGAAATCATGTAAACAATCTCTATTTTTCTGGTTGGAAGTAGGTGACGAGCCTTTCCTTTTCTTTTCTTGGCTTGGAATTTACAGTACAGCCCAGAAACCTGGGACATGAAGATGTCACAGGCTCTCAGGCCAGAGGTTTCCAGGCCTATGTTTCATGTTTCATGTTTCTGTCACAGTGTGGAAATCTCTGGCCCAAGGATGATAGGCCTGTGATAAAATGGAGTCACACCAATGAAGAAGCAGACCAATAAAGAATCAGACCAGTCTGTCATTGAAAATGTCACTTTATGAAATCCCATTTATTTATTTAGAGTTTTTTCTATACCGGTATTCGTTTTCACATCATCTCGGTTTACATAGAGCAGATTAACAAAGTAAGAGAAATACATTGAACCGGTAAAGCTTTAAAAACAATAGCAGGAAGAAAAAATAGGTAACAAAGATAAAAATTGTCCAACAGAGGTGGAAAAAATTACAGTTATTTACAGTTCCTTACAGTTCCATAATGGCCAGGGGTAAAAAAGGTGATGCGGGAGATGGGGGGGTGAGAGGGGAAGGAGGAGGTATTTGCGATAAGGGAGCAGAGAGGGATGGGCAGGGAGATTTATGCGAAGGCCTGCTTGAAAAGCCAGGTTTTTACCTTTTTTTTTTCTTTCTGGAGGCAGTGCTCCTGGCGCAGGTCAGGGGGCATGGAGTTCTAGATGGTGGGCCCTGCAACGGAAACATTTAATATCAGAACATATTAAAAACAATTTATAAAACAGGTACATGGCTGCGCGCATACTAAAAACACATTTAAAATTGGAACATATTAAAAACATATTAAAAAATAGGTAGATGTGTGGGGGAGTGAGAGCGACTTGGATGCAATCAGTTGCACCCATTACATTTGGCATGCCAGCTATATTGAAAAAAAGGCACTCTGTAAGCTGCTGTGGGTACTTAATATTGTTCCTGACCCATTTCATCACAGCCCTCAGTAGCGGGCTGAAATGCCTTAAAAATTATGACTGGCCCATACCTGCCACTACATCCACTGTGTTCTGGAAAGAGAAAGTGGAAAGAAAATGCAAAGTACTGAAAAGCTTGAACAAGCTTAGAATGGTATGTCCACGATCAATTAGAGGATCTATATCATCTCTGATTTCTTCACAGAGAGAAAGGATTGTCGTGGATGACATCTGTCTCTAGTAACCCCAGAAGTGTTGTCCTCAGGTGAAATATCTGCTGCCTGCGTGCCTTTCTGTGAACAGCCTGAAGCAGGCAAATCCGCTCCTCTTGGATCCTCCTTTCTTCTTCGGCAATAAAGTGTCCTCTTTTTCTCTCTTCCCTCTCTCTTCTTTGCTTTAAAACTTCTGCCACTCTAATTCTTTGGCTCACCAGCAAAATGTACCAAGCCATCAAAAAAAAAAAAAAAAAATAGCGACATACATAATCAATGTTTGCCACAGAACAGCACCTATACACAGCAACAAAATAGACTCAAATGGCCACTAGAAATGTTATTCAAATTTTTCTCCTGCCCTAATCTTGGAATGAAATTTTCGCATTGAAAAGCATGCACTAAAATGTCTCCCTGCCAAAGTATCTCTCTGCATTTCCCTGTAATAGCTAATAGCTTTGTTTGCATATAACTTACATGCACCAGCATTAAGCATATTACAGGTGTCATCGTTTTTTTCTGTGCTAAAACCCATTAAGCCTGATTAAGGTTAGCACCAAAAAACCCATGCTAAAACCAGAATAAAAACCCACGGTAGGTGCAGCGCAGCATATTATATTGGCTCCATAAGTAGCACTAGCCTATACAATCATTTCTCTAGCACAAGGATTCTCAACCCAGTCCTCGGGACACAGCCAGCCAGTTGGGTTTCCAGGATATTCACTATGAATATGTGATATAGAAACAGTGCATGCAAATCTATGTCATGAATATTTGTTATGGATTACCTGAAAATGACACTGGCTGGTATGTCCTGAGATCTGGTTTGAGAGCCCCTGCTCTAGACAACAAGCTGCAGGAAACAAATGTCAGTAACTTCCCTCTTATGTACCTATTAGCTCTACTTACAATCCAGTACTTGCATCTTTGGACATAACCATTGCAGCACTGGATGTTATATATTTGTATTTCAGCAAAGCTTTTGACACTGTTCAGCTTTGGAAGCTCATAGATAAATTGAGTAACCTGGGGTGGATTCAAAGCTGGCAGACAGGGTTAGAAACTGTTTGATAAAAAACAGAGGGTAGTGATAAATGGAGTTAACTATAAGGAAAGAAGAGTTTTCAATGGAGTGCTTCAGTGTTCTGGTCAATAATTTTATGATTGATATTGCAGAAGGTCAATGCAGAAGTTATTGCAGATAACATGAAGAGGTGCAACAGAGGTGATATTCCTGATCGAGCAGACAAAACTGAGAAGTGATCGAAAAAGCTCGAGAAATGCGAACCTCCTGGAAAACAGTCACCCTCTGATACTTTTATGTCACGCTTTCCTTTTCCTTTGAACCAACAAGGTTCAATGGCCCTGGGGTGCCATTGTTCCGGCGGGAAGGAGGCTCACAGCAATGGGAACTCACACACAGTTTCTCACTTCCTTCAAACTCCCTTGGCTCATAGTACTCATGCTTGGGACTTCCTTGCTTGAGGGTCACCTTTACCACTAAAGAAACACTCGGGACACTCTGGTTAGATGTTCAACAAAAATCTACTGGAACCAAAAATTCTTAAAATCCAATTTAAAACAAGAAATCTCCAGATAATTTTTAACACAAAAACAAACAGTCCAAAGTGCCTCTTTCTTAGTTTTACAGGTGAAGTCTGTGTCCCTTTGGATAACAATCACTAGGGAGAGTCTCAACACTCTTCAGTGATAGAGAGTGGGTGCCAAGTGGGCTGAGATCTCTTATATCACGCTCTGTGCTATAAATCCAATAAAGAAATAAAGAAATACATTCAGTTCATTTTTTGGAGGTTTATTCCCATGAAGTTTGGATTGTGGAATGTTTAATTTGTTTCATTCATGTAAAAAAAAATGAATCAAACATTAAAAAAAACAAATCCCAAAGTTGGCAAAAAAAACAAAAACAGGGCCTTCAATTCACCCCTCCTACCCACCATCCCAGAAAAATGCTGGGCCACGATCCCTCCCAGCCCCAGTTGGGGATCTACTGGCAAACTTGGCCTCGGCCATGGGCAGAGACCGGACCAAGGCCTGACACCACAGCCTAGTTCAGAAGTCCGGTCCCAATACCAGAGATTCAAAATAGACCCAGGCCCAATGCCCAATGCCAGAGGCCGAGTGCTGATGCCTGGGCTGGAAGTCACTTAGGACACTAGATAATGTAGCCTACAAATTTTAAAATAAATAGATAATCTTCACACAAAAAAAAAAAACAGGCCAAAAGTGTCTATTTTTTAGTTTTACAAGCTGACTCAATGTCCCTTCAGATGTCAATTGCTAGGGAGAGTCCCAGCACTCCTGAGTGATAGAAGTGGGCTCCTAGTGGGGATGGGCTCTCCTATATGCATCTCTGTCTCTGATGGTAGAACTAGACTTTTAGGGGTAAAAAGTCCCAAAAATGTCCAACATTCCAAAACCTCTCCTCTTTCTCTGTAGGCAGGAACTGGTGGCAAAAATTCCTTCCCAAACAACAGAAATAAAACTTCTGCAAAAATACTACTCTTTTCTTCTCTGCAGGGCCCTGCTGTCCCTTCTTAGCTGGGCAAAACAGACTTCCTCAGACAGAAACACTCTCTAGAGACACCTCCTGCTAGACCATGGGGTATTTAGCCAGCACTATGCCTCTCTCTCCTGGTACCAGACTGTGGGGCGTACAATAGAGAATCACTTCTTGCAATTACACTTACTTCCTCAGAGCTCTAACTGAAAAGACACTCCGAACTATGGAGGCCCGCTCTAAAATATGGGCTATAAATATTTTAAATAAATAAATATTCCTTGTGCACAGCAGGCTTTTATAGTGCATTGCTGACCAATCCAGACAAGCCTCTATGGAGGTGCCTGCAGGGATGGTCATCAAACTATTGGATCCTAATTCACAGTAGGAACAATGTGACTAGTGAGGAGCCTAGGTAGTCCCTTACACTAGGGTTCATAAAAAGATGCATCAAAGGCTAGGTAATAAATTTTCTGTACAGGTCATTGACCTGCTTGAATACATTTTCTATCATTACTTCCAGCATTACTTCATTAAATGTTGCACTATATTTCTGTTTGTTTTCACAGAAAACAACCATCTATATGGAAACAGTTGACTTATCTAGTGTTATCTTTACTTCTACTATTATTCGGGTGCTGGGTGATGAAAGCAACCTCTACCCAGCTATTGTACTAGCTTAACAACAGTCAAACCTCATAGCTCAAAATGATGCACCTTGGTTCCTTGTTGTTTGATTTTATCATGATCTTTTACTTATATATTGTACTGTGGTGATATCAGTTAAAGTATTTAAAAAATTATCATATGCCATTTTTATACTCTAATATTATTTGAGTAAACCATGGAATGTAAAAGAAAACACAGTTTAGCTGATCAAGCAGACATTCATTATCTTTCCATATCAAGGACTTGGTCTGTCACCCCCAACCCCTCACCAACATCCTTGGTTCTCATGATCAAGATACCTTTGCCTCCTAAATCTTGTTTGCCTTCATTCCAGGTCAAGCTCCAGTTGTCTTCCATGACATTGAATTAGCTCTCTTTTTATTACTCACCTTTTCTCTATGTTTAACCCCTTAAACAAATGTATAACAGATTATATATTTAATAAAAGTAAATTGCATTGTTCTATTTATCCGTTCAATTTCAATTTTTGCAAGGAATATAATCTTACAAATGTAATAACTTTTGCTCTGTCCTTAATCCTTCCTTCAACATTTTAATCTGTTACCTGAATAATCTGCAACTTTATCCATTCATGAACCTACTATTAAATCTTCTGTCATTTATTCTCATTTGAAAGACCATTCCATTCATTTTGTATTTAAAGTGGCTTCTGGTTGCACAGATTATGAGCATCCATTAATTGCCTATTAATTAAATGATTTTTCAAGGTCAGGAGCTTTTAGGTAATGCTTTTCATGGATTTAGAACTGGTGATCTCTACGGAGCATTGTAAATTTAACACCAGAGCCCAAGAAGCATGTAGTATTCTTCTGGTGTTTGTACCTTTGTATTCATTCTGTAGTGTAAAATAAAACAGGGAATTTTGTTCTCTCCATGTTCTATTTTATCCTACAAAATGAATACAAAGTTACAAACAACAGAAGCGTTTAATTAAGATGCATCATTTCCATGTTTAATTTAAATTATGTATGGAAACTCTAAACAATGTGAGAAAAACAAACAACTGGATTTTCACATTAAGTACTCCACATCCTTTTGGATAAAATATAGATATGGAATTGGGCAGCATTTTGTGAAAATGATATACTTTGCACTGAGAAACATTTTTGTTACATTGGAAGTCTGTTTGACAGATGCAATAGTTTTATATTATATGTTAGCCATTGTATTGGTTGAATCTTTATATATTTTTGATTGGTGGCAAGTAATCATGTGAGTATAATAGCAGTGGCTAAATAAGTATGTGTTCCTTTTAGGAGTGAAAAAGAAGATTCAACAACCAGGTTGAACTGAGGAGAAGTCTTGAAAAAAAAGCTTTGTAAGCATAGCTGTGTCAGTTTCCAGAAGACTTTTCTGCTAACTTTTTCCAGTTTGGATTGCATTGGAGTCCTTTATTTAAACAGATGAGATAAGTACTTCCATGTAATTGTTATATTATTTTGGGAAAATATATTTTGGAGTGGATTTACAGGCTATGGACTAGATTCATCAAACTATTGCATGCAATAGGGACGTTTTATCGTAGAGAGAGAGAGGGAGAGAGAGAGAGAAACACTATCTATAAGCCCTTCTAGTAGTTAGGTATTTATACCTCTATAGGAGGCCCACCTAGTAACTCGAGGTGAGGTTTAGGTAGTAGTGTAGGGGTTAGGGGCCACTTTGACATGCAGAGTGCGACATACGAACAGAACAGTGCACTCTTGTGAAAATTGATGACCTTCGGAGTGAGAATGAGATTTGTACAATGCCATCAAGCTAGGTTGAGAGAACATTGTACAATTCTCATCTTTGTGTGCATTTCCTCACTCCGAAGGTCATCAAATTTTCACAAGAGTGCACTGTTCTGTTCATATGTCACACTCTGTATGTCAAAGTGGCCCCTAAACTACTATTATTTATTTTATTTATTTATTTAAGGCTTTTATATACCGACTTTCTTGATACAGATCAAATCAACTCGGTTTACATCAAACGAGAGCAGAACTATAACCAACCATATAACAAGAGACAATTTGAAGGAGCATAAAAGTTACATTCTAACAAGGTTGCCTTAACTGGGAGAAGGAAAAAAAGAGGGGGAGAACGAAGATGGATTACTATATACAATAAATAAATTACTATTTACAATAGAGAATGGGAGGCAGGCATGATAATTCAAAATCAGACTGTTGGGCTATTGGCAGGGAAGGCTTGGCAGAATAGCCAAGTCTTCAGTTTCTTTTTAAAAGTTAGTAGACAGGTTTCCTGTCTGAGGTCCGGGGGTATAGCGTTCCAGATGGAGGGTCCTGCGGTGGAGAATGTCCTGTCTCTGATGTTAGCGTGTTGTATAGATTTGATTGGGGGAACATGTAAGGATCCCTTGTAGGCATCTCTTAAGGGTCTGGTCGTCGAGTGTAATTTGAAAGGGTGTAAAAGATCTACAGGAGTCTGATGGTGAATATTTTTGTGGATAATTGTCAGAGATTTATGAAGGATCCTGAAGTTTACTGGGAGCCAGTGGAGGTCCTTTAGGATGGGGGAGATATGCGCTCTCCGATTAGTATTTGTTAAAATTCTCGCCGCTGCATTTTGGAGTAGTTGGAGGGGTTTTATAGTGGAAAACGGTAGACCTTGCAAGATGGAGTTGCAGTAGTCTATCTTGGAGAAAAGAATAGCTTGAAGGACGGATCTGAAGTCATGGTGGAATAGTAACGGTTTGAGTTTTTTGAGTACTTGTAGCTTGTAGAAGCACTCCCTTGTTGTGTGTTTTATAAACTGCTTTAAATTCAAGTGACTATCTATTATAACTCCAAGATCTCAGGCATGGGATATTTGAATGTTAGAATACAGTTGGTTATGAAATGGACTGCCTTCAGGGGTTATTAGCAGTAGTTCAGTCTTGGAAGTATTGAGAACCAGGTTAATGCTTGAAAGGTGACGGTTGATCGTTTGTAAATGAGAGTTCCATAACTTGAGTGTAGAGTCCAGTGACCTGGATATGGGGATTAAAATTTGTACATCATCGGCGTATATATAGAACTTAAGATTTAGGTTTGAGAGTACATGGCAGAGAGGGAGCATGTAGATGTTAAACAAGGTGGGCGATAAGGAGGAACCCTGAGGAACTCCGAATGGGGCATTGGTATGCGAGGATTCCTTATTATTGATTTTAACCTTATAGCCTCTATTGCTAAGGAAGGAGTCGAACCATCTGAGAGCTGATCCAGTAATACCTATATCTGACAACCGGTTTAGTAGGGTATTGTGATTTATGGTATCGAAAGCTGCGGAGATGTCAAGAAGGGCTAGAAGGAAAGATTGACCTTTGTCAAAGCCGATGTGAATTTGATCCAGGAGAGAGATGAGGAGGGTTTCAGTGTTGTGTTCTTTTCGGAAGCTGTATTGTGAATGGTATAGAATATTATGGACCTCCAGGTAGTCTGAAAGCTGCTTATTTACAATTTTCTCCATGATCTTAGCTATAAACGAGAGATTCGAGATGGGGCGGTAGTTGTTGAGGTCATCCGGATCCAGGTTCGGTTTTTTTAGAATGGGTTTAAGTGTGGCTAATTTGAGAGCGTCTGGGAAAATTCCTTGTGAGAGGGAACAATTGATAATATCAGCTAGATATTTGGAAATGTATTCTGGTATGAGAATCAGGAATTTGGAAGGGATTTGGTCCTGCGGATGGGTCGAAGGTTTCATTTTTTTTATCAGATTTTCCACTTCTATAGTATGGGTAGGATCAAAGGATTCCAGGCTTATGTCTGTGTTTGGTCTGTGAAGGGTATCCAGAGGCAGTGAATTTGGGTTGGTAGGTAATTTAGCTAGGGTGTTTGAGATTTTATTCTGAAAGAATAAGGCCAGATCATTGGCTTTCGATTGGGCTGTATCGTCTGGAATAGTAGGGGGAGCAGTTTTGGTAAGTTCCGATACGTACGAGAAAAGGGCCTTCGCATTGAAGATCATATCGTGAATACGGAGGGCATAGAAATCTCTTTTTGTTCGAAGCGTTGTCTTTCTGTAATGGTGGAGAGCGGCTTTATATGTGGTTAGAGATTGGGGGTTGGGGTTCTTCCTCCATTCTTTTTCTTTCCGTCTAAGGTTTTGCTTCAGGGTACGGAGTTCCTTAGAGAACCATGGTTGTTTGTTTTTTCGATAAGGGTCTATAATTTTTTTAGACAGTGGGCATAAACTATTGGCTATCATTTCCATAATAGTTTGCCAAGAGGTGATAGCAGAGTTGGGGTTAGATAGATCCAGCTTAGGAAGTTCTTTGATTAGAAGTTCTTTGATTAGAGAATTGATTAGAGAATTTGATTAGAGAGGTTTACTATCTAAACCTCACCTCGAGTTTCTAGGTGGGCCTCCTATAGAGGTATAAATACCTAACTACTAGAGAGTCCTTATACCTAGTCTCTCTCTCTCTCTCTCTCTCTCTCTCTCTCTCTCTCTCTCTCTCTCTCTCTCTCTCTCGCTCTCTCTCTCTCTCATCACACAGCTTAATGAAAAGGGTGTAGTTAAAACTGTGTGATATGGCAGTGTGAAGACAAACATCCTCCCCCTTTTCCAAATTAGCATTGCACCATGTGTTAAGGTGTTTTTCGTGTGTGAAAAGGCCATAACATGAGTTGGAAAATAACCCCCTAGAATTGAAGTTAAATACTGCCATTCCATGAAGAAGTATTTTTCTGCTGCACAAATAAGTGTTTTGGATTTAATTTATGAACTGACTTATTACACAGAATATAAACAAAGAGGGCTATAATCAGTAATTACATGTGGGTTTATACCAAAGGAGCATGCGTTTATGATTACCCACTAATAAAAGAACATTTAAAAATAGTAGTTCTTTGGTGCATTTGGTATGCTGGATTGTAGATTTTTGGCTTTCGCTTTTGTCCACAGCTTAATATACTTGAAATTATTAGATGGACATAGGTTTGTTCCTACTAGACTTGATTAGTCGTTGTGGTTTTAGACGCCATTGATCATGCTGATCCAAGCCTCTCTTGGTGCCTTTGGGTGATGGATGTTTCTGCATCTGCTCTGGCTGTCTTCAAAGTTCTTTTCATATTCCCTTGTGGCACTTGCTTTTTATTGGCCTTACCATGTCAGTCCAATGCTGTACATGAATCTTGCCCCGTTAACTTTAATGATTTGATGCCCTCTTGGAATTTTTCTTCAGACTCCTTTTCCTTTTCGTTCTTCTCACTATTTGGTCTCATTTTGTATTTAGCCATCAATGGATTATACAATAGAAAGAACAAGACTAACTGTTATCCTGAATCTCCAGTCCCCTCCTCGAATGATGCTATAGGGAAACTACATCAGGCCTCTTCCACAATTTTCTCTGGCTTCTTCCTGTGTCCAGGGATAAAGTTGATATTATCATAGCTTCAATATGGTTCATTTATTCTCTTGTCCTATATATATGCAGGTCTGAGGTCCAATTTGCCCATCAAAACCACTATAAGCCTCCTCCTGAGACTTCCTCTGGCTTTTCCATATCCAGGGCTTCATACCAATTTTATTGGTGCCCTCTGACCCTCATTTGGAGCCTCGGGGTGTTCTGGCCACTAAGAGTGGCTGCTTTGCACCACTCATGATGCTTTGGAGACCTCATGTTACTATTTGTACTGCTTTGACCCTTTATCAGTGCTTTGGGATTTTTTGTTGCCACTTTTGAAGCTTTGTTACCCCCATATGGTGCCTTGGGCTGTTTATGCCACTCTTGGTGGGACTTTGCACATCTTTTAATGCATTGGTGTCTTCATTCCACGATTGTAGGTTCTCTTTACCCCTCTTTTGGAACCCTGGGACATTCTTGCCATTCTTGCTGCTGCTTTACTCCAGTCATGGTGCCTTGTTGCATGGCTGTCTCTGTTTGGGCTACTTTATCCTTTTATGATGGCCTTGAGCTGTTCATGACATTTTTGGTGACCCTTTAACACAGTTTTGGTGTCTATGAGTGTTCTTCCCCCTTTTAATGATGTCTACTGACAAGTTTCATTAGAATTCATTAGAAACCCCCTATTATAGAGCCCCAAATAGGATGTATTGTTTCCTCCATTGACTTTAATGGGAAACAAATGAATAAATGAATTAATGGAATGAATAAACATTTTTTTTTAATTCATTTGAAATGAATTAAACTAATTTTGGGGGCATAAAAATGATTGAATGAACCAAAATGAAAATGTTTTCATTGCACATCCTTAATAGGAAGTGAATTTATTGTAGAAAAGTGGTTAGGATTTAAAAGCATCCTCATAATGATGAGTTTTTAGACTAGATTTGAAAATGGCAAGAAAATAGTACATAAAAGAGGGCTTGTATGACTTTTATAAGCTATATACACCCTGTGAAATATACTTTGTAAACCTGGGATGTGATTTATTTATTCTCCAAACTTGGCAAATCTGTTTCTGACTCAAATTTTTAATACTCACAATTTTAGTGACTCTTAAGAGATCAATTTTCTAGAAAGTGGCAGAGTTTGCCAGATAATCTGTCACAGATATTCAACAGAAAAAGTCTCCCTCTTAATATAATTGGCTAAAGGTATCCAAGCAATGTTACCTAGATAAATTTAAACCTAACTGGATATATGTTTAATATCACTGGGTAATTTTAAAGGTATCTGGGTAAATTCAGAATATAGGCCTGGATTTATCAAAATGCACTAAATATTGCATGTGATAGGAAAAGGGGTGTGTTTCATGGTAATAGGCAGTTTATTGCAATTTGTGCTAATACCTATGTGAAGCACTATCTTAGTGTAAATTGTGATAACATTTTTGCACTTTGCAATAAGTCCCAGAATTGATGTATTTCCTACATACAACCACTGGGGGGACCATGTTTAGTAGCTCCTGGAGAGCCAGCATTGCACCAAACGTTATGGCGTTTTTTTGCATGCGAAAACGCCATATAGCACTTTGTTAAATGACCCCCACAGCCAAGTAACAAAAAAAAAAAATTAAACCCCTGCAGTCTAGCAGCTCTGATTCCTGCCACCCAACAAAATACTATATAATATATGTTCTGGATTAGTGCCAATCCTCCCAACCCCCACAACTCACCAAAATGTAAAGAAAAAGAAGCCACTCTCCCTCCATGATATTTAAAAAAAAAACATTTTGCTCCCAACCCGCCCTCTCCAATCACTCACAACTTCTACCCCACCCTGTCGAACTAAGCAGACCACTATCCCCAATTTGCATCAGGAGCTATAACAGTCTTATCATACTTCCATCCACTTCCAGCTGTCAGATCAATGTAGCAATAAGTTTATCAGCATATTGTTTTGAGTTTGAGTGCAGTCTTTTTAAAATGAATGCTAGTAATAGTGAGAAAAACACTAATGAGAAAACACTAGTGATAAATATATTTTTATATGAACCGCAGCCGTTGGTGAAATCCTGTACTTCATAACTGCATTAGTAACACTAAAACAAAATTTAACTTTTTGAGAAAAATCCAGATTAAAGCTGCATAATCATAATCATATACATCATAAGAGCTGCAAACTAGCTATTTCATTTAAATAAGAGTAAGGATCATAAACCAGTGGCATAAAATTTGTAGGTAGGTGATTGGTATGCTTAACTCAGAGTACAGCAGGAACTCTGAATTTAGTAAGTCCCTTGAGTCTCTCATTTCTACTACTTCTTTTGACAACCTTTCACAGTACTCCTACTGATTAATTGCTGGACTGAATATGCTCAAACCAAGTCATTAATTTTGTCTGAAACAGAATAATTTTGAGCACTTTTTATAGCAAGATGGCTTTGCTTACATTATTAATTACTTCCTCTAGTGACTGCCACAGGAAAAACAGATTGCTTTATTTGTTGTCGAATAGGAAGATACTGCATTACTTAGATTATGAGGAAATTTAAATAAACGTACAGGGTATTATAAATGCCATTGCTTTTAATTTTAATGGAAGGAACAGATGTACTTGGTATATACTCAGCAATTCATGCATCCTTAAACCTGGGAATGGTTCTGCACCTGCAGTTAGGGAGGCTGTTTTGCTATACAGATCAGTACCACTGTATCACAAATGTTAAACACTGTTTCTATGAACAACACTGATCAGCTGGCTGTTTTGATGTTAATCTATGAAATCATGACATTCTATTGATGTTCCTTTGAATGATATTAAAGCATATTTGCAAGCATACTTACAGATGCAGAAATATTTTGTTATTACATGGAGGTGTAATATATTTCTGCTTTGCAACATTTATTTTCAAACACTGTTTTGGTAATCCAACAAGAGACTGGTTAGTAGACAGTTTGGCTCAAATAATATTATGCACATATATAAATCAGGCTCCATTTACCGTAATACTTTACAACTCTTTTTTTATCCAAATTTATCTCTGTTGCGTTGGAGGTGGACCCTTGGGCCAAGATAGGGTTGATGCAACCTGTAGGTAAGGACCTATGGGTCCCCTCTGTCTGCAGGCGGAGTGGGCTGATAGACAGAGGCCGCTGGAGCTTCACCTATACCAGCCCTCGTTCCCCGCGGGTTGAGCTTTTGGGTGCCGGGGTCGGCAGGACTTAGGTGGGCCTCTGTGTGTAGTAAAATTAAGGATTGGTTCAGCCCATAGACAGCAGATGAGAGATGGTACAGTCTTACCCAGGACAGGGTTATGTCTTGGAAACTTGGGCGCCAATGGAACGGAGGCAGACAGGGGGTACTCAAGCAAAAGCAGGCTGAAGCCTGAGTAGACCACATCCAGGGGATAAGCCAGAGAGGCGTCAGGCTAGAGTCAGGGCTGGCGGCAATCCGAAGGCAGTGGCAAGCAAGGCTGAGGTCTGATCACGGAGTTAGTCAAGCATAGTCAAGTGAAGCAGAAGTCTGGGTCTGGAGATAGGCAATAGCGTAATCAGGCAAAGCAGAGGTCTGGGTCTAGAGATAGGCAATAGCGTAGACAGGTGAAGCAGAGGTATGGGTCTGGAGAGAGTCAGTGGCATGGTCAGGCGAAGCAAAGTCAAAGTCCGTGTAGGCAATCCGAGGAATGGAACAAGGCAGGAACAAGGAGAGAGGAACCAGGAACAACGAGGAACAGGAACATAGCGATGAGATGAATCTCTAGGTGGCAACGAGTACTCGACCAGCAAGGAGACCTGTTGCAAAGGCAACAGGTGGGCCTTTGCAACAGGTGGGCCTTTGCAACAGGTGGGCCTTTGCAACACAATCTGGCAGCGTATCACATTGCCAGATTGCGAAGTGGAAATAACTATATGCAGGATTAAGGTAACTATTTGAAGTCTCCCGCTCCTTTTTTAAAAAAAATAAAAAATATTTTTTTCAACTGAGAAATTAGATAATTATATCATTAATATTGCCATGAAGATATAAACTAGTCATGACAGATATATATATACATATAGAGAGAGGTTAATCTTTGTTACAACCAAGTATTAACATAGTAAAACGGCTCTCTTAGACACACGTTAGCCGTATACAATCTCACTGCATACTGACACTTTGTTACCATGAAGGATATGCCTGCAGTTTTATTCAATAGGTCTTGTAATAGAGAATGTCTTGTAAATTTAGTATCTGTTCAACTTGAGTTCTGTTAAATTTTGTAAGATTCATTGTTAAATCTTTTTACAATCCTTTATTTAGATTGAAATTTGACAAAAGAATTTACTTATGTAGTTTCGTTTGACATCAGAAGTCATGTGAGTTTTTTAAAAAAAATTTTTTGGAGAAATATTTTATGAATTGTATAGATGTGATTTTTTAATTAATGGTTTTTTTTTTTTAAATAAATCTTTTTAAATTTTATATTTTTAGCCCCTGATGCAGCCTTAATTGGCGAAACTCTGCCGGAGTTGGGCTCTGTAATACAATAATTAATAAATCTTTCCACGGCATAAGGTTGTCTCTTTGTTGTTTTTGCCTTGGCTACGTGGGACCACCTTCCGATTTGCTTTATTGGACAAATATGAATGGGCCTCAGAGGGACACAAGCTTTAAAAGATGGTTGTGACATATATGTTCTAGCAAAGAAAACCTATCTCAGCAAAGAGAAACAAGATGAGCCTAAACAAACAATGCTACCCAGTTTATCAAGATCAGTTTGTTAACTATAAGCTCCTTTTTGAACAAGGCAGTAACTTATAAACAACTTACGGGCCGATACAGTAAAAGTCACGGGAGAGCGGGCGAGCGCCCGCTCTTCCGGCGCGCGTACAGGCCACTCTCCTGTGCGCGCGATTTAGTATTCAAATGAGGGCCCGCAGTAAAAAGAGGCTCTAGGGACACTAGCGAGTTCCTAGTGCCTCTTTTTTGACAGGAGTGGCGGCTGTCAGCGAGTTTGACAGCTGACGCTCAATTTTGCCGGCGTCGGTTCTCAAACCTGCTGACAGCCACGGGTTCAGAAACCGGACGCTGGCAAAGTTGAGCATCCGGTTTTCAACCCGCGAGCCGCAGGCTCATTTAAATTTTTTTTTTTAAATTTTAATTATTTTTTATTTTTGGGACTTCCGACTTAATATCGCCATGATATTAAGTCAGAGGCTGTACAGAAAAGCAGTTTTTACTGCTGTTCTGTACACTTTCCTGGTGCCGGCAGAAATTAACACCTACCTTTGGGTAGGCGCTAATTTCTGAAAGTAAAATGTGCGGCTTGGCAGCACATTTTACTTACTGAATCGCGCGGGAATAACTAATAGGGCCATCAACATGCATTTGCATGTTGCGGGCGCTATTAGTTTCGTGGGCGGTTGGCCGCGCATTTTCGACGTGCTATTACCCCTTACTGAATAAGGGGTAAAGCTAGCACATTAAAAATGCATGTCCAAACACGGGTTAACAGTGCGCTCCACCGGAGTGCACTGTACTGTATCGGCTCGATAGTCTCACAGAGCAGAAAACACAGCCTGTCCAAGGACAATTCATGGCACAGGAGTAGTGATCCCCATGGACGAGGGGGGAGCATTTGAATAGAAGAAAATTGCTGACATGGTACGATAGTGTTGGTCAAGACGGGACAGGATACAGTCCAGAGGCAATCTCATGGAAACGGGGTAGGGCAGCGACCTGAAGTGCAGAGAAGTGCATCTGCCCACTGCATGACTATGCGTTAACTTTATGCATATTTATCAGCTGACTGTTATAAGAAAAGGCAAACAAGAAAGAAAAAAAAAAGACCATAGGATGCAGAAGCATCCACCCTATCTGTCCTGTATGGAAGAGGGAGAGGAACAGGTGTGACCAAGGAGACTGTAGAAAAGAATATTGTATCTTGTATATAATTTTAGTTGTTGAAATGCCAATTACTTGTTCCTGTTTCTATGATCAATGCCACTCGCCAATTTTATTGTTTTATCTCGCTGCTAAATTTTATTTGATCGGGCTCTTACCTCCCAGTTATTATTAGTCTTACCAATAACTATGGAATATGATTATCATTAGTTTATTTGTTATTTATTCTTAATTTGTTCTTAATTGATATATATTATATACACATTATTTCTTATTGACTGTAAAGCTTGTTGCTGATTTATTGTTTATTGTAAACCGAGATGATGTTACTAACATGCCGCGGTATATATAAAAAAAAATCACTAAATAAGTAAATAAGTAAATAAATAAATAAATAAATAAATAAATAAATAAATAGAAGAAAGCCCTGCCTGATACATGGCTGCCTGCCATGAAGCCAGAGATGGCCCCAGTGCTAAGAGATGCCTCTTCAGCACAGTCAGTACCAGGACCAAGTAAGCAAGCTCATTTCTTTGAGATGGTCACTGAGATCTCCAGCCAGTACCAGGACCAAGGAAGCAAGTCCTTCCCTTGAGATGGTCCTTGAGGGCTCTAGCTAGAGACTGCTCTACTGGTAAACAGAAGGAAATCTCAAAGTTGTGTGGGGCTAGCCAGTTAGTTATCTTTAATAATACTCTACACAGGCTAAGGTTTCTGGCATGTTGTAAGTTACTAATGATGCAGATCTTTATTTAGTATAAACTAGTACTAAACAGCAAGGATTTTAGAGACTTGTACTAATTATTTTCTTCTAAGTGCTAATCCTGCAAAGCCTGACAAATAAAACTCGTGGTCTTTCCTGAACTATTCAGATTGTTTGGGTATAGGAGGTATTTGAGAGAGCTGTCTGTAGCACTGCCAACCTCGATATTTGTGAGGAGGGGGAATTGAGGTGTACAGTAGCAGATAGGTTCCCAAACCCCTAATATCATGTACAAATCCAACAAGATGGAAATATCCCCCTGATACAGATCTTGGATATCGAAACACAGACCCTTGTCAGGATTATTATAATGGTGTATGGGGCCAACTAAGGGGTAGAATTTAAGAGGCGCGCGAACAGCCTACTTTTGCTTGCGCATCAGACTCAAGCAAAAGTACGCTGGATTTTAGTAGATACGCGCGGAGCCGCGCGTATCCACTAAAATCCTGGATCGGCGCGCGCAAGGCTATCGATTTTGTATAGCCTGCGCGCGCCGAGCCACGCTGCCTCCCCCCGTTCCCTCCAAGGCCGCTCCGAAATCGGAGCGGCCTCGGAGGGAACTTTCCTTTGCCCTCCCCTCACCTTACCCTCCCTTCCCCTACCTAACCCACCCACCCGGCCCTGTCTACACCCCCCCCTTACCGTTGTCGGGGGATTTACGCCTCCCGGAGGGAGACGTAAATCCCCGCGCGCCAGCGGGCCTGCTGCGCGCCGGGCCGCGACCTGGGGGCGGGTACGGAGGGCGCGGCCACGCCCCCGGGCCGTAGCCACGCCCCATACCCGCCCCCAAAACGCGGCCGACACGCCCCCGAAACGCCGCGTCGACCGGGCCCGCCCCCCGACACGCCCCCGACACGCCCCCCTCCGAAAACCCCGGGACGTACGCGAGTCCCGGGGCTCTGCGCGCGCCGGGAGGCCTATGTAAAATAGGCTTCCCGGCGCGCAGGGCCCTGCTCGCCTAAATCCGCCCGGTTTTGGGCGGATTTAGGCGAGCAGGGCTCTGAAAATCTACCCCTAAATGAACACTTAAAGACAAGATAAGTACCAATGTTTTATGTGCAAAAAATAACATTAAAAAAAAAATTACAATTAACCCTTTTCCAGACCACCCCAAATATATTCGTGGGTGAGCCTATTGTATTGTGTTTTCTAGTCCTGAAAGCAGTTAAGACTGGACCTATGATTATGGATAAAGCTAAGAATGCAAACGCATCCTGGTAGAGCTAATTATGAGGTCTAATATATAAGGAATATTTCTTGATGGTGATTTTTGTATTGGAGATCATTTTGGATAAAAATAAGAGTTGAAAAGTATTACAGAAACTGGAGATTGATTTATATGTGCATATATATCCCTCATATTTTTTTACATTGTGTGCAACTAGAGTCAAATAATATTATTCCAGTTTTTCTGACATGCCCAAACTAGGAGATAAACTATGAAATACTCTCTCTGCCAGATATATAGACCAACTCACTATGGGGGTTCCTTAATCATGAAGAAATTGACTTCTTTCCCTCATTGGAGGTTGCTTCCTTTCAATAAAATAGCCTGCCTTCAGAAAGGCTTATATGACTGTGGTTTTTAACTGTTTATATGATACATTCTGGCAGGTCACAGCAAGATCTCTGCAAAGTGAAATAAAATGTTTCAGTTATAAGCTCACTTCAGCCAGCAGCTCTCCATGGCTCATCTCTTCTCAAGCTCTTTTTGTAAGGTTCCTGATTTATCTGGCCCAGGGTTTTTATTTCCTGGGAAGCAATAGTAATAGCATGCACTTTATCCCAAAATGGAAAAAAAAAACATTTTTAGGGTTTCCAATGGAAGGTAAGATTCATTGAATTTGAAACAATGCATACCAAAAATGGCCATTTTCTTTTTTCTTTTTTCTTTTCTTTTGCATTTTCAGATATGTTAACAATATCATATATGAAAAGAATAGAGATTGCACAGTAAACTCTTAAGGCACAGAAAAAGAAAAATAATATAGTATTACCATCATCAAATCTCTAATATATTTAAGGAAATAGGGAGCCAAGATGTTAAAGGTAAAATGGAGCTCACATATATCTCTTTATGGTGTACTTACGCATACCTATAGGCATATCCAACTCTTAAGATGCATTCATCCTTTTATCCGAGTTAAACATCTCCGACATTCCCATCTAAGAAACTCCTTAATTGTTCTGGCTCTAGAAACACATATTTTTCTTCCTATCTTACTAGGCATTTACATTGATATTTCAAAATCATGCGAGCCCCTTCGATTCAACACTTCTGGTCTCATAAGTAAAGATTTCTTTCTTTGTTCTTGCATAGATCAGACTATGTCTGGATAAATCCAGACTTTTTGTCCATAATATTGAATTAACCTATTCCTAAAGAAAAATTTTAATACAAGATTTTGATCATATTCAAAAGCGAACGACACTAGTAATGTTCCCCTAGTTAATATTTCTGTCTGTATTGACATCTCAAGCATCTCTGTTATATTCAACGACTGATTTGCTGCTCTTTCGTTTGTCAATCTGCCCAATTACAGGATCCATATTCCCCGTGATTTGTTTCAGTGCTTCCAAATAATCACCATTAAATACCAGTTCTGGCATAGGTATCTCCCCAATATCATCTTCTGTAAACACTGAAGCACACAAACTAAAGATTAATTTATTTTATAGTCTCACTATTCCCCAGACTTTAAATTCCAAACTTACCCAGTAAAGTGATACTCACTGATTCTCTTCAGCCACCAGCAAAATCTTCTGCTTTCAAAGCTCCTTCAGGATTGAGGGTTATCAAACTCTTCCAGTGCTATATATCTTGCGCTTCAAAGGCAAATGACTATTAACAAATCCATTTGATGATACACACTTCAGTTAGTTTGTCAGAATAATCCTTTGCTAATGTTCTTGTTTTAACTTTAGCACCTACTCAAATCAATCACACTTCACTCACACCTTTTCAAAGCAAGTTACCTACCTTTCTTTTCTTTCTATCAGGCATGCACATTTAGAATTACCTACCTTTCTATTCTTTTTAACAGGTGAACACACTCAGAATTAGCTACCTTTCCATTCTAATGAAGCACACAAATTAAAGATTAGTTTATTTCACAGTCTCACTCTCTCCCAAACTTTAACCAGTAAAGCAATACTCACCAATCATCTTCAGCCACCAGCAAAATCTTCTTTGGCTCACAGTGCTCCATCAGGATCAAAGATATTGTATAGGAAATCTTTATTTGTTAGAATCTGTAGTAGCCTAGTTGTAGTGGTACAAATTGAAACTTAACAGGCCGATTCAGTAAAAGTCGCGGGAGAGCGGGCAAGCACCTGCTCTCCCGGCGTGCGCACAGCCACTCTCCTGTGAGCACGATTCAGTATTTAAATGAGGGCCCGTGGTAAAAAGAGGTGCTAGGGACACTAGCGCGTCCCTAGTGCCTCTTTTTTGACAGGAGTGGCGGCTGTCAGCGAGTTTGACAGCCGACACTCAATTTTGCCGTGTCGGTTCTCAAACCCACTGTCAGCCACGGGTTCGGAAACCGGACACCAGCAAAGCATCCGGTTTTCAACCCGCGAACTGCGGGTTGATTTAAATTTTTTTTTTTATTTGTAATTATTTTTTACTTTTGGACCTCCGACTTAATATTGCCATGATATTAAGTCGGAGGGTGTACAGAAAAGCAGTTTTTACTGCTTTTCTGTACACCCTCCGACTTAATATCATGGCAATATTAAAGTGACAATATTAAAGTGACAAGATTTAGCTGTCACTTTAGGTCATCAATCTTGTGGACAATGTTCAGTGTGTCCTTTTGTTCTCTCCACCAACAGTTTTGAACATCCCATTACACATAAAAAAATTTTTCTCAGATTCTCCACTACTTGTCATTCACAAGGAGTAATCTATGTGATTTTGTGCCCCTGCCCAAAATTATACGTGGGTAAAACCACCAGACAGATACGCACTCGTATCATCGAGCACCGGTCAAACATTCGTACTGGCCGTGAAACCGCTCCTCTTGTCTCCCATTGGCAAACAGCAGGGCACTCTGAGGATGATTTGAAATTTTTGGTGATTGACTTGCTTCATCCGCCATGTCGGGGAGGAAATTTCTCCGAAATGCTTATCCGCAGAGAACAGAAGTGGATCTTTACACTCAATAGCCTGCATCCAGCAGGACTGAACAATGAGATTGAGTGGCAATATTTCCTTTAATACATAGCATTGTTTTCCATTTGATTGTATCCTCTTGTATAACATTCTTTGTTCTGTACGATCTAATTACTGTATTCATTTAATTCAGCTTTGTCCTGTCCTGATTGGCTGGCTTACTCGCTTTCTGATTGGTTGCACAAAATCGCGCCAAAATTGCTTCTTTTTAAAACGCTGTGTTTTGTCTAGCCACCCGCTCTCCTTGCCGATTTAGCTGTGTGAATTCCTCAGCTTACTTTAAGGTATGTGTTCCGGCGTCAATAGACATATTCTGTACCCTTAAATTCAATTACTTTTAATACTTATGTTTTGTTGTTTTTTCTTGCCATTATTAAATTTATAGATTGTCCCTCCCGACGCAGCCTTCGGGCGAAACACGGGGTCCGTGACGGGGGACCCTGAAGCAGTCATTTACCTGTGCATGATTTGAAAATAGGAGTGGCCTATTTGAACGTTTAAAATAAACATTTTGATGATAAAACTATTGGACCTGTAGCTTCTTAGCACTCCCTGTGGACTGTATAATACATTTTTATTTGAAATGTGCTTATTAAACTGGAAAGCAACAACCACAAATACATATGTTCAATTTCAATTTTTCAAATTTCCAATGTTAAGATTTCAACATTACAATATTTCAATATTTAAATGTATAGATATATCCCCCCCCCCCCCCCCCCCCATTTCCCCTCATCCTTAATGAAAATGAGTCTGGCACTGTGTTCTGGTGCGCCAAGCTCATGCAAGTATAAAAGTAAAAACCCAACCCTCCCCCCTCCTTCCAGAAAAAACTCGAACCTTCCCCGTCCACCCCCCACACTACCATCAGGCAGGAAATGCAGAAAAAAAATAAGGGGATGAAGAAAGAGATAAAAGAAATAACCTGTTCTTGTCATTAATGATTACATACAGTTCAGAATATAGCTATGTGCTCTACTGGGAAGTTTCTGTATGTAGGGATCCCAGATTGATAGAATTTTCATTCTGCTCTCTGGCCACACAGGTATCTCTTAATACCTTTTTACCTTATTACACTAAAGGGCCAAGAAAAGTATTTTATTCTACAAATACAAATTGTATCAATATGCTAATAAAAGCGGGAAGTTGTTAACTTGGCTTATCAAGAGTGATAGAGGCCGAAGGGCATTTCCCATATAAATGGACAAGAAGGGAAAGTTTTTTCTAAGACCAA
Organism: Rhinatrema bivittatum; assembly: GCF_901001135.1. Classification (NCBI taxonomy): domain Eukaryota; kingdom Metazoa; phylum Chordata; class Amphibia; order Gymnophiona; family Rhinatrematidae; genus Rhinatrema; species Rhinatrema bivittatum. The sequence goes on from NC_042615.1 coordinate 89,752,821, forward strand.
GGACATCCTCAAGCAATTTGCAGATTACTATGCCAAGTTGTATTTGAGGGTTTTAATGCTGATAAATGTAAGGATTTTTTGTCCCAGCTGGGTTTAAAATCCTTCAAAGAACGACACCTGCAGCACCTAAACAAGCCTTTAAGTATTGATGAGATTAGACTGGGAATTCAGGTGGCAAAGTTGTTAAAGAACCCTGGCCTAGATGGTTTCACGGATGAGTTTTATAAAATTTTGAATGATGATATCCCTGGGATATTAAAAGATTCTTTTATGGATCTTATGGAGAAAGGATGCTTTCCTTCCTGTATAAATAAAGTTGTCATAACGGTCCTTTCCACGCCAGGTAAAGATTCCACTAGGGTTTCCTCTTATAGACCGATCTCCCTGCTTGATTTCGACCAGAAACTACTGGCCAAGTTATTAGCCAATAGATTGATGTTAGCTCTTCCAGAGTATATCAGGAAAGGCCAAATGGGTTTGTGAGGGGATGTTATACAATCATCAATGTTCGTAAATTGCTGACAGCCATATCCCTTTGCTCAGTGAACAACGTGCCCTTTCTGATGATAAGTTTCAATGCAGAAAAGGCATTTGACAGAGTGAAATGGCAATACCTATTTTCAATTTTACATCAGATGGGCCTATTAGGTCTTTTTCTACAAGGTATGACACTGTTATATACGGATCTGGTAGCCTCTATTATTGTAAATGGTGAGTTGTCCCCAGACTTTCCTATCAAACGTGGCACTAAGCAAGGTTGCCCACTGTCACCACTACTATTTTTGTTATCTATGGAACCACTATTGTTGGCAATCCAAAAGTCCATTGTCCAAACATATTTAACTGTGCTATTATCATACTGTGAGCCACAGAGACTATTGAAATCCTCTCAGCAAGTACTGATGGTGGTATGTGGATTTCTGAAGATGTGTTTAATCTGTAAAAAAAGATCCACTTTTTCATGTTATGATCCAGATCTGTGGAACTTCATTTCCTTGGAGATCCACTTGGAGTTAACCACTGTTCCTTGTACTGCCCTTGAGCGAAGTTGAAGTTTCATTGTAAACCGATATGATTTGTACTTTTACAGGAATGTCGGTATAGAAACAAATAAAAATAAATAAATAAATAAAACTGTAACCTGGCTGTTTCAGCAAAATTTTACAAAATGTATAAGGATAATGAAAGGAAAGGGGCACAGATGCAATAGCAGGTATGACAATGTGGGTTTGTGGTTGTGTAATAGGAGTATTACATATGAAAATGGGGGTAGATGATGATTCTTAAAATTTTGGAGCGATGTATGGGATAAGAGGTGAAGTGGGGCAGTTGAGGGGGTTAAATAGTGGTTGAGTAAGAGGATTGATATGGGGATGGTTTAATGAGATAAGGTTGCTGGAAAGGAGTTATTTTTAAAGACAGAGGGAAGGGGTCTTTAATGGATGGAGTTTTACATTGGGTATTGTTTGCACACATATCAGGCTGATGCAATACAATGCGCTGGCCACAGCACACAGCTCAACACATGAATGGACGAGTGTTTTGGACACATGTCCATAACCCTCGATGCAAAATGGGGGTTAGCACATCCAAAACGCGCATCCAATGGAGCGCTTAGGTAATAGCACTCTTCACATGTAAATTCATGTTGATGAGGCTAATACCTATTTCCCCCAATTCAAATAAAAATGTACGCCTGATGCAGAACATATTGTAACAGAACACAATTTAATAACATACAGGCCGATGCAATATCGATGTGCGTTAAATGGGCACTCATGATTGAGCACCCACTCCCTTAACGCACTGCAATCCATCTCTCCCATGTACCTGATTTAATATTTAAATTACACCTGATTTAAATATTAAATCGGGTGCCCGAGAGAAGTGGATTGGAGTCTGTTGAGCAGGTGCTCAATCATGAGTGCCCATTTAATGCACACCGATATTGCATCGACCTGTATGTTATTGAATTTTGTTCTATTGTAATTTGTTCTGGGATTTTTGAAATGAAAATTAGAATTAAATAAGTAAATAAAAAATTAAATAAATAAATAAATAAATAAATAAATAAATAAGGAATTTTCCAAAGAGCTGGTCAGACTTTACCTATATAAATTTGAGAGATACAGAGATAGAGCTGACTAACTCAAAATTTACACCCACATAGTGGCTAAAATTGCATATGTTTTCATATCGTATGTACTACTTTTGTGTAAAATAGGCACTCCTGAAGCAATATTTATGTCAGGGAGAAAACTATGTGCATCTATTAGACTTTTCAGTATAAACATGTAGATTTTCCTTTGTAAGTCAATCTTCAGAAATAGCAGGCGCAAATATATTAGAGTGTTTTATATTTGTATAACTTTAAGCAGAATTTTAAATAGAAACTTAACTTACAGTATTATCCCACTCTCTCAATATGCATGCTCTTACGCTATCTGTGGGTTCAAATAAGTTGAAGTGGGTCAGAATGATCTCTAATTACTACAACCCTTCTGAATAAAATTATCAAGATTGTATCCACCAGCCCTGAGGCTATTGTCATCCATTGCATAGCTATATGTTGTGCAGCCATACATCAAAATGGTGCTGACCTCAGGGCCATAGCATTTTACACCACCAGCATCTTCCAGAATACTCTGGGGGAACACACCTGGAATAAGCCAGTCTACTGCCTCAAACATTTTTACACAGTATCTGAGTGCTATTCTCAGGAGAATCTATATTTCTTTTCTTGAATACATACAGTACCAATAGCAAATCATGACAGAATTTAATGACATAGTTCAATTTTCTTCAGGCTTGTGGACAATTGATTGCATGCACATTGCCACCATCTGGGAGTATAAGGAAGTAAAGAAGCTGAAAGGTCTTCGACTCAATATACCGGTAGCATACAATGCCAGATATCTAATTACATGTATTCTCTCAGTTTCTAGGCTCATGCCATGTTGCCTATATTGTATTACAGTCAGGGATACATGACTATTTTCAGATTGGCAAATAACAGGGTGATTGCTTTAGCTAAGTATTTCTCTATTCTCTGTTTATGCTTCTAAACTTTTTTACAGCTGTAGAGAAGGAGGATCACTCAAGCCTCATCAATGGCCATAAATATTGCACTCTCTCTATGTTTCCTTAACACATCTTCTTTGCCTTCTTCTCCACAGGTGACAGAGACTAAGTATCCCCTCAAATATTGGCTCATGATCCTCATTTCACTCTCCCTAAGGGGGTCATTTTTTAAAGCTAGTGCATGCGAAAAGGGATGTTTCACACGCGAAAAGTCCCATTTCGTGTGTGATAGCTAAAAAGGGGCGGAGTCGAGGTGGCATCTGCCCCAGAAATGGAGGACTAGGGGTGGATGCCGTGAAGACAGCATGGACGACGAAAAGGTAAGGAGCCTTTTCGCTGCCCATTTCATGCCCAATAGCACCACCTTTTATGATGGCGCTATTGGGTGCGAAAGCCGGCAGCGATCATACTGCAGAGTTGCGATCACTGCTGGCTTTCGCAGGCCCGCCCCCCCGCTTCACCCCCCACCCCCCTTCACCGCGCGATTCACGCCACTGCGGTGTTTTAGAAAATATAGGCCTAAGTCCTTGAGAGGAGTACTAAAATCAAACACACAGGCAGACCAGGGCTGTCATTGATAGTGCTTTTGGCCTGCTGAAGAGCAGATCTAGATGTCTGGAAAGATCAGGGGGAACTTTCTTATACCACCCCATAAATGTCTAAGAGATTTTCTTAGCTTGCCGTATTCTGCAGAATGTAGCTAATACCTGCTGTCATTCTCCTCCTGAGTGTGGTGTGCCAAAGTCCCCTGACCCTGAGGAGAAGACAGAAAAGGAACTAGAAGAAATGCAGCACCACACAAATGACCAGACTGTCTATATAAGAAGTACATTGATTCTGAGACATTTTAATATGTTAGTATATATATTAATACGTTACATATTTAAATTTTTCATTGTTTGCATGGGCACCCACAGGAATGGAACAGGTAAATGCAAATTGATTATTTATGCTTTTAAAAAGTACAAAGATTATGGAACATTCAAAAATTAATAAGTAAAACATTGAAGACAAGTAGGAGAAAATATTTCTTTACTCAATGCATAATAAAACTCTAGAATTTATTAATAGAAGATATGGTAAAAGCTGTTATTTTTTTTTAAAACCCAGCTAGACTATGTGCAAGCTCCTGGAAAAAAGTCCATAAACCATTATTAAGGTAGACTTAGAGAAATTCACTGTTTATACCTGGGATAAGCAGAATTGAATCTATTGAACTTTGGGGATCTTGTCAGGTACTTGTGACCTGGATTGGCCACTGTTGGAAACAGGATACTGGACTTGATGGACCTTTGGTCTGACCCAGAAGAGCTAAAGACAATCTGCTGCCTGAGGCAAGAGATGAGATGGAGCCCCTCTATCCCCCAAGGCACAGCACAGGCCAAATTAATGAGAGGGCTGGGCGAGGGGTCCTCTTTGGAGTCTGCCCTATTACTGATTTGAAATGCTGGGGAAGGGGAGAAATCAGGGGGTCAGGGATCCAAAAGGGGTGGTAGATAAAGTGTCAGTGGAAATATTTCTAGAGAACTGGCAAACCTACCATACTCCTGGGAACATAGCACTCTCTCAGGGACGATAAGGTTATTAGATCCCTTAGGCAAACCTTAAAATCTTATGCCACCGCCCCTCTTCCCCACACACAATTAAAAATTATTTACATAAATGAAATAATTCAAGAATATATGAAAATTACAAACAATTGAACAAAGCAGGAAATACAAAAAAAAAATAAGTCCACTTAATGGAGAGAGTATATAGCAGAGATACTAGAGGATAAAATTCCATATAATATAGCCTCATACTAACAGAAATGACATAATGAATAAAGATAAAAAATAAAAATAAAAATTATGCATTTTTAAAAATGTCTTATTAATCAATTTCTCAACCCAAAAAGGGAGATTTTACAAAGGGCAAAGTACTATCTTCTTAGATAAAAATATCACCTACATCATGTATATTATATTTATATGCACTGCTGTGATGCTAACCAGAAAACCCTGCAAAAAATACACTTGGAACCCATATGGTATTAGGCCAGTTGTAAAGCACATTAGATGTAGGCTTAGTCCTCAGATAGCCATGAGTAAACTGAACTAAATTACAATATAGTAAGCCTCCCATACCATAACAACACTAAATGCCATCACTCAAACACTAACAAGCCTACCTATGAAAAGAAAACACTGCAAATATTACAATAGGCCCTGAAACACCAATCCACCTACTATTAGGAAAACATAACAAGCCAGGCTGCTATAGATTCTTACACAGAAACTACACATTAGCAGAATACCTCAAATTGGTCACACATGCAAAATACAGATAGACCTTTGCCAAACAGAGTAAACAGAGTATAAATCATAAATAGAAACAGGGAGACAAAAACTGAACTAGAAACTTCAACAATCCAGATTCTGTATGCAGTGCAACAATGGAAAAATAGAAACATCAACATGCCTCATAAAGCATCAAACAACAAAATCAAGAAATATAAAAGATGAACCATACAAAAAGAATATTTGAAAACATCTAACAAATAATTACAAACTCGTATAAAATTAAACAAAATTTATCAAACATCAATAAAATATTTAAAAATAGCATGTACATCAAGTAACATCAAATAATTAAAACTAATAGGGATAGAAAAAATCTTTCCAGCCACCCAAAGATTATCCTGGATTAGTCAGGGAGGGGAAGGGTGCACAAACTAGGTCCTTTCTCTCTCTAATAAACACACTATAACACACATTTATTCTCACACACATTTCATTCCTCACTCACTGGCTCTCTCCCCCTCATACATATGCACAAACTATGACTTACACACTTGGTGGTTCTCACATACACTGGCACTCTCTCACCCTAAATTTCTCTTTCTCCCTCACACACAAAAGCACTCTCATACACTCAGTAGCTCTCTCTCTCCCTCACAGTCACATGTACAATCTCCAAATCTCAGTGGCTTTCTCTCCTTCACCTGCACAGGCACTCTCTCACACATAGTGATTCTCTCTCCCTCACACACACACACACACACACACACACACACACACACACACACACACACACACACAAACACACACACAAACACACAAACAAACAAACGCATATATACAAATGCATACACACTCATGCACACACACAAACACATACACACACTAGTACTCTCTCTCTTTGACACACACAGGCTCTCTCTTTCTCTATGTCACATTCACAAATACTTTGTCACTCACACATGCCTTTTCAGGCAGCCCTACTTGGCCTCTTCTTGAGATGTCACAGTTTGGGGTTCAAGGTGGTCAGGCTGGGCCTCTTCCTATCGCACAGTGGCCCATTGAACCTTTTCTTCAGTGGCTGAGGGATGGGTTTGTGATGGCCTGATTGAGTTTCTTCTCTGGCCATCACGGGCATGCCATTAAATGAATGCCACTGAAGCTGCATGCAGTAGATTCTTTCTTCTGCCAGTAGGATTTGGGAACCTTGTGGGCACCTCACTGGAGCTGCAGAGGAGGTCTTACGCTGATTCTTTCTTCTGCCCATGGGGTATGGGAACCCCACAGGCACCTCACTGAAGCGGCATGCTGGTATTAGTCTTAATGCAGGGTGAGACGGCCACAGCTGGAAAATTTGGGGGTTCACTTTTCGCTGCTCCAAAATCTTGCTGCCTGAAGTGGCTGCCTCACCATGCCTCATTATATAAAAGCCCCTGTCCTTACGTTTCTGTCACAGACTACCTGATCTAGCTTATTCTAGTGCTTTTACACACTGGAGTAACTTTGGAGGTAGCACTTACCTCTGAAGGGGGTATAATCCCATCAGGGGCTACATTGGGAGGGTTTTAAGAAGTTTCCCTACCATGTTAAAAAACATCTGGGAGTGGTGCTGTTGAGAGTGGAGAAGGAGAAGAAGGAGCAAGGGAAGGGGATCCACTATCTTGGCCTGACAGCATGAAGTCCATATTCAAAAGGCTTGTTGGGTTAAATACAAAGCTTAGTTGGAGAAATCTGGGGCTTACTGGATAAGTTTTAGTTGGATAAGTCACTATCAGATATAATGGAGACAGTGAGGGGACTTTCCAAGGATGGGGCTTAAATTTTGTGGGGTAAGTTAGCTGCTATTCAGTGCTATCTGGATAATTCATCTAGGTAAGACTCTTTGTGGTTCACAGCATGTCTAAAGTTATCCACCTACATTTACCCAGATAACTTTAAACAGAACCTTATATATTTTGAATGCAGCTGGTTAAGTACAAGCTCTCCACAGCCTCTTGGACAAGCTGGATCAATCTCCCCTACCCTAAAAAATAATTGTATAATTGTTGGGTCATAGCGCCCAATTCCTCTTAACCCCCAAAATAAAAAAAAAAAAGGTTGCTGACCATAGTAGCCCAAGGCTGTTCCTCTTTTTTGCCCCCTACTCAACTCTTATGATCCACCCAAAACTCCCTACCCTCCAAACCAACCAGCAACCTCCCCAGATTTCAAAATCTGAGGTGAGATGGTAGAGTCTTACTGCACTCCCAGCCACATCCAAAATTGCTCTGGTTGCTGTCAGAACAATGCAGGATGCCACCATAGAGTCTTCCTGTGCTCCTGGCATCTGATCAAAGCTGGTGCCTAAATATTCTACCTCTGCCACCAGCCCCCTGAGGTCACCACCCAGGAAAAGTATATGAAGCCAGCTTCAATAAAGGAATGTTGTTGACACAACAGCATTGTGACGATTCTTTCCTCAAAGTTGGTCTAAGTCCTACAAAGTTCCTGCTTCCTGCACTGCTGCTGAATCTTCCTGCTTAGTTCCTGTTTTTGCTGAACCCTTTTGCCTGGTTCCAAGTTCCCGCTCTGCTTCTGAATCTTCCAGATGGGTTCCCTAGATTCTGTCTCCTCTGGCGCCCAGTTTGTTTCATGAGATTCAGCTATCTCCAAACCCAGAGGCAGATATTTTCTTAGCACCATTTGCACACATCCTGATTGGTTCCCAATACCTAATGATATTTTATTACTAACAACAAAATCAATGATTAAACTCTGAGTCCATAGGGATACCATACCAAGGTGAACATCCAAATCAATACAGCTGTGTTAGAAATCACAAAAGGAAAAGGTAATGGTAGCTTTTGCTGTATTGCATGAAGGAGTACTTCATTTGTCTTAATCCTTCAACTATTTTAAAAAGGGTTGTAAAGGCTAGTTGATTTCATGACATTCTGTAGAGAAGGAATAGCCATAAAGGCTGATATGTAATGAAACCATATTGATTACAGTTATTGTTATTTCTCTAAGTGGTAACATATTTCAGAGTGATGTTGAGTGGTCAGGACTAGCCAGAGAACAGGCTGGACCCTGGCAAGACATTTTTAAAAGCTTCTTTATTGGAGAACAATAATAAACAAAACAACTTAGCTAGTTTGTGCAGTTCTACAAAACAATTGTAAATTAAAGTTCATTATCTCGAGGTTTCCATCTTTTTCTGGGGCCTACCTCATCCCCCAGGCACTGGCCTCGTCCCCGCTTTCAGTGATCCACCCTATCCCAGAATTCCTTGCTTATTTGGGAGTTAAGGAGGACCGGTACAGATAGCTGTAGCCGGTCCTTAAAGGTGCTCTGAGGAAGTTTTTTATATGCTTCCTTACATATCCTGCCCCTTAGCTTGGCATTGTCAGGCCAGGCATCCAGCCGTGCCTGGCTGCTTCCCGGTTATTCCTCACTGGTGACCCACCCTTGGGTAGGCTGCCCTGATTCCTGTAAGCTAGCTCCACAGGGCCATAAACTGGGGACAATCACATCCAGAATAACCGAGTACAGGAGCTCAGGAAGGACTCCCACTTCTATAATAGCTTGACATGCTGGGTTATCAGCAGGAAATGACTGGTTGGATATTCCTGTTTGACTCCATTTATGCAGGTATGTGTCAGTTTTCTCATGTGAGTGATGCACTCTTTTTGGAGGAGGTCCTCTTGAATAAAAGTCTTGCCAGACCCTGAATCCACTAATGCTTGGGTGTGAATTTTGCCCAGTTCCACCTGATTCACGAACTGCTTACAATGCTGATAAGGAACATCCATTAAGCTTCAGTTTTGCAGTTTTGTGAATGTGTTTAGCCATGTTTGTTCCATTTTTCATTCTCATTCTGGGGTTCTGCATTTGCTGGTTGCTCTTTCATGTGCTGTTCGCGCTCCAGGTCATATAATCATGGACACCGCCATGCAAAATGAGTATGCCCACTGGGTAGGTATGTCTTTGCCTTTAGTCATCCCCTTTGAGGGCTCTTTATTTTTGGCCTTCCGAAATAGGCAGTGGTATTCCCAATGATCATTAGAGATGTGCATTCATTTATCACAAATTAGGCAATTTCAACAAAATTGCCTAATTCGTCATGGGTCAGGGGCCCCGAACCCCGAAATGGATTTTCCCTGAACTTCGGGGAAAATTTGTTTTTCGGGTTTGTATGGGGGGAGGGGCACATTTTATTTTTTTTAAATAAAAATCCACCCCAACTTTAAAATTTACTATAATACAACCACCCCCCCCCCCATCATCCCGATCCCTCCCCAAGACTTACTAACATCCATCCGTAATGGATGGCCGGCGCCATCTTGTGCTCCTACCATGTGACAGGGGCTGACCAATGGCACTGATAGTGCCATTTTGAATACTGGCAGCTGACCGCGAGATCGCTCCCGGACCTCCGCTGGACCACCAGGGACTTTTGGCAAGTCATCCATTGCTCCTACCATGTGACAGGGGCTGACCAATGGCACCGGTAGCCCCTGTGACATAGTAGGTCAAAGGCTATCGGCGCCATTTTGATGCGAGGCAGGACGGACAGCCCGATGGCACGGAGGGAGAAATCACTCGTGGGACCCCGCTGGACCACCAGGGATGTTAGTAAGTCTTGGGGAGGGATCGGGATGGTGGGGGGGGTTGTATTTAATGTATTATAGTAAATTTTAATGCTTGGGGTGGGTTTTTTTTAGCTTTATTTTCCTGCATCGCTTTTTGGGCCCGTTTCATTTTTCCACGCTTAGTTTTTTGTCCGTTTTTCCAAAAAACTAACCGAGGAAAAATGAACTTTACCCCGAAGCGTCTGACTCAAAAAATGACACGGTATAAAAAAATGAAGCTCATCTCTAATGATCATTCCCTGCACAGGGAACACAGAAGGAAAAATTGTCCATAGTTTCATTCCAGGGGTGAGTTCAATTCCCTGAGGTATCTTTCGTCTTCTGGTTGAGGATTTTTCCTGCTTTAGAGTTTTTCCTTTATCCCCATAGATTTTACATTCTAGTGTTGGCTGGGTCACTAAGCTGACATCCATAACTTTGTCCTTCAAATTGGCAGTCCCTTGCCAAATGACCTATCTGACCACAGTTAAAGCATGTGGAAGAGACTGTGGCCTGAGTTCTAGATACAGAAGATGAGCTATCTGCCTCTGAGGAATGCTTCTGGGTCCTTCAAACTCTGTGCTTCACCAAGGAGTTTGTGTAGGCTCTCTTTCTAGACTCATTATCGCATCGGGCATTGATTGTGCCTGGTGGAAGGCATCTGTCAATTCTAAGTCTTTTTCCAAAGTAATCTCTGAATGTCAGCAGACCCAATTCCACATGGACGGGTCAAGCCTGACTTAGAATTGTTCCAGAAGCACATGCTGGCGAATTTGTGGCCAGTCTTTTCCTCTGGTTGTAACTACTTCCAGCCAGCAACCTTCAAGCAATGAAACAGGTTTCCGGGGCTCTCCCCAAGCTGCAGGACCCTGCAAGAACTGCTGCTGGTATGTTTCTGAATTGTACCCAGCTCTTTCCAGGATACTTGCCTTGACTTCCATATTGGTAGCCCTCCCATCTGGGTTGGTTACTTGGAAAGCCACTTGAATCCTGCCCATGAGCAAGTTAGCCAACTGGCTTCAGGCCAAGCTGACAGGCTGGCTGTCCTCTCAAAGTTTTTCAGGAAGAGCTCCGGGTCCTCGCCTGCCTTCCTTTTAAACAGGTTATGAAGTAACAGATTTGCATGGGGTATCCTGGTCACAATGGTCTGCACAGCCTGTGCTACCTGTGTTAGTACTGTGTTTTGCTGTATAAGTTGTTCTCACCGTGCCTGCTGCTGGTGAATTTGAGCTGGTTTGGCATTCTGCAATTGTTGGTGTCCTGTCCATCCCTGACTCACTGCTTGACCCCTGACTGCACAGGTAGAGCTACCCCCCTTGGCCTGTTGTATCTTCAGCTGGGTGAATGGAATTGGGAGGTCCCAGGAGAAAAGGGAAAAACAAACTGTAGGGTTTTGTTTTCTTCTCTGCTGCAGCTGTGAGATCTTGCCTGAGCTCCCTGCTTAGGCAAGAGAGCCCACGCTGGCACCCTATGTGATGCTGAGCGGTCAGGACAAGCCAGATGACAGACTCCAGGCTGGACCATGGCAAAAAAATCTTTAGGTTTTTTTTTTGGTGAACAATAATAAACAAAACAACCTAGCTGGTTTGTGCAGTTCAACAAAACAATTGTAACAAAGTTCATTATCCTGAAATTTCCATCTCTCTTTGGGGCCTCCCTCATTCCTCAGGCCCTGGCCTCTTATCCCTGCTTGCAGTGATCTACCCTAGCCCAAAATCCCTTACTGGGTTGGGAGTTAAGGAGGGCCGGTACAGAATCAGATAGCTGTAGCCGGTCCTTTAAGGTGTTCTTATGTGCTCCCTCATACATGGACACAATGCATATTGATCTCTATGGAGATATCTGGTCTGATAATGGAATTCTGAACTAATATTGATAGCATTCTTTGGCCCATGTTATAGTCACTGAATACTATGGTTCTGAACATTATTTTTACTTTGTAAGTACAAAATGTGATTTTTAGCCTGCAATTTCTTATAAAATTCAAAATGTGGGAATGTGAAATAAAATAACAGGGGAGCCTAAGTGGTGTAAATTCTAATACAATAAAGGTTTGGTTTTAAAAATTATAGTAGTGTTCACCTTAGATTAACATAAAAAAATAGTCTAGAATGTTTTTGATGTTGATTATTTTAATGACTTTTGTCCTTGTCTGTCTTGAAAATGACTTAATCATTTTTCTGAAATCTGGCACAGTGACAATGACTGGGAGTGATACCATATGTGCTCATTTTCTTTGCAAACCCATGAATAAAATTATGATTTAACTCAGAAATGGCATCAGGCCCATAAGTTCTATGGTACCTTTGAGCCACAATCCATAACAAATACAGATTTTTGATATTTATTTTATCTTCTTGGATAGGTTCCAGATGAATGATTGCCTCCATTTAGAAATATTGAAATAGAGAACATGCCAAATTAAGATTATATAGCCTATCCTATCTCACTCTCCACAACTACTGCTCAGATTTATAGTCCTTTACAATCCCTCAGAGATTCTCTGTGCTTATTCCATGTTTTCTTGAATTCTGATACGATCCCTGTCTCCATCAAGTCCACAAGAAAGCTGTTCCATGCATCCATCACTCTTTCTGCATGCTGGCCATCCGATACCAGTACTCAAAATGGCGCCGATGAGGGCAAAGGCGATCGGCACCATTTTGAATACTGGCAGCAGATCGCCTTTGCCCTCACTATGTCACAGGGGCCGACCGTCGGTACCTGTGACATAGTGAGGGCAAAGGCGATCGGCGCCATTTTGAGTACTGGTATCGGATGGCCGGCTTGCAGGAGGTCGCTCCCGGACCCCTGCTGGACTTTTGGCAAGTTTTGTGGGGGTCAGGAGGCCCCCCAAGCTGGCCAAAAATCCCTGGGGGTCGAATGGGGTCCCGGAGCGACCTCCTGCACTCCAGCCGTCTGATGCCAGTACTCAAAATGGCGCCAATAGCCTTTGCCCATACTATGTCACAGGGGCTACCAGTGCCATTGGTCAGCCCCTGTCACATGGTAGGAGCACAAGATGGTGCCGATGACCATGTGACAGGGGCTGACCTATGGCACCGGTAGCCCCTGTGACAAAGGCTATCGGCGCCATGATGAAACCAGCACCGAGGGTGTGAGAGTGCAGGGGATGGTTTCTGGACTCCCCGCTGGACCACCAGGGAGTTTTGGTAAGTCTTGGGGGGGTCAGGAGGGTGGGGGGTTGTAGTTAATTTTAATTTTAGCTGGGACACGAATCGAAATCGCCGTATTAACGCATCGGGGTGCCATACAGCCGAATGCAACGTATCTGCTCCCCGATGAATCCGAATCACGAATGCAACATATGGCGTCCCTCTGCACATCCCTAGTGGGCGGTGAGTGTAGCCGGCCACAGGGCCTCATGGCCGGTTGCCATAACAAGGATATAAAATGGATGGACTCTGTCCAGAGGTTGGCTATTACAATGGTCAGTGGTTTTCATTCTAAAGCATATGGGACAGACTGAAAGATCTAAAAATATATATCCTAGAGGAAGGACTAGATAGGGGCAATACAATTTAATACCTTCTCGGTTTCCATACCCAGGAGGAGAGCCTCTTTCAATAGAAAAGGGGCTCTAGAATAAAGAAGGGGTCATGGGATGATGGTGAAAGTGGTAGACTCAGGAGAAATCTTAGGAAACATTTCTTTACAGAAAGGGTAGTTGAACCCTCTGTGGAAAAGCCTCCCAGTAGAGGTGGTGGAGAATTCAAGAAAACATGGGATAAATACAGGGGATCTTTGAGGGAGTGATGGGAATTATAAAGCTATAAGGCAGACTAGATAGGCTATATTGTCTTTATATGCCAACACGTTTCTCTATTTCTGTGTTTTGAATTTGGGATTATCAATATGAGGCAGAAAATCCTATATTCACTTGCCCATCTAACAACATTTATCCATGTACATAGCAACCAGCTATTCCCTAATATTCAGATGTAGTCAGTTATGTTTTGGGTTGTTTGAAAAATCCTACTCTTTTATAGCCGCTTGCATTTAGCTGGCTTTATTGGTGATTGCCAGCTTACTGAATATGAGCCTCCTAGTACTTTCTTTTTTGTACCCATAGACTTTTGCACCAGATCTTTACGCAGGTAGATTTTGTAAAGAAAATAAGGTGCATCGATTTGAAAATACAATCTAGTTGCCTTATTTTCTGCTATTGATCAAATTTGCCCCAGGAATTTCTTGCCCAAATGAGGGTAAATTATGTGTGATGTGGAACACTGTGCCTACTTTTAGCCAGAGACAGGAAGAGCAATTTTCAGCCAGAAAGCATAAATGGCTTTGAAAATGTAACACATTCTATACCAGTGGGCTAATGCTATATGAATTTTGCCTATTATGGGAGATGCCTCACCAATTAGCCTTTCATATCTGGTAAGTCCTCCATAAAGCTCTCTAATATAGCATCAGAGAACTTGACTTTTCACTTTTTTTTCCAAGTACTCCTTTCTCTTCCTGGTGAAACTACTACTATTGTTGTTTATCATTTCTAAAGCACTACTAGAGCTGCAGTGCTATATAGACACACACACAAAGGGCAACCCTTGCTCAATGGAACTTACAATCTAGTCAAGACAAAAATGCATGACAAACAAGAGCCTGTGGGAAGTATGTTTATTGTAGAGAATTACTCAGTGTTTAAAAGAAGCTTCAAAAGGTGAGTTTTTAAACTGGATTTGAATACAGCCAGAGAGGGTACACGATGCATGGACTCAGGAAGTCTATTTCAGGCACATGGTAGAAAGCACAGAATCGGGAGTTGAGAGTGAAGGAGAAGGGTACAGCTATGAGCAATTTGCTTTCACAAAGAAGGGTTTAGGGAGAGAGAAGAGATATAGGAAATGAGGAGTTGCAGATTGAATACATTTATAGGTGAGTAAAATAATCTTGAACTATGTGTGTAAGTGAGGTGAAGAGATTGATGAGTGTTTTAGTAGTATTCTCGGAAAGGAAGGGATAGATTCTAATAACGTTATAGAGGAAGAGCTGACAAACTGGAGGTGTTTAGAATATACATAGAGAAGGAGAAAGAGGCATCAAAGATGACCAGGTTACAGGAAAAGAGATCCAAGAAGATAAAAGTGTCATCCACAAAGATGGAGAAAGAGGCATCAAAGATGACCAAGTTACAGGAAAAGAGATCCAAGAAGATAAAAGTGTCATCCACAAAGATAGAAAAAGTGGAAAGAGGAGAAGTAGGTTTTGGGATGAAAATAAGGTTTCTCTTGGCCATGTTAAGCTGGTAGCAGGCCATCCAAGAGGCAATGTCAGTAAAGCAGACTGAAATTTGAAACTAAATTTATGCTGGAATTTATAGTGTAGAGAAAATGATACTGAAAGCCATGAGAAGAAGGGAATGATGAATAAAATGGAGGATGTTATAATTAATGCCTCTGTATCATTCTATGGTGAGAACGCACCTTGAATACTTTGTACAATTCTGGTCATCACATCTCAAGAAAGATATAGTTGTGATGGAGAAGGTACAGAGAAGGGCGACCAAAATGATAAAGGGGATGGAACAGCTCCCCTATGAGGAAAGAGGTTAGGGCTGTTCAGCTTGGAGAAGAGATGGCTGAGGGGGGTTATGATTAGGGATGTGAATCGTTTTTTGACGATTTAAAATATCATCCGATATATTTTAAATCGTCAAAAATCGTTAGGGCCACGATACAATACCAATTCCCCCGATTTATCGTTAAAAAATCGTAAATCGGGGGAAGGGGGAGGGCAGGAAAACCGGCACACTAAAACCCCCTAAAACCCACCCCCGACCCTTTAAATTAAATCCCCCACCCTCCCGAACCCCCCCCCAAATGCTTTAAATTACCTGGGGATCCAGCAGTGGTCTAGAACGGTGGTGGTCTGGAACGGCCCCCTCAATTGAATCCTTTTGTCTTCAGCCGGTGCCATTTTGCAAAATGGCCGCCGCAAAATGGCGGCGGCCATAGACAAAAATGATTCGACGCAGGAGGTCGTTCCGGACCCCCGCTGGACTTTTGGCAAGTCTTGTGGGGGTCAGGAGGCCCCCCCAAGCTGGCCAAAAGTTTCTGGGAGTCCAGCGGGGTTCAGGAAGCGATTTCTTGCCGCGAATCGTTTTCCGTACGGAAAATGGCGCCGGCAGGAGATCGACTGCAGGAGGTCATTCAGCGGCGGTCCGGAACCCCCGCTGAACGACCTCCTGCAGTCGATCTCCTGCCGGCGCCATTTTCCGTACGGAAAACGATTCGCGGCAAGAAATCGCTTCCTGAACCCCGCTGGACTCCCAGAAACTTTTGGCCAGCTTGGGGGGGCCTCCTGACCCCCACAAGACTTGCCAAAAGTCCAGCGGGGATCCGGAACGACCTCCTGCGTCGAATCGTTTTTGTCTATGGCCGCCGCAATTTTGCGGCGGCCATTTTGCAAAATGGCGCCGGCTGAAGACAAAAGGATTCAATTGAGGGGGCCGTTCCGGACCGCCGCCGTTCTGGACCACAGCTGGATCCCCAGGTAATTTAAAGCATTTGGGGGGGGGTTCGGGAGGGTGGGGGATTTAATTTAAAGGGTCGGGGGTGGGTTTTAGGGGGTTGGCTCACGATTTTAACGATTTTTCACGATATTTTTAAAACCCAAACGGCAACAATACGATTCCCTCCCCCTCCCAGCCGAAATCGATCGTTAAGACGATCGAGGACACGATTCACATCTCTAGTTATGATATAGGTCTTTAAAATCATGAGAGGTCTAGAATGGGTATATGTGAATCAATTATTTACTCTTTCGGATAATAGAAGGACTAAGGGCACCCCATGAAGTCAGCATGTAGCACATTTAAAACTAATTGGAGAAAATTCTTTTTCACTCAACGCACAATTAAATTCTGGAATTTGTTGCCAGGTGATATGGTTAGTACAGTTAGTGTAGCTGGGTTTAAGAAAGGTTTGGATACATTTTTGGAGGAGAAGTCCATTACCTGCTATTAATCAAGTTGACTTAGAAAATAGTCACTGCTACTGCTAGCATCAGTAGCGTGGGATCTATTTAGTTTTTGGGTACTTGCCAGGTACTTGTAGCCTAGATTGACCACTGTAGGAAATAGGATACTGGGTTTGAGGGACCCTTGGTCTGACCCAGTATGTCATATGTTCTTAAATCAGAGCAGCAAGGGAAGACATGTAGATAGAAAAGATGAGAAAGACCAATTTAGAGCCTTGAGTCACACCAACCAATAGTGGAATAGAGGTGTAGGAAGAATTACCAGAAGAAACAGAAAAAGGAGAAGTAAGAACACCAGGATAAAGTAGATTCCCAGAATCTCATTATTGAGTCAAGAGGTAGACAGTGATCAACTGTTTTAAAAGTAGCAGATAGGTCAAGGTGGATCAGGATCGAGTAAAGGCCCCTAGCCACAAAGAGGTCACTGAAGACTTTGACAAGAACAGTTTCTGTGGATGTAGACTGCCAGACTGCAGCAAATCTAGAATTGCTTGAGATAAAAGAATTATTGGGCTCAATATTCAGAGCTACTCAACTGGTTAAGTTTGGACTGTTTGAATATTTGGCCATAGTCTTCTGCTGCCACTTAGCCAGCTACCCTTTTATCTAGCTAATAAGTTAGTTAAGTAATTTTGCAGGATAGGGTGGGCTGGGGCTGGTCTAACTTAGGCCTGGATTCATCATTCCTCGCAGAATGGGAGGCGGGGGGTGAAGGGGGTGGTAGGCCTGTGAAAGCCTGCAGCCTTCGTACCACGGCGGAGCGCCAGCTGCCGGCTTTTGCACCGAATAGCACCACCGTGAAAGGTGGTGCTATTCGGTGCGCTACTGCTGACGATAATGTTAGTAACATTATCACCGGCAGCAAAGACACCACCAACTCTGCCCCTCCCCGCCCCGACTCCTCCCCTCCCCCTAATTTGCATTATATCACATGCAAAAATGACCCCCTTAGTTGGATAAATGCTGATATTCAGTGTAGGAATGCTATTTAGCTGTTCTAAAGTTAGTTGGATAAACATATTTGAATAAATATAAGATAGCTGCAGCTCTGAATATCTCAGCCAAGTTAGCTGGACACATTTATTTGCCTAACCTGTGCATCTGGATAGCAGCTGAAAACTCATACAGCTGGATAGCAGCTGAATTTTGGCCTCATAATGCTTGCGTGACCTGGATTTGTTAATAGACACCCATTATGTCTGCGCCTAGGGTGGCAAACATTTAGAAGCAGCAGGCTAGCTAAAATTTGCTGCTGGCTTCCAGCTCTGCTGAATCTCATTCAGCACAGAACAGCTTTCTGCTACCCTGTAACAGATTGTTACAGGAGGTGAGGCAAGGGAGGGATGTGTGAAAGCACCAAAAGTGCCCAGGGGTAACAAAATCCTATATCTGTTCCATAGATATGCTTGCTGAATACACACACACACACACAGTTTTTAATCAACTTTCTAATTTTTTAGTTCAAATTTCTCCTGTCTGTACTATCAAATTTTTCTCCCCTATATACTGTTTTTCTATAGAAAGCTATGTTGATACAGAATGACACTGACAGATTGTTTTGCACATGCAGCTTTCAAATGCTAATTAGAAGAATGTGTTTGATCTCAATATTTGAATAGGATGAATTCTAATAAATTAGGTGTGATGACAATGCAGTGTTGAGATGCTGCAGTATTTCTATATATGCCTGATATATTATTCTGTATCTGCCAACTATAATAAATCATCTACAATAAATCTTCTTCATCTCCAATACTCGCTGCTTTAATTTATCACCAAGAAAATCTTTATTCTAGTTGCGGTTTAGATTTATCTTAGCATTGTATCTTCATTATTGAAATCATGAAATTTAAAATGTCAGCTATTAATTGTGGGATGGTAACTGCTTGTTGGAGCCATGATGTGTTGAGCCATGGCATAGGTTACTCCTTTAATGCTTCCATAATAAATTTGAGCCACCAGTACTATCATTATTTGATTAGCCATTTATGGTTGCATCTTCTTTAGTAAAGTGGTCTGTCTTTTTATAGCTTGCTGCATTTCTCTGAAGAATCCAAAGCCCTACAGTATCGACTATCGAGAAGATTCTTTTCAAAATCATATTGCACATGCTATGACCCTGCCTAGAATTGCAGTCTCATAGTTTAGTGATATTGTTAAGCTTACGCTTCAAGTGCAGCACTTAATTCTCCTTCTCTAGATAAGGGCATTCATTCTTGTATTCCTTTATACAGTATCTGAGCCATCATAAATTTGCTTGGCATTTAAAGAATGTGAATGAGCATAATAAATAGAAGCAAAAACAGATGGGACTACAGAGAACCACCTGCTCAATCAATGCTTATTGACTTGTATTGTGGATAATAAACTCATATGACAAATGGAAACAAATTAGATCAGCGATGATGACACATAAATATAGGATATGCCTTGGCAGTTTTTCCATAGTAACTATTCATTTAGAGGTGAATTTTCAAAACATTACGCACATAAAAATGAGCATATATATGCATAAGTAGCATCTACTTATGTATTCCATATTTTATAAAAGTTTAAAATACATATGTATTTTCACTTTCACGTGCACATATACAAACGATAAAAGGGTGGTCTAGGGGCATTCTTGGATGGAACAATACTTACTCATGTAAGTTGCTATTTTAAAAGATGTTGATGTGCATATATTTGCTAACTTACTCATGTATTTTTACACCTGTTAATTTTCTATCATAAATTATATTAAACATGCTTATTGTGGAGTACTGACTGGGTGGGAGATCTAGATAAACTGGGGGGAGTTCATGCTGAAGAACCATGAAGCTCTTCATGATTTGGAGAAGAACCCAGGGCTGAAGTAAGTTTAGAAACAAAAGAAGAAAAAAAGGTAGGGGGAAAGGGCAGGGGAGGTAGGGGAAGGGAAGGGAAGGTAGGGTGGGGGGGTAGGGAAGTTCCTTCTGAGGCTGTTCCGATTTTGGAGCAGCCTGGGAGGGAACAGGAGAATGCAGCATGGCTCAGAGTGTGCTCAGTGTGTGCAAGCTGTACAATTGTGCACCCCTTGCGCGCGCCAACCCCGGATTTTATAACATGCATGTGCCTGCGTGTGCATGTTATAAAATTGGGCGTATATGTGTGCGTGCCGGGTAGCACACGCACATGTACGCCCACGTGCTCCTTTTTAAAATCTACCCCAAAGTCTACCTGACTAATAATTATATATGGACTTGTCCTTAAAAACATGTTCAAACCTTTGTTAAACTCAGTTGTACTATTATCCTAAATCACATTTTCTGGAAATTTGTTCCAAAGCTTAATTGTGCATTTTCTGAAACATTGCTTTCTTAAATTTGTTTTAAATCTGCTTCTTTTTATTTTCATGGACTCCTGTTGTACCTAGTACTATTTGATAGTGTAACTATTGTAGATGTTACCTATTAACCTGTTTTATACTGCATATAATTTTATAAACCTCAATCATATCCCCTTTAAGTCTTCTCTTCTACAAGCTGAATTGCTCTAACCTTTCTTCAGAAGGAAGTTGATCCATCCCTGCAATCATTTTTATTGCCTTTCTTGATGCTTTTTCTAGTCATGTTTTATATCTTTTTTTGAAGTTCAGCAAATAGAATTGCATTCAAAGACCTAGATTCATCAAAATGGACTAAATTTTGCATGAATAACAACCATGATAATGAGAGAGAGAGAGAAAGAAACTCTAAAGTAGTCAACTACTATTTATACCACCATAGGACGGCAAGCTAGTAAGTCAAAGTGAGATTTTGGTGGTGGTCTAGTGCTCTGGGGCCAGTTTTACATGCATAGTGAGTTGTATGAATAGCACAGTACATATCAGTGAAGATTTGATGTGATTTTGAGTGAGGAAAGTCACTCAAGGATGAGATTTCTACAATGTTCTCTCGCCCTAGCTTGATGGACTCTATTTCTTATTTCTGGATCCCTGATGGGAGGGATCCACTTGAAGCAAACAGCTCCCTTTGCTTCAAACAGAAAGGAAGGGCAGTCAAAACTTCCTTCTGGATCTTGAAATCAAAAAGACAATCTGTTGTGATGATGTTCATCCACCTTTTTTTAAAGATTACTGTAAACCTTTCTGATGGTGAAACCGAATGACGGTATACAAAACACGATAAATAAATAAATAAAATAAATAAATAAATTATGTTTTCCAAACAGAATTTAACACGGAGTTCAGGGGCAGATCTTCCATATCCTGGGCATCCCAGACACAGGGTTCCCCATGCTTTGAGTCAAAAAAAGGACCATGTATTCAGCGAGGTTCTAACCACTTAAAATCGTACATGCCAAAAAATAGACCTAACTAGTGAGTGGACTGGTCAGGACCATCAAGCAGGGCTTGCCTAGCTCCTCTGAATGGGTCTGAAAAAAACAACTCAAGGAAAACTCCTCTCTGCCTCCTAACTCTCAGCAAACCTAAAGGGACGGCCTCTTGAGCACTCTGCAGGGAGCTGCTAAATAGATTCTCAGGGGACGGCCATTTCAGACCCCTCAAAAAGAGGGGCTGCATTTGAATGGTAACCTCCCCCTCACACCTACCTGCACTCTTACCAGCTGAACGAAAGGCTCTCCCAGGTCTTAATGGGGATGTAACCATAGGGTCTGTCACATTAGTATTATTTGAAAGGAAACATAACAGTCTATTATTTACCCATTCTACCCAACTCATGATTTTATTAATTTAATTTCCATCATAATCCCTTCTCAAACATCTGTTTTCACAGCTGAAGAGCCCTAACCTGCATAGCCTCTCAACATAGGGGAGCCTTTTCATTCCCTTTATCATTTTTGCCACCCACCTCTGCATCTTTTCTAATTATGCTATGTAATATTTGAGATGGGGTAACCGGAACGACACATTATGCTCAACGTGCAGACACCCATGGATCATTACAGAGATAATATGATATTTCGGTTTTATTTTCCATTGCATTTTAGATCATCTCTAACATTCTATTTGCT
This sequence comes from Rhinatrema bivittatum, assembly GCF_901001135.1. NCBI lineage: Eukaryota > Metazoa > Chordata > Amphibia > Gymnophiona > Rhinatrematidae > Rhinatrema > Rhinatrema bivittatum. The sequence continues at coordinate 89,774,791 of NC_042615.1, forward strand.
TTTTTGACTACCACCAGACACCGAGTTAAGGATTTCACAGGGACTCCAAGACCCTTTTCCCTGACTGGTGGCTCCTGATATAGAACCCAGCACTGTGAGTGTGTTTACCTCTAGGTAGGCCCTGCCCTGTTCAGGTTCCTGCACACAGGGGGAGGTTCATGGTTAAGGACAGCCCCCTTAACCTGCCAGGGTTCCTGCACAAGGGGAAAGAAGTCTCTAAAGGATCTTAGGATTGTTCCTTGATGGGGGCTCTTCTGTGTTGTTTAGAAATATAAGTTTTGCTGGCACTGCATGGCAGGTAAAGTCCAAAAACTGACACACTAACATCTAAAATTATAAGCACTATGGAAGCCCAAACATAATTATTTTGTTGGGCAGAGGAGAGTCATTTTCAGCAAAGCCATTATAGCAAGATAAATCACTATCTACCTGAATAAATGACTGAAAATTGTCCTTGAAATGGCACACATACCACTTGCACTAGATAAAAAGTAATTATTGCTGCTTAATGTTTGACAGGTTGAAATCAATATTTGCAGCCAACAAATTAAGAGTTGTATTGCATGTTGACAAATGGATTTCCTTTATTATAATAAAATACATTTCAAACAACAAAGTCAAATAGTTGTCTGGCTTAAAATGGATTTACCATTTGAAATGGCAGTAGAGCTTTATGCTACTTTTTATTTGTGTTTCAACACTGGCTATTCATTTACAGTAATTGATACAGTGTTGTGTGCTACAACATGGCTTATGGTGCCTGCTGACCCCCACAATGCAATTCCAGTTATCCCACTGCAAAGTTCAGTCTTCTATATTTTATATTGCATAGATTCTGGATATTTCAGTTCTCTGCTGGCCAAAAGGCTAGATCTACTGTAATTTACAGATATGGCATTAGACCTATGAACTTCAAGCCATTATTCATGTCCATTTTTTGAGTTATGTTATTTTTTATTGTCTGTGCTGCAGGACAGTTATGGATGCCATCCAGGTATTCCTATATTTAACTACCCAGCTAGGTCTTTTTGATATAATAAAATTCAAAGTGAAATAGAGACAAAATATAAGTGTTTTAAGCTTCTTTATGGTTGCAGTTTATCAGAAAATAAAATCCAAGACAACAGCTTGAATAGCTCTGGGTAACAAAATGTATATTCTTTTTGACTTATTATAAAATAATAGTTTCAAATAAAATGGTATAATAATTGTTAGTGAATATGATTACAAGATTGGAGAGTATAAACCTGGTGCGGCAGGAAAGGATCCTGTACCCAGCACCTGCTCTCCAGGTGGTGCATTGCCCTTTTGCACCGAGGATGTGTCTCCCAGGGCTACTACCCAGGAGGGAAGGGTTAGGTCAGACATCATAGTTGGTGATTCGATTATTAGGAAACTAGACAGCTGGGTGGGTGGTGGGCGGGAGGATCGCCTGGTAACATGCCTACCTGGTGCGAAGTTGGCGGACTTCATGCGTCACCTAGATAGGATTTTAGACAGTGCTGGGGAGGAGCCGCCTGTCGTGGTACATGTGGGCACCAACGACAAGGTAAAATGTGGGAGGGAGGTTCTGGAAGCCAAATGTAGGCTCTTAGGGGGTAATTTTATCAAATTACTTTATGGCATTTTCACAAGCGAAAAACGCCTTTATAGCATGCGAAAACACCATAACTCATGGTGCGATGCAAATTTGGAAAAGGGGAGGTCCACCTAGTTACTCAAGGTGAGGTTTAAGTAGTAGTGTAGGGGTTAGGGGTCACTTTGACATTCAAAGTGAGATGTATGAACAGAACAGTATACCCTTGTGAAGATTTCATATCCTTTGGAGTGAGGAAACTCACACAATGAGATTTGTACAATGTTCTCTCAACCTAGCTTGATGGACTCTTTACCAGGGTAACTAGAATGGCGTTATAGCTAGGCTCTCGCTCTCTCTCTCTCTCTCCATCTTTCCCCCCAGTGGTTGTTGGTAGGAATTGCAACAATTGTGGTACTTAAGAACATAAGAACATAAGAACATAAGAAAATGCCATACTGGGTCAGACCAAGGGTCCATCAAGCCCAGCATCCTGTTTCCAACAGTGGCCAATCCAGGCCATAAGAACCTGGCAAGTACCCAAAAACTAAGTCTATTCCATGTAACCATTGCTAATGGCAGTGGCTATTCTCTAAGTGAACTTAATAGCAGGTAATGGACTTCTCCTCCAAGAACTTATCCAATCCTTTTTTAAACACAGCTATACTAACTGCACGAACCACATTCTCTGGCAACAAATTCCAGAGTTTAATTGTGCGTTGAGTAAAAAAGAACTTTCTCCGATTAGTTTTAAATGTGCCCCATGCTAACTTCATGGAGTGTCCCCTAGACCTTCTACTATCCGAAAGAGTAAATAACCGATTCACATCTACCCGTTCTAGACCTCTCATGATTTTAAACACCTCTATCATATCCCCCCTCAGTTGTCTCTTCTCCAAGCTGAGAAGTCCTAACCTCTTTAGTCTTTCCTCATAGGGGAGTTGTTCCATTCCCCTTATCATTTTGGTAGCCCTTCTCTGTACCTTCTCCATCGCAATTATATCTTTTTTGAGATGCGGCGACCAGAATTGTACACAGTATTCAAGGTGCGGTCTCACCATGGAGCGATACAGAGGCATTATGACATTTTCCGTTTTATTCATCATTCCTTTTCTAATAATTCCCAACATTCTGTTTGCTTTTTTGACTGCCGCAGCACACTGAACCGATGATTTCAATGTGTTATCCACTATGACACCTAGATCTCTTTCTTGGGTTGTAGCACCTAATATGGAACCCAACATCGTGTAATTATAGCATGGGTTATTTTTCCCTATATGCATCACCTTGCACTTATCCACATTAAATTTCATCTGCCATTTGGATGCCCAATTTTCCAGTCTCACAAGGTCTTCCTGCAATTTATCACAATCTGCTTGTGATTTAACTACTCTGCACAATTTTGTGTCATCTGCAAATTTGATTATCTCACTCGTCGTATTTCTTTCCAGATCATTTATAAATATATTGAACAGTAAGGGTCCCAATACAGATCCCTGAGGCACTCCACTGTCCACTCCCTTCCACTGAGAAAATTGCCCATTTAATCCTACTCTCTGTTTCCTGTCTTTTAGCGCAATCCTGTCTTTTAGCGCAATCCTACTCTCTGTTTCCTGTCTTTTAGCGCAAAGTGCAAAAATATTATCGCATTCTGTGGTAATACCTATGCGAAGTGCTAAGATAGCACACTTTTTGATATAGGCTATTACCATAAAACACATCCCTTTTCCTATCGCATGTGATATTTAGTGCATTTTGATAAATCTAGGCCTTAGGTAGAAAGCTGAAATCCAGAACCTCCAGGGTAGAATTCTCTGAAATGCTTCCTGTTCCATGTGCAGGACCCCAGAGGCAGGCAGGGCTCCGGAGTCTCAATATGTGGATAAGATGATGGTGCAAGGAAGAGGGATTCAATTATGTAAAGAACTGGGGAACCTTTTGGGGAAGGGGGAGTCTTTTCTGAAGAGATGGGCTCCACTTAACCAGGGTGGAACCAGATTGTTGGCGCTAACCTTTAAAAAGGAGGTAGAGCAGCTTTAAGCTAGAACATATGGGAAAACCAACAGTTGCTCAGCAGCGCATGGTTCAGAGAGAGGTATCTTCAAAGGATACAAATGATGCATTAGAATTAGGGCATCCCGACAGTGAGGTTCCAATAATATAAAAGTAGTCCAAGTGCCTGTAACTAAAAACTCACCTGAGCTAAAATATTCCAATTTATTCCTATCAATTAAAAAGCAGAATAAAAATACAAACAAAAAGCACACTTTGAAATGTTTGTATGCTAATGCCAGAAGTCTAAGAAGTAAGATGAGAGAATTAGAATGTATAGCAGTGAATGATGATATAGACTTAATTGGCATCTCAGAGACATGGTAGAAGGAGGATAACCAATAGGACAGTGCTATACCAGGGTACAAATTATATCGCAATGACATCTGGAAGGCGAGGTGACACTTTATGTCCAGGATGGCATAGAGTCCAACAGGATAAAGATCCTGCATGAGACTAAATGCACAATCAAATCTTTATGGGTAGAAATCCCTTGTGTGTTGGGGAAGAGTATAGTGATAGAGTATACTAACATCCACCTGGCCAAGATGGTGAGATGGACAGTGAAATGCTAAGAGAAATTAGGGAAGCTAACCAAATTGGTAGGGCAGTAAAAATGGGAGATTACAATTTCCCCAATAGTGACTGGGTAAATGTAACATCGGGGCATGCTAGAGAGATAAAGTTCCTGAATGGAATAAATGACAATTTTATTAAGCAATTGGTTCAGGAACCAATGAGAGAGGGAGCAATTTTGGATCTAATTCTCAGTGGAGCACAGGATATGGTGAGAGAGATAACAGTGGTGGGGTATCTTGGCAATAGTGATCATAATATGATCAAATTTGAATTAATGATTTGAAGAGGGACAGTAAGCAAATTCACAGCTCTAGTGCTATACTTTCAAAAGGGAAACTTTGATAAAATGAGAAAAATAGAAAAAAACAAAGAGGAGCTACAAAGGTAAAATGTGTGCAAGAGGCATGGACATTGTTAAAAAATACCATCCCAGAAGCACAGTCCAATGTATTCCACACATTAAGAAAGGTGGAAGGAAGGCAAAACGATTACCAGCATGGTTAAAAGGTGAGGTGAAAGAGGCTATTTTAGCGAAAAGATCTTCATCAAAAAATTGGAAGAGGGATCCAATAGAAGAAAACAGGATAAAGTATAAGTGTTGGCAATGTTCCTTTGTGGATTACAAACTGGTTAAAAGAAAGGAAACAGAGAGTAGGATTAAATGGACAATTTTCTCAGTGGTGGGGGGTGGGCAATGAAGTGGCTCAGGGATTTGTACTGGGATGCATGCTTTTCAATATATTTATAAATGATCTGGAAATGAATATGATGATTGAGGTAATCAGATTTGCAGATGATACAAACTTATTCAGAGTAATTAAATCACAAGCGAATTGTGATAAATTGCAGGAGGACCTTGTGAGACTAGAAAATTGGGCATCCAAATTGTAGATGAAATTTAATGAGGATAAGTGCAAGGTGATGCATATAGGGAAAAATAACCCATGCTATAGTTACACGATGTTAGGTTCCATATTAGGAGCTACCACCCAGGAAAGAGATTTAGGCATCATAGTGGATAACACATTGAAATCGTTGGCTCAGTGTGCTGCGGCAGCCAAAAAAAGCAAACAGAATGTTGGGAATTATTAGAAAGGGCATGGTGAATAAAACGGAAGATGTCACAATGCCTCTGTATCTCTCTATGGTTAGACCGTACCTTGAATACCGTGTATAATTCTGGTCGCCACATCTCAAAAATTGTATAGTTGCGATGGAGAAGGTACGGAGAAGGGTTATCAAAATGATAAAGGGGATGGAACAGCTCCCCTATGAGGAAAGACTAAAGAGGTTCAGACTGTTTATCTTGGAGAAGAGACAGCTGTGGGAGGATATGATAGAGGTGTTTAAAATCATGAGAGGTCTAGAACTGGTAAATGTGAATCAGTTATTTACTCTTTCAGATAATAGGAGGACTGGGGGCACTCTATGAAGTTAGCTAGCACATTTAAAACATCGGAGAAAGTTCTTTTTCACTCAAAGCACAATTAAACTCTGGAATTTGTTGCCAGGGGATGTGGTTAGTGCAGTTAGTGTAGCTGTGTTTAAAAAAGAGTTGGATAAGTTCTTGGAGGAGAAGTCCATTACCTGCTACTAATCAAGCTGACTTAGAAAATAGCCACTGCTATTACTAGCAACAGTAACATGGAATAGACTTAGTTTTTGGGTACTTGCCAGGTACTTATAGTCTGGATTGGCCACTGTTGGAAACAGGATGCTGGGCTTGATGGACCCTTGGTCTCACCCAGTATGGCATGTTCTTATGTTTTTATGTTCAAATAAAAGTCAGCAAACAAGCTGTTGATTTCCTTTTTATTGATATTGAATCCTCAACTGGTGAACCGATTAAATCATAATTGGACTGAATCACAATGAACTCCAACTAACAGAGCATTTTCATATTCTAAACTAATAATGACCAAAAGGAAGAAGAAAAACACTTTGACATTAATGAGATTAGAAATAACCATGATGCAATTATGAAGTGAATCTGGAAAAGAGGACACTCTGCCTAATAGCTACAAATTTACCTTTGGAGGTTAGGAGGTTTGACAAACAGTAGACAAATTCAGCTACTATTGATAAAGGGTTTATTAATAAAAATGGCTTGGCTATTTGGGGCTGAAAATATATGTATTCAACGTGGCCAAAAAAAAAAAATGTGGAGCCTGCAGGAAGTGGTGTCACCATAGACACTTTATTAAACTCTTTTGCTTTGCCCTGAACCCAGGGACAGGGTTCCATGCACCAGGGGTTAATAATCCATATTCACATGGAAACCTTGAACTTGAATACTTTTTCTCATGTTTTAGGAAAGGTATAACTTGTTGGGCTTCTCTTCTTTTCATGTAGATCCCATTATTTCCTATGGGAGCAAAGATGGCGTTTTTATTATGCATTCTTCATAAAAGTGAAAGGAAATTATAGGGAGATTGTGTCCATCTGACCTGGCATGCTAGGCTATCCATCGATCTGCAAACTAAACAGCAAGGCAGGCTGAGCAGCATAAAAAAGAACACATTTGGTACTTCTATGTCCTCCTAAACTTGCTTTTTTTTTTTCTCCCATGGAAATTCAGGTAAGTTGGGTTATACAACCTTGATTCCTTTTGCTTTTTCCTATTCCATTAGAAAGAAATAAAAGAACATAAGACATGCCATGCTGAGTCAGATCAAAAGTCCATTGAGCACAGCACACTGTCTCCAATAGTAGCCAATTTGGGTCACAAGTGCCTGGAAGAACTCAAAGAGTAGATGTATTCTTTATTGCTGATTCCCAGGAATAAATGATAGCTTTCCTAAATCTAGAAGGCTAATAATAGTTTATGAACTTTTTCTTCAGTAAAGGAGGTCTCAAATTGGATGGTGAGATTGTTGCTTTGCTCCTTCTGCTACAGGCTGAATTCTATACCAATGTTACTTATTCTGTTCCTTTATAGATTAAATGCTGCTTAAAAAATGATAAATATCCCCATACAGAAAAAGACACTCAAAACACGGTACGAGGTGGAAGAAAGTGTTAATTAATGGCAACATTTAAGATAAATGTGTGTATTTATATTTTAAAAAAAGTTTTATATGCAGCAAAAAAATAAAAAACAAAAAGTGAACATTGTAAGGACTGATGATTATGTATTAAGCAAAGAAGGTTGGTTGACCAGTAGTGCTTATTATGATAGACATTTACTTGTCATATTGAGAACAACTTTGTTCAGAGATGATGTATTGAAAAAAAGCAAACACCAAAATCTGTTTTTTGTTAACTTTTGTTTTGGAAAGTCAGTGACCCCCTCCAAAAGTCAATTTATAAAAACAACATTCTACAAAGGCTAATTGAAAGCCAGCAAAGTTGTAATCATAGGTCCACAGATATTGAAACTGAAATTTTTTGTTCAAATTTAATTTGCAATTAAAATATGTGTGTATGTTATTTCCCTTAATAAATTTGACTCAGTCCAATCCAATGTGTACACATTTAATGGAAACTCCACTGCTTCAGGGAATTATTCCATGTGAAAAACAAAGCAAGCCAAATGCCACACTTCCACCTTCATGTAGGCCACATTCATCACTAATGGAATGCATCAAAGATGTGAGACAAAAACAAGGACATTTAAAATAGTAGCAAGTGTGGGCATAGTCTGGGTGGAGTATTGGTGGGATATGGGCAGGCCGGGTTTGTAGCATGAATCCAACATGTAAGTATTTACATGACCAATCGCACCTCAGGGTCCCCTACCACGTAACTTTACTTCTGTTATGGACGGCATGTAAGTCATGTAACAAAAAAATATATAGCAGGGTTTTTAGAGTTGGAGGCTATAGGGTAAAAGGGAGCCAAGTTAGCTAGGGGGTTTAGGAAGTCCTTTCCTTTTACTGGGCCAAAGTGGGAACAAACTGGGGAAAGAGATAATTGCGTCGGTGTGCATAGCTGCTAAAATTCCCCTCATGCACTCGAGTTGCCAGCCATACACTCATCAATATAAAATTGTGTACACATATACTCGCATTGAGTCATTTTTATAACACATGCGCATATTTATTTATCTATCTATTTATTTATTTATTTACTTATTTATTTAAGATTCTTATATACTGACATTCCTGTATAAAATACAAATCACACTGGTTTACAGTACAACAGAACAGACGCAAGGTTGCGATACAAGGAACATTTATAGCATATGCGTATATGCTATAAAATTGCTGCATCCATGTATGTACACCGGCAAATGCACACACATATGCGCCTGCGCAAGGGTCTAAATTTAACCTCTAAATCCTTAGGCAATCATTCAATCAAGCTCCTGACTTTCATTAAGCTTCATTTATTTTAAAGTCTACCTACTTTTTTATTTTTTTTCTTCTTCTTAACTGTTATGGATCTGCTCCCCCAGAGGGGAGAAGCTAGCAATCTGTTATCGATTAGCTCCTCCCAAGGGGAGGAGTAGCAATCTGTTATGGATCTGCTTCCTCAGAGGGGAAGAGTTAGCAGACTGTTAGGAATCAGCTCCTCCAGAGGAGAGGAGTTAGCAACCTGATGTAGATCTCTTCCTCCAGAGAGGAGGAGTAGCAATCTGTTATGGAATCTGCTCCCCTGAGGAGAGTAGCCAGCAGTCCGTTGTACTCCGTAGATGGAGTTAGTGATCTGTTGTGGGTTGGCTCCCCACAGAGTGGCAGTCTGTAATGATACCGCTCTAGTAGTGTAAGGAATGAATACTTTAATGTAAATTGGTGAATCCTTGGGCCGATGGCAGATGACAGCGCCCCCAGGAGGATATCCTGAGAGGTACCACCGGCTAGGCTGGAGTATGGAGACAAATACAGATAGTTCTTTATTAGACAGGAAGTAGAACCACCAGAGGTGGCAGTAGTGAGCTGATACGCATGGAAGGGCTGAAGTTCCTCAGATACTGGAATTGTGATCTCTGGGTTGCTGAGCTGTAGAGAGAGACTATAGGTAGTGAATAGACAGAGTATGCTGGATACATAACCAGTAGTAGATGATACACTCACAATTGTAGATATCTGTAATGGCTTCTATGCAACAGAGAGTCTTCAATATATTCAGGAACAGGAGCCGTAGGTGAGTACTGGTTCCTATATGCAGTCTGGAATAAGAACTCACAATATCTGTGTATGAGATGGCTTCTGGAATAGAAGACAGTCTTTGGAGGGTTTTAGGAACATAAGCCCTCGTGGAGCGAGTACCGGTTCCTATCTGCAATCTGCAATAATAACTCACGATCTCTGTATCTACGATAACGTCTTAGACAGAAGAGAGTCTTCAGAGATTAGGAAGATAGGCCCTCGGGGAGCGAGTACCGGTTCCTATCTGTAATAGAACTCACAGTGTTCACGTCTGTGATCGCTTCCAGGCAGTAAGGAGTCTTCTGAGCAGTCAGGGACGTAGGCCCTCGAGTAGCGAGTACCGGATCCCGTCAGCAATCTGAAATCAAGAAGAGAGAGCGGGGCCCCCGAGGAGCGGGTACCCCTAGGTAAGTTTGTGGAGGCAGAGCAGCAGAGAGAAGAATTCCCCCTTGCTAACTCGATTCGTAGTTGCAAGCAAAGACCTTTTAAGTTGGAAGCGGATGATGTCACTATGGGGGGACGCCCCCGAGGTTCGCGCCCTTGCCGGTACAAACTTTGGAGCGCGCGCGTGCGTGTGCCCTTACGTTATCAGGAACATGGCGGATCTGCAGCGTCAGGCCAACCCGGGGATTCCGGGGAGAAGCTGCGAGGAGAAGCTGCAGCATCATATGTCCGGCAAACCCGAAGGGAGTCGCCACCAAGGTAGAGAGGGTGGAGCGAGGGTGAGAACAGGCACGAGCGCAACATTAACCTATTACCCTCAGAAGATAATTTTTTTGCTTCTTCCACCAAAAGCTTCATTAACCTTGGTCAAAAGGTTTTCCCACTTAGAAACATAGAAACATGATGGCAGAAAAAGACCATAGGGCCTATCCAGTCTGCTCATCTGTCCAATTAATTTAGCATTATAATTCTCATCACTTCCTTAGAGATAGGGTGTTTAGGGAGTCCTCTCCTTTACTGTGGTGAACTGGGAGCTAAATGGAAAAAAGGCCAATTGCGACGCCACATGTACCTACTAAAATTCCCCCAAATTACGTACTCATGAAGGCATTTGTGCACATACATGCATCAATATAAAATCATACACCCATGTACATATGGATATCCAATTTTATAACACATGTGCATATATGCATATATACGCATTTGTAATAAAATCAGCGTGTCCATGTGCATGAGCCAGCAAACGCACGCACTTGTACACACGTGCATGGGTTTTACATTTTGCACTTCAGTGTGCATTTTGCACTTCAGTGTGCAATGGGAGGATAGAATCATTAGCTAGTCTCCATATAAATTGTTTGGAAAATGATCATCATTGCTTCAGTCTTGACAAAATTTAATATAAGATTTCTATTTAAAACAATATTGGATCTTACTTAAGCAAGAAACCACCTTTGGAAGGACTGTAGTTCAGCAGCTGATAATGGAAAAATAATTGAATGTTATCTGCATAAATTCTTAACCAAGGGTAGGCAATCTTAGTTCTGGAGTGCCACAACTAGGTCTGGTTTTCAGGATATCCACAATGAATATGTATAAGGAATATTTGCATGTGCTGCCTTCATTTGATGCATATATATCTCCTGCATATTTATTGTTGTTGTTGTCTTGAAAACCAGACCTGTTTGTGGCATTCCAGGACTAGAATTGCCTATCCCTGTTCTAATCCCTACTGCAAGGAACATTAATAGATGACAGGCCAGAAGAAAAAAATATTGAATGGCACCACTTACAGTGATGATCCTTTGGAGATTCCAGTTTTAAGAACCTTAAATGAAGAAAACTGGAAACATAGTCATCCAAACAGAGAGAAAAGATTGAAACCAACAAACAACATGAGAACCTATTCCTTGCAACTATAATAACTGCAACAGCTGTATGTGTTTAAGAATATTGAATACAGTGGAAATGTCTAAAAAAATGTTAACACAATGGTCTAAATTTATGAATTAAGTGGCAAATAAGGAGACTAACAAAGTCTGGGTTCTGTGTTTCTAATGAAGTTGGTGTAGGATCTCTTAATCTTCTAGAAAATCTAGAAGCAGTCTGAGTACAGCACTTTCAATTAATTTATCTAAAAACAGAACACTGGAAATGGGTCAATAATTGCTAGGATTATTGACATTATGAGTGGATTTGTTTATTACAGGGCTCACCACAGTCCTTTTAAACGAGGTTGGCATACATCCTTCTTGAAGAAACTGATTTACTAATGCAATAAATATTTCAATCAAGATGAGTTTCATTGCTTTGTACATTATAGAAGAACAAGGGTCAAGTGAAGAGTATAAATCTTTCATAGAAGATAAGTAGTCAGTTTTCTGTTGTGATGAAACAGTGGAAAAAACCCCCATCTAATTAAATTAGTCGTTGAGGATTCAATACTATCATCTATAAAAGTCTCATCAAATTCTTGACTGACAGCATTTATCTTTCCCTCAAAATAATCAGCTAATGCTTGACAACTAAGAGATCAGTACCTTGTCCTGTTATCAGAGTCTTGGAGCAATTTATTCACTATGGTGAACAATTCTCTTGGCTGGTTTAAAGAGGCTTTAAAAAACAGTGCTGTTCCTGAAGTACTTGGCACCTGGGCAGGATACCTCCTTTGGTACCCCCCATATATAATTGAAAAATTTCCTAAACATCGATAAAATATTTCAAAACGGCAGACACATCAAATAATACCCAATAACTAAAACTAATAAGGATTTAAATAATCTCCTGTTCTCCATATCTGTCATCCTAAGATTGCCATAGACCTGGGGCACACATGCACACATACAATATGCTACCTGTCTCCCACACACACATATATATATGCTTGGTGAGAGACAGAGGGAGCATAGCATGAGAGACACACATACTTCCTCTGTGTGTGTCTCTCATACCTACACACACACACACACACACACACACACGCACACAGACATGATTCCTCTGTCTCTCTCACACACACTAACACACACACACACATGCTTCCTCTGTGTATGTCTCTCTCACACACTAACACACACTCACACAACCTTGTAGACAAAAAATGAACTGGAAACCACAACAAGTCAGATTCTGTTTGTAGTGCAATAGTGGAAAAGCAGAACATCACTATTCCTCAAAGCAATACAAACAGGAAATATAAATCAATCAGAAAAGTAAAACCATACTAAAAAAATAAACATATCAAAACAGCTAATGAATAGATTTACCAAACACTAATAAAGGGTTTCAAAACTGCAGACACATGGCATCCAATAATTAAAATTAACAAGGATAAATCTCCTGTTCTCCATACCTGGGAACTTTATTTCTAGTCATCGTGAGATTGTCATGGATTGGAGGAGAGTGCACAAGCTTTAATCCCTCTCACACACATACACACATAGGCAGGCACTCTCTCATACATGCACAGTCACAGGCACTCTCTCTCTCAGAAAGTCATGCAGGCACTCACACACACACACACACACACATTAGACCACTTATAAACACATACACACACACACACACACACACACACACACACACTCTCTGATACACACATGCAAACAGACATCCTCTCACATACAGACACACCCTCTCATGCACACACACAGAGGCACCTTCTCATACACATACACAGACATACACACACTCAGTTCTTATAACACTCACCCTCTCATACACACACATACCCTCTCACACACACACACACACACACACAAACACAATACCCTGTCATACACAGGCACTCACTCTCACAGGGCCCGTCTTTCACTCTCTCGCACACATTTTGTACCTCTTCTTCAGCCGCTGGCTGCACAGCAGGGCTTCTGCTACTGGCTCTGAGGAAATGCCAGTGGAACCGCAGGGTCTCTTCATCTGCCACCAGTTCAGAGGAAACACTGGCAATGCTGCAGGGACTCTTCTTCTGCCACAGGACCTTGCTTTTGCTGGCGGTTGGTGTAAACCCCGCCACATTCACTTCTCCATGCCACCGTGGATCCCTCCTATATACTGGCACCAATGGCACCCCTCCGCCTGTTGTCACCCAGGGCGGACCACCCCCCTTGCCCCCCTTAATACACTACTAATTAATCATATTCATAAAAAAAAGTCATTCTTAGCTAAGTCAATGGAGTTTTGCTATTTCTTTAATAAACAGCAATATACCTTTCTATTTTCAGCATTTAAAGTTTCTTCCATTCATGTTCAGACTCTTAATTTTTTTTAAAGCACGACTATCATGAGAAAACAAGGGGCCAACTACTTTTTTTTTTTACCCAGGAATAGTGGTTTCAGTGGAGTAATTCAATCTAGGGTTGCAATGAAAGAACAAGTAAGACTCAGCAAGAACCAAGACATTCTCAAATTTTAGAGTTTGAATGTCTTGTTGCCAAGCAAAATTCTTCACACTTTGCAATATCAATTTGACCATGACCATGCTTTAAAAATGGTGGTGTGTGTGTATTGGCATAGCTAGGTAGAATAATTGAGTAGTCAAAACTAATATTCTGATGATATGACCCTGGCAATAAGCATACTTGAAGGTTGATTACCCTATTACAAGAAGAAAAATTGTCTTGATGGAATAGCAAATCTGAAATACTGGTATGTCCTCCTTCATGAATGAAAATAGTAACAGGGATGGTAACTTTCAATGCAGCTTGTAGGCGCACATTGGAGCTTGTGCATTGGCCTGCACTAAGGGATGCGGCCATTTTATAACTTGCATGCGTAAATGTGTCTTTGTTATGAAATAGCCTGGCCGTATGCACATGTGCACCATATTTTAAGTGGGTGCACACATGGGCATGCAAATCCCGCTTCTACTGTGTAAGCTGGGGGATTTTTAAAGGGGTGCGTGCCCACGCCATTGTCCACCAGTTCACCCAGTTAACACAGCTAGGTCCTCCAAACCCCCTGGTTGCCCCGGACCCTTTAAACCCCTCAGAAACGGCTTGATCCTTTTATTTTATAACTTGCACATCATCAGCAGCAGAAGCAAAGTTACATGGCCGTGGCCCTCAGCACATGCTGGAGCGCTTAAGGATTTACACGCACATCTCTTGGCATGCCCTGAAATGCCCACGCTCCACCCAGAACATGCTCGCGTCCACCCCCCTATTTGGAAAACTTTTCAGATGTGCGCGCAGCAGGTTTTATGTGCGTGCCTGGGCGCTTTTTAAAATGTGTTTGGCGCGTGTGAGCCTTACTTCCTTTGCACATCCATTAAATGGGTGCATGTGCCGAGCTTTTAAAATTCACTTTTTAGCATTTATTTTGATTCAGTTTGTTTTCCCAAGTGAAATAAATATTCAATAAAGAAAAGAAAAAGAAGCTTCCCCACCCCCCTTATCCCTCTGGTGGCTCTCCAAGGGCGAAAGAGACGGGGGTCAGTTTCCAGTTGTTCATTCTCCACTGGCTCAAGTTAGAAACTGGCTCTGGTCTCAGGGCAGGTTGGCATGAAGTTGTTTTATGGATGTAAAGTAACGTAGCCATAAAGCAATACAACCATAAAATAACTCTAGATGACATAAAACAAGTTTTACGGCCATGCTACTTCATAGCCATAGAACAACTTGACATCAATCAGCTCTAAGATCAGTGCCACTTTTAAAGCAGAACTGGCAAGGCAGTGACAGGAGACTGTTTTTACCCCTTTTACCTTAGAAGAGCTACTGAAGGGGGTAAGGCTGGTACAAAAGGGCATGGGAGGAGATGTTTTTATTAAAATACATTTCTGGGCAAATAGCCTGCTATTTGCTAATAATGTACACTATTTGCTGAAATGAAAAACCTGTATATTTTGGTGTTTTTCAGAGGATCTAGGGATTCATTTTGATTGAAATGAATCAAACTGAAAATAGAATTATTTTTTTTCAGTTCAGATTGCACAATCATTTCGAATGAAGGCACATCCATAGTATCAATTCAGGGCCGCTTTCATGGGAAAAGCTGAGCTAGCATTTTCTGTGCACCCGGTGATACTGTCTTGATTGCATTCGTCTCCCTTTCCATATGCTCCTGACGGGATATCCCACAGTACTCACACTTCTGTGGCTGGGCTTCCATACTTCCTGGAAGTTCCAAATGGTTTGTGCCACATTAATCTCCCAGGGGCATTAATTTGTCCAGCATGGATGCTGAATAGGGTTCCCTTGCTCCATCCTATCTGCATGCTTCAGCATACTCCTTTCTTTTAAAAGTTACTCTCAGCGACAAATCCTTCTTCACCCTCTGGATCTGTTCTGTCTCGACTATACGGAAAAAGCCCAGATCTGCTCTGGGTTCTAACATCAGGGGTAACAAACATAGGCATTACTAAGTCACTCAGGGGCTACAGAAGAGACTTCCCTTTTCCTGGTGACCTGGAAATAGCTGCTAATGCTTTTCCCTCATAATTCTGAGAGATGAGTGTAACCTCACTCAGGTGTGCAAGTCTAGCACAGTTGAGGCCATAAAGTTATTTATACTCTTTGGGGCAGGGACTCTGACTAGCTTTTGTACCTCCTCTTCTTTCCAAGATGTAGATTCTCTGGACTGAGGGAAGAAAGGAGTCCTTTTAGGTCACGATGTGACAGAGGTGGTTTCTTTTCACATGCCCTTGTATTTCCCCTGGGGAGGATGTGGGTGCAGTGAGTGCAGAAATAAATACTTTGGAGCACTTGGTTAGTGTCCAAAATACAAGTATTTACTAGAGGTGTGAATCAGAACCGGAATCGGTTCGGATTCCGGTTCCGATTCGCATGTGGTTTTTTTTTCATCGGGCCCCCGCTGGACCACCAGGGGCTTTTGGCAAGTCTTGGGGGACCCTCCTGACCCTCACAAGATTTTCCAAAAGTCCAGCGGGGGTCCGGGCTGCGACCTTTGTTGCTTACCTCCTTTCTTCCTACAGCACCGAGTCTAGGGAGGATGGCCGTTTCCGCTTCCATACGCCGCCGCTTCCGCTTCCATACGCCGACCCCATGGCGTGCTCGGGAATACTGGCAGCCGCCTGCGACTGATGAGCGCAACACAAGGTGATGCACAACACCCCATTACCGTGGACATGGATCATAAGAATCTTGAGTATCTCTACCATGCCCAATGGCTGAATCCCCACCAGGCGCGCTGGTCCTTACTCTTCGGCTGCTTTAATTTCATCTTCCTCTACAGACCAGCCTCTAAAAATATCCAGGCTGATGCTCTCTCTAGAGCACACGACATGGAGGACAAGCCCAAGGCACCAACCTACATCATTGATCCAGCGAGGGTGCTTCTTAGGGATGTGAATCGTTTTTTGATGATTTAAAATATCGTCCGATATATTTTAAATCGCCCCTACTCCTCTCTTGGTGCCTTTTCCAGCAGCTCAGCTCACCACCCAGGAACTTTGGGTCCTATGGAATCACACACAGGAAAATCTCCAGGAGGCAGCAGAAGAAGCAAAGAGGACAGCCAACAAGCACCGATGTCCAACACCCCTTTTTAACTCAGGGGACAGAGTATGGCTCAGCACCCACCACATCTGCCTCCAGGTACCTTCAATGGGGCTATCTCCCTGCTACATTGGATCTTTCTCGATCACTGAATGGCTCGGACCGGTTACTTATTGCTTGCGATTACCATCATCCCTAAAGATTCACAACATCTTCCATGTGTCTCTCCTTAAACCTCTGGCTTTTATCATGGCCACGTCACAAACTCCCTGAACCCCAGGATCTCTCCTCTGAGGAGGAACAAAGATATCAAGTGAAGGAGGTACTGGACATATGGTATCACCACAAAAGATGTGAATATCTAATCTCTTAGAAGGGTTTTGGCCCTGACGAGTATACATGGGAGTCCGCCTCCAACATTTTAGATAAAACATTACTCCAACACTTCCATAACATGCATCCTGAGAAACACAGACCTTCCAGGAGGGGGCATAGAGGTGGTGGTACTGTTAGGCACCCCGGCCATGGTCCCACATGGCCAGGTCTCCTCACCTTAGGGCGCCGAGGAAGCGCACCTGCCTCATCTTTCGCCTGCCCCCATCGCTGGTTCCTGCCATTGCAGTCCACCTCCCCTCGCACTGCACCTGATGCCAACACTTCCGTGTCCCCCTAGCATGTACGTGCACGTAACTCTGCCTCCAATTAAAGGGCTACTAGTGGGGAAATCCCTGCGGCCCACAGAGATGACATCAGGCAAGGCAGGTATATATACCCTGCCTTGCCAGGTCCTCCTTGCCTTGGCAACAGGTCTCGCTGTGCTCTGAGCTGCTAGTTTCTCCGCGTGTTCCTGATCCTGCTCCGTTTGGTCCTACTCCGTGTTCCTCTTCCTGCCCCATGTTCCTCTTCCTGCGATGTGTGTTCCTGTTTCTACTCCTTGTGTTCCTGGCATCATGACGTCATAACGGGGGGATGCCCCGGAGGTTCGCGCCAAGTAGGAAATAAGAAGAAGGGCTATGCGGCACGCACGCCCTATGGTACAAGTGGAGCATGGCGGGAGGCAATGCCCAAGCCGGTCTAGGGACGCCGGAGAAGACAGCAGGCAGACGCCGCGGCAGCCAGGCATCCATCCGCAGCATGAGGAGGAGCAAACAAAGAAAGGTAGGTGGAGTGAAGCTGTCGGAAAGGGATGGTTGCAACAGTATCGCCCTTCAAAGGGTAGTCTCCTCTGCGGGTACCAGGTTTTGGTTTCCAAGGATGCGAGAGATAACTGATGGAGCATCTCTTTGTCAAGGATATTAGCCAGAGGCTCCTAAGAATTGTCTTCGGGGCTGAAACCTTCCCAAGAGAGAAGGTATTCCCAGGTTTTGCCTCTTTTGCGGACATCAAGAATGGCTTCGACCTTGTATTCTAGGTCATCTTCTGCATTAATAGGAGATGGTTCCTGAGATTTGGAAGATAATTTACTGATGATGAGTGGTTTCAGAAGTGAAACATGAAAAGTGTTATGGATGTTCAATCCAGGTGGTAACTTCAGACTGTAGGTAACATTGCCAAAATGTCGGGGGATAGGGAATGGTCCAACGTAGCGAGGAGCAAATCGAGAGGAGGGTAACTTCAGTCTAAGGTGCTTAGTGGATAGCCAGACTTTATCACCAGGTTGAAAGACAGGCGCTTTGGAATGATGAGCGTCGTAAAACCTTTTTGCTCGATCACTCGCTTTGAGTAGCATTGCTTTCGTCTGAGTCCATAATTGATGGATTTGTTCAGCAGTGGATTGAGCTGCTGGGGACATCACTGAGAGCTTCAGTGGAAGTGGCGGAGATGGATAACGTTCATCTACCACTTCAAATGGTGTTAATCCAGTTGATGTTGCTGGATGAGAGTTAATAGCGAATTCAGCCCATGGTAACAGTTCGGCCCAATTATTTTGACGACAACTCACATAGGCCCGAATGAACTGTTTCAGGGTCCTATTCATCTGTTCTGTTTGGCCATTAGATTGAGGATGATAGGTAGATGTATAATCTAGAGAGATATCGAAGAGTTTGCACAGGGCCTTCCAGAATCTTGCCGTGAACTGTGATCCTCGATCCAAGACTATGTGCTTCGGTAGGCCGTGGAGTTGAAAGATATGAATTATGAAGAGCTTCGCAAGTTCCAAGGCTGAGGGCAAGCCAGGTAGTGCCACGAAGTGGGCCATCTTGCTGAAGAGGTCGACTGTGACCCAGATGGTATTCATACCTCCAGAAAGGGGAAGATCAACTACAAAATCAGTAGCGATATGCATCCAGGGCTGTTCCGGAGATGGAAGCGGTTGCAGCAATCCCCACGGTTGGCCAGAAGTAGGTTTATACTTGCCACAGTTGGTACATGATGCCACATAGGAGAGAGTGTCTTCCTTAATAGTTGGCCACCAATAATATGTCTGTAGCTTTAGTAGGGTACGGCGTTGACCAGGATGGCCAGCCAGCTTGGAATCACACGCCCAATGGAGCACTTTCTTTCTGAGATGCTTTGGCATGATAGTTTTACCAGCGGGCACAGAATGAGTAGCCGCCAAGACAACTTTCTTTGGGTTGATTATATGCTGCGGGTCCTTTGGAATATCCTCCGAGAGAAAGGAGCATGAAAGAGCATCAGCTTTTGTATTCTTGTCTCTGGAGCGTTATTTGAGCACGAAGTCAAAGCAGTTGAAAAATAAGGACCATCTAGCTTGTCTGTGATTAAGACGTTGCAAATGGCGGAGATACTCTAGATTCTTATGGTCCGTAAACACGGTAATTCAATGTTGAGCGCCTTTGAGCCAAGGCCGCCATTCCTCGAATGCCAACTTAATAGCCAGGAGCTCTTTGTCACCGATCCTATAATTCTTCTCTGCCGGAGAGAAACGTCGTGAGAAGAAAGAGCAGGGATGTAATGACTTGGAATCTCTAGTCTGGCTTAGAAAAGCCCCCACACCGATGTCAGAGGTGTCGACCTCTACGATGAATGGCTTGTTGGGGTCCAGATGATGTAGGCATGGTTCCTTGGAAAAGGCAGTCTTTAAATCTTCGAACGCAGAAATAGCCTCAGCAGACTATTTAGAAGCATTGGCCTCTTTCCGGGTCATGGCAGTCAAGGGCACGGTTAAAGAAGAATAGTTCTTTATGAAGCTTCTATAATAGTTGGAGAACCCCAGAAATCGTCTCAGGGCCTTCAGGCTGGTAGATTGGGAGCAATTCTTGATACTTTCTAATTTTGGGGGATCCATCTCTAAGCCATCTTTAGACACAATATAGCCAAGAAAAGGCATGGAGTCTTTATGGAATTCGCACTTGGATAGTTTGGCGTAAAGTCGGTGTTCTCGGAGTCTTAGTAAAACTTGCTTGACATCTTCTAGATTAGTAGACAAATTCTGAGAAAAATCAGGATGTCATCTAGGTACACCAAGACACTCTTGTACAACAAATCCCGCAGAATGTCATTCTTCATATTCTGGAACACAATGGGTGCATTGCACAGGCCGAAGGGCATTACTAAGTACTCAAAATGACCGTCTCAAGTGTTGAAAGTCGTTTTCCACCCGTTGCCACTGCGAATCCGGACTAAGTTGTAGGCCCCCTTCAGGTCAAGTTTCGAAAATATCTTGGCCCCTTGAAGCCGGTCAAACAGCTCTGAGATTAGAGGCAGGGGATATCGGTCTTTAATCGTAATCTCGTTCAGGCCTCGATAATCGATACAAGGATGTAAAGTTCCGTCCTTCTTCCCCACAAAGAATCCTGCACCGGCTGGTGACTTTGAAGGTCTAATGAAACCTTTATGTAAATTCTCCTCAATAAACTCAGACATAGCCTTGTTCTCTATTGCAGAGAGAGGATAGACCCGTCCTTTAGGAGGTTCAGTGTTTGGTTTCAGCCGAATGGCACATTCGTAAGATCTGTGTGGAGGCAGGATGTCAGCAGCTTCTTTGGAAAACACATCACTGAATGATTCGTACGGAGGCGGCAGTCCTGCCATCACTGGAGTTGTAGGCATGCAGGGAACAGGAGAGACTTCCTTGAGGCATCTGCCATGACAACCTAGGCCCCAGCGGGAGAGTTCCAAGGAGGACCAGTCGAATTGAGGCTGATGCATCTACAACCAGGGTAACCCCAGAATGATAGGGTGCATGGCCTTCTCTAACACAAAGAAGGGGATTGTCTCCGTATGGAGGGCTCTGGTGCGAAGAGTCACTGGTTCAGTATGACAAGTCACATTACAGGCAAAGGTTCTCCATGGATGGAAGACAAAAGTAGTGGAGCTTCTAAAGTAATGAGGGGAATCCTCAAATGTTCCACTAGGTGTCGAAGTATAAAGTTGCCTCCTTCCCCCGAATCCACAAGGGCAAGAGTATGGATTGTAGACAGTCCGCACGTCAGGGAGACTGATAGAGAGTGGAGGAGAAGGCATAGTAAGGTCTAAGAACAGTCCTTCTGCAGGAATAGGGCATGTTGGGACGAATAGGGCATGTTGGGACGTCGTGACCGGCTTGTCCACAGTACATACATAGGCCATGCCTCTTCCGAAGTCTTCTCTCTTTTGAAGTCAAATGACTGCGACCGAGTTGCATTGGTTCTTCTCCACTGGCAAAAGGAGCTGCTAGAACCACCTGAAGTGCAAGTTTAGCACAAGTCTTCTTCTGAACCAGTCCTTTAGTAGGCTTGAATTCTTTCACCTTATCACGAAGTCGGTGGTCGATTTTAGTAGCCAAAGCCCCTAGCTCATCCAGCGAGTCAGGTGTCTCTCGTGGCAAGCTCGTCCTTCAAGCGGGTATTCAGACTTATGAAGAAGAGAGTTTTCAGGCATCTAGGTTCCCACCATAATTCTGTAGCAAGAGTCTTGAACTCTAATGAAAAATCAGCCAGTGGTCAGTTACCTAGCTTTAGGTCCACTAAGTCAGAACCAGCAACAGTCATTCAAGCAGGATCATCAAAAACGGATTTAAATAATTATATACATCCCTCAATATCCTGCAGGATTGGAACCTTGTGCTCCCACAGCATTGAGGGCCAAGACAAGGCCCTTCCATCAAGATAAGATAGAATATAAGTAATCTTGGCGTAGGCTGTAGGGAAGTGTGCAGGGTGTAATGCAAAATGCATGCAGCATTGGTTTAGGAAACTTCTAGTCCCTTGAATCTCTCCCAAGAAACGAACTGGAGCAGCCAGAGGTACCATAGTCTTTATAGTTACTTCAGGTAACTGACCTTCATTACTGGAAGTGGTGCCTTGCGTCTTCTGTGCTTGTAGCTGAAAAAACGCTGAAGTGAGTTTTTCCAATGCGGCTTATTGTTCAGCTATACGAATTACCAGGCCAGGGATGGCCTGTAAGGCATTGAGCTGTGCCGGATCAATGGAGTTAGCAATCTGTTGTAAACTGTGAGGTTTGGGTGGAACCTTGGACACTGTGGCAGCTGACCATGCCCATGGGGGGAAGTCCCGTGAGGTGCCACAGGTCAGGCTTAGCTCAGGACACACAAACACAGAGTTTTATCTTTTATTAGACTGTGTAAGGAAACCACCAGAGGTGGCAGTAGTGAGCAGCTGGAATAGCCCGGCAGGGCTGGTATCCCTCAGGTGCTGGAACAGCGACTCCTCCGGTAGCAATGCCTTAGTGGAAAGAACTGAGAGAATGAGTACAGTGGAGAATATACAAGACCCCAGTATGGAGATCCCCAAATTAGGGAGAGCAGACCCTCGAAGAGTGAGTATCTGAACCCTGAGAGCTGGGAGGCTTGCAGATGATGTACTCACGCAGTGGTTCCACAGAGATGGCACTGGAGCTGGAACAGAGGCAGGCCCTCGAGGAGTGAGTGCCAGGTTCCAGGGAACAGCTCTGAGGTGAAGATGGTAGTACTCACTGATGTTGAAGATTAGTGAATCCTTCCAGGCAGAAGAGAAGGTAGGAGTAGGCAGCGAGTCAGGGAACATGGGCCCTCAAGGAGCGAGTACCGGTTTCCTGATAGCAACCTGGAAAGCAAGTGAGGCCCCCCGAGGAGCAGGTACCCCGTTAGTGTTAGAGAGTCCAATAGAGTTTGGAGAGGCAGAGTAGCTGGGTACGGAGAGTGAAACCCATCCGTAGGATTCTCGTAGGACTACCCTTGCTTACTCAAAGGCTAGCAAACATTGTAGACTTTAAATATCCGGGCATCATGACGTCATCACGGGGGGGGCGCCCCGGAGGTTCGCACCAAGTAGGAAATATGAAGAAGGGCTGGGCGGCGCGCGCACCCTATGGGTACAAGCGGAGCATGGCGGGAGGCAGCGCCCAAGCTGGTCCCAGGATGCCGGAGAAGACGGCAGGCAGATGCCGCGGCAGCCAGGCATCCATCCGCAGCATGAGGAGGAACAAATAAAGAGAGGTAGGCGGAGTGAAGCCATCGGAAAGGGATGGTTGCAACAGCTCCGAGCCCTCCGGTTCCTATTCTGACTCCTCGTCCCCTCGGCTTACTCTTCTGATTCTCGACATGGCTCGTCCTTGGATTCTGCATTGTCTGCCTCCTGCCTGACCACTTGCCTGCTCACCATCTCCCCTGCTAGCTGCTGGCCCCGACATCACTTCCACTTTTGCCTTCAAGATCGCCTTCAGCCAGAGACCCGCTCCTAAGTCCTGCTGGCCCCAGCTCCCAAGGGATCAACCTATGGGGAATGAGGACAGGTATAAGTGAAGGTCTCCTTACCCCCAGTCTCATTTACATAGATGTCCGAGTTCCCTTCAGTGACCCTACAGTGGAATCGTCACCTACATTTAATCCTGACTATTCAATAAAACATTGACAGTTTTGATAACGTCAGTATTAATGGTCTTATAACATGATGCACATATTCATATTTGAACAAGTATTCTTCTCCTCTTTTTGACAGTGAGTAGATCAAAAATGGCGCCCGTGACGCACATGCCCGTTTTTGGACATCCTGGAGTCCGAAAAATAACTCAGGGCTATTGACTATAATCAAAGTGACGTGTTGATGATGCATATATCCATTTTTGGATACACGTTTGAATAGGTACCCTTTTTCTCACGCTTTTTTCTTATTTTTCCAAAATGTTATCTTCGATGTATAAGCCCGGTTTACACACATACAGAGCATATAACTCATATGGCACGATGATGATGCACACATCTCATTTGCACAGGCATTTTTTATGTCCTGACAGTAAGAAGATCCAATATGGCACCCGTGACGTATATGCCCATATTTGGATAGTTCACAACTTGATATGGCTCGGTGATAGCGCAAATAATCAAAATGGTGATTGAATGACATGCATGCCCATACATGGATAGTCTCTCTCATCACTTCCGCCCATTAGCTCTAAGAAATTGGCGGGCCTTGGATCTTTAAATGTCAGCATCTTTTTTCATCGCTGTCACTGATAGACCTTTCACGGCGGGACAGCAGACAGCCTTTTGGCATCGCGCAAGTAAGTTTTTTATCGTTCAGGTAACGTAAGAACTTTTCAACTGATTTGACATCTCTTATGGATAATTTATACTTGTCATCATTACAACACTCATTGAAATACACGGTCGCAGTGACATAAGAATTTTTTGTGAAGTAAGTGTTCTCCATGACTGGCGCCATTTCCTTAAAATGTTTTATTATGCTGTCTCATTAACCGCTCTTTCTGTGTTTAAGCTTACAGTCCTCGTGCCGGCAAGAAAAATCATCCGACTCCCTGAAGAAGGAGGTTTCTCCGAAACATCGCAGTGTCGGATATCGTCGGATTAATCTCATTTAGCCTGGCTCCTTACTTCTACATGGACTGTACTTTCTGCCACTACCAGCAAAACTTGGACTGGAGGGCATTTCAACACATTCAACAAGATAAATGCATTTCATGATAACTTCATTAGTTGAAGTATCTTTCAATATTGCTTAGCTTCCATTGGGAGCATTTGTTAAAACATTCTCAGTGACCAATGATTAAAAAGGCCTAACACTCCTCAGAGCTCTCTGAGCCTGTAGCTCTCTGGGCACGTTATATGAGGTCACTTTGAGAACAACACATCGTTGACCCACATATATATACAGCAGGATCTGATTTTTGTGAAGTTCTGAAAGAGGCAGGTGACCTCCCTCAGATCCTATATTCTCACATTGTGTGAATGGCCTGACATATTTGTGAGACACAAGTTGATGTCTTGTGTCTTCCTGGGCACATAAGGATTGCCAGCCATTTTTTCTCTGAGGAACTCGTAGTTCAGCCACTCAAAGCCCTATCTAATGTTGCCTATGGGTCTTGCAACACATGGACCTTGGGATAGCATCCCACAACCTGGATCAGCTCATGACAAGGAGGGAAGGGGAAGGAATCAGGGTGAATGATCCAAATTGCTCCTACTGGCCAAGTGGATGCCAATCCAAAGGGGAGAGTGATGGACTCCCTTGTCCCCTCGGGCAACCAGCCAATGAAGCGCTACAATGGGCTGGCAACCCAGAGATGTCATGCCAGTCTGAGTGCTCCTCCCTCCTGCTGGGCAGCCAGCCAATGTGATGGCACATTGGGACGAACACCATGACGGCTTTGCAAGATGCATGGCCCACCAGAATCTACCCGTAAGGAGACATATGGCCACTTGGATGGCCATCGTGCGGCCCAAGAAAGGACCCTTGGAGCTGGAAGAGCACACCCCAAAGGGACATAATAGTCAAGGGTGAATTCCTCATTTGGGGGAGGGAGAAGGCAGCAAGGAAAACAATGCCACCCCCAAGAAGCCACGAGGTGCCTCTTACTGATGGTGCCTGAGCAAAGGGCTCAGCAGCCCCCCAATATTATTTATTTGCTCCAATGAGGGAGATAAAAGAAAGATACTTCATATGCTAGAATTTAAATCTGTTGTGATTGTTGCACTAAACAAGTATTTTGTAGAACACATTTTTTCTCATTTTTTAATGTATTATAAGAATGTTAGATGGCTTTAATTTTTTCATCTTTAACCATGAGATAGACATACAATGTTTAAGGAGAAAAGATTGCATTACCTTTAGCCCTCATTTTTCATTATACATCTATTTCCACCTCTTTTTACTCAAGGAAAACAGACTCATTTCTGTCAACAAGCACACGGTTTTGGTAATCATTAATAACTGAAAAATGCATATTAACAAAATGGAAAGTCAAACATTCTGATTTTCATACATAATCTCCCCCATTGGAACCAGCTACTGTTATCAATGTACAAATCTTATTAAGATTGTTTATCATTTTATTAAAATGTATCATCCAATAGCTCTCAGAAGATCCAAGCCTGGGAATCAGAATAAGACATGGCATAGCGTGGCATTCAGTAACAAGAAAATGGGGAAACAGGAAACAGCTGTAAAGCCCTTCTCATAAGGAAGCTGTCGCAGTTGTTCAAATGCAGAAACATTCAGCAGACTAATGAAAGTAGACCTTTGAAATAACATCAGGCTGCTATGTTTTAAAGTACAACAGCGTGCAGTGCTTTCCAGAAAGGAATAACATTAACAATAAAAAACAATTATATAACAGAGACAAACACAAATTATCACCTACACAAAATCTTACCATTCAACTCACATGAAAACTGGAAACCTACTATAATTTATTTTAGAATAGCTCAGCCAAGCTTTATGTAAGGATGTGCATTTGTTTTAAATGAGTGATACATTGGAACTGAAATGGTCATTTTCAGTTTGTTCCAAATGGAAAGATCCAAAAATGGTCTTGCATGAAAATACACGAAAACTTGCAAGGGTTTTTATTTATTTTATTTTTTTAAATGGACAAGGGGCAAGAGTAATACCCACTCACTCCTGCCCTACCTGATTCCTTTAAAATATGGGGCCAGCTTCCATCAGGCCTGGGCCAAAATGATGTCACTTTTGTTTTGGTCTCAAAGCCAGCTGGTACGAAAGTGAACGCACTTTGGCACTAGCCTCAGGGCCTCCCGTGCCATTTTTAAAGGTTTGAGGTGTATAAATGCATGGCTCTATGGCATAATGAAGCTGGCTGACTCTAAGACTGGTGCCAAAGTGGTGTCACTTTACTCCAGTCAAATAGCCAACAGAATCATTTTAAAAAGACTTTACATAAGCCAGGAGCAAGTGTGCATTGCTCCTGCCACTTACTTCTCCAGGAACCTTATGGAAAGGATAAGAGAAGGCTGGGGAAGTCACTGGCCCCAACAGTTTTGGGGGGGATGGAAGGGGATCAGAGGGGCCTGGTGAGGCCCCAGCAGGACTTGAATCAAACCAGCTGTGTAGGCTCTGACCTTTCCCTTGGGGGCAAGAGGGGATGCCCAGGGACTTGGAGAGGCACCATTTTGTTTTTTGTTGTTTAAATTATTTTGCCTTATTTCAGTTTGACAAGCAAATAGAATTAAATAAATATTAAGCAAATTGAAAAAAAAAATTAAAAACCTAGAAAAACAGAACTGAAATATTTTTTTTTTGGCCTGCACATCCCTCACTGTACAAAAGATTTACAGCTACAGCCTCCTTATTTCTTATGTTATGGACCCTTCGGTCACGTCACCATTAAGACCTGACTGAGTCCCTGTTTAAACTATAGAAAGCTGGTTAGAGTACAAGGAGGTACCATTGAAATAAAGCTCTTCCTTCAGCAGAGTCTGGCATGGCCGTCCCCTTGGAAGTCTATTTAGGGACTCTCCACAGTGAGCTCAAGAGGTTTAGGTTAGCACAGAGCGCAAAGTGTTAGGAGTTTATTTTTTGTTGTTTTATAGGCCCAGTCAGTAAAGGTAGGCTAACCCAGTCTGTTGGTCCTGACCAGGGTCAGAAAGATTTTTCTTTCAGTCTGCTCACTAACTGGTTGGGATATTCCTCTGGGCTGCTTTTGAGGATTTTGAGATTTTTCGTGGTAGGAGCCTTGTGAGACATCTTGACCTTTCTTGGGCACATGAATTAGGGAACCCAGTGTCTGGGACGCCCAGGGATAGGAAAGACCTGTCCTCCATAACCCCAGTGAGGAAAGGGATGACCCGCTGCAAGGAACAACTCCGGTGTTAATAATCATTTTTTTTTTTTTTTTTAGGGGGGGGGGGGATCTGTTTTGTTAGAAGATCCAGGAAGGGGGAGGACGGCGTCTGATACCCCCTGCTTCAGCCCGGAACAGCGCAAGGCCCACGTGAGGGGAGGAGCCGGAGCGCAGTCAAAACCTGAGCGCTTGCCGAGAAGTTCGGGAGGACGGCGTCTGATACCCCCTGCTTCAGCCCGGAACAACGCAAGGCCCACGTGAGGGGAGGAGCCGGAGCGCAGTCAAAACCTGAGCGCTTGCCGAGAAGTTCGGGAGGACGGCGTCTGATACCCCCTGCTTCAGCCCGGAACAGCGCAAGGCCCACGTGAGGGGAGGAGCCGGAGCGCAGTCAAAACCTGAGCGCTTGCCGAGAAGTTCGGGAGGACGGCGTCTGATACCCCCTGCTTCAGCCCGGAACAGCGCAAGGCCCACGTGATGGAAGGAGCCGGAGCACAGTCAAAACCTGAGCGCTTGCCGAGAAGTTCGGGAGGACGGCGTCTGATACCCCCTGCTTCAGCCCGGAACAGCGCAAGGCCCACGTGAGGGAAGGAGCCGGAGCGCAGTCAAAACCTGAGCGCTTGCCGAGAAGTTCGGGAGGACGGCGTCTGATACCCCCTAGGGATGTGAATCGTGTCCTCGATCGTCTTAACGATCGATTTCGGCTGGGAGGGGGAGGGAATCGTATTGTTGCCGTTTGGGGGGGTAAAATATCGTGAAAAATCGTGAAAAATCGTGAAAAATCGTGAAAAATCTAAAAATCTAAAAATCGCAAAACCGGCACATTAAAACCCCCTAAAACCCACCCCCGACCCTTTAAATTAAATCCCCCACCCTCCCGAACCCCCCCCCAAATGAGTTAAATAACCTGCGGGTCCAGCGGCGGTCCGGAACGGCAGCGGTCCGGAACGGGCTCCTGCTCCTGAATCTTGTTGTCTTCAGCCGGCGCCATTTTCCAAAATGGCGCCGAAAAATGGCGGCGGCCATAGACGAACACGATTGGACGGCAGGAGGTCCTTCCGGACCCCCGCTGGACTTTTGGCAAGTCTCGTGGGGGTCAGGAGGCCCCCCACAAGCTGGCCAAAAGTTCCTGGAGGTCCAGCGGGGGTCAGGGAGCGATTTCCCGCCGCGAATCGTTTTCGTACGGAAAATGGCGCCGGCAGGAGATCGACTGCAGGAGGTCGTTCAGCGAGGGTTCCGGCGCCTCGCTGAACAACCTCCTGCAGTCGATCTCCTGCCGGCGCCATTTTCCGTACGAAAACGATTCGCGGCGGGAAATCGCTCCCTGACCCCCGCTGGACCTCCAGGAACTTTTGGCCAGCTTGTGGGGGGCCTCCTGACCCCCACGAGACTTGCCAAAAGTCCAGCGGGGGTCCGGAAGGACCTCCTGCCGTCCAATCGTGTTCGTCTATGGCCGCCGCCATTTTTCGGCGCCATTTTGGAAAATGGCGCCGGCTGAAGACAACAAGATTCAGGAGCAGGAGCCCGTTCCGGACCGCTGCCGTTCCGGACCGCCGCTGGACCCGCAGGTTATTTAACTCATTTGGGGGGGGGGGGTTCGGGAGGGTGGGGGATTTAATTTAAAGGGTCGGGGGTGGGTTTTAGGGGGTTTTAGTGTGCCGGCTCACGATTCTAACGATTTATAACGATAAATCGTTAGAATCTCTATTGTATTGTGTTCCATAACGGTTTAAGACGATATTAAAATTATCGGACGATAATTTTAATTGTCCTAAAACGATTCACATCCCTAATACCCCCTGCTTCAACCCGGAACAGCTCAAGGCCCACGTGAGGGGAGGAGCCGGAGCGCAGTCAAAACCTGAGCGCTTGCGGCGCCCCGCTGACGCCGGCGCACCGCCAAAGCCGTGCGCACCTAAGGGGTGCGCACGGCTTTGTCCGGCTTAGTCCGGAGTAGGCCGGATAGGAGGAGTATCAACGCCGCTTTCAATTTACTGAACCACCGACTGACAACACCTCCGGTAAAACTTTCTATTTCTTTATTATTACTGTAAAGTGTTATGCCGGCAAAAAGGAAAGGGAGAGTTCGGGTGTTTCCCTCTGAACCTCTGCCCTCCCTATTACAACTGGAAATAGATCGTTTTTTACAGCAAGTAGAAAAAGAGGGCCCCAATGAAACCGTTGGAAGTATCTCGATAGAGGAGCGAGGTGCATCCTTGGATGAGGCATCCCTCAGCCCTGTCTCACGTCTTCCTCCAGCCCAACGATCTCTAAGCGAAGTAGCAGCAGCAATGCCTACCGATGAGGTTGGTCAACAGCTAGCTATCGAGGGATCTACTTCTGCTTTGGTAGTGGAGAATAAAGAGGGAACAATAACACAGGCAGTAAGGAGTACTGCCGAGCAACAACGTGATGTTCCACAAGAAGAACAACTGGAGGACATAGAGCAATTAACAACTAGACCGGAAATGGTAACCTTAGGGGCACTGTGGGATTTGGTTAGTGGGTTAACCGTGACTGTCAACAGGTTAGAAAAGAAAATTGATTCTGTGTCTTCATATTTGTCTAAACAAAATGATGATATACAACAACAAGTAAATGTCTTGGATGCAAAAGTGGTTACAGTGGAAGGCAATGTTAAAGCTGTGCAAGCAGTTAATGTTGCCTTGATAAAGGATCACTCTTTAATTTCAAGAAGACTAGAAGTAATTGAAAACAGTACTAGACAATTAAATGTTAGACTTATGAACTTTCCGAGAGTAGCCGGGGAAACACCATATGTAACCTTAAAAAAATTTCTATCAGAAGTTCTTGAATTTACAGAAAATAATATGATTTCTATTAATTCCTGTTTCTATTTGAAAAAGAGAACTTCTGGTCCTGCTGTAACTATTCCGGCTAATTTAACTAGTTTTTTGGAGAATTCAGATATACAAATTTTAGAAAGAGAAACATTAGTAGTATCTTTGATATCAACAGCTGATGTAAGCTCCTTAATGAGAATATATTTTTAAAAATTTCCTATAGAATATTTTGGTCAAAATATAAAAATCTTTCCGGATCTATCATTAGCAACACGTACTAAACGGCGTCAGTTTTTACAACTAAGACAAAGAGTTTTGACATTGGGATTTTCTTTCACTTTAAAATATCCCTGCCGATGCGTATTAAAGAGAGGCCTGGAATCCTTTGTATTTAATCAAATTGAACATTTAATTCAATTTGTTGATTCACGAGAGCCTGCAACCTCATCCCCGGTAGAACCATGAGGTAAGGGTTATGAAATAGAGTAATTGCTAAACGGAGTTTGCCTAATTGCTTTTTTTCTTAAAACATAGTCCTCTCATGTAACAGTTGGGATGGTTTTCAGATGTATAAACCCATGTTTTTCTAATATTATGCTTAAAAGTTGATATTAAGCTTTTGAGATGAGTTTTTGTTTTTGCTAAAAGTAAATGCGTTACTGATGAGATCATATAGAAAATGTTTTCTTAATATGTGTATTTTGGCAAAAGGAAAATGTTGCAAGTTTATAATGTTCAATTGAAGTACATTGAATTATGTAAAAATTGAAAACTTAATAAACAGATTAAACACAAAAAGAAGATCCAGGAGGAAGGATTTGGCTGCCCCTTTCTTCCTGCTAGAAGCAAGAGAACTGCTTGTTTCAAAGAGGGAATTTTACATTAAGGATCCAGAGAGCGTACTAAAAAGACTGTGTAAGATCAAGGAGATCCTGATAGGGATGTGAATCGTGTCCTCGATCGTCTTAACGATCGATTTCGGCTGGGAGGGGGAGGGAATCATATTGTTGCCGTTTGGGGGGGTAAAATATCGTGAAAAATCGTTAAAAATCGTGAAAAATCGAAAAATCGAAAAACCGGCACACTAAAACCCCCTAAAACCCACCCCCGACCCTTTAAATTAAATCCCCCACCCTCCCGAACCCCCCCCCAAATAACTTAAATAACCTGCAGGTCCAGCGGCGGTCCGGAATGGCAGCGGTCCGGAACGGGCTCCTGCTCTGAATCTTGTCGTCTTCAGCCGGCGCCATTTTCCAAAATGGCGCCGAAAAATGGCGGCGGCCATAGACGAAAAAGATTGGACGGCAGGAGGTCCTTCCGGACCCCCGCTGGACTTTTGGCAAGTCTCGTGGGGGTCAGGAGGCCCCCCACAAGCTGGCCAAAAGTTCCTGGAGGTCCAGCGGGGGTCAGGGAGCGATTTCCTGCCGCGAATCGTTTCCGTACGGAAAATGGCGCCGGCAGGAGATCGACTGCAGGAGGTCGTTCAGCGAGGCACCGGAACCCTCGCTGAACGACCTCCTGCAGTCGATCTCCTGCCGGCGCCATTTTCCGTACGAAAACGATTCGCGGCGGGAAATCGCTCCCTGACCCCCGCTGGACCTCCAGGAACTTTTGGCCAGCTTGTGGGGGGCCTCCTGACCCCCACGAGACTTGCCAAAAGTCCAGCGGGGGTCCGGAAGGACCTCCTGCCGTCCAATCTTTTTCGTCTATGGCCGCCGCCATTTTTCGGCGCCATTTTGGAAAATGGCGCCGGCTGAAGACGACAAGATTCAGAGCAGGAGCCCGTTCCGGACTGCTGCCGTTCCGGACCGCCGCTGGACCCGCAGGTTATTTAAGTTATTTGGGGGGGGGTTCGGGAGGGTGGGGGATTTAATTTAAAGGGTCGGGGGTGGGTTTTAGGGGGTTTTAGTGTGCCGGCTCACGATTCTAACGATTTATAACGATAAATCGTTAGAATCTGTATTGTATTGTGTTCCATAACGGTTTAAGACGATATTAAAATTATCGGACGATAATTTTAATCGTCCTAAAACGATTCACATCCCTAGATCCTGATTCTCTGCTAAACATGAGTAAATGAAAAGAAAAATCACCGGGAACCCCCATCTTTTGTTCACCACCCTAGGGAGAGAAAGAGAGGATTTACTCTCCTTGCCATAGATTTTGCTATCTTTAACAGCTTGGAAGGGGTTTTGGTTATCCTAAAGATGCTGCCCATTTGGGAGGTCCACTTCATTTTAAACCGAGAGAGTAGATATTTCCCTTGCCCTGATATAAGTGAATGCTGCATAGATAGAGGGAAGAGACTGTAAAGGAATTGAAGAGAGATTTCTGTGGTGCTGCAGTTGAGTTTTATGACATTCACCATCAGTGTTTAACAGTACTAGGGATGTGAATCGGGCTTCGGACAATTTAAAATATCGGATGATATTTTCAAAATCATCAGAAATTGGGGGCTCCCCCAAAACGATAGGAAAACCCCACAATATTGATCGTGGGGGTTCTCTTATCATTTTGGGGGAGGGCTGGAAAAACGGCACACAAAAATAACCCCTAAACCCACCCCGACCCTTTAAAACTAATCCCTTAGCTTCCCCCACCCTCACGACCCCCCAAAAAACGTTTTACAGGTACCTCATGGTCTAGTGGGGGTCCCTGGAGCAATCTCCCACTCCCGGGCCATTGGCTGCCACTAATCAAAATGGCGCCGATGACCCTTTGCCCTTACCATGTGACAGGGTATCCGTGCCATTGACGGACCCTGTCACATGGTAGGAGCACTGGATGTGACAGGGGCTGACCAATGGCACCGGTAGCCCCTGTGACATAGTAAGGGCAAAGGCTATCGGCCCGCGCCATTTTTAAAGATGGCGCCGGCCGTCCATTACTCCTACCATGTGACAGGGCCTGGCCAATGGCACGGATACCCTGTCACATGGTAAGGGCAAAGGGCTATCGGCGCCATTTTTATTAGTGGCAGCTGACGGCCCCGAGAGCGGGAGATCGCTCCCGGGACTTCCACTGCACCACCAGGTACTTGTAAAAAGTTTTGGGGGGGTTCGGGAGGGTGGGGAAAGCTAAGGGAACAGTTTTAAAGGGTCAGTGGGTTTTTGTGTTTATCGGCTCGGGCACAGCCGATATACAAAACCGCGATCGGGCCGCACAAAAAAAAATTAACAATGTGAATCGGAACCGGAATCGGAACCGATTCCGGTTCCGATTCACATCTCTATACAT
The DNA here is from genome assembly GCF_901001135.1 of Rhinatrema bivittatum. Classification (NCBI taxonomy): domain Eukaryota; kingdom Metazoa; phylum Chordata; class Amphibia; order Gymnophiona; family Rhinatrematidae; genus Rhinatrema; species Rhinatrema bivittatum. The sequence goes on from NC_042615.1 coordinate 89,808,509, forward strand.
TACCAACGAGGCTCTATTCCTGAACTCTGCATATCCTGCAACTACTCACAATATCAGTTCTCTCTATTAAATCACAGCCATTGTGGGATCACTGTTCTAGAGCCTGAGGGACTACAAGCCCAACCGGGCTACTTTCCAGCTCACTACTGCCACCTCTGTTGGTTCACCAATCCTGTATAATAAAAGAACTAGTGTGTGTGTGTGTCTCCTATGCTGAGCCTGACCTGTGGCCCCTCACAGGACTTCCCCCCGTGAGCGTGGTCATCTTCCACAGGTCCAGGGATCCACCCAAAACCCTTACAAATAACAATTATCTTGTGCAAACATCAGCTTCAGTCTCTGGTCTACCCCACACTGTGGACCACTACTGGAGACCACCAGCACGTCTCATCTAGAGTAAGTAACTCCCAGATTATACCGCTCTGCGGACCTCTACTGCAGAAGCCTGCTTGCTAGAGATGTGAATCGTGTGATCGATCGTCTTAACGATCGATTTCGGCTGGGAGGGGGAGGGAATCGGATCATCGCAGTTTGGGTTTTTTAAATATCGTGTAAATCGTGTAAATCCTGTAAATCGAAAACCGGCACACTAAAACATCCCTAAAACCCACCCTGACCCTTTAAAATAAATCTCCCACCCTCCCGAACCCCCCCAAAATGCCTTAAATTACCTGGGGTCCAGTGGGGGGAGGGCGGGAAAACCGGCACACTAAAACAACCCTAAAACCCACCCCGACCCTTTAAAATAAATCCCCCACCTTCCCGGACCCCCCCAAAATGCCTTAAATTACCTGGGGTCCAGAGGAAGGGTCCCGGTGTGATCTTTTACTCTCGGACCTCGGACCTCCGTGCGTTGTAGAAACAAAATGGCGCAGGCGCTACCTTTGACCTGTCATATGACAGGCCGGCGCCATTTTGTTTTTTTGTCCCCCGACATCAGGAGCGTAGGAGATCACTCCTGGACCCCCGCTGGACCACCAGGGACTTTTGACCAGCTTGGGGGGGCCTCCTGACCCCCACAAGACTTGCCAAAAGTCCAGCGGGGGTCCGGAACGACCTCCTGCAGTCAATTCGTGTTGCCGTACGGCCGGCGCCATTTTGCGCAAAATGGCGCCGGCCATTCGGCAACACAAATTTGGGTAAAATTAGTTGAATGTCATCTGTGTAAATGTAGTGTGTGATACCAAGTCCTGCCAGGAGGTGGCATAGGGGTAACATATAGATGTTAATTAGTGTCATTGAGAGTGCTGAGCCCTGAGGTACTCCTGTTTTTAGCTTGATCTTGACTGATGTTGTATTTTTTATCTGTACTTGAAAAAGACTATTGTTTAGGTAGGATCTGAACCAGTCCAGTGTTTTGTTTTGCAGACCTATTTCTTTTAGCCTTTTTAAAAGTATGGAATGGTTTACTGTGTCGAATGCTGCTGACAAATCCAATAGTATCATTATGTAGTGTTTACCATTATCAAATCCTCGTAGTACATTATCCGTGAGAGAGATCAGCAGTGTCTCAGTGCTGTAGTGTTTTCTAAAGCCGTGTTGTGAGGGATAAAGTATGTTATTGTTTTCTAGGTGTTCAGCTAGTTGTTTCTGTACCACTTTTTTCTATTAATTTGGCAAGGAAGGATAGGTTTGAGACTGGTCTGTAGTTATTTAAGATAGTTGGGTCGCAATTCTTTTTCTTCAGTAGTGGTTTGATTACTGCACCTTTTAGAATATCTGGCATTGTTCCTTCATTAAGGGATAGGTTAATGATTTTGGCTATTGTATGGGGGGCGATGTCAGCAAGTTTTTTTTATATCCATAGTCGGTATGGTATCTATTTTATGTGGGGCAGGATTTACATTTGTAATCATGGATTCAATAATTCATAATAAAAACTTTAAAAAATATATCCAAAGCAGAAAGCCTGCATGGGAGTTGGTTAGTCCGTTAGATGATCAAGGGGTTACAAGGGCACTTAGGGAAGATAAAGACATCATGGAAATACTCAATGAATTCTTTGCTTCAGTGTTTCTGAAGAGGATGTTGGGAAGATACCCATTCTGGAGATGATTTTCAAGGGTGATGATTCACATGAACTGAACCAAATCATGGTGAACCTGGAAGATATGATAGGCCAGACTGACAAACTCATGAGTAGTAAATCACCTGGACCAGATGGTATACACCTCAGGATTTGAAAGAACTAAAAAATGAAATTTCAGACCCATTACATTTACATCATAATCATTAAAATCATCTGTTGTACCTAAATAATAGGTCACAGAACTGATCCCTGGGGCACTTCACTATTTTTCATTTTCTATTGGGAAAATTTACCATTTAGCTCTACTCTCTTTTAACCAGTTGGCAATGCACAATAGGACACTGTCCCCTCTCCCATGACTTTTCAATTTCCTAAGAAGACTCTCATGAGGGACTTTGTCAAATGCTTTCTGGAAATCCAGATACTCTGTATCAACTGGTTCACCTTTATCCATATGTTTATTTATGCCCTCAAAAAAATTGTGAGGCAAGACTTCCCTTGTCTAAATCCATATTGGCTTTGTCCCACTAAACTACACTTACTATATGTTCAGCAATTTTGTCCTTTATGATAGTTTCTATCATTTTTTCAGACACAGATGCCAGACTCACTGGACTGTAATTTTCCTGGATCATACCTTCATATTTTTTTAAAAATTGGTATTACATTGGCAACCCTCCAGTCTTCAGGTACCATAGATGATGTTATTGATAGTTTACAAATTTCCATTAGCAGGTCCACAATTTTATTTCTCAGTTCTTTCAACACTCTGGAATGTATACCTTCTGGTCCAAGTGATTTTCTACTCTTTAATTTGTCAATTTGCCGTAGTACATCTTCTAGATTCACTAAGATTTATTTCAGTTCCTCTGAATCATCATCTTTGAATATCATTTCTGGCATAGGTATATCTCTTACATCTTCCTCAGTGAATACTGAAACAAAGAATTAATTTTGTCTCTCTGCTATGGCTTTGTCTGTTAGGAAGCGCTAGGAGAGCGGTTCCGCTTTCCAGGGGATTGTGTGTTCTTGGATCATGGCTCGACCCCAGAGGAACTCCAAAGAAGTGCCGAGGCAGGTGAGGCATGCCTGAGCATGGGCTGGACAGGAGCAAGGCTGGACTGAAGACAGATGATAGAATCTGGAGCAAGTGCAAGGCTGAACTGAAGACAAGGAAGACTGAAGGCACTGACCCTCCACCGGATCTGCATGCTCTGGGAAGACCAACAATGCAATGGTGGTCTTTGAGCAGTCCTCCTACAGTTCCAAGCCCTTTCGGACCTGCCGCTGGGTAACAGCAAGAAGCGGCAGGCCGGACGGAGGCCAGGGGCAAATGAAGGCCTTGGAACATGGAAGGCTCAGATGAAGACTCAGGCGAAGACACTTTGATGAGGACTCAGGAGCAAGGTCCTGAAGGCGAGGACTCAGGAGCAAGGTACTGAAGGCGAGGATTCAGGATTAAAGTGCTGGGTTGAGACTGCGATGCAGCGCGCCCTACACATCCCACCTGCGGGGCTGGTCACAGATCATGCCGGACTCGAGGCAAACTCTAGATGAGATAGTGGAGTGAGTGAGAGAAACATGTCCCAGAGACTGTAGAGGCCTGCACCAGAGCGCGCCCTATACAGCTGCCAGTTGCTAGTCACGGACCACGCTGGAGCGGCACAGGTTCAAGCAGAGACTGTAACATGGACGGAGCAGATGCAAGGAACTCTGTAGACCAGGAAAAAGGCTTCAGGCAGAAGTCTCCTGGAGCTTGCGCTGCAGTAGTGAAGAAGACATTGTACCACGAGGCACCCTACTCAGCCCACCCATGGGGCTGGTCACGGACCATGACATGGCACACCAGGAAAGGTGGCGACGAGGAACCAGGGGTTCAGGATGATAATGGACATCAGGAACGTATCATGGACATCAGGAACAGAAGGCGGACATTTGGACTGGATCACGGACATCAGGAATGGAAGATGGACATCTGGACTGGAACATGGATTTCAGGAACTGGAAGACAGACATCAAGACTGACTGTGGACATCAGGAATGGAAGAAAAACATCTAGACTTGATCATGGACATCAGGATAAGACAAGGAACTCCAACAAAGAACACAGGACCTTGAAGAAGCGATGGAACAGCGAGGACTCCTGGAGTGAAGGACAGGAACATTCAGGAGCGTCTAACTCCTTACAAAGGCAAAGCTGGACTGAAACAGGGCCCCTTTTATAGGGCTGAAGCAAATCAGGTGGAAGTCATCAGAGATGAGGGTCACGGGACCTTTTCCCGCTGCTGGCCCTTTAAATGTAGATGAGAGGTGCACGCCCATGCCTAGGGAGAAGCTGGAGCGAGAGCAGGGTTGTTGGTGGTGTCCTCAGCCATGTGGAGGGCCCAGGACAAGCAAGGTAGGCAACAGAAGCAGCTCTAGCCACGAAGAACAAAGAAGGAACACAGGCAGGCTGCAGGCACCGGCAGGGACAGCTTCCCTGCCAGCTGAAGACCCCGGCAGCAGCAAGGACGACTCCCTTGCTGTCCAAGGACCCCAGGAGGAAGCAGGAGTGGCTGCAGCAGACCCAGCTGTGTGGGAAGGCTTCCAACGCTGACTCAGCCCTGCCGTGCAGGGCAGAAGACTGTCGTGGCCTCCAGACCGTGGAGCAGGACGTTGGCAGCGGACTGCCACGATCAGCTGAGCTGCTGGGAGGAAGGTAGGGGGCCTGCCTGCACTAGTCGTAAGGAGGTTCACAACATTGTCATTTCTAAGTGCTTCTTTTATCCCTTGATCATCTAATTGTCCAACTGACCCCCTTGCAGGCTTTTTATCTTGAATGTACCTGAAAAAGCTTTTATTATGAGTTTTAGCTTCCTTGGCAAGCTTGTTTTCAAATTCTTTCTTTGCCTTCCTTATCAATGCTTTGCATCTGTTCTGCCAGTGCTTATGCTGTTTCCTGTTTCCTGTTTTTTTCGTTCAGATCCCTTTTCCATTCCTTGAAAGATTTTGTTTTAGATATTATGCCTCACCTCACCTTTCCACCATGCCGGTAGTCGTTTAGCTTTCTTTCTACCTTTCAACCATGCCATTAATTATATAGCATTTTTTCTACCCTGAGGTTGCACATGCAACCACTTTACAACTACATAGTGGCTGGTGTGAACCACTGCTTCACTGCGCTGGCCTAAAACATAATTACTCCTCTTTGAAGTGGATATTCTTTTCCTAAAACAGGACTGTGGAGCCTTTTTTGTGTGCCTGTTTTCACAAAATCCCATGATAATAAGCTGCTTTTGAAGATTTTGCAACATAGCAGCTTATTATTATGGGATTAACATAAACTTTTGCATTCTACACATACAAGTTTTCTACTGAGAGAAGCCCACTTTTGTGAATTTTTTTCGAAAGCAATTTTTCCACAATGCTTAGAAATGTGCAGAAAACACTAATTAAGCAAAATGCCTACCTTAGGGGGTCATTTTCTATTCCTATCGCACGCGAAAAGAGACTTTTTGCACGTGAAAAATCCCTTTTTGCGTGCAATAGCTAGATAGGGGTGGAGTCAGCACCGGAAGAGGAGGAGTCGGGGCATCGTCAGGGCAGATGCAGTGGAAACTTTGCTGGTGGCGAAAAGGTAAGACCCCCTTATCGCCACCAGTAGCGCGCCCAATAGCGCCACCTTTCATGGTGGCGCTATTGGGTGTGAAAGCCAGCAGTGATAACACCACAGTGGTGCGATCACTGCTGGCTTTCACAGGCCCGCCACCCCCCCCCCCGGTCCCCTTTACCGCAGGATTCAGAGAGGTGCGCGGCATTAGAAAAACCAGCCCCTAGTGTTTTTTGCCCATTTTTCGGCATTGTGAACATTTTTTCTGTTTATATTTCTTGGCTTAGCCCATCGCCTTATATAATGTTGTATTTTTGGAGAGATACTATTCTTATTTTTGTGTAATTTTTTTTTGTTTTTGAATAAAGACAATTTTAAATGGAAAAAAAGTATGGAAGATTTATCTAGGGAGTGCATAAGAGAACTGCCCAAACAGGGAGTGAAGAATAGTGATGTACTCACCGCATGAGCCAGGGCTTGTTTTTGGCCTGTTTGGGGTGGTTTTAATCTATGTGAATGTCACTTTGTAAGCCGTTGTGATGTGTGCATGGAACAATGGTATATAAATGTCCAAATAAATAAATATATCAGAGTATGTTAAGTTTCTGGTTGTAGTGGTTTTGAGCAGGGATCATGGTTCATAGTTAGGAGGATTCATGTTATGTGAGCAGACTGAATACTGCTTGAAAGAGTTTTCACTAGTTTTCTGAAGGTTAGGAGATCTGGACCTAGTCTGATGCAAAGCAGTAAAGAATTCCAAATGGTCAGGACAGATTCTGCAAAGGTTCTCTTCTTAGTGCTTTTGAGCTGCAATTCTTTTTGGGATGACTTAAGTCATCACAGTTTGCGGGAGTTTGCTTTTGAGCTGCAATTCTTTTTGGGATGACTTAAGTCAACACAATTTGTGGGAGGGTGCAAAGGGGTGAACTATCTGCTAAGGTAGGTTGTTGCACCACCTTTGAAGGTCTTGTAGGCCAGAGCTAAGATTTTAAATGGTGCAGTATAGTATTGGGTTTTTAGGATTGGCGTAATTGTATCACTTTTGTTTATATTTAGTATGATTCGGGTTGTGGCATTCTATATGAGTTGCAGATGACATTTGAATTTGTTAGGTATCCTGATGGAAAATGAATTGCTCATTCAAACTCGGTTCACCACCTATATAAAAGATCTAAGTAGGAGATCACATAGGCTTAGATAACAATAGCAAAAGCAGTATTATCCAGAAAAGGATGAAGATGGCAGAGTTGGTGAAGATGCAAAAAGGGTGATTTGGTTAATTCTTAGACTTGGGTCTTGGTGGTAAGTTGGGAGTCCAGTATGAAAGTCTAAGATCCAGGCTTGAGCGATGAGGGGAAGAGTTGTCCCTTCGAGTGTCACTTTTGAGTATGGATGACACAGAAATCTTTTTTTTTCCCCAATCTATAGTACTTCTATATATTGAAGGTTTAGTCTTAATTTGTTTTGGTGCAGTCAGTCAGAAATCTGCCCTAAGCAGTTGTTAAGGCTGGTACTTTTATTTTCATAGTTTTGGACCAGCAGTTGGATGTCATAAATATAAGATTGTTATGTAAACTCTATAATGCGTTTGCCCAGGGAGTCCATGATAAAAATAATTTAGATCCATCTGATCCAGCAATTGGCTGACCTATATCCTCTTTGCCATTTTTAACAAAGACAGTTGAAATAGTCATGCTGAAACAGCTGCAGGAGTTCTTAGAAGAGCAGATTATTCTGGATGATTTTCAATTCAGTTTCCATCCATCATATAATACAGAGCTCTTTATTCTGTAAAGTTTAGACACATTTAGATGAAGCTTTGATAGCAGCACTAAATTCATCTTTTTATTGTTAGATATATCTCTGACATTCAAAGCTCTAAATCAGCAGCCACTAAAAAGAGCTTTCAGCTGAACTCCCTGCTCTATCTGCTTGCTGCTACTGCGCTGTGCATTTTAAACCAAAGCTCCTGCAACATTTGTGACTATGCCTGCTGCTGTTAGTCAGAGCTGGGCAGCTCCACCCATCAGCACAACATCATTCCAGGAAACCTGGGCCACTAAAAAGAGCTAGCGAAGAGCCCTCTCACATTGCTTATCTCTTCACTTGGACTTTTGCTGGGAATGGATTCTCAATATGCTACCTCAAGGTCATTCTAGTCCAGTTTTTGGGGGGGAAGGTAATTACAGCCATTTTTACAAACCAGTGCGGCATGAGTTACTTCTTCACCTTTGGGTACCCTCTCATGAGCCATTCATTCCACCTCCATGGACCTTGAGATACACTGGGCAAATTGGAAGACTAATTGAGAAAACTGGCTATGCCCTTCACATGAGCATGTTTTAAAATCAACTTACATAAGCACATTAACGCCTACTATTTCTTAAGGAAGATATGCATAGTATGTTTCTCAGTAATGGTATAAAATTATGAGCACACGTATGTGCGCTAGGCTAGGCATATTTTAAATCATGCATTGTAAATGTGCGCATGATTTAAAATTCCAGGGTATGTTCGGTCACGCGTCCATATGCAGGTATATGGGAGCCTGCACGCTCATTTTAAAGTTACCGTCATGTGCATTAATTTGTCGAGCCTCACCCACGGATGTTGCTATTTTATAACGTAAGCACGTATATGCGCACATGTTATAAAATAGTCTGGCTGTGTGCACAAGTGCGCCCAATTTTAAATGGACGTGCACTTGTGTGCACAAAAGTCACTTCTACCATGTAAGTGGGGGGATTTTTAAAAAAGACGTGCGCCTATATATTTGCCAGTTTTACTAGTTCATTCCCAGTTCACCCAATTAACAGATAGCCTGTACTCTCCCCAGTAACCCCAGACTCTTTAAACCCTCTGAATATGTGTGTGCAGTGGTATTTATGCACGTATTCAGGCGGCTTTTACAATCCTACTGGTGCACGTGAACCCGAGATATTTGCGCATTCACCTTTATGTGAACAAAGTGGAAGAAAAATATGACCAAATGTAGAATTTGCTTTAAATTTACAGATTAGAAAGTTAAACTATATGTATTTTCAAAAAGATTGTTTTATTTCAGACACACATAAAGGTGAATTTTAAAAGCCATACATATGCCAAAATCAGGAGATGTGCATGCATTTAGGACATGCGTGTGTCCAACCAATTTTAAAAACCACCTAAATGCATGCACAACTCCCGATACATGAATATCTCATTTGAAATAAAAAAGGGGCATGGTGTGGATGCCACCTGGACATTCTGTGGTGGGGCTAAGAAAAGTGCACACCAGTTCTTATATATCTGGACTCATGCCCAGCTCCAGTGTCACATAACTTTACTTTTGCTATGGAGGAAGTGTAAGTTTAAAAAAACCAAAACAGGCATCCCTGATGTCACAGATGTGAGCCCTTGGACTGTGACATGGTTGACACAGCCTAGTAGGCGACCCTACTAGGCCCACATCAACAGCTGGTGGACACACCCTACAGGGACTGAGCTGGAGCTTCACCTATACCAGCTTCATTCCTCGCAGGTTGTGCCCTTGGATTCCAGGGGCTGGCAGAACTTAAGTGAGTGTCAGTGAGGAGATAGGGACTAGGTCAATGCCAAGGTCAAGGCAGGCAGCAGTACAAGGAATCACTGTAGTCCATAGCAGTGGTCAGTACCAAGCAGCAGGTAGGAGGGTAGTAAGGGTCCATAGCAGAAGTCAGTATCAGATGACAGGCAAGAGAGTAGTCTGGATCTGTAGCAGGTGTCAGTACAAGACAAATGGGCATAGACGACTAGAACAATACAAGACAGACCGGCAAGACAACAGAATGGAGGGAGAGGGCAGGAGCAGGACAATGAGGCACAAATGCAAAAAGCAAGACAGGGCAGGGTAAATAGGCACAGAAGCAACATGCTCTTCAGTCTGGGAAGTGGACCTATTGCTGAGGCATCGGCACATAGCTCAGCTGTTATGAAATCCCTCCACTTGCGTGGCTCATACCCAGATGTGCTCAGCTGTGCACGCCCAGTTGCAAAATAGGGCACACAAATATGTGTGCCTAGGCTATTTTATAACACTCATGCATATGTATACATATGTTATATAATCGCCATGCCCCTTGGTGTGCACTGACACACATGCGTCAATGTGCATCCACGCGTCGCTTTGAAAGTTAGTGACATAGCTTGTGGCAAACCATTTCATTTCATTTATTTTTGTACCTGACCTTTTTGCAAAGCATATAGAATGGGTTACACAATTAATAAAACACATGAAACATACAAACAGTCTTATTACATTAGAATATTACACACAACCAACACATAACACCTCCAACCCAACCTCTGCCCTCCACTCCCCCCACTCTCAAACTCTTCCTCCCTCAAGCCCACAAACCCCTGTAAACAGCTTTAAGGGCTTGATGCCTGATGACTTGTCAACCATTCTCTGTCTGTGGTGAATAACACAATGAACCAGGCTCTAAGTCTTTTTTTTTTTTCAAAATAATTTGTATTATTAGCAGCAAGAATATGCAGCCATACACCAAATACCATTATTATACAACCAGGGCCAACATGGCTTAATACAACACAAGACCAGCAGTTGATGTACTGATAGTGGAAGCTGTCTGTGCTGGCTCAGCATGGAAGTAACATAAATGCAGATCTCACCATTTTAATTTATTGTGGCTTGAAAGAGAATATGACACAATTTATTATTCAGGATATGTTTTTGGAGTAATGACAGTTTTTTGTTAGCATTGACTAAAGACTGATTGTCAGATGAATCACTTTAGAAATCTATCACTAAAGTACACATCATTGATTTATTCAATCAATAGAAAATTATGCAGGTCAGTGTTGAAATAAAGCATGGGAATAACAAAAAGTTGATTACCTTTTTTTTCCAGTTTGCATATCTTAACATTTTCTTTATATTTAAGCTTTCTATTAAAAGAAGTATCATTAACAGTTCACATTCCAATATACATTTGTTTCTGATGCATACTAGAACTCAGTATGAAAGTAAAGCAGTTTTTGCATAATCTCTTCTCACACAGAAGTCAATATTATAAAATAACAGAATGGCACCCCAAACGCTAACCCTCCCCTTACCCTCCCCAAACCTACCCCACAGAGATCATAACAGGAAATAAAACAAAGGCATTCCTAATAAAATATTAAAACCATTGTATCCAGCACCACTACACAAGTAGTTATGGATTCCACTTTGAGCCTTTAGGGATAAAATTTGGATAAAGGTCTCCCTGATTTGTAGAAATTTCCACCTTGTATGTGCTCAAATTATAATCATCGGTCATGTAATTTAAACTGTATAGCCTTATGGTCAGGTATGTATTTTTTTAACCATATTTTCTTTTGCAATTAAAACTCAAAGTCCGCTGCTAACTTCAAATCTTATATGAAAAAACACAGAACTTATCTGAGTGCTTACACAAATGCCTCTGGGAGAAGTTTTTGATTAATCAGCAATCATAGATATTTTCTTCGAGTCTATTTTTTCAACAATAAAATATTTTTGGAGATGTTCTTAATATCAATGCTGTTGTGCCATGTAAGCGATGTTATGGGGATTTATTACAGTTATAAGGTATATGTCTTTTAAAACTCTTGTGCTGCATTTTTTAGAAGCCAGGAGTTTGTAAAGGAAGACCTTAATACTCTGGGCGACCCCGAGGAAGGAAGACACATTCTGAACCATTGCAGTGCTGTGTTGAAAAAGAGTATCGAAGAAAATTATAATTGCTGATACATTCAGAAACGTCTCCCAGGGGCATCTGCAGAAGCACACATACTCAGATAAGGGCCGTGTTTTTTCATATAAGATTTGAATTTAGTGGTGGACTTTGAATTTGAATTGCAAAAGAAAATATGCTTAAAAAATACATACCTGACCATGAGGCAATCAATTTACATTACATGACTGATGATTATAATTTGAGTACAAACGAGGGGACTTCAAAACACGGTCAATCTGTGTTAATCCTGTGCTATATGAGGGTAATTATCATACTTCTTTCTATATGTGACATTCAAAATAATATCCGCTCTGAGCTCTACTTTCGCAGTGTCTGAAAACATTGTGGGGCCAATAGTATATTTCTATTATGCGAACTGTATTGTTTCCCTTTAGAAACTAAATAATCACAAACCTCTCATCTTTATATATATGGGCAGGAAATACTTTTCTGAGATGGGAGCCAAACAAGATCAATCCAAATTAAAGCATGATCTGAAATTTCAAGTGGCCTAATTTACACTAAAAGAACTCTAGAGAAAAGATAATGTGATACCTGTAGATAATCAGTTCTTGACGGTATTTCATGTGCTCTAGACCAGTGGTTCTCAACCTTTTTTCAGTCGGGATACACGTCACAGATGGTTCTCACATGCGTGACACGCTGAACATGTGACCATCACAGGGCTAAATGTAAACAAACACTCTGCATTCCACAGGAACCCCTTTGACCCCCAACAATGGGTACAGAGCAGAACTAGGACATTCCCTGTTCAATTTACCATACAAAAGAGATATTTCTGGTGACATCTCAATAACAGCAACATAAACACTCTCTCCTACCAGGTGCAACAGCCCTTCTTATGAAAAAACAGTAATTTACCACCAATGCATATTCTATTGAGAAAACACAACAAATAATATTGATACAAATGCCTACATGCTAGTAAAATACTTCACCTCGGTCACACACATAGAATCAACCTTCACCAAGTACAGAAAGACCACAAATTACAAACTAAAATTTGGAAACAGAAACTGGAATGGAAACCCTAAAAAGCCACTCTGCATTCTGTGCAAAACAAAAATATAGCACCTACCAGACTTCCAGGATCTGAAATAATGTACACAAACTAATGTACACAAAGTTACACCTGCATTATGGAACTCAAACAGTAACAACCCTACCTATGAAAAGGCAGCACTGCAAAAATTACACCAGGACCTAAACACCAATACACCTCCTATTAGGAAAACAGAACAAGCCAAGCTGCTATAGATCCCTACCAAGAAACTACAAGCTCGCAGAACATCCTTAGCTGGGTTACATATGCAGAACACACGCAGAATACCAAAAATCAGAATAAAGTGACCATAAAGCTAATATTTTTGTTTTTGCATTGTTTTACTGTATACAGAGTTTGGTTCTTGCTGTTTCCAGTTCAGTTTTTGTCTCCACATTTCTATTTATACATTCCCCAAGAAATATAAAATAATTCTAAAGCTAGAATATAATAAATGTTTCAAAACAACTGATAAATGGAATAACATCCAATCATTAAAAATTTTCAAAATTATTAAAAATTCTCCAAACACCAATAAAATATTTCTAACAGCAGACACATCACATAATACCTAATAATTAAAATGGCAGTCAATCAAGAAAGATAAACTTAAAAAGCCACCTTTACTTATCTTCTCCAGTAACTCTCCTACTCCTTTCCATTGTAGGCCAATAGCACTCACCAGAAGCAGCAAAGGGCTGCTGAAGCTCTGTCCTCATGCTCTTCTTCCTTAGGGCCCATGACTAGTCTATCTCACACACACACACACACACACACACACACCAGTCACCTGCCTGACCAATCTCTCTTTCTCTCACATACACACACACATACCAGTCACCTGCCTGACCAATCTCTTTCTCTCTCACACACACACCAATCACCTGCCTGACCAATTTCTCTCTCACGCACACCAGTCACCTGCTTGACCAATTTCTCACACACACACACACACACACACACACACACACACACACACACACACAGACCAGTCAACAGCCTGACCAATTTCTCTTTCTCTCTCACCTGCCTGACCAATTTCTCTTTCTCTCTCTCACACACACACACACACACATACCAGTCACCTGCCTGACAAATTTCTCTTTCTCTCTCTCTCCTCTCTCTCTCTCACACACACACACCAGTCACCTGACTGACCAATCTCTCTCTCACACACACACACACACACACACACCAGTCACCTGCCTGACCAATCTCTCTCTCTCTCATACACACACACACACACATCAGTCACCTGCCTGACCAATCTCTCTCTCTCTCATACACACACCAGTCAGGTCCCTGACCAATCTCACACACACACACACACACACACACACACACACACACTAGTGACTTACCTGAGCAGTCTCTTGCTCTCACACATTTCTCTTAATTACACACACATTCTCTCATACACTTACACACATGTTGACTCACTCTCTGTCTCACTCACCCCCACCCACAGCACACATAGCAGCTACAACACAAGGTAGCCGGTATGCTGCTATTAAAAGCAGAGTCTTGACCGGCTAGAAACTTCAGCAGGAGTGACCTCCCCAACCCCACAGCACTAAGAAGGCAGCACTCAGCTGTTTGCTTGTGCTGCGATCAATCGCGGCACAGATCAATCAGCTGAGAATGTAATTTTATGCTTTTCTCCCCACCCCAGCCTTTTTTTTTTGCAGTTTGATTATTATTTTCTTGCTGGAGTCATGCTGGTGAGAGAAAGGGAGGTCAGAGCCCGGGGCAGCGGCTCCGTGCTCCTTCTGCTGCAGCAGCATGCATGCATGGTCTTTTCTTCTTCCTGCATGCCTGGTAAACATCACTTCCTCTTCCGGGCCACATGGGCGGGAAGAAGAAAAGGTCACGTTCCTGTTGCCGGCTTCCACAAAACAAGGCTGCCGTTCCCCTCGGGGCTTGAATGTGCTGATAGCCCGGGCAGGAACGGCAGCAGTGTTCGTCTCGCTGAGGTGAAAGGGGTGGGGGGAGAGAGCAGCGGGTGTGCGACACACCTGCTGGTGCTTCACGACACACTAGTGTGCCGCGACACACCGGTTGAGTACCGCTGCTCTAGACACATTTGTGTAATCTCTCTCTAAAGGGTGCAAGATTCTCTAAGCATCCAACAAATTTAAATGTTCACATAGTAATGGCACACCTTTGCCTTTTTCTATCTTTTCCCCCAGTTTAACATGTGACTTGTCTAGAGATGGATCATAAACGCAATTCAGATCTCCTCCCAGAATAATGAAATAAGAATATTAGACCTTTAATTGGCATATTACAGTAGAAAACAAGATCACGTAATAACTATTGTGAACATATATATTACATGGGATAACCACTTCCCCAAATAACCATCCTTGAAGGATAAGATACCGCCCCTCGGGATCTTTAAATTCCGCATCCAATGTAAAATCAACAGCCTTACTAAACAAAATTACTACCACTGCTTTTCTTAACATCTGAAGAAGCCCAATAAACATTGAAAATGCATGCAAATGTATCTTATGAATATTCAATGTGGATATTTTGAAAACCCAACCAGTTTGTGACACTTGAGGACTTGAGTTAGCTACTCCAGTCATAATCTTTCTGCTCCCTGTTGCCCAATTTCTTGGGGGTAGGATGCCTAGGGGCAGCAAAATCCTAAATCTATCACTGAGTATTGATATAAACATGCTGCATTTTTGAAGGTCATTTATGATTCCCACACATTATTTCCGATTCCAATGTGTGCTGCAAAAGGTGAGAGATTGAATTTGTAATTTGATTTATATTTTGATGTAACCTATCTAGGCCATGAACTAAAAAGTGTTTTCTCTTTGGTGCATCTCTTGCTGCCCCAAACACCAGGACCACCATCTTCCTGCTCTGAGGATTGTAGTGGAATACTCTCACTCCTGATTATTAGATGGAGCTGTTCATAGAATTCCCTGTGCGATAAGAAGTATGATTGTTCAGGATCCCAACTGTTGTGGATCATCTATGCCCATCTCATGAGTCTTTTCCTTTCTGTGTATCTAATTGAATAGTACAGTGATTTATGCATGGCTTAAAGTTTGCTTTCAAGTGGGTTGTCTGCTTATCTGGCATGCTGGTGTGATAGATGCAGTGTTGTGGTTGTTTTTATATGCACCACAGTTCGAATTTCTATGCATTGCATTCACACTACTTATCACTCTGTCCTTTTTGCCCTTGTGAGCATGCTGTCTTGTAGTTTGCTGATGTTTTGAGTATGAGTCACTGATGCATGCAAATAAAAACACAAGACCTGGTTCCTGAAAGACATTTACCAATCATATTATATTTAATCAACAGCACCGGTTCATATCTATGAACAACATTTACAATTTTTCACCAGTGATGTGCATCTAAGACTCCGCTATATTCAGGAATGTACTATGATGACCAGTCCTTTATAAATGCACCTGATTTTAAAATGGCAATCTGATTAGTGATGTAACAATTCAGATATTGTACTCCACATGTTCCTTCAAAACAATAGAACAATGCTACAATTAAAAGCATATGTAAAAGACAACCTTTATGTTTTAGTATAGCAACCTCAAGGACTGAAGCAGTTGATGATATTTAAATAATAATCTTACAAGAGGGGTCACAAGAAGAGCATGCCTTATGCAGTCATTGACTTTGAAGCTCACTAGCATCCATTTGCTTTCTTCTTTTATAGTATGACCCTGAATGTAACGGGTTCTATCTTATTTATGTCGTGTTTTCCTCATATTTGTGATGTCTTTTGTGGAGTCTAATGAAATCATGTAGATGCCTCTATACTGGGCCTTTCTCCAGTCCAAGCTTTCCATCACTGCAAGTCTGCAAATATTGGGGTATATCCTAAAGTGGAGCTAATGAATCTTTTGGATGTGGAGTTGTATATGCTTCCTAATATCCTACCCCACAATTGAATACTTGGATCTGGGTTCAGTTAGAGGGTTATTTTCAACGTCATTTCCATAGCTAAACAGTGACCTGTTATGAAATCCCCCCCCCTCCCCCCGGATATGCAGACAAACATATTTACATATGCCCTGTATAAATGTAAGTTTACACACAGTGAGTAGGGGGTTTATACTTAAAGGCGTGCGTTTGCATTTTCAAATGTGTGCACTTAAATTATCCAGAAAAAACTCTGTATGAATTACCAATTGTAATTGTGTGCAGGTAGTTACAGTGGGATAATTTTCAAAGGGAATATACGTGCATGCTTTCCCTTTAAACTGTAAAGTATGCGAGTAATTGACTTCAGTTTTATGCAGATTGTTACAAAATTAATCCCTTAATGATTGTAATCACAGATACAGGTTTTTTTTTTTTTTTTTTTTTTTTTTTGCTCATCTCTATTCTGTTCAATATTTCAGGAAATAAACCATTAACCTTCCAACTACCAGTTATTCTGAGACTTATATCACAGCCTCTTCTGAAGCTTGGTATATCCACTGGGAAAAGGACCCTTTTCACAAGGCAATTTTAGTAGTAGTGTAGATGCTTGACCTTGTGGCTCTTATTTGCAGCCAACTATGGCCCTTTTGTATATTTGCCCCCAGTCTTTTCTAACTCACATTTCTCCTAAACCTGTCAAATGCATCTTATATTTCTCTACATTGACACTGACTATTTCATAGCTTGTGTCCCTAACCTATCCAGCCCTTCCTCAGTGATTTCAATTATTTCTGTGTTATTTGCTATCACTAAAAATTGTAGTATCATCATGCTGCCTTTCAGTTCTCTGTGTAAATCATGAAATAATGAAAAGAAGAGAATTGCATTGTTACTATTAATGCAAGATTCAAAATTCAATGAAAGAAAAGATTGTCAACCCCATGTATTTGTACAAATGCCAGACTATGATGCCATCGTCAGCCTTTTCTCTGAAAAGCTCACATATCAAAATATAACTGGTTTAATTTTTCTTGTGCTTTCTTTGAAAATTAAATAGATACATTGAGTCTAAGAAATGGTTAGTGTGTTTATCCTGGATTCTGGCGAAAGAAGATGGATTTTAGTGGCTATTTGCTCATAAAGAGAAATTTGGCTATTCCATCAACCTTAGCTTTATTTTTTAAGCTGATTTTATTAATAAGGTGTAGTTTGGTAATGGTTGTGGGTAGGCAGAGGGAACAGGTATTCAGAGATGGAGAAGGGGTCCTTTGCAAAAATTAAATATTGTTTTGGCTAATCTATAATATTTATTGATGGCTTATTTATTATTAGTGGGGAATTTATGTATGCATTTATTTGTTTTATTATGTGTCAGGTAAGGGGTTAGAGTGTTAGGGATGGAGATAGAGTGCATTATGTTACAACAATTTTAAATGTTAACATGGTTAGTACACAATACTGATTGTTTATACAGTGCAATTTACTTTACATTAAATGTTGATTTGTTAGCAACAAGTTTTACTAATAGGATCATTTATCAAAATGTGTTATGGCGTGCAAAAACAATAGTAGCACATTGTGTGGATGCAAACTTTTGACGGGGGAGAGAGAGAGAGAGAGAGAGAGAGAGAGAGAGAGCAAGAGCACACCTTGTTATTATGTGGACCCTTCACCCAGAGAGAGAACACCCACCTGAGGTATCGGGATGTTCTATTCCTCCGGAAGGTGGACCAGCGAGACGACCCCTCAGTACTCCAGAAGATAGCCGAAGTGTACAGGCCCGTGAATCCAGCTGCAGGATCCTGGAAGGAACCAGGAAAGCGTACTCCGAGTCCAATCCGAGTCTAGGCAGGCCGCAGGCAGAACAAGGTCAAGTCCAACCCGGGTCTGAGGCAGGCGGCAGGCAAAACCGATTAAAGTCCAATCCGGGTCTGAGGCAGGGGCAAGTCCAAATCCGGGTCTGAGGCAGGCGGCAGGCAAAAGCAAGGTAAAGTCCAATCCGGGTCTGAGGCAGGCGGCAGGCAAAAGCAAGGTAAAGTCCAATCCGGGTCGGAGGCAGGCGGCAGGCAAAAGCAAGGCAAAGTCCAATCCGGGTCTGAGGCAGGCGGCAGGCAAAAGCAAGGTAAAGTCCAATCCGGGTCTGAGGCAGGTGGCAGGCAAAAGCACGGCAAGGTCCAATCCGGGTCTGAGGCAAGTAGCAGGCAGCAAGGTCAGGCAAATCCGGGTCAGAGGCAGGCGGCAGGCAGAGCAAGGTCAGGCAAGGCAAGGTCACACCACAAGAGGGAACAGCACATACGGGACCTGTTGAAAGGCGTCTGAGTCAGCCCAGCACCACGTTTAAATCTCCCTCCCCTGCTGACGTCAATTTCCGGGGCCGGCCTCGTCTTCGCGAACCGGCCCCTTTAAGAGGCGGAGCCAGCCGCGTAGTCCCTGATGCCGTCCCGTGACGGTCTGACGTCTTCTTCCCGCGAGCCATGCTGCGGGGACCCCGGGAGATGGCGCGCTGACCCGCCGGCGGAACAGAGGTAGGGAGACCTGATCGTGCGCGGGTCGCGATCGGGTCTCATAACAGTACCCCCCTCCTTACGCCCCCTCCTGGAAAGACCAGGTTTATCAGGATGCTGCAAATGGAAGTGGTGAAGAAGAGACTTATCAAGAATATTGACCATCGGTTCCCAGGAGTTCTCTTCCGGGCCGAATCCCTCCCACGCGATCAAGTACTCCCACCGTCGGTGATGACGACGGATGTCCAGAATCTCCCGAACTCTGTAAATGGTGTCCTCGTCGGAGGAGACCGGAGGGACATGAAAAGAAGAGGAGACGAGAGGCTTGAGAAGGGACACGTGGAAGGAATTGTGGATCCGGAGAGTGGACGGGAGACGTAGTCGATAGGTGACAGGCCCCAGACGTCTAGAAACGAAGAAGGGCTCAATGAACCGCGGGGCCAGGCGCATGGAGGGAACCCGGAGACGTAAATGACGGGTAGACAACCACACCCGATCCCCGGGAAAGAACTGAGGAGCCGGTCTACGATGCCGATCCGCGAAGCGTTTGGCAGTAGCAGCCGCACGATGAAGGCGGGCATTGGTCGCAACCCACAGGGCATGAAGCTGTTGAGCCGATAACTGAGCAGCCGGGGAGGCCACGGACAGTGGGAGAGGCAGTGGGGGGCGAGGCTGCTTCCCAAAAACAATCTGGAAAGAGGAGTGACCGGTGGCAGAATGGACGTGGGAATTATGAGCAAATTCAGCCCACGGGAGGAGGAGAGCCCAATCATCCTGGCGGTGATTAACAAAAAGGTGGAGGAACAACTTCAGACCTCTGTTCACCCGTTCAACCTGCACATTGCCCTGCGGGTGAAAGGCCGTCGTGAAGTCCAATTGGACTCCAAACTTCTTGCAGAGCCCCTTCCAATATTTCGCCGTAAATTGGGGACCCCTGTCAGAAGAAATGTGAAGGGGAAGGCCATGCAGACGGAAAATGTGAGAAGAGAAGAGATCTGCTAGTTCGGGAGCTGAGGGTAGTTTGGCCAGGGGCACAAAATGGGCCATTTTGGAGAACCTATCGACCACCACCCAGACCACCTGATTCCCGTGAGACAAAGGAAGGTCCACCACAAAGTCCGTAGAAATATGGGTCCAAGGTTCCCGCGGGGGAGGAAGGGGTTGTAGGAGCCCCCAGGGGCGACCCGGTAAGGGCTTCTGTTGCGCACATTTTGGGCAGGATGCAACATAGGCCAGTACGTCTCTCAGTAATACCGGGCAAGGATATTCCAAGTACCAGTTCGGCCCGGGTGTCCAGTTGATAGTGAATCATGCGCCCATGCCAGCACTTTAGGACGCAGTCGGAGAGGCACGACCGTCTTGCCAGAGGGACAAGTTTCGGTGACAGCTAGTATCAACTTGGCAGGATCAATAATATGACAAAGAGTCTCCGGGACATCCTCAACCTCAAAGGACCGCGAGAGAGCATCAGCCCGGCCATTCTTTGAAGCAGGTCTATATCGAAGCAGGAAATCGAATCGAGAGAAAAACAAGGACCAACGAGCCTGCCGGGGATTAAGGCGTTGTGCCTGATAAAGATATTCTAAATTCTTATGGTCCGTGTAGACCGTGATGGTGTGTTGCGCTCCCTCCAACCATTGCCTCCATTCTTCGAATGCCATTTTTATGGCTAGTAACTCTTTGTCACCAATCCCGTAGTTTTTCTCCGTGGGTGAAAATTTACGAGAGAAGTACGAACAGGGAAACAGTACTCCTCAAGCCGAATGTTGACTGAGGACAGCCCCCACAGCGATTTCAGAGGCGTCTACTTCTACTATAAACGGGCGGTTAGGATCGGGATGATGGAGGCAAGGTTCCTGTAAGAAGGCTGCTTTGATCTCTCTGAATGCTTGTAGGGCCTCTGGGGACCATATCTTGGTGTCAGCTCCCTTTTTGGTAAGGGCAGTGATAGGTGCCATGATATGGGAGAAATGGGGAATAAAATTCCGATAAAAATTGGCAAAGCCAAGGAATCGCTGTATAGCACGGAGTCCCTTGGGCTGAGGCCAATCTTGAATACTGGCTACTTTCGTAGGATCCATCTGGAAGCCGGTGGTAGAAACAATGAATCCCAAAAAAGGTAGCGATAGTCTTTCAAAGAGGCATTTCTCTAATTTCACAAACAGGTTATTCTCTCTCAGACGTTGGAGGACTTGATGAACGTCTTTACGGTGGGTTTCCAGATCCTCAGAATAAATGAGAATATCGTCTAGGTAAACAATCACCTGTTTATATAACATGTCCCGAAATACCTCATTCATCAAGTTTTGGAACACTGCAGGTGCATTACACAGGCCAAAAGGCATTACCAAGTATTCGTAGTGGCCATTGCGAGTATTAAAGGCGGTTTTCCACTCATCTCCGGGTTTAATGCGTACCAGATTGTATGCACTTCGTAGATCCAATTTAGAAAAGATTTTGGCATCATGTAGTTGGTCGAGTAGTTCCGGTATCAGGGGTAACGGGTAACGGTCTTTGCGAGTAATAGCGTTTAGTCCTCTGTAGTCAATGCAGGGTCTCAAGGACCCATCTTTCTTGGGTACAAAGAAAAACCCAGCCCCTGCTGGAGAGGTAGAGGGACGAATAAATCCTCATGCCAGATTCTCCTCGATGTATTCAGCCATGGCCTGTGATTCTGGTCCAGATAACGGATAGATCCGGCCTCTGGGTGGAATGGCGTTGGGTAGTAAATTGATGGCACAGTCGAATCTTCGATGACAGGGCAGGATCTCGGCTTTCTCTTTAGAGAAGACGTCCGCAAAATCGGAATATTGAGGTGGTAAGTCGAGCTTGGTAGTGGTTAGTGGTATCGCCGGTTGATGAGACCAATGAATACAAGTTTCTTGACACTCGGGCCCCCAGGCCGCAATCTGCAGGGCCCTCCAGTCAATGTTTGGCGAATGTTTTTGTAACCAAGGTAAACCCAGTACCACTGGGTGGACCGTTTTCTCCAAAATAAAAAACGAAATCTCCTCTTGGTGTAGAATCCCAGTAACAAGGGATATGGGCGTGGTACTACAGGTGACCCGGCCGGGTAGATTCTCAACCTGAATGGAGGAGATGAATAGTGGCGTTTTGCAGAATTGGGTAGGAATTTGAAGCTGATGGACCAGGTCAGCTAGTATAAAATTCCCCCCGGCTCCGGAGTCAATCAATGCTTGGGTAGTAAATGTTCCGTGCTTTCCTTGCAGTGTAACTGGAACTATTAGTTGAGGAGCTGGATGGCCCCCTAGGTTCTGCTCCTCAGAGATCCCTAGGATCGGAAGTTTCCCGGCCTCTCGGGACATTGAGCGAGAAGATGTCCCTTGTTACCGCAATAGAGGCAAAGGCCCAACCTCCGTCGACGTTGTTTCTCTTCCTGTGTTAGTCGGCTTCTACCGAGTTGCATGGGTTCCTCCTTCTGTTCCGGGGGACCCTCCGGAGGCAAGAATGGCCTGGAAAAGTGAGGAGCTAATGGTACTACGCGACGAGGCGGTCTGGACTCCTTGGCCCGTTGCTGAATCCGTCGATCAATACGACCAGCCAGATCGATGAGTGCGTCCAGGTCATCAGGGAGTTCTCGTCCGGCGAGTTCATCTTTGATACGGGGGGATAAACCCTCCAGGAAGATGCCTCGAAGGCAATCCGAGTGCCAGCCTAGTTCTGAAGCCAATGTACGGAATTCGATGGCGAAGTCGGCTAGCGTATGAGACCCCTGGCGAAGGTTGAGTAGTTCCGAAGAGGCTGTAGCAAGTCTCCCAGGTTCGTCAAATACTAGACGAAAGGTGGCGACAAATCTGGTCAGATCATTCAAAATGGGGTCTCCCTTTTCCCAGATGGGAGAAGCCCATGCCATGGCCTTCCCGTCCAGTAGAGAGATAATAAAGGAAGTCATTTTCCGGTCGTTAGGGAATTGGTGTTCTTGTAATGAGAACCGGATGTAACATTGGTTGAGAAAATGTCGACATCCCTTAGCCTCTCCAGAGTACCGTGGAGGAGCCGGTAAATGCGATACGGAGACTGAGGTACTGGGCGGAGGAGGAGCCGGGCCTGCAGCGGCAGCTCCACGGGAAGCGTCTAGTTGTCGCACTAGTCTATCCACGGTTGCGTTTAACGCCTCCAAACTCAGTTGTTGCTGCTGCTGCTGTTGCCGCTGCTGCATTAATTGCTGAGCGAGCCCGGGAATAGCCTGAAGACTGGACAAATCCACCGGGTCCATGGCCTTTCAATCTGTTATTATGTGGACCCTTGACCCAGAGAGAGAACACCCACCTGAGGTATTGGGATGTTCTATTCCTCCGGAAGGTGGACCAGCGAGACGACCCCTCAGTACTCCAGAAGATAGCCGAAGTGTACAGGCCCGTGAATCCAGCTGCGGGATCCTGGAAGGAACCAGGAAAGCGAAGACCGAGTCCAATCCGAGTCTAGGCCGCAGGCAGAACAAGGTCAAGTCCAACCCGGGTCTGAGGCAGGCGGCAGGCAAAACCGATTAAAGTCCAATCCGGGTCTGAGGCAGGCGGCAGGCAAAAGCAAGGTAAAGTCCAATCTGGGTCTGAGGCAGGCGGCAGGCAAAAGCAAGGTAAAGTCCAATCCGGGTCAGAGGCAGGCGGCAGGCAAAAGCAAGGCAAAGTCCAATCCGGGTCTGAGGCAGGCGGCAGGCAAAAGCAAGGTAAAGTCCAATCCGGATCTGAGGCAGGCGGCAGGCAAAAGCACGGCAAGGTCCAATCCGGGTCTGAGGCAAGTAGCAGGCAGCAAGGTCAGGCAAATCCGGGTCAGAGGCAGGCGGCAGGCAGAGCAAGGTCAGGCAAGGCAAGGTCACACCACAAGAGGGAACAGCACGTACAGGACCTGTTGAAAGGCGTCTGAGTCAGCCCAGCACCGCGTTTAAATCTCCCTCCCCTGCTGACGTCAATTTCCGGGGCCGGCCTCGTCTTCGCGAACCGGCCCCTTTAAGAGGCGGAGCCAGCCGCGTAGTCCCTGATGCCGTCCCATGACGGTCTGACGTCTTCTTGCCGTGAGCCGTGCTGCGGGGACCCCGGGAGATGGCGCGCTGACCCGCCGGCGGAACAGAGGTAGGGAGACCCGATCGTGCGCGGTCGCGATCGGGTCTCATAACACACCTACCTCATAGTAGTTAAGTATTTATATCTGTATAAGAGAGCAACCTGAGGTGAGGTGTTAGTGGTGGTTTAGGGTTTTGGGGGCCAGTTTCGCATGTAGAGAGAGATTTACGAACAGCACAGTATACCTTGGTGAAGATTTGATGTCATTTGGAGTGAGGAAAGTTTCCAAAAGATGAAAATTTATACTATGTTCTCTCACCCTAGCTTGATGGTACCCTGTTATAGAGTCCATCAAGCTAGGGTGCGAGAACATAGTAGAAATTTCATGTTTGTGAGACTTTCCTTACTCCAAATGACATCAAATCTTCACCAAGGTGTACAGTACAGTTCATACAACACTCTACATGCAACACTGGCCTCTAAACCCTAAACCACCACTAACACCTCACCTCCACTTATCAGGTGGCCCTCCTATAGAGATATAATACTTAACTACTATGAGGACCTTATAGATAATCAGTCTCTCTCTCTCTCTCTCTCTCATTAGTGCAGGATGTGAAAAATAAGGATTCTTGCAGTGTATGCTAAATTTACCATACATGAAGAAGTAAATTACTATATACTGATCTTTGATATCACATCAGTTTACATTCAGGTATTTCTTTATTCTCAGAGAGCTTACAATCTGTTTTGTACCTGAGGCAATGGAGAGTAGAGATATGAATCGTGTCCTCGATCGTCTTAACGATCAATTTCGGCTGGGAGGGGGAGGGAATCGTATTGTTGCCGTTTGGGTGTTTAAAGTATCGTGAAAATCGTGAAAATCATGAGCCAGCACACTAAAACCCCCTAAAACGACTGCAGGAGGTCATTCAGCGGCGGTCCGGAACCCCAGCTGAACGGCCTCCTGCAGTCGATCTCCTGCTGGCGCCATTTTCCATACGGAAAACGATTCGCGGCAGGAGATCGTTTTCCGGACCCCCGCTGGACCCCCAGGGACTTTTGGCCAGCTTGGGGGGCCTCCTGACCCCCACAAGACTTGCCAAAAGTCCAGCGGGGGTCCGGAACGACCTCCTGCAGTCGAATCGTGTAGGTCTATGGCCGCCGCCATTTTGCGCCGCCATTTTGAAAAATGGCGCCGGCTGAAGACAACACTATTCAATTGCAGGAGGCCGTTCCAGACCGCTGCCGTTCCAGACCACCGCTGGACCCCCAGGTAATTTAAGGCATTTGGGGGGGGGGGGTTCGGGAGGGTGGGGGATTTAATTTAAAGGGTCGGGGGTGGGTTTTAAGGGGTTTTAGTGTGCCGGTTTTCCTGCCCTCCCCCTTCCCCCGATTTACGATTTTTTGACGATAAATCAGGGGAATTGGTATTGTATCGTGGCCCTAACGATTTTTGATGATTTAAAATATATCGGACGATATTTTAAATCGTCAAAAAACGATTCACATCCCTAATGGAGAGTAAAGTGGCTTGCCCAATGTCACAAGGAGCAACAGCAGGACTCAAACCCTGGTCTGGTTCATAAGCCCACTGTGCTACCCACTAGGCTATTCCTCCTCCCTACCTTACTAGCTTCCATAAACACACCCCTTTTTGATCGTGCATTATTAACTTTTTTGATGCATGATGGGGACAATGATTTGGAATCCAAAAAATATAAATATATAAATGAAATGTAATTGTTTCAGGGATCTGCTGAGAAGAGTCAGAAGTATGTGACAGTGCTATACTAAAGCTAAGTACCTATGTGGAGAGGATCTTAAACTTGCAGTATGACTTTACAGTGTTTTATGTGTGACATATAATGATGTCTGATATTCTTGGATATTTTACTGTGTCCATTGGCTCTATTAGTCAAGCTTGAGAATTTAAGAAGAACTTTTAAAATAAATAAGCACGAGGATCATATTGGTTAAGAAAATAAATAACCTTTGGAGCTCTTTGCAATACTAAATACTTTAATCCTCTTCTAAATTCCCTGTTACACTTTGAGACTTTATAGGCAAAATGAAAGACATGGTGAGAAACCCAAACATATTTATTAGCCTTGACCCCAAATGTCTAAAATATGAAAATAAAAGAATTGGAACAATGCCCTAAGGGCTTTATGTTGCCTGTTGAAATATGGATAAGCTTGTTTATTTTATTTTAAAATGTCTCTCACAGGCATCAAAAGACATATGCAAAATTATTCAAATATTACAAATTGCTTATACAGTAGTAAACATGAGTTTTCTAATCATTTCTAGATAATTTGGTGGAGTGTATTTTATGCACATTAATATTTCTAATATTGTATTCCCTAGAAAAATATTTGTGGCAATGTAATCATGACTGAATAAAAAAAAATACTGTTCTTTTACAACTCATTTGCTCAACAGAAAAGATGGCATGTGAATTTACTGCTGTGTGAAAATCTTAGTTCTTGATTAATTTATCACCCTTTTTAATATACAAGGGTTATCCATGTCATCACTGGATCCTATACCTAGATATGGAAATGAAACAGTAACAGTGTTTTCCAATGCGGACCTCAAGATTTCAGGATGTATCATTTTTTGTGACATTTTCAATGACCTTTCATAGCTTTTTCTTAAGGTTTTGAAATTAAAATTGTTATGCTATTTTTCTTATTTTCATAAATGTTACTTTTTATTGCTGGATTTATGTCTGAAGCAAGCATGTTCCTTGGAAACTTGGAATTTTCCAGAAACTTTCACAAATTAATATGGGAGTTCTCAATGAAAACTACTTTATTCTAATTTTGAGGAGTAGTATTTATATGTTGGGTAAACACCTCTTGCTCATCTCATCAATTAACATGTCTGGAAACCTGAGTTTTGCACTATTTATCTGATTGCAACAAGCAAAGAAAACCCTCTACATTTATTTTATTGGAATCATTTTCCATTCTTCTCAACTGTTTCCATTGTAGAAATAGACAAAAAAAAGTGTAAAAATGTTGCATCATGAAACTCTCATAGCATGCCATTTTTCCAAAATTGCAAACAGTAGGGAAAATCATACTAGCATACATAGTAATTTGAGGGTCAATTCATACAATTTTGTACTGAAAAAGAGGCCATGGCCAATAAGCATTCAGAAAGGCAGGCAATAAAAAATCCTGTGGATTCAAAAATTGAGCATAGGCTGAATAGAGGTAAATAGCGCAGAAATTGGCGTATAATGTGGCATCTGGGCTGTTGGATTCTGTGCTGTACAATTTGTGTGTATGTCATTATCCCATTTTTGATATGCAAAGTCAATAAGCTAATTTTAGCCACCTATAAATTAAAAACAGAGACACCACCTTGAAAATGCAAGGGATGTCACATCACTGCGAACTAATGACAAAATGCCAAAAATAGCTTCCCATAGTAAAACCACAAGCCTACCTCATTCACATACTTTTTGTACAATTTATTTAGTCCTGGTCCATTGGAATCAATGGGGAAATTCCCAGCACTCACACACACACACACACACACACACACACACACACACACACACACACATAAAACAAATTGCTTATTACAATAAGAAAAAAAATACAGCCAATGAGTTTTATAAAGCTGCAATTCATAAAGAAATGTCGCTAGCCAATGTGAATCAAACTGTCATAAAGCATTTTTATATCATGTAAAACAAATAGAAGCCCCCAAAAACCCCACATAAAATAAAATCCAATCCATAATAGTGGATAAGTAAAATAAAATGAAAATTCTAAAGATCTATTAATGTTACAGATAACCTCAAAAGTTGACTACAAGAAATTTCTTAAAGTAAACATACTTCATTATCATAATCATCAACTTTATTAGGGTTGCAGGGGAAAAAGTGTTTTGGTTTTGTTCATTCATTTTGTGGACACCCAAATTCATTTCTTTAGTTTCATCCCCCCTCCCCCCCACACACAATGTACTTGTTTATTTATTATATTTATTCATTTATTTGCCATTAAAGTCAAATAAGAAAGCACTGCATCCTATTTTGGAGTTCAGAACTTAGGTTTTCTTAACAATTATTTATGGCTCATCAGAAATGGGAAAGTAGTCCATGGTATGTAGACTGTAGTAAAGTGGCACCAAAAGTGCTATGTATGGCCTAAGGCACCATATGGGGCAAATAGGAACAAGCACTGGCAGGAGATTTCCAAGGCCCTGTCATAGAAACAGAGAAGCAGTAAGCATGGCCAGATCACCCCCCAAGGCTTCAAAAGAGATCACCAACAACAATGGCATGGACCTTCAAAGACAAGGGGCAAAGTGGCATAAAAAAATGACATCAATATTCTAAGTCTCCATGAAGGGAGAATGAAGCAGAAAAGCTGTCAGGGAAAACCACCAAAGCACAGATAAAGGGACAAAGTAG
Organism: Rhinatrema bivittatum; assembly: GCF_901001135.1. Taxonomy (NCBI): domain Eukaryota; kingdom Metazoa; phylum Chordata; class Amphibia; order Gymnophiona; family Rhinatrematidae; genus Rhinatrema; species Rhinatrema bivittatum. The sequence continues at coordinate 89,836,794 of NC_042615.1, forward strand.
CACAAAGAGTGGCATCAACACACCAAAGAACCGTGAGGGACAAAACATCCCCAGAGAGTGACAGGAACAACCCACGTTACAGAGTCTAGGTTATGGCAGCAAGGCAGAGTGGCAGAATGACTCCTCTAAATGTAAATGAAGCATGAATGTTATAGCAGTAAGGCAGAGTGGCATGCGAGATGTCTGTCTTTCCATGGAAGTACTTATTACTTGCCTGATTTAGAAAAAGCTCTGTTGACACTATAGATATATATATAGCAGGGATTAGAATCCACTGTAGCATTTTTCTGCTGGTCATGGGGGGATTTTGAAGATAGGTATTTGCATATGCTGCAGCTCCCCATTCTCCTTTTGTTGTGGTTCGCAATGATATAAATAGTAGGGATGTGCATTCATGTGTCCATTTGTTTCATTCGTTTGGGCACCCATCATGTTTCTAGTGAATGAACAAATGGACACACACTGAATGGGCAACCAACGAATGGGCACACTTAGAAGGATGCATGCATCTTTTGTTTTGTGCGTCCATTTGTTCATTCATTAGATACGAGCATTTGCAAGAAATGAATGAAATGAATGGATGTCCAAAAATTAACAAATGCACATCCTTAATAAATAGCCAATGAGTATGTGCAGTAGTCAGAGGGAAAGAGATATTGGAGAAGGTTGGTGGTTCCAGAGGGGAATGGGTTAGGAGATATTGAGGAGTAAAGAGATCATACCTGGGTCTCACAGTAGAGAGACAGTATACATGAGTGTCTTTTAAGGAGATAATTGTTTAGGCCCTCAAGGCCTCTTCTAGTGAAAAAGTTTTAAGACTACCCATTTTTTAAGGTTTTTGAAAGAGGATTTTAGATCAGCTCTTGACTGAAAGGGAAAACCCCCTAGGGGGTTGGACTGTATTATAGTGGATAATACATTGAAATTGTCAGCTCAGTGTGCTGCAGCAGTCAAAAAAGAAAACAGAATGTTAGCAATTATTAGGAAGAGAATGGTGAATAAGACGGAAAATGTCATAATGCCTCTATATCGCTCCATGGTGAGACCGCACCTTGAATACTGTGTACAATTCTGGTCGCCACATCTACAAAAAGATATAGATGCCCTGGAGAAGGTACAGAGGGCAACCAAAATGATAAAAGGGATGGAACAGCTCCCCTATGAGGAAAGACTATAGAGGTTTGGACTGTTCAGGTTGGAGAAGAGATGGCTGAGGGGGGATATGATAGAGATGTTTAAAATCATGAGAAGTCTACAATGGTTAAATGTGAATCAGTTATTTACTCTTTTGGATAAAACTAATCAGAGAAAGTTCTTTTTCACTCAATAAACAATTAAACTCTGGAATTTGCTGCCAGATGATGTGGTTAGTGCAGTTAGTGTAGCTGGGTTAAAAAAAGGTTTGGATAAGTTTTTGGAGGAGAAGTCCATTAACTGCTATTAATAAAGTTGACTTGGGAATGGCCTCTGCTATTATTGGCATCAGTAGCATGGGATAGACTTAGTTTTTGGGTACTTGCCAGCCAGGTATTTATAGCCTGGATTGGGCATTGTTGGAGACAGGATGCTGGGCTTGATGGACCCTTGCTCTGACCCAGTATGACATGTTCTTATGTTCTTATTGACTAACAGATTTACTTGAGGTATTTAATTTTATTTATTTATTTATTTTTCTATACCGACATTCGATTTGCCATATCACATCGGTTTACATATAACAATAACAATTCGTCTAAGGCTAGCCTTATCATGACTTGATACATTATAACATGTTGATTAGATAACTAGTTGAGTATAAGTAAACAAATAAGTAAGATGCAGTATAACAGCTTGAATGGATAACTGGCTAAGCACGGATAACAGATATAATAAGATAGTATTACAGATATAATATGCTTAACAATTAACTGATATATAAAATAGCATAACAGATATAATAAGCTTAACTTCATGAACTTTTTATGGAATTGAATTCAAACTTGAGTTAACTATATCCAGTGGCAGAGGGGGCCAGATGGGATGGGTGGACAGGGAGGGGGGGAGGTATTTGGAGGGGGGGAGAACAAGAATATTGTTTTTTGTTACTATAAACTAACATGGAAGCGATTTCATACTATAGTTAAGGAGAATAATTTTCAAAGAAGTCCATATTCAGTAGACAAACAAGTAACAAAGGTATCTGGGTAAACTACCCTGATAGTTTAGCCAATTATTCAGCTAGACAAATTTCCCACTGGATATACTGAGCTAAAGCTTTCTGGATACATTTATTTGGATAACTTTAAACCTATATTCTAAATGATGAAGAGATCCGCCCCCCCTGACGTCATCACGCTCAGCGGCGAGCCGGTAAACAGCCACATTCCACCAGGCAGTGATGCGGAGGGGCAGCCCACCAGTACCGGGCACCTTTCGGGGCAATCGCTGAGAGAAAAAGAGACCAAAAAGACCAAAAAAATTGAAAAAACACTTCGCGCTGAAACTGAGAATGTGTTCGATTTTACATATCACATCGGTTTACATTCAACCAAAAACTGCAGGAAATCAGGCGTTTCCTTTGTTTAATACATTGAACATTTGTCTAGTACATTGAACAATTGTAACATGGAAGTGGTTAACAAGGGATATGAATGGAACATGGAAATGGTTAACAAGGGAGAGGAACATTAATGGAGGTCAAAGTGAAAGGAACTCTTATCATGTTGTAGTCAGGCGTAGGATTTATAGTTATGACAAGGTGGAAGTGTTATGATAGTGGACTCTTGACCCGGGACGAGAGAACACCCACCTGCAGCACCCAGGTGAACTTCGTCTCCGGAAGGTGGAAGTTTCGAAGTACGGCCAACCCACACGGCGACCTCAGCAGGGCCGCTACGCAATCCGGGTTCCGGCCGGGAACAGGCAGGCAACACAGTCCAGATACCAGGCAAGGGTCAAGGCAGGTGGCAGGCAAACTCAGTCCAGATACCAGGCAAGGGTCAAGGCAGGCAGCAGGTAAACTCAGTCCAGATACCAGGCAAGGGTCAAGGCAGGCGGCAGGCAAACTCAGGCGAAGTCCAATCCAATCAGGGGTCGAGACAGGCGGCAAGCAGCGAAGTCCAAAACAGTCCAAGGGTCAAACCAGGATACAAAGAAGAGCAGGGAAACAGCCAACCTCAGGAACCTGTTGCGAAGGCATCCAAACCTTCACTGAGGGAGTTTAAATCTCCCTCCCAGATGATGTAATCTTCCGGGGCTGGCCTCGATTCTGCGCCACAGCCCCTTTAAGAGGCGGGGCCAGCCGCGGCTTCTCTGACGCTGCTCTCCGATGTCTTGATGCCATCGCGCCGAGGCCCATGCTCCGCAGACCGCCGCGAGGAGAGACCCGGCCTGCCCGCGTGGAGGAGGTAGGGGAGTCCGGTCACGTGTGGGCAGGCCCACACGCGACCTCCTGTTGTGAGGTCGCGTGTGATCAGACCTCACAACAGGAAGAGCTTCTATTTTACAGTGGTCATGCCCAGAAATATTATCTTACATTGGAGTCTCAGTGGTAATATCTTACATTGGAGTCTCAGTGGTCAGTGAGAGGTTAATAGAATAGTAAGGGGGTGTATGTCGGTTGATAGGGGTCTGGTTGTTGACTGGGCAGTAGGGGTTTGTTCTGGTGTTGGAGTTCGGTCATGATATTGCAGCGAAGGCTTTAAGAAATAGCCAGGTTTTAAGCTTTTTCTTGAAGGATTGGGGTGATGGGTCTGTTCTGAGATCTGTGGGGAGCTTGTTCCACAGGGTGGGTCTGGCAAGTGATGTTGCGAGTCCCGGCCGCATTGGCACCGAGGTCGGGCCTGCTCACCTTGCGCTTCCTTTGACCAGCTCCGGTCATCCCTCCCTTACGGCCACAGCCAGTTCACAGTGTCCTTGGGCTCTCTGCTCACCGTCCTCCTCGCAGGCCTCATGGTGGAGCTCCCGTCGGGGATCCATGTCCTCGGCGTCCTTGGCCACTCCCCTAGGCGTGCGCGAGGTCGACGTACAATCCTTTAAAAGGCCCAAAGCAGGAAAACCTGCGGGGGCACTTACGATGACGTCATTTAGAGTCACTATTTAAGGGTAGGCCCTGTCCCCAGGACCTCCCCTTGGCAATCGGGTCAACACCATTGGTGTGCTAGTTTGCCTTTGTGTTCCAGTGACTCTTGTTTCAATGTCTTCTGTTCCAGCATCTCCGTATTCCTGTGTCTTCCATTCCCATTGGTCCCGTGTGTTCCTGTTCCTTCTCAGATAGTACTTCTCCAGACTGACCTTTAGTTCTGACCTCTGCCTACTTGACCATTCTCTTGTTTGCCACCTGGAACTGACCACTGCCTGCATGACCATTCTCTTGCTTGCTGCCTGGAACTGACCACTGCCTGCCTGACCATTATCTTGTCTACCGCCTGGAACATACCCTCGTTTCCCTTGACTATGTCCGGACTGATTTTGGTTTTGACCCCTGCTTTGGCCGACCTCTCTTGGACTGATACTCTGGCTTTGACCCTTGCGCTTCACTTGAACATTCTGTTCTGGCCATTGGACCAACCTGCTTGGAAACTAACCGCGGCTTCCACTTGACTAGACCCACAGGCGCTGCCTGTCTCGCCCGGAGAACCATAAGAACATAAGAAATTGCCATGCTGGATCAGACCATCAAGCCCAGCATCCTGTTTCCAACAGAGGCTAAACCAGGCCACAAGAACCTGGCAATTACCCAAACATTACGAAGATCCCATGCTACTGATGCAATTAATAGCAGTGGCTATTCCCTAAGTAAACTTGATTAATAGCAGTTAATGGACTTCTCCTCCATGAACTTATCCAAACCTTTTTTGAACTTAGCTACACTAACTGCACTAACCACATCCTCTGGCAACAAATTCCAGAGCTTTATTGTCCGTTGAGTTAAAAAGGTTTTTCTTTGATTAGTCTTAAATGTGCTACTTGCTAACTTCATGGAATGCCCCCTAGTTCTTCTTTTATTCGAAAGTGTAAATAACTGATTCACATCTACTCGTTCAAGATCTTTCATGATCTTAAAGATCTCTGTCATATCCCCCCTCAGCCATCTCTTCTCCAAGCTGAACAGCCCTAACCTCTTCAGCCTTTCCTTTATCATTTTAGTTGCCCTTCCTGAAATTTTGCCTCCCTGAGGTCTCCGGAGTTTCCAGTTCAGGTCTCGGCCATCCATTCTGCATCAGCAGTGCTCCCTTGCTTGTGGTAGGCCCACCACTCTGCTACCTCTACGGGAGACCACCAGAGGCTCACCTAAGTCCAGGCAGTCTGGATACCCAAGGGCTCAACCTGCGGAAACCCTGGACTGTTATTGGTGAAGCTTCAGTTAGCCTCTGTCTCTTTTTGTGCTCCGCCTCCTGGTGGAAGGAGCTCTCTGGGTCCGACTAGAGGGCCATACCAATCCTGCTCCAGGCTAATGGTCCATTTCCAGCACAACAGCTTGCCAAGGCCATAGACTCAGCGGAGTCTCCTGCCTTGCAGACTATTCCTGGTCTGGCTAACCATGTCCGAGAACATCAACAGGTCCTGGAAACATTGGCTTCCTCCGTGATACGCTCTCAATTGGAGGAGTCTGTCACGGCAAACTCAGGGGATCTTGCCCACACTCCATCCTTACGGGCACCGATGGCCCTCCCAGCTCCACCCCGTTTCAATGAAGATCAGTGCCTTTTTCGAGGCTTCATAAATCAATACTATATGCAGTTTTCACTGCAATCCTCACTGTTTCCTGATGAAGCAATCAAGATCACATTCATCCTTTCGCGCCTTGAGAGTAAGACCCTGGCATGGGCTTCCCCACTTTGGAAGTGTTCTGATGCCATCCTCTGCCAGCTCCCTCCGTTCATCCCCATCTTCCGACGTACCTTCGAGGACCCAGGCCGACAAGTGGTCACCAGCCACCACCTGCTCCACCTCCGTCAAGGCTCGCCTCTGCTCGCTGAATATAGAGTGGAGTTCAGAACATTAGCTACTGAGCTAGGATAGCAAGAAGACTGCTTAACGGTACTGTACCTTGAAGGACTGTCTCCAGCCCTTAAGGATGAACTGGCCTCCCGCGAGATCCCCGTATCTCTGGAAGACCTGATCTCCCTGGTCGGTAGAATTGACTATCGTCTCTGACAACGACAACAGCAGGTGAGGGCTTTCCGAGCTCCTGCTTCATGACTATCATGAGCAGCGAGTCCTCCAATGAAGGCCAGTGAAGCCACCCGAGGACTCCATGTAAATCAATTGTGGTCGTTTGACCCCAGAGGAACGCCTCCGACGCAGAAAAGCAGGCCTCTGCTTGTATTGCGGCAGTTCTGCACACCTTCTTCAGACTTGCCCTGTGCGTCCGGGAAACTCCAAAGCCTGAGCCTGGCAGGGGTCCCGAGCTTGGGTGCAACTGTTTCTGGCCCTCAACTATTACTCCCTATCTCCCTCCTAGGGGAGACAAGTTCTTTCGCTACCACCACCCTTGTGGACACTGGGGCGAGTGGAAATTTTAATCTGGAAGATATCATCAAGCTTCTTCAAATACAGGCTCAACTGCAGTATTCCCCACCTCAATCCAGGGAGAGCACCTCCCTGGTCGTATCATTCACTGTACTACGACAATTCGCCTCACCGTTGGAACTCTCCATGACGAAGAAATCTATCGCTCCTTATCCTGAAACGGTCCACGCACCCCATAGTCCTTGGACTTCCTTGGCTCCAGTTTCATGCACCCCACTTCGACTGGCATTCCCTACAACTAACTCAGTGGGGCCCTCAATGTCAAAGCCGCTGTTTATGGCAAGTGTCTCCATCCGTGACTGTCCTAAACTCTACAACTCTTCCTGGGTTACCTGCCCCATACTCGGGATTCAAGGATGTGTTTTCCAAAATAAATGCTGACATCCTGCCTCCATTCCGAGAATTTAACTGCCCCATAGAACTATTACCTGGAACCATGCCTCCCAAGGGCAGGACCTATCCCCTTTCACTTCCTGAAACACAAGCCATGTCAGCATACATCAAGGAGAATTTGGATAAAGGATTCATCAGACCCTCTAATTCCCTAGCAGGAGCCGGGTTCTTCTTTGTAAAGAAGAAGGATGGTAGCTTGAGACCCTGCATAGACTACAGAGGGTTGAACGCAGTAACTCATAAGGATCGTTATTCCCTGCCACTTATTAGTGAACTATTTGATAGTCTGCAGGGTGCACAAATCTTCAAGAAATTGGATTTCTGAGGATGCGTATAACCTTGTACGAATCCAACCAGAAGACATATGGAAGACCGCATTCAACACAAGGGACGGCCACTACGAGTACATAGTGATGCCCTTCGGGCTTTGCAATGCCCCTGAAGTATTTTAGCACTTAATGAACGAGATCTTTTGGGACCTTTTATACTCGTTTGCCGTGATATATCTGGACAATATACTATTATTCTCGAAAGACCTAAAGTCCCATCGTTCCCATGTCCAGCGTTTCAGAGACCATCATCTCTATGCGAAATTAGAGAAGTGTATTTTTGAACAACCCAGTCTTCCATTTTTAGGCTACATCATTTCCAACCGTGGTTTCACCATGGACCCCGATAAACTCCAGGGTATTCAAGATTGGCATCAACCAGTGGGTCTCCACGCCCTACAAAGATTCCTTGGGTTTACAAACTATTATCAAAACTTTATCACAAATTACTCCTCTCTGGCCACTCCACTTACCGCCAGGACTAGGAAGTGTGGAGTCCCAAAGCCCAGTCAGCATTCCATACCTTGAAGGAAGCCTTCTGTACCAGTCCGTGTCTATGTCATCCGGATCCCAACCGTCCCTTCATCGTCGAAGTCGACGCATCCATATCGGAGCAGGAGCGGTCTTGAGTCAATTCTCCTCTAAAGGAACTTTAGTACCATGCTCCTCCTACTCACATAAATTCTCCTCCACTGAACAAAACTATACTATAGGGGACCGTGAACTCCTAGCCGTGAAATTAGCCCTCCTGGAATGGCGCCCCTGGCTGGAAGGGGCATAACACAAATTTACAATATTTACGGAACACAAGAATCTAGAACACCTAAAGGAGTTCCAGTTACTTAACTCCAGACAAGCCCGCTGGTCCCTGTTCTTTGAATGCTTCAACTTCGAGCTCCGCTATCGCCTGGCAGCTAAGAACCTCTGGGCAGATGAGCTCTCTCGCTCTGTCGAACCAGAAGATACACCCGAGACTCCTAGACACATCATTGATCCAGCTTGCATATCAATTGCATTCACCACCACGGTACCAGCCGGGAACATGGTGTTCCCCTGCTGTCTCCGTGAGCATGTGCTCCGTTGGGCTCATGACTCTAAGCTGGCTGGCCACCCTGTCCGAACGCGGACTCTCAAGATGCTTCGAAGGCACTATTGGTGGCCTAGTATGATAAAGGACTCCCGTGAATACGTGAACTCCTGTCCAGTCTGCGCGCAGCAAAACCTCCCAACTGGCCACCCATGGGGCCTACTCCAACCTCTTCCTGCATTCACTGAACCCTAGTCAAGTCTCTCCACTGACTTTATCGTGGACCTGCCTCCTTCAAAAGGAAATACTGTAATTTGGGTTATTATTGACTGCTTCTCAAAAATGACTCACTTTGTCCCATTACCTAGTCTCCCTTCAGCTCCAGAACTAGCTAGACTCTTCTTAACCAATGTATTTCATCTGCATGTACTACCACAAGAAATCATCTTCGATTGGGGCCCTCAATTTGCTGCTAAATATTGGAGTTCCCTTTGTAAAAAGTTCAATATTACATTAAACTTAACCTCAGCCTATCATCCTCAAGCAAATGGCCAAGCCAAAAGGACAAACCATTTCTTAAAAACATTCCTGCGATTGTATGGTCGGTGTAGACAGTGACTGGGTGAATCATGCCCTCAAGCCATTGCCTCCACTCCTCAAAGGCTAGCTTGATTGCCAAGAGTTCCTGTCCCCAATGCTGTAATTGCACTCGGCTGGAGAAAACTTCTTAGAGAAATAAGAACATGGAAGTTCTGCTCATGGGCAGAACTATCTCATAACACTCACATAGCCTCTGCTACTGATGTCTCACCTTTTGCGATAGTCTTTGGCCGCCAACCACACCTACCCTTACCGGTTCCACCTAGTGTACCTTCACCTGCAGCTCAGTCTACAGCACAAACTATACGCAGACTGTGGAACCAAGTAAAAGAGAGACTGAGCCAAGCAGCTGAGCGAGCCAAATACTTTACTGACGTCCATCGTCGGGCCACACCGCTGTTCCAGCCTGGCCAGAAAGTCTGGCTCAGTACAAAACTCATTCGACTATGACTGCCGTCTCAATGGTGAGCCCCCAGATTAATTGGTCCATTCCCTATTCTTCGTCGCATTGGAGTGGTCACTTACCAGCTACAACTCCCTGCCTCCCTGGGAATCCACATCACGTTCCACGTGTCATTACTTAAGCCTCTAGTGTCCTCGCATTTCCAAAGGCCTCCTCCTCCTACTTAGCATACGGCGGAACCTGAGAACACTTTACAGATCAAGGAGGTCCTTGACGTTAGACATCATCATGGCCATTGGGAGTACCTCCTGTCATGGGAGGGTTTTGGCCCAGAAGAAAACTCTTGTGAACCCTCTCACAACATCTTTGACAAGGACCTGCTTCGGGGATTCCATCGAAACCATCCAGAAAAACCTAGCCCGGGAAGGGGGAGACCTAGAAAGGGGGTACTGTTGTGGGTCCCGGCCGCGTTGGCACTGTGGTCGGGCCTGCTCACCTCACACTTCCTTCAACCAGCTCCAGGCACCCCTCCCTTGCAGCCGCAGCCAGTTCACGGTGTCCTTGGGCTCTCCACTCACCATCCTCCTCGCAGGCCACACAGTGGAGCTCCCGTCGGGGTCCACGTCGTCGGCATCCTCGGCCATGCCACTAGGTGTGCGCATGGCCGACATGCAGCCCTTTAAAGGGCCCAAGGTGGGAAAACCCACGGGGGCGCCTCCTAATGACGTCACTTAGTCACTACATAAGGTGAGGCCCTGTCCCCAGGACCTCGCCTTGGCAATCGTGTCGACACCGTTGGTGTGCTAGTTTGCCTTCGTGTTCCAGTGTCTCTTGTTCCAGTGTCTCCTGTCCCAGCGTCTCCTGTTCCAGCGTCTCCGTGTTCCTGTGTCTTCCATTCCCAGTGGTCCCATGTGTTCCTGTTCCTTCTCAGGTACTTTGGTACTGACCTCTGCCTGCCTGACCATTATCTTGCTTGTCACCTGGAACTGACCACTGCCTGCCTGACCATTCTCTTGCCTGCTGCCTGGAATTGACCACTGCCTGCCTGATCATTCTCTTGACTGCCACCTGGAACCTACACTCGTTTGCCTTGACTACATCTGGACTCATTTTGGTATTGACCCCTACTTTGGCTGACCTCTCTTGGGCTGATACTCTGACTCTGACCCTTGCACTTCACTCGGATACTCACTTCTGGCCTACTGTCACCACTGGACCAACCTGCTTGGAAACCAACCTCGGCTTCCTCTTGGCTAGACCCACAGGCGCTGCCTGTAGCTTGGAGAACCTTCCTGAAATGTTCCCTCCTTGAGGTCTCTGGAGCTTCCAGTTTGGGTCTAGGCCATCCACTCTGCATCAGCCGCGCACCCTTGCTCGTGGTGGGCACACCCCTCCGCTACCTCTCCGGGAGACCACCAGAGGCCCACCTAAGTCCAGGTGGTCCAAGTACCCAGGGGCTCAACCTGCGGAAACCCCAGACTGTTATTGGTGAAGCTCAGTTAGCCTCTGTGTCCTTGTGTGCTCCGCCTCCTGGTGGCAGGTGCTCTCTGGGTCCGACCAGAGGGCCATACCAATCCTGCACCAGGCCAAGGGTCCACCTCAAATGCAACACTTTTATCTTTATTTAAAATGTATTAATCTGTTATGCTTAGTGCACTAAGCAATGTTCAGCGGGTTCACACATAAAAAAAGCTTAAATATAATAAATTACAAAACAAACATATCAGATACATGCATAAAATAACATTTATTTATGTATGTATGTATTTATTTATTTATTTGTTTATTTAAGAGACATTTTTTGCCACCTATACAGAGTTCTGGGCAGCTTACAAATAACAATATTAGAAAAACAGTGGGTATGCTGGTTATTTAACAAAGGAGTAATGAGCACAATAGTAAAATTATGTAATTATGTTTGTAGGACCGATGCGGCAACCGCTGTTATCACGTATAACAGCTAAAGAGCTTATAGATCTTTAATGATGATCAGCGGGATTCTGCCCCCTTGATCCGGGCCTCACCTCTCTTCGACCAGGAGACTGTTCTTTTTTTCACTCAAAATTGCTTGAATAAAGCAAACAGAAGTCAGGATTACCCAGCACGCAGACTGCTCTCACCTCTCCTCAGTCTGCGTGCCACCATGCCCTTAGTTTTATGCTGTCCTGGGGCACTTAATGATGACATCCGCAGGGTTCTGCCCCCTTGGTCTGGGCCTCCCCTCTCCTCGACCAGGAGACAGTTCTTCTTTCACTCAAAATTGCTTGAATAAAGCAAACTGAAGTCGGGAGTACCCAGCACACAGACTGCTTTCACCTCTCCTCCCCAGCATAAAACTAAGGGCACACCTGCGCGCAGACTGAGGAGAGGTGAGAGCAGTCTGCGTGCTGGGTACTCCCGACTGCAGGGTGGAGCAAAGATTTATGAGTGCTATTTTATAAGAGGCTTATGTACCTGCATGTGGTAACTTATTTGCACAATTTTACACCTGCTAATTATGTTGATCAATTGCTATCAGATGGGTTTATTGTCAATTATTGGTTGGGTGGGAGGTCTGGTTGAACTGGGGGGGGAGTTGAGTGAAGAATTATGAGGTTCTCTCTGACCTAGAGAAGGACTTGGTGAAGTGGTGAAGGAATCAGAAAACTTATGGTTTCAATTATGCGCCCAGGTTTTAAATATACCAACTTAAGAAAATAAATCAGGGTTTTAAGTGAGCAAGTCATATTTTTTTTCATGCATAAAACATACACCCGAATTTTTATTAGATAGGTAGGAAAACTACATACATTCCATACATTGAAATATGCCTTTTCAATGCATTGCAGGTATTATTTTACTGTAACCTGTTAACCCTGTTATTCTCCTCTCTGCTATCTTGTTCAGGTCCCTGTTACTCCCGGACCCTATTAGTTGTCCAGCATACCCACGTTCCCCCTCCTCTGTTATTTGTAATTTCCATCTTTTGTTGTTATGTAAACCGATATGATGTGTACTTTAATGTCGGTATAGAAAACTTAATAAATACATAAAAAATAAAAATATTAGCATGTACGTATATTGGGGTAGACATATATGTATTTTATAAACTGTGCGTACCTGTTATGCGCAGGTTATACATTATTTATTTTATTTAAACACTTTTATATACCGAAGTTCGTAAATTACTGTAGTAGTTCTCCATTTAGCCATATACATGCATATATGGGCCGTGTGGAATTGTTTGAAAGTTATCTTCTATGGGCTGAATTTTAAAAGTTTTGCTCGCACTAAAAAGCCCATATACAAGAGTATGTGGGCCGCACGTGAGCATGCGTGAGTAAAAACAAAGGTGCAGAAAAAGGGCAGGGTCGGGGGTAGAGGATGGGCATTCCAGGGTGGGACCAACAGTTATGTATGTAACTCCATATTTTAAAACCGGAGGCCACAGCATGCAACAACTTGCTAGCTGCATATTTTTACTGTTGCTCTTGATGAGAAGAAGCAAGTCTACATAAATCACGTTTTAGGTCGTTCGCAACAGGTTGATGGATCCACATCAACTTGGAGGGCATGCAAGATAAAGAACCAGAGAGGTCTGGATGACCTTGAGATTGATGGGCAAACTGGTGGCTTAATTGGAAAAAATGGGAATGTCCCTCACCCGAGCATGCTTTAAAATCCACTTACATACTCATGTTAAATTCGGAAAAGTCCTAAGGAAGAATCACAAATTATGTTTGCTTAAGTAATGGCTTAAAATTAGGAGCATACTTATGAGCGGTAGGCATATTTTACATCTTATGTGTGGAAACACGTGCATGAATTAAACTTCCAGCATACCTCCCCTTGCATGCCCATTTGCCCGTGTATGGATGCCCATGTACTTGTTTTCAAATTAGCCTTTGCATGTGTGAATTCTCTACGTGAAACTAGGTGCACCAAATAACAAAAGCATTATGTACATGGAATTTTGCTGAGATAATTTTCAAAGAGAACGTATGCTCATACTTTAACTTTGAAAATTGGTGTAAAATCTGGGGTAAAAATTATTTTTTTACTCTCAGACTTTATACCGGTTGAAAATTACCCCTAAATGTTTCAAATAAGAATAAGATCCTTCCTGTTTTAATACATAGGAAGCTAATTTTCAACCAGACTGCATATGATAATTGGCAAAAATATAGATAAGCTACATCAATTTTGGAAATGGACTTACATGCATAAGTCCACTTTGAAAATTATGCCTCCAAATCAGAAGTGCTAATTATTTTTTTCTATGAGGCCTATTTACAAAAAGACACTAACACAGATTTAACATGTGTTAAACTAATGTGTTAATTTTTAATATGCTTTAAAATGTTGTTAACGTGTAATAATACAAGTTAACGTTAAGGTGTTTGTGTTATTCCTAATACAGTCCCCCCCATAACATGGATTTTTGTTGTAACATGTAAGTGAGCATATGAATTTATTTATGTTAATCATCCAATTTAAAATTAACATGGCTTGCATTAACACACACATTTGCATAAATTTGACAAGTAGCATACACAAGTTAACTATACCTCCAAACATATAGTTAAAATGTGTTTTTTTCATTAAGCTCTAAATTAGCAAGCTGAATCCATTTGAAAAGTGCTCCTCACATTTGTACAATTTAATTGCTGTGATTTACCAGCAGTTACAGATATTCAGCCATGTAAATCCTCACTAGTGGTGCAAGCTTAGGTTTACTGGAGCATATGGTCTGCTCTGATTTCACAAAATTGTATTTTAGCCTTCTGCTTTAGAAAGAGCATCTGAGGACTGAAGTTTGAGAAAGAACCTATCTGTGCCTGTATTTGACCTTTTTTTCCCCCTACTTTTCACTCCATTACAATGAATTTTTTGTTAAATTAATATAACTTCTTTTGAACCAATGCAAGTTATAATTTTATACTAAACATCAGATCTCCATTTAAGTGGGGAAACATAGTGAAAGCAGAAGCAGATGATTTAAATGAAAACAAAAAAACAAAATAATAGTTATGGCCATAAACCACTGATAATGCTTTTAAAACTGATAGTAAAAGTACCTCCTGCAGCAAAACATACTTAAATACCATTTTGTGCAATAGTCAGAATTTGTTTGATCTGCATTTAAAACGATCCTTTTACAAGGGGGGATGTATAATTATGAAATGGTCATTATAGGGGTCAATTCAAACAATTAAAGGCTAGGATATAGGCCCTGATGAATATCTATTTAAAATGCGGCTTCATCAAAAAAATATATATTGGTAGTCCATAGCAGACAAAAATAACAGTATTATAACAAATCTCATCTATGACTTCACTCTGAAGCCCGAAGCTGTACATTGGCCTTGAGAAATCCTTAGCTGTGACACTTGACACTGCGTTATGTTACACCTTTCACCTGCACACTGAAGGTGATTTTGTCAATCCAGCTGGAAACTGCTGCAAGCCACCAGTGAGTGCTTTCCTGGGTTATTTGCTAGAGCACATTGGAATTGATTTCAGCTCACTAAAAAATATTTTTCAGGGTGTCTTTGAAGTGTTGTTTATACAGACAACCTTTTTTTTTTTCTTCTGCTTTGCCTCAGCTCCCCCATACAAAATCTGATTTGGGAGTTGGTGGTCATCCACGCGGATTACATTTCTGATCCACCAAAATTATGTTCTCAGCAGTATTTCCTCAATGTTGGTTGAGTTTGTATTCTCAAGGACTTCAACATTGGTCACTCTGTCCTCCAATGAGTACACATTATTGAGAGAAGAAAGTACACATAGAACAGCTTGAGTTGTTTAATGTGCCATCCATAGATAGCTTATATCTCAGAACCATAGAGAAGATGTATTAGGATCAATGCAGATCAATGTAGATTTTCAATTTGGTGGAGAGATGGATGTCATGTTGTTTGGGGACTTTTGTTCAGACTCAGACAAGGGCCTCACTAGCTTTTATGAATCTGGAAGCAATTTTCTTATCACAGGGACATTCACTGGTGTGGTTCTACTTAGTTATTAGAACTGGTCCACATTCTTTTCCGTTGTGCACCTTGGAATGGTCATGGCTGGCACTAGCCACTGGAGTGAAATGTAGGCTGGAGCATAAGAACATAAGAAATTGCCATACTGGTTAGGCCACTGTTTCCAACAGTAGCCAAACCAAGGTACAAGAACCTGGCAAGTACCTAAACACTATAAAGATCACAAGCTACTGATGCCAGTAATAGCGGAGGCCATTCCCTAAGTCAACTTGACTAATAGCGATTAATGGACTTCTCCTCCAAGAACTTATCCAAACCTTTTTTTAAACCCAGCAATGCTATCTGCACTAACCACATCCTCTGGCAACAACTTCCAGAACTTAATTGTGCTTTGAGTGAAAAAGAATTTTCTCCGATTAGTTTTAAATGTGCTACTTGCTAATTTCATGGAATGCTCCTAGTCCTTCTATTATCTGAAATTGTAAATACCTGATTTACATCTACCCATTCTAGACCTCTCATGATTTTAAAGTACTCTATCATATCCCCCTCAGCTCTCCCTTCTCCAAGCTGAACAGCCCTAAGATCTTTGGCCTTTACTCATAGGGGAGCTGTTCTATCCCTTTTATCATTTTGATTGCCCTTCTATGAATCTTCTCCAGAGCAACTATATGAGATGCAGTGCCCAGAACTGTACATAATACTTAAGGTGCGGTCTCACCATGAACATAAGAACATGAGAAATTGTCATGCTGGGTCAGACCAAGGGTCCATCAATCCCAGCATCCTGTTTCCAACAGAGGCCAAACCAGGATACAAGAAACTGGTAAGTACCCAAAATAAGTCTATTCTATGCTACTGATGCAATTAAATGCAGTGCCTATTCCCTAAGTAAACTTGATTAATAGTAGTTAATGGACTTCAGTTCCAAGAACTTATCCAAACCTTTTTTGAACCCAGCTACACTAACTGCACTAACCATATCCCCTAGCAACAAATTCCAGAGCTTAATTGTGCATTGAGTAAAAAAGAATTTTCTCCGATTAGTCTTAAATGTGCTACTTGCTAACTTCATGGAATGCCCCCTAGTCCTTCTATTATCCGAAAGTGTAAATAACCGATTCACATCTACTCGTTCAAGAGCTCTCTTAATCTTAAAGACCTTTATCATATCCTCCCTCAGCCGTCTCTTCTCCAAGCTGAACAGCCCTAACCTCTTCAGCCTTTCCTCATAGGGGAACTGTTCCATCCCCTTTATCATTTTGATTGCCCTTCTCTGTACCTTCTCCATTGCAACTATATCTCTTTTGAGATGCGGTGACCAGAATTGTACACAGTTCTCAAGGTGCGGTCTCACCATTGAGCGATACAGAGGCATTATGACATTTTCCATTTTATTAACCATTCCTTTCCTAATAATTCCCATTCTGTTTGCTTTTCTGACTGCTGCAGAACACTGAGCCAATTTTAAAGTATTTTCCACTATGATGCCTAGATCTTTTTCTTGGGTGGTAGTTCCTAATATGGAACCTAACATCGATTAATTACTGCAAGGGTTATTTTTCCTTATGTGCAACACCTTGCACTTGTCCACATTAAATTTCATCTGTCATTTGGATGCCCAATCTTCCAGTCTTGCAAGGTCCTCCTGTAATGTATCACAATCTGCTTGTGATTTAACTACTCTGAATAGTTTTGTATCGACCACAAATTTGATAACCTCACTCGTCGTATTCCTTTCCAGATCATTTATACATATATATTGAAAAGCACCAGTCCAAGTACAGATCCCTGAGGCACTCCACTATTTACCCTTTTCCACTGAGAAAATTGACCATTTAATCCTACTCTCTGTTTCCTGTCTTTTAATCAGTTTGTAATCCATGAAAGGACGTCTCCTATCCCATGACTTTTTAGTTTTCTAAGAAGCCTCTCATGAGGGACTTTCTCAAATGCCTTCTGAAAATCCAAATTCACTTCATCTACTAGTTCACCTTTATCCACATGTTTATTAACCCCTTCAAAAAAATGAAGCAGATTTGTTAGGCAAGACTTCCCTTGGGTAAATCCATGTTGACTGTGTTCCATTAAACCATGTCTTCTATATGCTCTACGATTTTGATCTTTAGAATTGTTTCCACTATTTTTCCCGGCACTGAAGTCAAGCTCACTGGTCTATAGTTACCAAGATCATCCCTGGAGCCCTTTTTAGATATTGGGGTTATATTGGCCACCCTCCAGTTTTCAGGTACAATGGATGATTTTAATGATAGGTTACAAATTTTAACTAATAGATCAGAAATTTCATTTTTTAGTTGCTTTAGTACCCTGGGATGCATCCGGTCCAGGTGATTTGCTACTCTTTAGTTTGTCAATCTGGCCTACTACATCTTCTCGGTTCACAGTGATTTGGTTTAGTTCGTCTGACTCATCACCCTTGAAAACCATCTCGGGAACTAGTATCTCCCTCACATCCTCATTAGCAAACACGGAAGCAAAGAATTCATTTGTGTTATAGAGGCATTATGACATTTTTAGTTTGTTCACCATTCCCTTTCTAATAATTCCTAACATTCTGTTTGCTTTTTTGACTGCCGAAGCACACTAGCTGACAATTTCAATGTATTATCCACTATCATGCCTAGATCTTTTTCCTGGATGATAGCTCCTAATATGGAACCTAAGATTGTGTATCTTCTGCATAGGATATTTTTCTCTATATGCAACAACTTGCACTTGTCCACATTAAATTTCATCTGTCATTTGGATGCCCAATCTTCCAGTCTCGCAAGGTCCTTCTGCAATTTATCACAATCCGCTTGTGATTTAACTACTCTGAATAATTTTGTATCATCTGCAAATTTGATAAATTCACTCACTGTATTCCTTTCCAGAAGAAGAAAGCCTGTGAGGGAGTCAGTTGGACTGTTAGATGATCGAGGGGTTAAAGGGGCACTTAGAGAAGATAAGGCCATCGCGGAAAGATTAAATGATTTCTTTGCTTCAGTGTTTACTGAAGAGGATGTTGGGGAGGTACCCGTAATGGAGAAGGTTTTCATGGGTAATGATTCAGATGGACTGAATCAAATCACGGTGAACCTAGAAGATGTGGTAGGCCTGATTGACAAACTGAAGAGTAGTAAATCACCTGGACCGGATGGTATACACCCCAGAGTTCTGAAGGAACTAAAAAATGAAATTTCAGACCTATTAGTAAAAATTTGTAACTTATCATTAAAATCATCCATTGTACCTGGACTGGAGGATAGCTAATGTAACCCCAATATTTAAAAAGGGCTCTAGGGGTGATCCGGGAAACTATAGACTGGTTAGCCTGACTTCAGTGCCAGGAAAAATAGTGGAAAGTGTTCTAAACATCAAAATCACAGAACATATAGAAAGACATGGTTTAATGGAACAAAGTCAGCATAGCTTTACCCAGGGCAAGACTTGCCTCACAAATCTGCTTCACTTTTTTGAAGGAGTTGATAAACATGTGGATAAAGGTGAACCGGTAGATATAGTATACTTGGATTTTCAGAAGGCATTTGACAAAGTTCCTCATGAGAGGCTTCTAGGAAAAGTAAAAAGTCATGGGATAGGTGGTGATGTCCTTTCGTGGATTGCAAACTGGCTAAAAGACAGGAAACAGAGAGTAGGATTAAATGGGCAATTTTCTCAGTGGAAGGGAGTGGGCAGTGGGGTGCCTCAGGGATCTGTATTGGGACCCTTACTTTTCAATATATTTATAAATGATCTGGAAAGAAATACAACAAGTGAGATAATCAAATTTGCAGATGACACAAAATTGTTCAGCGTAGTTAAATCACAAGCAGATTGTGATAAATTGCAGGAAGACCTTGTGAGACTGGAAAATTGGGCATCCAAATGGCAGATGAAATTTAATGTGGATAAGTGCAAGGTGATGCATATAGGGAAAAATAACCCATGCTATAATTATACAATGTTGGGTTCCATATTAGGTGCTACAACCCAAGAAAGAGATCTAGGTGTCATAGTGGATAACACATTGAAATCGTTGGTACAGTGTGCTGCAGCAGTCAAAAAAGCAAACAGAATGTTGGGAATTATTAGAAAGGGAATGGTGAATAAAACGGAAAATGTCATAATGCCTTTGTATCGCTCCATGGTGAGACCGCACCTTGAATACTGTGTACAATTCTGGTCGCCGCATCTCAAAAAAGATATAATTGTGATGGAGAAGGTACAGAGAAGGGCTACCAAAATGATAAGGGGAATGGAACAACTCCCCTATGAGGAAAGACTAAAGAGGTTAGGACTTTTCAGCTTGGAGAAGAGACGACTGAGGGGGGATATGATAGAGGTGTTTAAAATTATGAGAGGTCTAGAACGGGTAGATGTGAATCGGTTATTTACTCTTTCGGATAGTAGAAAGACTAGGGGCACTCCATGAAGTTAGCATGGGGCACATTTAAAATTAATCGGAGAAAGTTCTTTGTTACTCAACGCACAATTAAACTCTGGAATTTGTTGTCAGAGGATGTGGTTAGTGCAGTTAGTATAGCTGTGTTTAAAAAAGGATTGGATAGGTTCTTGCTATTAAGTTCACTTAGAGAATAGCCACTGCCATTAGCAATGGTAACATGGAATAGACTTAGTTTTTGGTTACTTGCCAGGTTCTTATGGCCTGGATTGGCCACTGTTGGAAACAGGATGCTGGTCTGACCCAGTATGGCATTTTCTTATGTTCTTATGTTCTTATCATTTATAAATATATTGAAAAATACTGGTCCAAGTACAGATCACTAAGGCACCACTGTTTAGTCTTTTCCACTGAGAAAATTGACCATTTAATCCTACTCTGTGTTTCCTGTGTTTTAACCAGTTTGTAATACATGAAAGGATATCACCTCCTATCCCATGACTTTTTGATTTTCTTAGAAGCCTCTCATGAAGGACTTTGTTAAACACCTTCTGAAAATCAAAATACACTATATCTACTGGTTCACCTTTATCCACATATTTATTCACCCCTTCAAAAAAATGAAGCAGATTTGTGAGGCAGGACTTTCCTTGGGTAAATCCATGATGACTGTGTTCCATTAAACCATGTCTTTCTATATCCTCTGTGATTTTGATCTTTAGAATAGTTTCCATTGTTTTTCCAGGCATTGAAAGGCTCACTGGTCTATAGTTTCCCAGCACCCCTGCAGCCCTTTTTAAATATTGGGGTTACATTGGCTACCCTCCAGTCTTCAGGTACAATGGATGATGTTAATATAGGTAAAAAATTTTAACTTATAGATCTGAAATTTCATTTTTCAGTTCCTTCACAACCCTAGGATGCATACCATCCAGTCCAGGTGATTTCCTGCTCTTTAGTTTGTCAATCTGGCCTACTACATCTTCCAGGTTCACAGTGATTTGGTTCAGTTCATCTGACTTATCACCCTTGAGAACCATCTCCACAACTGGTATCTCCCCAACATCCTCATTAGTAAACATAGATGAAAACAATTAATTTGGTCTTTCTGCAATGACCTTATCTTCCCTAAAAGCCCCTTTAACACCTTGGTCATCCAACAGTCCAACCGACTCCCTCATAGGTTTCTTTCTTCTGATATACTTAAAAATGTTTTATTATTTTTTCTCTACGGCTATCTTCATTTCAAATTCTCTCTTTGCCTCTCTTATGCATATTCCTATTTTCTTCAGATAGATCTTTATTCCAATTTTTGAAGGATGTTTTTTGCCTAAAATAGCATCTTTCACCTCACCTTTTAACCATATCGTTAATCATTTTGCCTTCTTTCCACCTTTCTTATTGCATGGAATACATATGGACTGCATGTCTAAGATTGTATTTTAAACAATGTCCATACCTGCTGAACAATTTTAACCTTTGCAGCTGTACCTTTCAGTTGTTTTCTAACTATTTTCCTCATTTTATCAGTTTCCCTGTTGAAAATTTATTGTTAGAGCTTTAAATTTACTTATTGTCCCCCTTCCAGTTATTAGTTCAAATTTGATTATGGTATGATCACTATTGCCAAGTGGCCTCATCAACATTACATCTCTCACCAAATCCTGCATTCCACTAAAAATTAAATCTAAAGTAGCTCCCTCTCTCATTGGTTCCTGAACCAATTGCTCCATGAAGCAGTCGTTATTACCATCCAGGAACTTTATGTCATTAGCATGTCCTGATGTTACATTTACCCAGTCAATATTGGGGTAATTGAAATCTAAGAAGGTGTCAGCAAGCCTGACGTTATATGTCTTTAACATAGACACTAACCGGTCTTCTCAATCATCCACCTTCATCATCCTTTAATGCTTCAAAAATAATTTTTTTAAAGTTTTTTTCTTATTAATTAAAATAGTCCTCCATCCATAACATCAAAATGACTCAGACTCTTAACAGTGTTTTTCCTGACAAGATGGTTGAGACGTCTGGTCCCGCTTGAATGGTAATTGACTCTTGCTAAAGCATTTTTGATGTGCCCCTGATGAAGCTGAGCTAGCGAAATACCGGCCTGTGTAGGGCAATAATAATGTACGATTGTTAAGAATCTGAGTTAAGAGATGATGAAGGTGGATGATTGAGAAGACCGGTTAGTGTCTATGTTAAAGACATATAACGTCAGGCTTGCTGACACCTTCTTAGGCTATAATTTAAAAATACTTTGGTTTCCACATTTTTGTTATTAGATTTATTGTTGTGGTTTACCACTGACTCTTTTTGTGTACGTGGTAATTGAAATCTCCCATTATTACTGCACTGCCAAATTGGTTAGCTTCCCTGATTTCTCTTAGCATTTCATCATCTGTCTGACCATTTTGTCCAGGTGGATGTTTGTATATTCCTATCTAGAGATGTGTATCATTTTTTTTTCATTTTGTGGTTCAGTTCAGGTCCCCTGTGGGTAATTTCGTTTTTTCCACAGTTCAGAATTGTTTTCATGGATCCCGAATCTCGTGTTAGTGCGTGCTATCAGGAGTTAGTGTGCACTACTTCACAAGTGGATTGTGAAGTTAGTGTGTGATATTTCCCGTTAGCGCGTACTAACACAAAATACAAATTTTTCCAAAATTTCGGAAACATTTAGTTTGTTTCAGAGTGCTCCCTTACCATAATGAATTAGATATTATGGGGCGGATTTTAAAAGCCCTGCTCGCCTAAATCCGCCTAAATCCGGGCGGATTTAGGCGAGCAGGGCCCTGCGCGCCGGTGCGCCTATTTTACATAGGCCTACCGGCGCGCGCAGAGCCCCGGGACTCACATAAGTCCCGGGGTTTTCAGAGGGGGCGTGTCGGGGGCATGTCGGGGGCGGGCCCAATCCGCGCGGCGTTTTCGGGGTGTGTCGGGGGCGGGCCTGGGGGCGTGGTTATGGCCCAGGGCGGTCCGGGGCGTGGCCGCACCCTCCAGACCCGCCCCCAGGTTGCGTCCCGGCGCGCTAGCGGCCCGCTGGTGCGTGGGGATTTACGTCTCCCTCCGGGAGGTGTAAATCCCCCGACAAAGGTAAGGGGGGGTTTAGACAGGGCCGGGCGGGTGGGTTAGGTAGGGGAAGGGAACGGAGGTAGGCTGCGCGGCTCGGCGCGCGCCGGCTATACGGAATCGATAGCCTTGCGCGCGCCGATCCCGGATTTTAGCGGATACGCGCGGCTACGCGCGTATCTACTAAAATCCAGCGTACTTTTGTTGGCGCCTGATGCGCCAACAAAAGTACGCCAAATTGCGCTATATGAAAATCTACCCCACTGTTAATCTCATCATTTACTGCTATACACTCTAACTCTCCCATCTTACTTCTTAGACTTCTGACATTGGCATACAGACATTTCACAGTGTGTTTTTTGTTTGTATTAACAACCTGCTTTTCAGTTGATAGGGGTAATTTGCAAATCTTTTGCTCAAGTGATTTTTTTTACATATAGGCACATGGACTATGTTTGCTTTTATTGGAAGCTTTCTGTTGGGATGCTCTAACTCTCCTGTTTCATTAGTATCCTTCAAGGATACATTTGCCTGAACCATGCACTGCTGAGTGACTGTAGGCTTTCCCCCTTGTTCTAGTTTAAAAGTTGCTCTATCTCCTTTTTAAAAGTTAGTGCCAGCAGCCTGATTCCACTTTGGTTAAGATGGAGCCCATCCTTTCAGAAAAGTCTCTCCCAGTACACTCTTTCCTAGCACTATCTTTCTCCTCTCCATCTAGCCCAGCCCTGACCCCCTTTCCCAATCTGTCACCTGCAGATCGGGAAAGGGGGTCAGGGCTGCATCCTGACTCCATTGCTTTCTGTTCCCCCCTCCTCAGCCAAACTCTAGTGCTGCTATCTTCTTTCCATCCGGCCACAGCACAAGCCTATCTGTTTGTGAACATTGGGCTGTGCATGCACGCTACCTTGCACATGTGCACCTTACCATCTGACGAAGATTGTATGCACACCTTGGAACATAGGCACACACTCATGTGCACATATTTGGGGTCCTATGCACATATTTTCCAAGATACTATGTTTACCTCAGAACATACACATGTAGGTTTTGAGATGTGCATGTACTTCAGAACATACACACATATGCTATGACACATGGGCATATGCATATGTGTTCCACGGTATGCAAAACCTTGGAACATATATGCTTGCTTTCTGAAGTATGAACATAGGCTGCTCATTGGCTAGCCAGATATCCATGCACACTCCAGCAGCTATTGAGCAGCCTATGCACAGATGTTTAGAGATAGATACATATGCTCCTGATTACCCCACCAGTCCCCAGTAGTCAGATACCATCCAGTGAGCATAAATGCATTAACTATATTGATGATGATGATTGATATATGATATATTTGCTCTTCCATTTATTATATATAAAACAAGAAATGCCTTCTGCAAATAAATCTGAGGTCAACTTATACCAGAGTACTTATAACATCAAGGTTTTTTAGTTGTTATCCTTTAAAGGGAAGTGCCAAAAGGCATTTAAACCTCCATTTTTTCTTTTTTGTCTGCTCCAGATCAATTGAAATTTATCTCCATTGGTGATGGATCATCATTATTGGCAACTATCTAGCGTTCCCCCCTATCAATTCATGTAGCTCTAGTTCAGTCATCACAGCAATAGCCCTTATCTTAGGTCATGCACCAGGGCTCCTTCCAGATCCTTTTAATAATGGACCCTGAGTCCTGCTATTAGGTGTCACTTTTACATGATGACTTCCCTTGCCTTAGGACAGTGATCACTGCCTCCACAGCTTCCTTAGCCTCAGCTGCTCTGCGGCGAAAAAGCCCTGATTCATAAATGAAACCCAGGTCCTCCATATGACACTACACAGAACTACGACTGAGTCACCAGGCTGGCTCTAATGCCCGAATTTTGAACAGTGGTTCTCATCTTATATAAAATCATTGCTTTCATAAAAACACCAGTGTGCTCAATTACTCTGAAAAAATTATTTTCATTTTTGCAATTCTAATAACATTGAGATTATACAGGGAGCCATTGTCATCAACTGTAATTATACAGGGCTTGTTTGTATAATCCTATGCCTCCCAATAATAAACTTTGAAAAAGCAGAAATGACTTCATTGAAATCTAGGCAGTGTTCCATTTCTTGATTACATTATTATTATTAAAGCCCTGGGGTAAATGATCAAGGAAGTAGATTTATAGTACTGCTTGGTAAGCACAGTTTGATGTACCGAGGGGAAATAAAATTGAGTGATTTATAATTTTAATAAAAATGGTTGAGAAACTATGGTATGGCTTGTAAAATATCGCACTGTACAGTGCCAATTTAGTTGATATGCTTTCACGCAGAAGGATAAAATGGACAGATTCTCTGAGAACAATTCTTTTATAGCATAAGCAAAATAATATATTATTTTATAAAAACTGTATTCCCTTGATACATTTTTGCAATTGGAAACATGAAGGTTTGTATATACTAGAAATAAGACATGCCCATAGTCTTCTTTCTGACACATTAGGCAGCTTCTTTTATCAATTAAGTTTCTCAGACCATGGCTGAAAAGAAAAAAACATTCCCCAGATTACAAAATCAATAATCATACAACATTAATCCTATACATAGAGGTTTAAGGAATTATAAACATATTCCCTCCAGGAAAGAAAAGAAAGCGGAGATATGATAGAAGCATTGAAATATCTTGAAAGCTTCAATACAGTTAAAAAAGATAGTATACCATAGAAAAAGAAGCTCAGGTACAAGAGGTCATTAAATCATATTAGAGAGCGTCAGAAGAAAGATGAGGAAATACTTCCATACTGAGAGGGTGGAAAAAGCTTGGGATAGCCTACCTGCAAAAACAGCAACCAAAACTGACAATGTTCAAGGATGCTTTGGCGAGGAAAAGAGAGTGATGGTAAAAGCAGGGAAGAGGGACAGGTAGGAAAAGAAACGCGGAGTTGGTATCTTGATTGAAGTTTGTAAACATTGTGGTGACACACCAGTGGCTGGTCCTCCAGTGGGTACTGTCTTCAGACGGATTCTGTGCGGGAGATTTATGACAACTAATGGGATTGGCAATGTAGAGGCATTAGGGCAGTCAGTCCTTCATGCCCTGAGCTATTTTCTTTTCTAAAGCCCTGGGATATACTTTTAATAATGGCTTCCTCTCTGGTCACCTATCACCCCCAGTAGCCAATTTCTCCCCCTAAAGCTTAATGGGATGAAGCTTGAGATCCTATAATTCTAAACCCTTTATTAACCTCTATTTTTCCTCCAGCCATTACACAGCCACTCAAATATACTAGAGCACAACTGTATTTTCCTTCTCTTTTAGTTACACAACCAGATTAAGAATCAATCACAAAATATCACAGAGTTTAGGCAATTTCAATTAGATTCAATGCAGGACTTAACATTTGTTAGAGCCTGAGACCAGGTTGACAGCTGGAAGAAGTATTTAAGCTTGTTACAGACAGCTTCCATTAACTTTAGTACCGGCATTCACAGTAAGGTTTCAGAAGCATACCTCCTAGGGGCTTATTCCCATTTATTTCTTTAACCAAACTTGCATTTTTTTCTAATGGCAATTTAGGTAAGAATTCTGTATAAACTGCAAAACCTCTAGCAGAGGACTCTTGAACCCATCACCCAAATCTCCTTATGTCAATGGGGCCAATGCAATATCATGTGCGCCTAAAATATGCATCCAACCTGGAGGAAAAAGGAGGTAATAATGCCCTTGTTCAGATCCTTGGTGGGGAGTTTTGTGTTTAGTTCTGAAGCAGTTAAGAGAGAGGCAACCAAAATGGTGTGGGATGTGTTTTGAAAGAATTATGAGGAGAGGCTGAGGGATCAAAATATGTACACTCTGGAAGAGAGGAAGTGCATGGGAGATTTGATACAGACCTTCAGATACCTGAAAGGTATTAATGATGTATGAACTTTGAACCTTTTCTGTTGGAAAGGAAAGTGTAGGACTAGGTGTCGTGAAATGAAACTCCAGGGGAGAGGATTCAGAACCAGCATCAGGAAATATTTCTTTATGGATGCCTGCAATGCCATCCCAGAAGAGGTGGAAAAGTCAGAAACAGTAAATTAATTCCAAAGGGCATGAGATAAACACTGTGGGTCTCAGAGGCTAGATGTTGGAAATAAAGAAAGGGATACATGAGGGTAACCCACAGGGAGCAGCAGCTACTACCCTTAACAGAAGGCATGGGGGTAACCTGGATGGAGCGGCAGTAACTACCATGATCGACTTGCTGGGCAGACTGGATGGATCATTTGTCTGCCGTTATCACCATGTTCAGATATCCTCTTATTTGTAGAAGGTGGAGTTAACGGCAAGGGCAAGGGATGACCACACTAAAATAGTGGAGATGGTGGAAATACAAGGCATTCTAGCTTGGTCAAAAAGCGCTTATCTACTGACATTTCCTTTGCTATTATGTTTATGACTCTGGTGGTCAATAAGTCAGGTACAGCCATGATACCACATATAAAGGCAAAAAGGAATAGAGTGAAGGCTTGCTGTTTCTTACATAAAAGTACTTAAAAAAGGTCTTCTTATCTGAAGTCAGGCTCTGGAAGTAGCTCCATTTTGTGTCCCCCTCTACTGATGGTTGTTGCTGTTAAATTTGGGCTGAGCTGTGGAAAGTGGGGCTGATGTAAAATCTATGAAAAATTCTGTGTAGTTGGAAATGAAAACTTATGCTGCTATTGCCCAAAACAGGTTGGTTCAGATTCAGCTGCAATCCAGCTTTATTTTTCTATGTAACAGATTCCATGGCTCCCATAAATCATGGTACCTTTTTTCCTCTTTCTACGTGACAAGTACAGAGGAATGATATATTTCAGCACATAACGCAGGTGTAAGGTCCTCCAGTCTTCAAAGGCCACACACTGGTTAGGTTTTCATGATATCCTTAAGGAATATGCATGAGGGAAATTTGCATACATTAGCATACATGCTGCTTCAACTGCATGCATCTTTTGCATGCTTATTGAATAGAGATAGTCCAAAAACATGAGGTTCCTCACTCCTGCCATAAGTCCTCATGGTATGTGATTGAGAGAACATTTGACAGCCTGAAAATGCAGTTGTCACATTCTTGGCTGTACTGGAAGCTTTTCAGCTGTATCTTCCAGGAATGTGTAGAAAATCCTTATGGGCCTCATTTTCAAAAGCATTTAGGCGTGTAAAACTTGGTTTTACTTGAATAAATGCACGTTACTAGGGTAAGAGGGCCTTTGAAAAATGCTGCAATATGTGCTATTGAATTGCCCAGAGGACTTACTTACCTAAGTGCACTTTACTCGAGTAAATGGCTTATGAAAATTGTTACATTTACGTGTGTAACTCCTTCGAAAATTATCTCCTATGGCTTTACTCAGTGGTACACAATTTTGCTATAAGCATCAAAAGCCAGTCACAAAGGTATTAAGTTCTTTGAACTTTAGATTCTACATATGCAACCTTGGACAAATACAGCAACTATGCTTGTTTATGATGAAACAATAGTGAGGTGGAGCAAGGTGAATGTAATCTCAGTGTCATGCTCTTAGTCTGAGTACATTGAATTTTCCAGTCCTTTAGGTTTTAAACATAACTTTATTTAAACAGAGGGATAACAACTCAGATATGCATGTATGCTTTACTACAGGGTTTTAATAACTCAAATATTAGCTATCCTGGAGCGTACACTATAACAAACAGGTATCTGCAGTTCAATCAGTAAACAGATTTGTTGTGCCCGTCGGTTGCAGATGTTGCGACCTCTGTTGCTCACCTCCTTTTTCCCTGCTTCAGTAATTCTCGGACAATTGGTGACCTCTGCCTCTGCATGCCGCTCTCCTCAGCATTCCTGGGACGGCGTGGGAAAGCCCATCTGCCATCTTGAATTGGGGATTACCTAAGGCACGTGCACGCCCGCCAGGCCCCATCTTACACACGTCATGGCGGAAACCTCAGGGGCCTAGTCATGTTCTGGCTATCCGCTCCTCAGAGGGCCTTCCTGCCTGGAGACTCTCTTCATTTACTCTGGGCTTTGTCTGGTTCAGCCTTGTGACTTTGGTACCTTCAGCTGATGGAATCTCTGGTGTACCCCGTGCCTCAGGCCACTACCGTGTTCACCTCAGCAATCTTCCTTGCACAATTCAGAGTGAGTATCACCTGCTATTCAGCTCTACTGACCTCCTGCTCTACTCTCAACATTCTCCTGTTATTTTCAGCGTATCCCACGCTGCGGGCCACTACCGGATCTATACAGAGAGTTCCATCGAAGGAGGGATTCCCCAGCGTACCCCGATCGGCAGAACACTACCGAGGAAATCATCATTGAGCTACCCATTCCTCTGGATTGTGTCTCGCTCTCCCACTTGGTGGGATTTTCTACATTCCTGTACAATAAATTCTCTTTGCTGTTGTGTCCGTCTCAGTCGAGGCCATGCCTATCGTGGTGAGTCCCCACAGGGCTCCTCCCTGTGGGTGGCGTTAGCTCTCACCCCGATCCAGGGTCCACAAACATACCAGATTATAAGATTCTCACAGTCAGGTCCAGTTTCAGGGTCATCCAATCCAGGTTTAATTCTGGTACTCTCAGTACTTATGCATAATTCCAAATATCCAATACTTCTCTTCACATTGCTCCCTTCACAACTTGTTAACTGCAGTGGTGAATAAAGTTGCCCCAGTAAAGATTGTTAAGCGTCGCAGTGTGAGGCTTCATGTACTATGGTTTATAGTTAGTTTGATTCAAATGAAGAGATGGATCAGATGTGCTGAATGGGCCTGGAGGAAATTTTACCAAGCAGTTACAGGTGTTCCTGAATCACCCCTGTGAGTTATTTGCTCTTGTTTCTTGTGTGTCTGAATTTGCAGTGAGTCACACAGATGAAATGGCTAGTTGTACAGAGGTTTTACAGTTTGGGGATGAGAAAATGCTAAAAAACATTTTTGCTCCTGCTATGGATATTTTTGTGCTTCCCCTCCTTGACTTTGAGGTGTTAGGACTACTTTTGAATTTGTGGTGACTACTGAAGTTGAAGTTGTGTTGACCAAATTGAAAATATCTCACAATCCTATAGATGCATGTCCTTTTTGATTTTACATAACTTGAGTGATAAGTTTGTAAGCCCTTTAACTAAATTAGTAAATCTTTATTTGAGTGAAGAACACTTTCTTGATCAATATAAAAAGGCAGTGATTCATCCAATCTTTAAGATGACAGCCAATTCCCAATTTCATGTTGATACAGCTAATTATCGCCCTAACTCAGTTCTACCTTAAGTGGGGAAAATAATTGAAAAGATTGGTTTGAACCAGCTCATTTCTTTCTTGGAGGATAATGTATTCTTAGTGCTTTTCAAACTGTTTTTCGCCATGATCATAGCAATGAGATTGTTAGTCTCAGTAATGGACTTTGTTCTCCGTGAACTTGATCAGAACCATTCTGTTGTTGCAGTCTTTTTAGACAAGTCTGTGGCATTTGATTCATTTTTCCACTTGACATTGTTAAATACGTTAGTTGAGATCGGGATTGTTGGTAAAGTGGAAAAATGGTTTTCTTCTTTTGTAATGAGATGGTCATATCATGTGAGAGTGGACCAAGGTACATCTGATTGTATACCAATATCGCATTAGGGTACCTAAGGGTTCATCAGCCATGTTGTTTAACATTTATCTCATTTCATTCGGTTGTTTATTAGAGTACATGAATTTTGTGTTTCACATATATGCAGATGATTTACAACTTCTATTCTTGGTGGTTGGAAATTTAAAGGATAGTGCTCAGGTGATTACTAGAATTATAGACACTGTTAACTGCTTACTGAAACAAAATGGTTTATTGATGAATATTGTAAACTCTTAGGTTTTTCCCTTTACACGAGTTGTGGTACCTATTTCTCCCTTTTCTTTTCAATTTGGAGGTCTCATATTTCAGCTGTGGAGGTTGCTCATGACCTAGAGATATTTTAAGATTCTCGATTTACCATGCAGTTACAATTTCATGCTGTAGTAAGAAAATGCTTTTTTAAACTTAAGAAGCTTTGATGACTGAAATGTGTGCTTGAGAAGAATGATTTTAAGAGATACTATTCCATGCTTTAGCTCTATCATGTCTAGATTACTTCAGTGCCCTCCATACAGGACTGCCTGAATGCTATTTGAAGAAATTGCAGATTTTAATGTATGCTGCAGCTCAATTAGTCTCTGGGTGGTCAGTGTCTGCCCATATATCACCTTTGTTGAAAAATTTACACTGGCTGCCTATTGAATTGAGGAGTAAGTTTAAATTTTTAACAAAAGTCCATGGAGTTTTTATGGAGGATGCACCTCTTATTTATAATACTTGAAAGAGTTCATATCTCTGCATTGCCCGCATTGTGCATGATGTTCAGCTACCCAACTCGCAAAAATGGTGTGATTGCAGCAGTCATCTGGACGTGCCTTCTCTCAGGTTGCTGATACTTTGGAATTCTCTTCCTGTAGAATTATGCACAGTTTGTGATTATAAATGTTTTAGGAAAATGTTGAAGGTCTATTTGTTTAGGGGGGCTTTTATATAATATATTGTGAATTATGTTGTTATGTTTTAATATGCTAAGAAATATAACATGATTATTGTTTTATGAAATGTTGTAATACACATTTTGGTAATGAATGCAGAATAATATATAAGTATTTACAGAATTTAGTGGGTCTAGTAGCATGGCTTGCCAGCCATCAAGTTGCAGAGAACATCTTCCCAGAAACACTTTGGGTGGGGGCAGAACAGTACTTTTATTACAAGTAGCATAAATTATGTGTTGCCAAAACACAAAAGCTACACCAGTGCATAAGTTGGCTTTGAAAATTATCCCTAAAAACACACATAAACTAACTTGCACAAAGTTACACCTGTTCTTTGCTAGGCATAACTTGTGCATATTAATTTATATGCCTACTTTTTAAAATGAAAAGTATGTACCTAAATCCCAACTCTGCCACCTGGAATGCCTATATTTTGTTTGCATGAAAGGTACATGTTCATACTTTTTGAATACCACCCCCAAACAATTTTATAATGAGGCATTTGCATGCAACCATATGTGTTTTATGCACAGAAATAGCTCTGAAGATTATCCCTTAGAGACACATTCTATTGTGAAGAAATGCAGGGAAAGCATAGACCTTGTGGAATTTATGTCGGGGTATTTATGCCATTGTGCTCGCTGCCTTACCCTTCATTCTGCCTTGGGGTTTTGATGCCATTCTGCTGGTTGCCTTACCCCTCACTCTATGCCTTGGGGTGTTGATACCAGTGTGCTTTCTGCCTTAATTCTCACTCTGTGCCTGGGGATATTTATACAACTATGCTTGCTGCCCTATTTCTCATTCTGTACCTTGGAGTTTTAATGCCACTGTGCTGTTTGCCTTGGCTCTCACTCTGTGCCTTGGGTTATTTATGCCACGATGCTTACTGACTTAATCCTCATTCTGAGAGTAATTTTCAGTGGTCTGCGGAGAGACAAAGTTTCCATGAACAAGGCATACAAAGGCTTTAGCCCGAAGTATGAAACAGGACTTATTCAGATAAGTCCACTTTATAAATTTAGTGTATATGCATGCAACCCAGAGCTGCCTAGGCACACAAATTTGTAAATGTGTGCATATTGATATATGTGAATCCCCGCATTAACTCCGTCCTCCCCTCCAGAACATCAGTGTATGTAAAAGTATGCGCTGAACTGCTTCTATGTGCACTTTTATGTTCACAACCCTCAGGGAAATTTTCAGAAGCCCATTTCTGTGAAAATCAGCCTTCTATATCTTGTTGTATTTATGCCTTACCCCTCATTCTAAGCCTTGTGGTATTCACTTCTTCCACTGTTGATGCTACTTTGCTCTTCTAATGAACTTTTGAGTATTCGTGTTTCTGTTCCAGCTACTCCTCCCCCCCCCCCCCCGTTTACTGTCTTGGCATGCTTTGGGATGTTCATGCTACTCTTGGTACTGCACTGCACTCTTTTGGTGCCTTTGGGTGCATATGCCACTGTTTTTAGCACCCTTGGCCTTTCTTTAGGTGCCTTGGAGTTCATGTCGCTGTTGCTGGAGCTATTTGCTCATCTTTTGATGTCTTGGGCTGTTAATGCCTCTGTTTTGTACCCAGCACAGAGACTTGGGGTGTTATTGCTACTCCTCTTGCTGTCTTGCTTTTCACCTGATTTTAACAGCAGTGATCCTGCTGCTCTGAGCCTGTCTTGGTGCCTTTGAGTGTTTCTGCCTCTGCTTCTGCTATCTTTTCAAATAGATTACAGTACTAACTGACCATTGCCTTTGCTACGCTTATCTGATGTGCTACATACTTTTAACACTTCCTTGGGTGTCTTGGGGATGTTTATACCACTGTTGGTGCCACTTTGCCCTTCTTTTGGTATCTTGAGGTGTTGATGCCATTCTTCTTTCTGTCTTGCTCTACACATATGGTTATGAGTTTTAATGCTTGTGCTCCTGTTTTGTCCCACTTCTGAATCCTTACAATGCCTTTGCCTTCACTTTTTCTGCTTTGTATTTTACTCAGTGCCTTAGGTGTCAAAATTGGTTACATATGACATAGGCGTTGGCAAACTGCCCTCCCAATATGACCCACTGTATTGTTTGTTTGACCCCCCCTAGTTTTAGTCTACTCTATGGACCTTGCTTAGTTACCTTTAATGGTTTCATGCCCACTTGACTTTTTCTTCAAACTTTTTTTCACATCCCCTTATGATTCTTCTGACTATTGATTTTGTCCTGTATTTAGCCTATAATGGATTTTATCTACGGCTTCTGACTTAAGATTTTAACCGATAAACCAAACCTATATCATCACGATGCAAAACAAAAACAAAAAAATAGGTGTTTATTAGATAAATGCTGGAACAGCACCACTATATGTGATGGATGGTGAAACACTAATGCACATGTACTAGGAGAGGGACCTTGGTATGCTAGTGTCTGATGATCTGAAGGTGGCGAATCAATGTGACAAGACGATAGCTAAAGCCAGAAAAATGCTGGGCTGCATAGAGAGAGGAATAACCAGTAAGAAAAAAGTGGTGATAATGCCCTTGTACAGGACATTGGTGAGGCCTCACCTGGTGTACTATTTCCAGTACTCGTGCCCATATCTCAAAAAGGATAAAGACAGGATAGAGGAAGTCAAAAGAAGAGTGACCAAAAATGGTGTGATGTCAGCATTGGAAGATTTATGAGGAGAGGCTGAAGGATCTGAATATGTACACCCTCGAAGAGAGGAGGTACAGGGGAGATATGATACAAACCGTCAGATACCTGAAAGGTTTTAATGATGCAGAATCAACAAACCTTTTCCACTGGAAAGAAATCAATAGAACTAGGGGTCATAAAATGAAACTCCAGGAAGGATGACTCAGAGCCAACGTCAGGAAATATTTCTTCATGGAGAGGGTGGTGAATGCCTGGAATGTCCTTACAGAGGAGGTGGTGAAGACAAAAAAGTGAAGGAATTCAAAGGGACATGGGCTAAACACTGTGGATCCCTAAGGGCTAGAGCATGGAAATGAAGAAAAGAGTGCATGGGGATAACTGGGGGTACCTTGCTGGTGTGGCAGTTGTTACCCTTAACAAATAAACCTTGATACTGATAATGCAAAGCCATCATTGCTCTCTGCTTCAACAGCAGTGGGAAAAGAGGAACTGAATTCAGAAAGCCAACAATGAAAGCCTGGACATTTACGGTTTGGGGAACAAATAAACATGGGGGTAATTTGCAGATGCTGCTTTTACTACCCTTAATCAATAAGCCTGATGCTTTTGATGCAATCCCCGGTCTCTCTTCCACGGCAAGGGTTAAGGGAAATTTGATTCAAACAGCATTCAATGAGGGCAATGACATTTACAGTCTGGGAAACTGATAAGTAAGAAGGTAACCTGCATAGAGCAGCAGATACTAGCATAAGCATAAGCTTGTTGGGCAGTCGAGTGGATCATTTGGTCCTTTTCTGCTATTATTTTTATGTTTCTATGTTACTTCTCACCGCTCATTTGCCTACCTTCGGTCCTCTGCTTTGCTTTTGTGCCTTTTCTATGCTAACAACTCCTCAGCTGCACAAATGTATATATTTGATTGAACCAGAAAAGGTATCCAACAATAGTACCTGTGTCATAAAAACTCCGGTAAACACCAAAGAAACCCTAATTAGCTGGAAAATAAACACCTCAACTAACAATTTATAAACACAGACCACCACCTCCTGGTTATATTATTCATTAATGGTTGCACTGTCAAGCAAACCAACTAAGAGAAGGCCTGGACCCAAAGATCTGAGGGTTACTAATGGTCTAACAGCATCCAAGGTTTCAGTCTCAGTCTGAAGGTTTTGGGCACCTGTTGGCACTAAGGAGGCATTCTTCAGTATGTCACATTTCCTCCACCTACCAGATGTTCTCATGTTCTTATGGGAGAGGAATTGAAATTATGCTCTCTTTTTATATTGGGGAGCTTTTACATTACAGGCACAACAAAGGGGAAGTCAATCTCCAAACCTGATCTCCCAATCCATTACCCAATTGATACCATAGTGAATCAACACCAGGACCATTACAGACCTCCTGCAGAGATTTCATCTGGCTTCTCCTTGCCAAGGGATAGTAAATTCACCATTTTCCAGCTTCTTGAAGTTTCAGTTAGTCTTTTGCCCAATATATGGTTATGAGATCTGATTTGCACATCATGACTACTGCGACCTTCCCCAGAGTGTTCTCTGGCTTCAAGTCAGTATTATTTATGATGTTTCCCTCATGATGATATGGAGGTTTTAGCCGGGAAATGCAACACTTCATATAATCTTGACCTAAGAAAGAGGCTTCTGTTGAAGAAAATCATCCTCTTTGATCAAGTGTACAGCTTCCACAGGACAAGCATGCTGTGGTAAGGGAGGAATGGAACAGTCACCCATTCCTTGACCCAGGCAGGCCAGCTGAACCAACCCTAGTGATCAAGAGGGTGGCAGGTGTCAGACCCAGAGCACCACTATTGTTGACATCTTGACCCCTCCTTTTGGTGCCTTGGGGGTCTTCATACCATTTTTGTTATGCTCTTTGCCCCTTATTTGGAACTTTAGGGTATTCTTGTTTTTGTGGGTGCTACTTTGCCCCTCTCATGGTACTTTAGAGTGTTAATGCCTCTGTTTGTGCTGCATTGACCCTCCTTTGGTACCTGGGGCTATGTTTTGCCACTTTTGGTGCTCCCTTCCCCCTCTCATGGTGCATTTAAGTGTTTATGCTACCTTTGGTGTTGCTTTGCTGGTCTTTCAGTACTTTGGGGTTTTCTTACCACCATTGTTGGTGTTATTTGTCCCTCTTTTCAGTGTCACTGTTGTTGTTGGTTATCTTTAACCTTTTTTTAGTTCCCTTGGTTGTTCATGCTACTGCTGTTGGTTCAATTAACACATATATTTTTTTTTTGCTGTGTTGGGGTGTTGTTACTATTGATGCTTCCTTGCCCCTCTCATGGTGCCTTGATCTGTTTATGACACTGCTCATTCTGATTTGCCTCAAGATGGTGCCACTATGTTTCACTTTTTGTGTCTTGGAGTGCTTTTTCTTCCACTGCTGATGACTGCCTGCAAATTTCACTAAACTTCAATAGAAAACTCAAATCTCTTAACCCAAAATACTATGAATTGCTTCCCCCAATGACTTTACTAGGAAACAGATGAATGAATGAATGAATAACATTAAAAATATATATATATTTTGACTCCAAACCAAATAAAATGAATCACGGAGCTAAATGAACCAAACTTGAATTTGTTTCTGTGCACCTTACTAGTAAAAATATTTCAAAGTGTTTCTGATGGACTTGGGTGTCAAAGGATGGAATTATAGATACTGCCATGGTATGCTGTTGTGGCATCATATCTGCTCACATACTTGCAAAGCGCACAGGCACTTTGCACCATTTTCAAAAGGAATGCATGAGTTTGTCTATTTGCAGATGATACTAAGATCTACAATAGAGTGGACACGCCAGAAGGAATACAGAGAATGAGACGGGATTTAAGGAAGCTGGAAGAGTGGTTGAAGATATGGCAGCTGGGATTCAATGCCAAGAAATACAGAATCATGCATCTGGGGTGTGGTAATCTGAAAGAACTATATGCGTTGGGGGGTGAAGGGCTGATGTGTATGGAGCAAGAGAGAGACCTTGGGGTGATAGGGTCTAACGACCTGAAGTCAACGAAGCAGTGTGACATGGTGAGAGCCAGAAGAATGCTGGGCTGCAAAGAGAGAGGAATATCTAGTAAGAAAAGGGAAGTAATAATTCCCTTGTACAGCTCCTTGGTGAGGCCTCACCTGGAGTACTGTGTTCAGTTCTGGAGACCGTATCTCAAAGGAGACAGAGAAAGGGTGGAGGCGGTCCAGAGAAGTGTGACCAAAATGATGGATGGTCTCCATCGAATGATTTATGAGGAGAGGTTGAAAAATCTGAATATGTATACCCTGGAGGAGAGGAGGAGCAGGGGTGATATGATACAGACCTTCAGATTCTTGAAAGGTTTTAATGATCCATGGTCATCAACAAATCTTTTCCATTGGAAATAATTTACTAGATCTAGGGGTAATGATTTGAAACTCCAGGGAGGAAGACTAAGAACCAATGTCAGGAAATAATTCTGCACTGAGAGGGTGATGGATGTCTGGAATGCCCTTCCAGAAGAAGTGGTAAAGATTAAAACTGTGAAGGATTTCAAAGGGGCATGGGATAAACACTGTGGCTAGAGGATGGGAATAAATAAAAAATCTTAACCGGCACAGAGCAGCAGTTAGTACGCTTAAAAGAAACATGGGGGAAACCTGCACGGAACAGCAGTTACTACCTTGGGAAGCTTGCTGGGCAGACTAGATGGACCATTTTGGTCTTTTTCTGCTGTCATTATTACTATGTTACTATACTTTCCCTTTGAAAATAGTTCTGCAAAATAGTAGCTGGAGAACTTTACTTTGCTTTTTTTGTCCTCTGTATAAAAAAAAAATAGACTTCCTTAGAAATTATTTCCTCTTGTTTTGGTAAAAAATAGTGCTTCAATTTTTTAAGTTCTTGTGAGAGAAGGTATGGTATCTTATATCAGTATGCCTATGTGTGTCTTAGAAATTTGAGCTATCATCTGAAAAGATATTTAAGCAATTTTGTCTTTATGCCCTTACTGCATGGTGATATCAGAATTTAGGACATGTTCAGTAGTGTATGTGTGTGTAATTGTGTGTGTAATTGGAGACCAATTATACTATAACTGATCAAATTTTCAGGTCTGATGATTCTCTCTTGTCAATCCTTAACCTTGGGATTTAGATACATTGGGTACTGAAAAAAGGAACAAACCATTCCAGATGCTGGGGCTCTGTCAAGGCTGGATCCCATACAAGGATGATGCTGGAGCCAGGCCGAAGCCAGGTACCATTGCTGAGACCTGGCCCAAGGCCTAGGCCTAGTCCTAGGCCCAATGTGAAGCCTGGCTGAGGTCAGGTTCCATTCCTGAGTCATGATCCCAGTGCCAGGGCCTGGACAAGGCTGGGTCCCATTGCCAAGACCAGAGCCTAGGCCCAGGCCCAAGATCTAGGCCTGATGCTGGTGCCCAGTCAAGAATGGGATCCATTGCAAAGGTCCAGCTCATGGCTTAGGCCCAGCCAAGACCAGGTCCCATTGATGAATTCTAGGCCTAGGCTTAGGTTCAATGCTAGGGACTTGCCAAGTCTGGGTCCTGTCACTGAATCTTGTGCCTAGGCCCCGGGCCAGGGCTAGACCCAAGGTCTAGGCTAGACACCAGTGAAAGTTGAAGCCAGGTACCATTGTTGAGGTCCAGCCTGCTGGAGGCCCATTTTGGTAATAGTGTGCATTATTTCCTGAAAACAAATGTATACATTTTCAGAAAAAAATGCACTCATCTCATTCTTTATTTTTGTTCAAAATGAATGCACATCCCTACTTGGTAGTGGACAACATCAGCCTAGTGAAACTCTTAAATGTTACACAAAATTTAAGCC
Source organism: Rhinatrema bivittatum (assembly GCF_901001135.1). Lineage (NCBI taxonomy): Eukaryota > Metazoa > Chordata > Amphibia > Gymnophiona > Rhinatrematidae > Rhinatrema > Rhinatrema bivittatum. The sequence goes on from NC_042615.1 coordinate 89,875,536, forward strand.
AATTTTCTTGAAGTGTTCCTATTTCACCATGGCAACAAAAAATTGGAATCCTCTCCCTTTCTTTATCCTCTTTCTGCTTTTCATAATTTTTTAAGACAATTTCCCCTCGCACAAGGTAAGAAACTAATGAAAAACACTTGTAGGTGTTCTCAGTACAGGAAAAGTATGATTATCTTCAATCTCTAGTTTAAACACTCAGTTACACTATATGGGGTAGATTTTAAATGAAGCGTGCATGGCCTACATGTGCACGCTAACCATTGCGCGCACATGTACGCCAATTTTATAACATGCGTGCGCAGGTGCATGCTTATATACTTATATACTTATATACTTATATATATACTTATATACTTGTAACAGTGTATAACTGCACCCTTGCTACAGCTCAAGAAGTAGTCCTTTGAATTTAGAACAGAGGTAGAGTGTTAAGCTTTTTGTTGTTTTACAGGCCCAGCCAGTTTTAGCCAAGCAAGCCCTGTTTGGTGATCCTAGCCAGGGTCGGGAGGATTCCTGTCCAGCCAGTACACAACTTGTCTGGTGGGAGATCCCTCTGAGTGCATTTTTTGAACTTTTACCTTTTGAGTGTAGGGGTCTTGCTGGAGTCTGTTCAGCTCCTGGGCTCAGAGAACGTGGAATCCTGAGTCTGGGCCTGGGCAGGTTAGGAAAGACCTGCGCCCCCCCCCCCCCCCCATTGCCTCAATGAGGAAAGGGGTGTAGGTGACCTGTTGCGAGCCACCCCAGGGTTATCTTCAGTTTTGTAAACTTAATTTCAAGAGCCAGGTTGGAAGTTCTGACTGCCCTTCCTGCTGAGGGCATTGAGAATCCTACTCCAAGGGAATCTTCCCATGAGGGATTCAAAGGAAAGAACAAGGACCGCATAAGAACAAGGAAGATTTGAATCATCTAATAGTGAGTAGAAGAAAAGCCTACTATTCCAGAGGACACCCATCCAGTGATTCTTCAAAGCCCTGGGGAGAAAGAGAATTTTAACTCTCTGTGCTACAGCTTAGTATTCTGGCCATCTGAGCGGGGTGTTCTGTCCATCCAAAGGACACCCTGCCCACCAGGGACTCTATTTTCCAAAACCCTGGAAGGTAGCAGTTCCCTGGACACTGGCAACACATATTCCTGCACAAACTGAGGAAAATCCAATAAAAATATATATTTAATAGTGCTGCGGGTCAGTATTGTGCCATCTTACAACCATTTGTACCAGTAAAGATTTATTTGGACACTAACACAGTGGCTCCTTTGATTTCATTGGCACATAGTCACAGCACACAGGGTATCAGCATTTCCCTAACCAGGTAATTCCAGAGGGAGAGTCAATCACCCTGCACTGGGATTGAGAGGACTCCTTTCTTCCACACCTTGGGGGAAGTAAGGGAGACAGAAGAGCTAGCCAGAGTCCCTGCCCCAGAGAACACTCAAATACTTTATGGCTCCACCCATGCAGGACAGTCACACATGGGTAGAGTTACAATTAATTTAAATCCCTAAATTTGTTCAATTGATATTTTATATCCAGTTTGGAGGTGAATAGTCACAGATGTACTAAAAAACATGCAAAGATTTGCACTATCCAATACTTAATTTTGCAGTCTTTGGCTATGAGTATGGACTGGAGCCTTTATAGGCAACTCTGGATTTTTCTAGAAAAAACTCCAATTCAAATTCTTGTTATCCAAATAAATTTGTATACAGTATTCACAGTTATTTTTATGCTTTTCAAGCATTATGTTTCTAGTCCCTTCTAAGACTTCCTTCCAATGCTGCTGTACTGATTTCAGCAGGATAAATCTTTCTTTGTTTCCTGTTTTATTTTCTACAATCTTGTCTGTCTCTCTGTATCTTCATCACCTCACATTTAAAAAGTATTCGCCCATTGACACCTACATTATTGGGTTTGTTGGCCCACTAGTATATACAGAATACATACATCCCATCTTAATGAAAACCCATTTACTGAAATCTATGGCTGGTTCATCAAGTTATGAAAACCCAAGGCATATTGCTCTTAAACAAAACCAGGTTACAGCATAACAGTCTAACTGTAAGTAATCCATAAAATCAATTTCCAGCTTTAATCTTTTAAGAACTAGAAAAAACATGTGCAAAATTGATTATCTGAAGATCTGACTGAGATAAGAACAACCACTAAGACAATCTATTTTTTTTTTGTGATGAAGATAAAAAAAAGAAAAAGTTAAATATTTTTTTCTTTTTTTATCTGTGATGATGGACTGTTGTGATACTGTGTCTACTGAAGGCCTCAGGTGAGATTCTGTAGACCTGTGTCTGGATTGCTGAAGTCCTGGACCATGTTCCAGGGTTCTGCCTTTCAGGGGAAGGTTTACCAGAATACTTTTCAGTAGGGCTGGGAAGACATAAATGGTTTGTTTTGTTGTTCAATTTGTTTTTGGGATGGCTTTTCCTCATGAATTTCATTTTGTGTAATATTTATTTCATTTATTTTGTTTAAAAAAAAATCAAAATAAACGTAATCCCCTCAAAAACAGAAACAAAAAAGAAATGTGGATTCTGAGGCCTCTCATGCCCTCCACCAGGAAAACTGCCGAGGCCAGGATCCTCCCTGGCCCTCACTTACCCAGTCTGGGGGCATCTACAAACAAGGCACACCCTAATATGTCCCCACCTCCCCCTCCACATCCCTAGAACTCCTTTAGTGACTCCCCATGCACACCCTAGCCTGGGTCTTGCGTACGGCCTAGGCCAAGAATGTGGCTGCATACCATGTTCTAGGTCTATACAAGGCTGAGGCACTGGTCTGGGCCTAAGTATTGGGATTAGGCCTCAGTCCCAACAACTAGGCCCAGGCCAAAGCCTCGGCCTTACATTGGCCAAGGCCATGATAGGTCACTGTGATCTCGGCCTAGGCCCTATGCAAGACCCAGGTTTAGAAGCCTGGACCTAATGCTTGGGTCTCAGCTTAGGCCAGGCCCAGGTCCAGGACTGACCCCTTGGCCTATCCTGGAGGCTAATTCTCATTGCAGGGGCCTTGACCTGGATCCAAGTTTGATGCAGAAGCCCAATCTGGAGACCGGGCCCTAAAGCATGGGACTTGGACTAGGCCAGTGCCTGGGCTCTGATCCAATGCTGGGGCCTGGTCTGGAGACCAGGTCCCAATACCTGGACCATGACGTTGACATAGACCCCATGCCTGAACCTCAGCCTAGGCCTGGTCTCAAAGCTGGGGCCTCAACCTGGACCCCAGGCCCAGGCCGGTAGCCTAGGCCTCAGAGGCCCTCTTTGTAGATCTTCTTTCTTCAATCTTCTTTCTTGAAATGCAAACTATGGTATATCAAAATGGCACCTACCACTGGGGAGGATGCGCTTGAGTAAATTAACTCCGGTGCATCCTCAAGTGGATGCCACCATTTGAAAAAAGAAGATCAAATAAAGAAGACCTACAAAGAGGATGTGCGAAGCCTCAGCTCTGGGCCAGTCCCTGGCCTAGGGTGAGGGCTCGGCATTGGGACTCATCCTCCATGCTGGGTTGCATGGGCCATTGCCTAGACCCAGGCCCAAGCATCAGGACTGAACCAGGACATGGCAATGGATTAGGTAAATATGGGGGTGTTGGGAAATTTTACAGATCTGGGCCTTTGCTCTGGTCTCTGCTGAGGCTCCGGTTTCAGTCCAAGGCCTATGCAAGACTCAGGGGACACGTTTGGGCATAGGCTGTGGCCCCTTTGTCAGTGGCTTACATCAAAATGTCACACTTTGCTGAGGAGGATGCAATGGAATTAATTAATTCCTGCACATCCCCAAGTGGATGCTTCTTTTTGAAGAAAAACTATCAAAGAAAGAAGAACTATTGAACTGTTATACCCATCATGCTACACTTTGGGGGTCTTTGTGCCACTCATGCCCAGACTTTACACCTTGAAGCTCTTTCTGCCACTGTGCCTTGCTGACAAACCCCAAACCTTGTACCTTGAAGTGTTCTTACTAATCTGGATGGCTGTTTTGCATCTCTCTTGTTGCTTTGGTATCTTGATGCCACTCTTTGTGCTGCTTTGTCCTTTTATTAGCACCTTGGTGTTTTTCCTGCCACTTTTTCTGCTTCGCTGTCCCTTCTTGGTCTTTTTGGATGCTGATGCCACTTTGGGCACCAATTTGCTTCTCATGATATTATCAAAGGTTCATGCCACTGATGCTTAAGATAAACCACTCTGATGTCCAGAATATGGTAATGCTTCAGTAAGCAGAGAGAAATCATGCAAAACCAGAACATCTTGTCATGGAACAGTTTACTTTGGTAGATCCGCTGGTAGCCTCAGACTCTCCATGTCAGCCTTGTGACAGGTTGGAAACTGCCAGGTAGTCTGCGACCTCTTCCTCATCCTGTCTGGTGGCAAGTTGGAGTCCTCCGAATGGGCCTGCTGCTTCCTCTTTTCTTTGACCACCAGTGGGTTGGGGTCCACAGGTATCTCTGTAGCTTCCTCGGTTCTTCATCAGCCAGAAGGTTAGGATCCACCAGGTATCCTCCATGGTCTCATTGGCCACCAGTGGGTTAGGGCCTGCTGGTAGCTCCACAGCTTTCTCGGCTGCCAGATCTTCCACAGTGGAGGAACTGGTGGGAGGTAACCAGCATGACAATGTGATGGTGAGGTTTCAGCGCCCTATTAGTTGATGCCCCAGATGATTGCACAATTATCCTGTCCTTTATGCCAGCCCTAGGGTAGTGATAGAAACAGGACATAGTCAGACTTTGTGAAAATCACCCTGACTGATATATCATGAACTTACCTTCAACTTGATCTCGCCTGGCTTGCACTCAGCCCAGCCACCTTTTTCCAGCTCAGCTCCTAGGCCTTCTTCTTCAGGTCCTCAATCTATACAGAGAAATATGAATACAAAGTTTAGTACGTTAATATGATCGCCATACTGGTATGTATCTATGTTTTCTACTGACGTCTGAAAAAGTAGCATGACTCTTTCCATATGCTTAATTCTCCTAGAAGTGATGTGCTGCTATCTGGGCCAAAAATAGCCCAAAACAGGGACCCTCCATGAACCACCATGGTACCCCTTTTCATGAGGGAGCAAGCTGGACAGTCCAGCTAGTGGGCTATTTCTTTCCATAGAACACACAACTTTGGGGAGTAACAGGAATCATATAACAGGGCCAAATCTCTCCCTTATGAAAGAAGGAAATAGGTTTTCTCTGATATTGGGGGCATCATTAAATCTATCAAATGTCCCTGAGGAAGTTGTAGCTCATAAATAAACTTTTATTATACTAATGAATATTGTTTAAGTCATCCTTGCAAACAATTTCACTATTGAATTATATTACTTTGGCAACATAGGTACATTGATCATGCTATTCATGAAATGTACCTCTGTTATTGTAGCCAGACATACTTATTGATGCTTGCCCTATTTGTAGGCCATATAGGGACCCCCCCTAGTGACCCCCCCTAGTGACCCCTCTAGTGATTCCCCCCATATACACACTAATATGTCCCCACTCCACATCCCTAGAACCCCTTTAGTGACTCTCCATACACACCCTAACCTACCTCCACCTTATCACGTACCCCTAGAGCCCCCCACCATGACCCCACATTCATACCCTAACCTTTTACCACTCCAAATAGCCACAGTCTACTTACTGCACCTGGGTAGAAAGCTCCCCTGTTGAAGGCATGCTGAAGGTTTTTCCAGGCCTTCTTGTTTTTGCGGAGGTTTTCCCGCACTCCCTGAAGGAGAATGGCACCCTCTCATGCTCCGCAACTAGGGATACCAGGTAGGAGATGTCCCTGGCGGTGAAGTATGGCTGCCTTGCTGGTGGTAGCATAGCAGAATGAGCCAGCCTTGCAAGAACTGTTTGTTGCATGACACAGAAGAGTACATATATATGGTGCATGCAAACAGAAAACCATGTGCAAATGTATGCAAATAACTTTCATACATATTACACATATTTTACATAATCCATGCACGATCTAAAATTCATGCACTTGAGCATACAAGCCGATATGTGCATGAAAATAAGCTTGCATGCAATTGTTTTAAAGTTATCATCCCTTTGATCCACTAGTGAAAGGGAGTCTCACGCTCTAGTCCTGGCATATCATATATATATGAAGGAAAAATTGGCTACTAGGGTATTGAACAGGCAGAGGCACAGTGGGGATGTAGTGCAGAAAAGAGTGACCACCCCAGAAAGTCATGCAGGCATGAGCACTACTTCTTTATCTCAGTATGCCAAAGTCATATTGCCACCATAGAACCATCTACCCTGACAGCATCCATAGCTAAAATAGCTGGTAAGATAGACCCTTGCCCCACCTCAGCAAAGGAGACCCCAGCAGAAATGTTTGGGACATACTTTCTATCAGATCCCATTGAGGATATGGAAACATATGTTCTTGCATATTACTTGCACAAGTCCATAATCTGATCAGACTTGGCCAAGGAGGCACAGCATTATCTTTCCTGTCCACCACCCAGTATGCTCAGTAAATGTGTCTTCTCATTATTCAAGCCTGGTGCCAGATTTGATGGAAAAGGTGCTCTTTATTGAACTTTCCACAATTTCCAGATGAGTGGCAAGATGACCAAATGCACCTTGGAGGTCTTGCTAACACTCTGCCTAGCTGCAAGGCCCCAGATGTACAACCCTGAGAACATAAGAACATAAGAAATCGCCTTGCTGAGTCAGACCAAGGGTCCATCAAGCCCAGCATCCTGTTTCCAACAGAGGCCAAAACCAGGCCACAAGAACCTGGCAATTACCCAAACACTAAGAAGAACCCATGCTACTGATGCAATTAATAGCAGTGGCTATTCCCTAATTATAATTGATTAATAGCCATTAATGGACTTCTCCTCCAAGAACTTATCCAAACCTTTTTTGAACAGAGCTACACTAAATGCACTAACCACATCCTCTGGCAACAAATTCCAGAGCTTTATTGTGCGTTGAGTGAAAAAGAATTTTCTCCGATTAGTCTTAAAAGTGCTACTTGCTAACTTCATGGAATGCCCCCTAGTCCTTCTATTATTCGAAAGTGTAAATAACTGAGTCACATCTACTCGTTCAAGACCTCTCATGATCTTAAAGACCTCCATCATATCCCCCCTCAGCCATCTCTTCTCCAAGCTGAACAGCCCTAACCTCTTCAGCCTTTCCTCATAGGGGAGTTGTTCCATCCCCTTTATCATTTTGGTTGCCCTTCTCTGTACCTTCTCCATCGCAACTATATCTTTTTTGAGATGCAGCGACCAGAATTGTACACAGTATTCAAGGTGCGGTCTCACCATGGAGCGATACAGAGGCATTATGACATTCTCTGTTCTATTAAACATTCCCTTCCTAATAATTCCCAACATTCTATTTGCTTTTTTGACTGCTGCAGCACATTGAGCCGACGATTTTAAAGTATTATCCACTATGATGCCTAGATCTTTTTCCTGGGTGGTAGCTCCTAATATGGAACCTAACATCGTGTAACTACAGCAAGGGTTATTTTTCCCTATATGCAACACCTTGCACTTGTCCACATTAAATTTCATCTACCATTTGGATGCCCAATCTTCCAGTCTTGCAAGGTCCTCCTGTAATGTATCACAGTCTGCTTGTGATTTAACTACTCTGAATAATTTAGTATCATCCGCAAATTTGATAACCTCACTCATCGTATTCCTTTCCAGATCATATTCCTTTCCAGATCGTCTATATATATATATTGAAAAGCACCGGTGACTCTTCCTAGCTGCCATGCACCTAATGTAGCATCTTGTCTGTTCATTTGCTGCCTTGCTCCAGATGTACCATCTTGTGGGTCTTTTTGCCAATCTACGTAGCTGCCATGCCCCAGATGTTCCACATTAGGGATTTTTCTGCCACTTTGCTAGCTTCCATGACCAAGATGTACCACTTTGGGGGGTTTTCTGACACTCAGCTTTGCTATCATACTCCAGAATTTACAATTTGGAAGTCTTGCTGCAACTCTACCTTCTACTATACTCCTCATGCTATAATGTTGGGGTCTTTCTGCTACTTAGCCTTGCTTCCACGTCCCAGACTTTACACATGGGATTGTGCTGGTGTAGGTGCAGCAGTATAATAGTGGAGGCAAGCTACATTCACAGAAAGGGAGAGGGTGAGCCGAGAGGAGATGCCTGTGCAGTGTTGGTGAGACTTTTGTCTGAGGTGGCTGGACTGAGCTCTCAGAGGGGCAGCTGAATGTGAAGCCAGTGAGACTGGAAAATGGACCAGACTTCAGATCACTTGATGTAATTCAAGGATCACATTAGTGCACTTTGGAAGCTGTTGAAGCATGTGCCGTAGGGAAGGTGAGCGAGTTGGACAGATATACTTTGGGCCAGTTTTGGAAAAAATCCCCATGGCTCATTTTTTTCCTTCAATCTATCCTTGTGCGAGTCCAGTTCATATCCAGGCCAGCATCATGACACAAAATTATTCAGAATAGCTAAATAAAAAGCGGATTGTGATAAATTGCAGGGGGACCTTGTAAGACTGGAAGACTGGGCATCCAAATGGCAGATGAAATTCAAGATGACAAGTGCAAGGTGATGCATATAGGGAAAAAAATAATCCATGCTGTAGTTATATGATGTTAGGTTCCATATTAGGACCTACCATCATGAAACAAGATCTAGGCATCACAGCAGATACAAAATCTAGGCATCACAGCAGAAACAAGATACAAGATCTAGGCATCACAGCAGATACAAGATCTAGGCATCACAGCAGAAACAAGATACAAGATCTAGGCATCACAGCAGATAATACATTGGAATGTCAGCTCAGTGTGCTATGGCAGTCAAAAAAGCAAACACAGTGCTAGGAATTATTAGGAAAGGAATGGTGAATAAAAAATAAAATGTCATAATGCCACTGTATCGCTCCATGGTGAGACCACACATACCATGTGCAGTTCTGGTCGCTGCATCTCAAAAAAGATATAGTTGCCCTGGAGAAGGTACAGAGAAGTGCAACCAAAATGATAAAGGGGCTGGAATGGCTCCCCTATGAGGAAAGGCTGTTCAGCTTGGAGAAGAAACAGCTGAGAAGGCATATGATAGAGGTATATAAAATCATGAGAGGACTAGATGGGTAACTATGAATCAGTTATATACTCTTTCAGATAATAGAAGGACTAGGGAGCACTCAATGAATTTAGCAAGTAGCATATTTAAAACAAATCAGAGAACAACTTTTTAACTCAATGCAAAATTAAGCTCTGGCATTTGTTTCCAAAGGATGTGGTTAGGAAAGTTAGTGTAGTTGGGTTTAAATAAAGTTCCTGGAGGAGAAGTGAATAACTTCCTGGAGGAGAAGTCCACTAACACCTATTAATGGAGCTGACATAGGGAATAGCCACTGCTATTACTGGCATTAGTAGCATGGGATCTACTTAGTGTTTGGATACTTGCCAGGTACTTGTAATCTGGATTGATCACTGTTGGAAACAGGATGTTGGGCTTGATGGACCCTCAGCTTGAACCAGTATGGCAACTTCATAAGGTTCTTATGTTCTTAACACAGGAGGTTTTGATCACTGATGTTTGGCTGCTGGGACCCATTTTCTGATGCGCAGTGGGCACACAAAGTGCACTGCACTCCCTTCCCTTTTGCCTTCTGAGCGTTTCCCTTTGAGTCTTCCCAGCCTATGGCTTTGTCCCTTTCCTAAAACTGGGAGCAGCTGCAATTGTGCAATATTTGTGTTTTTCTAAAACTCCTCTCATTTTATCCTTATTTCTTTTTCTTTCATTATAGATTGTTGAATAAAATATCCTCCACCACAACATCCCAGCAGAGCACGCTTCAGTCAAGGAAGCCCCACTTTTCCATGGAGGATTTGGACCTCCTTGCCTGGCTTATCATCCTGGAGGAGAACAAATTCTATACCCCTTCAGACTTTCATCCCAATTTTGCCAGAGAGCCTCATACTCAAGAGACATCTAGAAACTAAAGAAAAAATGTTGGCACTTGAGGCTACTTCAGTGTGATTGGCTTAAGGAGGTCCTCAGAGCACTTTGTCCTCCCATACTAGGTAGATTGTTTTTTTTTTTGAATACTTGATGTATGTGACACAAGATAGTGTTAAAGAAACAGTGAAATTGAATTAGTATTGAAATATATGCATGTGTTTCCTCCTAATCTCACCCTTCTGCTTCAGATTTTTATTAAATACCATACATTGGTTGCTTCAGTTGTTGCATATCTTATATAATATACATAAGAACATGCCATACTGGGTCAGACCAGGGTCCATCAAGCCAAGCATCCTGTCTCCAACAGTGGCCAATCCAGGCTATAAGTACCTGGCAAGTACCCCAAAACTAAGTCTATCCCATGCTAGTGATGCTTGTAATAGCAGTGGCTACTTTCTAAGTCAACTTGATTAACAGCAGGTAATAGACTTCTCCTCCAAGAACTTATCCAAACCTTTTTTAAACCCAGCTACACTAACAACACTAACCACATCCCCTAGCAACCACTTCCAGAGTTTAATTGTGTGTTGAGTGAAAAATAACTTTGATTAGTTTTAAATGTGTTACATTCTAACTTCATCAATTGCCCCCCTAGTCCTTCTATTATCCAAAAGAGTAAATAACTGATTCACATTTACTCATTCTAGACCTCTCATGATTTTAAACACCTCTATCATATCCCCCCTCAGCCATCACTTCTCCAAGCTGAACAATCCTAACCTCTTTAGTCTTTCCCCATAGGGGAGTTGTTCCATCCCCTTTATCATTTTGGTTGACCTTCTCTGTACTTTCGCCATCGCAACTATATCTTTTTTGAGATGTGGCAACCAGAATTCAATTGTACACAGTATTCAAGGTGTGGTTTCACCATGGAACAATGTAGAGGCATTATGACACTTTCTGTTTTATTCACCATTTCCTTCCTAATAATTCCTATCATTCTGTTTGCTTTTTTGACTGCTGTAGCACACTGAGCCAACAATTTCAATGTATTATCCACTATGATGCCTAGATCTCTTTCCTGGGTGATAGCTCCTAATATGGAACCTAACATTGTGTAACTATAGCATTGGTTATTGTTCCCTATATGCATCACCTTGCACTTATCCACATTAAATTTCATCTACCATTTGGATGTCCAATTTTCCAGTCTCACAAGGTCAACTGCAATTTATCACAATCTGCTTGTGATTTAACTACTCTGAACAATTTTGTGTCATCTGCAAATTTGATTACCTCACTCGTCATATTCCTTTCCAGATCATTTATAAATATATTGAAAAGCATGGGCCTGTATGTCTATTAAAAGTTGAAAATTGTCTTTTATTTTGTGCAGATTATGATGTATGGATATTCTAGAGGTACCCACTGCATTGCCCATTGTCTGCAATTTCTGCTAGTGTTTATACATTCTGTTTAGTAAAGTTTTCCTAACCACATCTTTAAACTGTTAAGTTCATTTGAGGACTTAATAAGGTGCTATTATGAACTACCTGCTGTATCTTCTATGCTCTTTCATCAACATTGTACATTTAATTACATTTAATCTTTTTCAATGAAGTGGGGCTTCCTGAGCTGCAGCCATTGGACAGGGAAAGAATCTGTGACTCCCACCAGTGATATTCCCATTACTGGCAGAGGTGAGCAGTACCAGGACCTCTGTGCTTTTATGGCTTGCATGGAGTGTGGACTCAGTGTGGTATATTATTAGGAGATGAAATAAGAACTGAGAGTCATAAGCACTGCAGCATAGCATATTAAATAAGCAGGATTATTTGGTGTTTCCTTTATCATAGACTGTTTTACTATAGTACTAACATGTTCCTAAATATGTAAATTTATTTTGGATATCTACTGTCCATTCAATTGATATAATGGCTGTTTGCTAGCAGTAGGGCCTGTGGGAATGTGACTGTTTTGGAAAGTTTTACTCTTTCAGATATTTATTTTCTGTTCCCTTTATCTGTATTCTGTGTTAGGTAACTTACAATTTTGTAATTTTTCTTAATAGGTGACATTGACATTCCACTTGTTGCTAAAGAATGAGGTCCAAGCTCTAAACTCCTTTTTACCCCTGTTCCTTCCACCATTTTATCTCCCCCCTAATACCACATGGAAATCAGAATGTTGGTCCTGGTCTCATGGTCCCACCAATATGTCCTTCAATATCTGCTTGCAGATGATGTTAGTATCTCTCTTCTGCAGCAGATCCCATAGGAAGTGCAGGGTATTTGTGCAGAACAAATGGTGTTGGAGACAAAGGTGCGGGGCTTGTACTCTACTCTGGAGCAGGTGGCATATCAGCAACAGGAGATGCTATCTGCAGCAGCAGAATTCCAAGGCCTATGCACCTTCATCTCCAGCAACTTAACAGGATCAAAGTTTCTGATTGCCCTGGGGATGCCGTTTCCCCAAAATGTTTCTCTGCTTCATCCTTTTCAAGTTTTACATTTTTGACTAATATATGAATAAATGTCATTTATTTTATCACTTCTTGTGGGTTTTTTTGCAATTCTGAATTCATTTTAGGGAATTCAAGCTTAAAAAAAAAGTCCTCTGCCCATGGAGAAAAATAGTATTTGAAGTGCACAGACTAATATATGTTCCTTTCAAAACAACTGTATCACACAAAAATATTCAGAGACCAATCTCACAATGAGATTGAATTAGCACAAGTTGCAAAGGCTCCAACCCTGGCTACTGTCCATTAAAACACTATTCAAAATCTTTCATGCTTGATATACTCATTGCTTTTGGTAGTGATTCTGTGACCCTTTAGTTCTCAGGGCAGAGGGTCACAGTCCCAAGGCTACTCAGGGCTGTGACTCTGTGACTCCAGGTTCACAGGGCAGAGAATCATAGTCCAGAGAATACGCAGGGCTGTGAGTCTTGCACCAAAGATTCACAAGGCAAAGAGTCACAGTCTAGAGGTAAATGCAGGTTGTGAGTCTGTGACCTTTTAGTTCTCATGGCTGAGAATCACAGTCCAGAGAATGCTCAAAGCTGTGTGTCTGTGACCCTAGGTTTGCAGGGCAAAGAGACATAGTCCAGAAACTCATGGGGGCTATGAATATGTGACCTTTGGGTTATCAGAGCAGAAAAACAGAGTCCAGAAACTACTCAGGGCTGTGAGTCTGTGACCTTAGCAGAGCACAGAGTCAGAATCCAGAGGCTAACTGAGAATGTGAGTCTGTTACCTTTTGTTTGTGAGGGCAGAGAGACACAGTCCAGAGGCTAACTGAGAATGTGAGTCTGTGACCTTTTGTTTGTGAGGGCAGAGAGACACAGTCCAGAGGCTAACTGAGAATGTGAGTCTGTGACCTTAGCAGAGCACAGAGTCAGAATCCAGAGGCTAACTGAGAATGTGAGTCTGTGACCTTAGCCGAGCACAGAGTCAGAATCCAGAGGCTAACTGAGAATGTGAGTCTGTGACCTTAGCAGAGCACAGAGTCAGAATCCAGAGGCTAACTGAGAATGTGAGTCTGTGGTTGTGAGGGCAGAGAGTCACAATCCAGAGGCTAACTGAGAATGTGAGTCTGTGGTTGTGAGGGCAGAGAGTCACAATCCAGAGGCTAACTGAGAATGTGAGTCTGTGACCTTAGCCGAGCACAGAGTCAGAATCCAGAGGCTAACTGAGAATGTGAGTCTGTGACCTTAGCCGAGCACAGAGTCAGAATCCAGAGGCTAACTGAGAATGTGAGTCTGTGACCTTTTGGTTGTGAGGGCAGAGAGACACAGTCCAGAGGATGTAACCTGGTGGATCTCAGGGCAGAAATTAACCATTCAGAAACTACTTGGTGCTATGAATCTGTGACCCTAGGCTTGCAGGACAGTGCAGAAACTAATTGAGACCGGGGCTCTGTGACCTTATGGCTCTCAGGGCAGAGTCACTGTGCAGAGACTACCTAAAGATGTGAGTTTGTGACCGTACGATTGCAGGACAGAGAATCCAAGCCCAGAGACTAACTGGGGTCTTGAGTCTGTGACCTTTTGGCTATCAGGACAGAGACTTATAGTCCAGAGACAACTTGGGGCTATGAGCCTGGGACTCTAGGATCTCAGGGCAAAGAGTCACAGTCCAGAGGCTGATCAGGGCTGGGAGTCTGTGACCTTTTGGTTCTTAGGACAGAGAATCAAAGTTTTGAGTCTGCTCGGGGCTGTGAGCTTGTGACCCTAGGTTTGCAGGACAGAAAGTCACGGTTAAGAAACTACAACCTACTCTTTACTCCTGCGACTTTTCAGCTGCTGTAGTTAATACTGAATGGGCAAATAATCACTATAGATATCTCTACTGCAAGTAACAATACTCTATGTTGCTTTTCTATGGAGATGTTTATAAAGATGTTCAATTATCCTTCCTCTGCTCACAATCTTTTTACATTGGGTACATTTAGGAGATCTCTGATCAGTCAGTGTTCGAAAGTGACTCCAAATCTGAGATTTCTTTCTAATATCTCTATACTGCTTGTTTACCGCAGGGGAATTCTTATTCTTAGTAACACTATTAGTGGCACTAATTGACGCAAGTTCAGATGGTAAAGTGGTACTGCACTTGTGGGCCGATTCAGTAAAATTCGCGGGAGAGCCGGCACTCTGAGATGAGCGCCCGCTCTCCCAATGCGCGCCCAGGCCACTCTCCTGGGCGCGCAATTTTATATTTAAATGAGGGCCTGTGGAAATAAGGAGGCCCTAGGGACATTAGCGCGTCCCTAGTGCCTCCTTATTGACAGAAGCGGTGGCTGTCAGCGGGTTTGACAACCGATGCTTAATTTACCGACGTCAGTTGTCAAACCCGCTGATAGCCATGGGTTTGGAAAATGGCGTGGAAAAATTAAACATCCATCTTCCAACCCGCGGGCCGCAGGCAGATTTTAAATTTTTTTTTTTAGAATTTAAATTTTTTTTTATTTTTGGGGCCTCCAACTTAATATCGCTATGATATTAAGTCAGAGGGTGTACTTTCCTGGTGCCAGCCGAAATTAACTCTTGGCTTCGGGCAGGCGTTAATTTATGAAAGTAAAATGTGCAGGTTGGCTGCACATTTTACTTTCTGTATCTCACGGGACTAACTAATAGGCTTATCAGGGAGGAGGAATAGCCTAGTGGTTAGAGCAGTGGGCTATGAACCAGGAGACCAGTGTTCAAGTCCTGCTGTTGCTCCTTGTGACCTCTGGCAAGTCTCTATACCCTCCATTGTCTCCGGTACAAAAACAGATTGTAAGCCCTCTGGGGATAGAGAAATACCTACAGTACCTGAATGTAAACCAGTGTGATATCTCAATTGAGATCAAATGTTGGTATAATAAATAAAAATATCAACTTGCAGGTGCTATTGGTTTTTGGGGGTTGCACACGTGTTTTCCTTGCGCTATTACCCCTTACTGAATAAGGGATAATATTAACGCATGAAAAACACGGGGCTAACGGTGTGCTCAGCCTGAGAGCACTGTACTGAATCGGCCTGTTGGTTATTGCACTCTGGCAACCATCCACAACTACATTGCCATTGCTGTTGGTCTCTTCCTCCTCAGAAATCAGATTACTATCAGTTAAACCCTCACACCTTTATTCAGCTACCTTGCTAACAATTTCATTCAAGATTTCCATATCTATAGCTGGACATCATCATCATCATCATCTGAATCCAAGATCTTCTCTACCACTAATTTTGTCAATGAATAAGGTACGCTGCTCTGCTTTGACTTTTGACTGTATTTCATGTTCAAGCGTCCCTTCTTTACTGCTGCCCTGAGCTACCAAGCAACTTTCATCTTCATCCTCATAACTCTTTCCCTTCCAAAATAATTGCTGATGCTTACTTCTTCCTGGGCCCCTGTCAGTGCCTAATGTTGTACTCTTACTAGCACTATCATATTTTCCCCCTGCCCAGCACCACGTTTTATATTGAATGAAATGGCATGGTACTGATGCAGTAAGCAGAGGCAATGCACATAGCAGCAGCCAAATTAGAATGAATGAGTGATGATTTTTCACAAAATGCCAAAAAGTAAAGTACAGAAACCACAGACTGACATAGCAAATGTTTGGCAATGCACACAGAGTCACTTTAACAGATATAACATGAAAACACATAGGGCCGGATTTTCAAAAGGTTACGCGCGCCAGGCCTATTTTCAAAAGGCCCGGCGATGCGTGTAAAGCCCCGGGACGTGTGTAAATCCCGGGGTTGCAAAAAGAGACAGGGAGGGGGCGGGAGGGGACGGGACAGGGGGGTCCGGGGGCAGGGCAGGGTCAGAGGCTCCCGGCACAGCGGCCATTTGCCACTGTGCCGGATATCGCACACTGGCAGTCGGCCGGCGTGCGCAACCTACTTCAGCCCCAGGGCTGAAGTAAGTTTTAAAACAGAAAAAAACAAGAAGAAAAAGGTAGGGGGGAAAGGATGGGGTAGATAGGGGAAGGGAAGTTGGGGTGGGGGGATAGGGAAGTTCCCTCCGAGGCCGGTCCTGGGAGGGAATGGGGGAAGGCAGCGTGGCTCGGCGCACACAAGGTGCACAATTGTGCACCCCCTGTGTGCGCCAACCCCCGCGCATGTATGTTATAAAATCGGACACACATGTACGCCCGCGCTTTGGTTTGAAAATCTACCCCCTAGTCTGCAAAGCCAATATGGACAGAGAAGCACTACTCTTTAATTAATTTGAGAAATGAAATGACTTACTTGGTAAGTTACTAATTCTAGGGCTGGCACTGAGTGAGAGCACCCCCTCCCCCCCCCCACCCCCCCAATAAGGACATGATGATTTACCCTCAAAATCAAACAGAAGAGACACACATAGACTGCCACTGTAACAGTATAGAAAAAATGAAGTCTGCACTCTGTAGTCTGCACTGCTGAGTCAAATTAAATGTCTGACTATGAATGAAATAATAATAATGATGATGACCCCCAATCACCACCACCATCACCCCTGCAACTGAGATATTATAAATTGGAACACACACTGAGGTCAGTGGGCCACACGCTAGAGAGCGCCAACACATACATAGTGACACAGCTACCAAAGTATGTGTGATTCTCTGACAGCAAAACAGAAACCAAGAAAATTAAAATCCCACACTAAGGACAATGTAACCAGTGAGTCAGATGATATAAGATGAAGCAGCAATGAGTGTGAGCGATTGATTCCTAACTGATTGTATTCCTCCTCTGTTACTACATTGCATGTACAGACTAGAGGAGCACCGTTCTTGTCTTTAATTTATATCTGATGTATTAGATTACGCTGAGTCATATCACCCCCCCCTCCCCCCCCACACACACACACACATGCACACACAGACACACACATGCACACACAGACATCAGCATGGGCTTTGTCACAAAAAAATATCTCCACAAAACCATTTTAATTATATTTAAATGAGTCAGTACTTTAAAAAAATGCTTTTAGTACAAGCCTTTTTTTTTTTAACCCATTCATGGGTTAGTACCTTGGCTACCTAGTCTTTAGTATTGGCTTCAATAATACTGCGAAAATTCAGTAACAGATACTTAAAGTAATCATCAAGTTGCAAGTATCAATGCATATCAGTAATATTTGGAGCAAGAGAAAAAAAATCACGTCAACACTTTTTCCAACATATAATCAGCATTTTTGTTCCATACATATACCACCATCATGCAATCTTCAGTATAGGTATGGGAGTAATAAAATGCTGAGAAATTCCATAAAGGAATAGCCAGCTTCAGCAACTGAATATTCATAAACATGATTAATTAAATAATCTCAAGACAAACTTAACCACTCCCTCACTCACATATTAAATCTGTCAAGGGGAACCTCTGTAGATATTCAAGCCACAGGCTGAAGTAAATGTATTTGACTTTTTGGATTCAGGGAGGTGAAGCAAAACAATGTAAATGTGTGGGGGAATAACCTCCTGTGGCTGGAATGGAAAGAGTTAATGGAGCATTGATGGTTACTCTGCTTCCTTTATGCCCTGAACATCTTTTCTTTAAGTCATCTAAATATCGTTTTTACCATTTGATTGTCTCTGTAATATCCTGTTTTATAACAGATGCTATTGCCAAAACATCTCTTCCCAGATGTTTCAGTATGTGTGCATTTTTCCAGTGCAAGAAAGTGCATATGTTACTTTATAAACATATGCACAAATATTCTAGTTGCATAAAAAAATAACACGTATGTATAATAATCCTAATTTATATGAGAAGGATGGTTATTTATAAAAAGGTGCAAGTATAAAATTTTGAAAATATTTACCCATACACTTGAAATCACTAGTTTACCGATACCTCCACCAGTTCACCCAGACTATCTCCAGTCCACCTATACCATCTAGCACTTCATCCTGAACCCCTCAGTTCACCCAGACCTCCCACCAAAAATGTGCAGCCGACAGACAGGTTATATTTTATTTCTGCCAGTCAATAATTAAGTAGATGTAAAAGGTTATGAATAAGATCAGTAATGTATACACGTATGGTATCTATATTCAAATGCTACTTAGCTAGATAAGTCGGCTACACCACTTAAGTCACTTATCCAGCTGTGCTAAATAGTTGGCTGGATAGTCGGTGGGTGGACAGTCAGCATGACCGGGTGGTGCTACTTATCTGGCTAACTTTCCCAGATAAGGAGGCAGAATAAAATCAATGAGGGCTAGTGATGGGGTGAGTACAGATGGTAGGAAGGGGTGACCAGGTGTTTGAAAGAGAGAGAAACAGGAGACTAGAAAAGGAGTGAGAAGGGGGGAATGGAGAGGAGATGAGAGAGGAGAAGGACTAAGCAGAGTCTGGCTTCTTAGTTTTTCAAGTTCAGTTTTGTCTATATTTTGCTATTTATAATTTGTGGTCCTTTATTCTATATTAGGTGAGGGTCCTTCTGTGTTCTTTGTGTATGTCAGAAGAGGTACTTTAGGGAATGAGGGGTGGGGGGACGAAAAGGGGGGTCGGGCCTGCGCTAGCCGGCAGCGATCGCACCATTGCGGTGCGATCGCTTCTGGTTTCGCATGCAATAGTGCCACCATAGAAGGTGTAGCTATTGGGCGCGAACTCGGCCGCGAAAAGGGCCTTACCTTTTCGTCGTCCGCGGTGTCTTCGTGGACTCCGCCCCCATTTTGTTATCGCACACGACAAGGGACATTTCGCGTGCAATCCGTTTGGAAAATAAGGCCCTATGTGCCTTATTTACTATGTACTTTTCCCATAGACACAGAATGGGAGAACACTTTTAGTAAATGATCCCCTTAAATAGGAGAAAAATTGATGGACAGGCAGAGACCCACACCAGAGGAAAAAAAGGGGACAATTTTGTTTTTCTTGGTGTCTGGCTGCAGTTGTAGCTTAGGAGTTAAAATACAACATGCCAAGAGGGCTAGCCCCACCTGGCAAGAGAAGGACTTATAATAAGTCAGTACTGGACAGGATAGAGTTATTTTTTTTCTTCCTCTCCCTGAGATGAAAGGGAAATATTTTTGTTTTCTGCTCTAGAGCATGGTAAGGCATTAAAGAAACCATGGCACCTTAAGTTGGAATGGATGCAGAGAAACATTTTACATGGATGGTCAGGAAGACTGACCAGAGTCTGCCCCCACCAAAGCTGGAAATATCATTGACGAAGATAGTTTCAGAGATCTTTTTAATTACTTTTGAGAGAGTGGTAGAGGCAATGACAGCATACCGGGCCCTTAATAACCAACAAGCCCAAGACTATCAAGAGGTGAAGGCTGCCATACTTGATAGACTGGGGCTATCCAAGGATTGATATCGGAAAAATTGTATGGGCCTAACCTTTACACCAGATGAAAGGTCACAAATCCTGGCCCAGAGTTAAAGGAAAAATGCTGGTGATGGCTAGAACCCAATGGCAAAATGGGACCAGAATTATTGGAAGTGGAACAACCCTCGCCTATAGAGTGCAAGAATGGGTATGAAGAAAGGCAGGTAAAACCCTGAAGAAGGTAGTCTCCCTAGTAGAGTAAATACAGGGCCTGAGCCATCTCCAGCAGAGAAATCCAGATCTAAAGGAGCAGAGAGTGGGAGGAAAACCCCGAGGAGTAGGACCCTAACATGCCCGATTAGGAGTGGCTAACGTCCCTACCCTTTGAAACCCTGATCTCTCACTAGGAGGTCATGAAGATAGAAGTAGTGATACCCCAAGGGGCCTGCTTTACCTGTGGATTGGGGGCAACTTAGCCCAGGACTGTTACCAGATTCGGGATGAACCCATGGATGTCAACTTGATGACCCCTCACTTTTACTCCTTTTTGGACATTCCCCACTCAGATTTTTCAACTTTTGTGGTTCCTATAGAGCTGGACATTTTCCCTACCAAGGACCAAGTGAATTTTGGAAGCATAAAGACCCTCATTCAAAGAGAACTGATCAAAAGAATACAGATAGATTATGAGAAAACAGTGACTCTCACATAAATTCATGGAGACCAGTGACAATCCCTCCAGTCAGGTCTATTTTGAGGACCCCAATCAGACAAGTTAAAATAGAAGTAAGAATACTCCCCTGGATTCCATATCCCATTGTACTGGGATGGGACTACCCAGAATGTGGGACTCTCTGGAGCCAACTCCAGCTAGTTCCGATAATAATGAGACATGGAGGTCTTCTCTTTAGTAGACCCTGAATTTATGTTAGACACCCAAAGATTCCCAAGCCTCATAGGCAACACTGACAAGAGAAACTTAACTACCCCCAACATTTAGAGACTGCCATAAATAGCATCCCTGAGTTAGAGGAGGATTTCCTAACCCTGCAGAATCCCACAGTTCTCTTAGAATGAGATGGGGAGGGAAATCATAGTAATTTTATATGAGTCCAAAGAGAAGATGAAACTCTTAAATTTGCCCTAGAGCATATACTAATGGAGATGGGAATTTGTCCTTGTAGCTGAGAGTCAGAACCCAACTCCCCACTTCTTCACAATGAAGAAGGACTTGGTATACTGAGTAGAGGGCAAACCTTTTGAACAACTATTAGTGCCCCAATCATACTGCCAACAAGTGCTGCAACTAACCCACAGCCATCTCCTTGGGGCCCTCTAGGCAAATGCAAATCTTGAGAAAAGAAACTGGTTCAGTTCTATTAGCCTGGCCTGTATCTCAAGTCCAGGACTACTGTCAGTCCTGCCCTATATGTTAGTTAACCGAACCTGCAGTGGTTAGATCAGTTCCCCTGGTGCTAATGACTATCATAGAAACCCCCTTTAAGAAGATTGCTATGGACTTAGTATGACCCCTGGTGTGGTCTAGGCAAGGGAACAAATATATTTTTGTCCTCCATATCAACACAACCAGATATCCAGAAGCTTTACTCTTGTGGAATATGAAGACTCAAACAGTAGCAATGGCCTTGATGAAAGTCTTCTTCTGGGTTGGGTTACCCAAGGGGATATTAACCAACCAAGGGCCCTCATTTGTGTCCAAAGTGATGAAACAAGTTTGTTCTTTAGTGCAAATAAAAACCCTGCAAAGCTCAGTCTAACATCCTCAAACTGATGAGCTGATAGAGCTCTTTAACTTAACCCTCAAACAGATGTTGAGAAAGTTCATTACAGAAGATGGTAAGAATTAGGAATTTCTCTTGCCCTATATATTGTTTTCTGTTTGAAACGTTCCCCAAAGTCCATGGGTGATCCTGTATGTAATACAAGAGACCTGGGAGGAGGAACCCAGCTCTGGACACAATCTGGTTGACTACTTTGTCAAGATGCTAGAGTGACTGATTAAAGAGAGCAGAAGAAGCTGCTTGCCTGTGCCTGGAGCAGGCCCAGGTTACCCAATCCCTGGAATATAACCCAGTCTGCTTTTCAATGGGTCTTCCAGCCAGGAGACTGTATTATTACCATCTTCAGAAACTAGGTTGTCCCACTGGCAAGGTCTGCATGAGGAGAAGATAGATTCCATGGATTAAAAAGTGGGTCAACTGGACAAAAGGAAGAAGGTCCAGAACTTCCATGTGAACCTGCTAAAAAAGTGGGTTGTGTTGACTTGCGGCCTATCAATGACACAATTGGAACTGATCAATGACTTCTGATGGAGACCACAAAGCTTTATTGTCCAGGTGGCATGAACACAGAACAGGTCTTGTTCTGTGTTCATGCCAGCAGGATCCATGGTACCCATACAGCAAATCTAATGTTGTTCTTTCTGTAACAACAATTTAGAGGAATTATTACCTTGAAAGCTAGAGGGTGCTTATTCTATCACACAAACTATAGATCATTCAATACATAATGTTGTGAATACAATGATATACTAACAGTGCTGTCATTCTAGCATGTTTGATGCAACTCTTGTGCTCTATCATTGTAACATTTATCATCCTGGAGGTCTTTCCTACCTGCTGGGGTGCAAATTTACAATGGTGAAAGACCACCAACCCCTCATGTGGATTGCATGAAAAAAGGAATCCAATGGTTGAGTAATAAAGTGGTTCATATCACTTCATCCATTTAACTTCAAATTGTGGCACAGAGGAGAAAAGGAAAATGGCAATGCCAACTTTCTTTCCTTAGAGGTATCCCTGGTACAAGCAGATCCTGAACTATGGACATTTGAGCTGAGGAGGATGGTGAGTGAAAGAGTATACAATAGGGAGTCTCAGAACACTTTAAGGGACCAGATCCAGATATCTGACCAGTCCACTTTAAGCCACCCACAGGAAAGGAATCTTGGTCAGAGGACATTTCCCTTAGCAGAGGATAAGTAGACAGGCTCAAGAAAGAACAGAGAGGCCCCCAAAGAGGAAAAGGAAGAAATACAAGAAAACTGCTTATGTTTAGTTTCTACGTCCTTATTTCAAATACTGCTGAGGTAAGTAGGCATTTTTGCTTGTTTCATGTTGGAATTAATATAAGTTTGGTGAAGAAACATCTAGAGAACAGACTCCTCTGTCCCAAGAACATTCCTCATGCCTATAAAGCATGAGGAATGTTCTAATCAAATGAATAGCAGGCCTACATTTATGTCATAAGATTTAAGATCCTTAGTTTTGTAGAATCTTCAGCTGAAAAGTTAGACACCTAAGTTTGGCTAAATATAACCACCAAATTTAGGGACCTAACTTAGGGGCTCATTCACAAGCCAACAAAAAAATATCACAGGAGTCACAAAGCCATGGTAAATGACCCTCCTACTTTGTAACTTCTGTGCTATCTTTCACCAAGATAAAATATTGCAGGGAAAAATATCATGGTGGTGAATGCCTCCAGAGAATGTGTGATGGCGATCCTGGGACTCTGAGACTATCATGGCTTAAATGGGATAATGACTTTGAGTAAGCCTCTCTCCAGAAAGTCATTATAAAATCCCTAGGTTCTGCATAAATCCCACCTCCCCATGCCAGTCTTGGAGAGGACCATTGTTCAAAAGCTTAAAAGTCAGTGACAGACCTTGCAACTCAACCCCAGCCCCTCCCTTTCATTAAAAATTCCAGCACCTGAAGGTCAGAGAACCCAACTCTTCACCCTTGCCCATCTTATGGTCCCCCTTTACTCACAAATGAATCTCTGGTGGTCCAGTGGGGGTTGAAGCACACCCTAGGCTATGAGCCTGGTGGCTGCCATTTGTTAAAGTAGCACTGGCTATTTTCAACTGAACTTAAGACCCCAAGTTTACAGCTGAAAATTCACATCTAAACGTAAACCCTTAAATTTAGGGCTGCTATTCATTTCACTAGATTTAGGCTGTCATCCCTAGATTTATCAAAATGCTATATTTATAGCAGATATAGCATCTGTGATTAAAAAAAAAAAAGGGGGGCATGGCTAGGCTAATTTCCATGCTTCCGCATTGCATTGGTAATTTATCACACCTGTGCTAATTAATCCACCATGGAGGCATTACAGCGAAAAGAATTTTAAGAGAGGGAGAGAGAGAAAGACTCTGTAGCGACCTCAATGTCACTTTACTATTTATACTACTGTAAGAGGGAGCATGTTTAATGCGGTGCGGAGGTTTGGGGGGGGGGGGGGAATTTACATACACAGAAGTAGGTACAAACAGCAAAGTTGACATCATTGAAGATTTTCTGCTGTTTGAATCCATGAAAGGTACAAGAGGAGTTGATTTGTACAATGAACTCTCTACTTAGCATTAAGACACTAATGCAAAATGATAAATGGCCCTGTAAATGAGGTGCCTAGTTCTGGAAATCAGAACCTAACATTTTCTTGCCTCCTTAACTCCATCCACATAGCCACCCAGTTTTTAGGCCCCTAAATTTAGGGACCTACCGTATTTTCCGGCGTATAAGACGACTGGGCGTATAAGACGACCCCCCCCCCCCTTTTTTTATACATATTTTTAAGAAAAAAAATAATTTTACACTCAAACAGGAGCAACCCTATCTATGAAAAGGCAACACTACAAATACCGTATATCAGGCCCTAAAAACCAATACACCTCTTATTAGGAAAACAGAACTAGCAAGCAGCTATAGATCCCCACACATAAATAATTGTAAAACTGTACTAATAAGCAGAATAAATGTTTCAAACAGCTCTGAACAGAATAACATCCAACAATTAAAAACTCATAAAAACTATTAAACATTCTCCAAACACCAATAAAATATTTCAAAAAAGCAGACACATCACATAATATTAAATAATTAAAATGGCAGTCAATCAAGAAAAATAAACTTAAAAAGCCACCTTTCCTTACCCCCTCCAGCAGCTCTCCTATTCCTCTTCCTCTTCCTTAGGGCCCATGTCTCTCACACACACACACCATACCAGTCATGCCCCCATGACCAGTTTCTGTCTCTCACACACCAATCATTTCCCAAACAGTCTTTGACACACACACCAGACACCTTCCTGAACAGTTTCTCTCATGCCATACACACACACAGGCTTCCCACTCCCGTGTTCTGCTTACCATACATATACGGGCTTCTCACTCTCATAATCACTTTCTCTGTCTCACACACACACACCAGTCTCTCTCTCATTTCCATGCTCACTCTCCACGTGCACAGGCTTCTCATTCCCTGAATCACATTCTTTCTCTCACATTCACACACACCAGTCTCTTTCTCTCACACACACCGTCACCTTATCAACCAGTCTCTCTCTCATGCACGCGCACACACACACACACAGCCCTCCCGCTCCCATGCTCTCTCTCACATAATCAGGCTTCTTACTCCCATGCTTTCTCACATACCCAGATTTCTCACTTCCATGCTTTTTCTCTCTCTCACACTCACATACACATCAGTCATCTCTCTGAGCAGTCACTTTCATTGTCTCTCACACACGAGCTCGCTGACCAGTTTCTCTCAATCACACACATGCTCTCAATCAAATGCATTCTCTCACTTACACACAGGCTGGCTGCTTCTCTCTCTCTCTCTCTCACTTCCACTCCCCCCCCCCCCGAGCACAAATAGTAGCTGCAGCAGCTTCCTCCTCCAGCCCCCGCAGGCCAAGAAAGAAGAAACCCATCGGCCGCGGGAGGCTCATGCTGCTGTCTCCTTTCCCGATTACCAGCTCCTTCGACTGCTCGGGGCCGTTCCTGCTGTCGCCGCTGCAATTTTTTCACGCGGCACGGCTCTTTCTTCCCGCGCATCACTTCCTGTTCCGGTTCAAAGGGGGGGGCGGGAAGAAGAAAAGGGCAGCCGCGGATGCCACAGCTTTTTTTTTTTTTTTTTGCACCGCTGCCGTTCCCGCTGGGCTTGAACGTGCTGATAGCCCAGCGGCAACGGCAGTGCGGTGCGCGGGAAGGAGAAAGCCGTGCCGAATGAAAAAATTGCAGCAGCGACAGCAGGAACGGCCCCGAGCAGTCGAAGGAGCTGGTAATCGGGAAAGGAGAGAGCAGCATGAGCCTCCGCGGCCGATGGGTTTCTTCTTTCTTGGCCTGCGGGGGCTGGAGGAGGAAGCTGCTGCAGCTACTATTTGTGCTCGGGGGGGGGGGGGTGGTGAAAGAGAGAGAGAGAGAGAGACAGCCAGCCTGTGTGTAAGTGAGAGAATGCATTTGATTGAGAGCATGTGTGTGTGATTGAGAGAAACTGGTAAGAGAGCAGGTGTGCCCTATTTATTATTATTATTTAACAGTTTTTTATACCGACCTTCATAGTAAATTAAACCATATCGGATCGGTTTACATAAAACAAGGGTATAACAGAAGCAATAAATAAAAGTAATTAACAAGAGAAGAGAATAAGATAAAAGTTACATTTAACAAGGAGTAAAAACTTGGGAAGCTTAAGAGCTGGAAGGAAGTTAAAGGTAAAAAATAATTGAATATAAGACGATACCCGGCGTATAAGACGACCCCCAACTTTTGAGAATATTTTCTTGGGTTAAAAAGTCGTTTTATACGCCGGAAAATACGGTAATGAAACTAGGAGCCTAAATTTAGGGATTCAACCCTAGTAAATTTTCAGAAGGGAACATAAGAACTTAAGAAGTTGCCATACTGGGTCAGACCGAGAGTCCATGAAGCCCAGCATCCTATTTCCAACAGTGACCAATTCAGGTTATAAGTTCCTGGAAAATCACCAAACATTAACTTGATCCCATGTTACTAACTCCAGTAATAGCAGTAGCTTTTCCCTAAGTCAGCTTGATTAATAGCAGTTTATGGCCTTCTCTTCCAACAACTTATCCAAACCTTTTTTAAACCCAGCTACATCTACTGCTCTAACCATATCCTCCAGCAAAGAATTCCAGAGTTTAATTGTGTGTTGAGTGAAAAATCATTTTCTCCAATTTGTTCTAAATGTGCTACTTGCTTACTTCATGGAGTACCCCTTAGTTCTTCTATTACCTGAAAGAGTAAATAACCAATTCACATTTACCTTTCTAGTCCTCTCATGATTTTATAGACCTCTGTCATATCTCCCCTCAGCCATCTCCTCTCCAAGATGAACAGCCCTAATCTCTTTAGCCTTTCCTTATAGGGGAGCCTTTATATCCCCTGCATCATTTTGATTGCCCTTCTCTGTACCTTCTCCAGTACAACTATATCTTTTTTGAGATGCGGAAACCAGAATTGCACAGAGTATTCAAGATGTGGTCTCAACATGGAGCAATAAAGCGGCATTCTGACATTCTCTACATTATTCACCATTCTCTTCCTAATAATTTCTAACATTCTGTTTGTTTTAGATCACCACAGCACACTGAGTTGACAATTTCAATGTATTATCCACTCTGATGCCTAGATTCCTTTCCTAGGTGGAACTCCTTATATGGAACCTAGCATCATGTAACTACACCATGGGTTATTTTTCTCTATATGCATCACTTTGAACTTGTCCACATTGGGGCACATCTGCCATTTGGATGCCCAGTCTTCAAGTTTCGCAAGGTCCTCCTGCAACTTATCACAATCCGCATGTGATTTAATTAGTCTGAATAATTTTGTGTCACCTGCAAATCTGATCACTTCACTCGTCATAAACCTTTCCATATCATTTATAAATATCTTGAAAAGCACTAGTCCAAGCACAGATCCTTGAGACAGTCCATTGTTTACTATTTTCTACTGAGAAAACTGACCATTTAATCCTACTCTCTGTTTTCCGTCTTTTAACCAGCTTTGCAATCCACAAAAGGACACCACCTCTTATGCTATCTTTTTTTTTAATTTATATTTTATTGTGCTTTTATAAATATTATGACATAACCTGTCAAAATACAATGCGGATATCCATTGTCTTACGAACATTACTAAACCAAGAACATAAACAGAAATTTTTTCTAGCAAATTTACATAGCAATCTTTTATAGAGTTTATCAATAGATATCCTATTTACTATGAAATAAGCAGTAATCCATTTTATACAATATGAGCTTTACTATAAAGGCAATATATCTTCAGAAAGAGAAAGTATAGCACTTATTCTCTACTTAAGCGTCAACCTATTTAGCCAACATTACTCTCAACTAATTTTTTTGTTTCTAGAAACATTTTTAAATCTTCTGGTTCATAATAAATGTTTCTCTCGTTGTTTAATCTTAACAAACATTTACATGGATACCGAACTACCATTTGTGCTCCTATTTGTTCAGCCAATTGTTTCATAGCCAAAACCTCTTTCCTTCTACGTTGTGTCACTCTAGCTATATCTTTTTAGTTTTGTTAGAAGCCTCTCATGAGGGACTTTGTCAAATGCCTTCTGAAAATCCAAATATACTACATCTACTGGCTCAACTTTATCCACATGTTTATTAACCTCTTCAAAAAAATGTAGCAGATTTGTGAGGCAGGACTTCCCTTAGGTAAATCCATGCTGGCTGTGTCCCATTAAACCATGTCTTTCTTTATGCTCTGTGATTTTGTTCTTGAGAATAGTTTACAGTACACTATTTTTCCCAGCACTGAACTCAGGCTCACCAGTCTATAGTTTCCCAGATCATCCCTGGAGCCCCTTTTAAATATCGGGTTACATTGGCCACCTTCCAGTTTTCAGATATAATGGATGATTTTAATGAAAGTTTACAAATTTTTACTTATGGATCTGAAATTTCATTTTTGAGTTCTTTCAGAATTTAGGATTCTATTTCCAAAAGTTAGGGGTCTAAACTCTTTGAAAATTGGCCCCTAAGTTTTAGCTGCTTACATTTAGAATGATTTTCAGTTGAAAATCTAGTTGTCTAGATTTGTCTCACAATGAACTTAATTTATCCAGCCAAAATCTGACTGGCTAATTTAAACACGCAGTCATTTGTTGAAAATTGCAGTGCATATATATAAGGCCAAGGGTGAACTGAATCCTGAATTCTTGAACGAAATCTGCATTATTAAAAAAAAATGTGCAAAGAAATTAACTTGCAGGCTTCTAATACTTTTCCACCCTTCATCTGACCAAAATTAAATGTATCCAATAGTATTCTAACAAGGAGTGATGCTAGAGAGCCTGAAATAAAGTCAATGAATAGTTTGTTTCCCTGCTGTTTTGGGAATAATGGAAATCTAAATGCAATAGGTAAAAAAATAAATGCCTTGATTTAAAAAAAATAGCCTGTCAGTGAATTTCATCTAATTTCATAGTCTGTGGTCTGTCAAAACTTTGCTTTGCAGCACAGAATCTCACCACAATAGTAACTTTGCTTAGGCCATTGCACATTATGTCTTCTATACTCACTCACAGTAGTTTTAGATTACTTTGATATTTGCCCAACAAGACTTCCAATTCCTCTTCAATGACACCTGAATTATTTAAAGCCTATTGTTTGAGAGCAAGTCTTTGGAAATGGCTTAGCAGTCTCACCCTGACTATTAGAACATACATAATGTATGACTGGTCTATATTTCAAGAGGAGTGATTGGAGTATAAAGATACATGAACAAATCTGCTTGTTATTTAATCCTTTGCTGAACAAAACTAATCAAGCTAGCACAAGTCTGAAAGATAAACGTATAAATCAGTAAAAGAACTGTTGGTACGTTCATTATTTGCTGGAAGCAATGAATGAAGAATATACACAGCAGTAAACAAAATATTGATTGACACAGTAAACTTACATATTGTAATGGCTAAGCATGCTTGGCAGACAGATTTTATTAAAGACTGGATAATTACAGTATTGGCTGTAAATAAAGGATACTTCTAAACTACCAATAGATATGTCAAATTTCCCATTTAGAGCCCAGAATGTTGTGTTGGAGGTGGACCCTTGGCCTGGCACAGGATTGGTACGGCCCTCAGGGAGGTCCCAGAGGGGTGCCTGCTGCCAGGAGGCGGAGCACACGAGGAGACAGAGGCAAGCTGGAACTTCACCAATAACAGTCCGGGGGTTCCGCAGGTTGAGACCTTGGGTACCTGGACTGCCTGGGCTTAGGTGTGCTTCAGAGGGTCTCCCAGAGAGGTAGCGGAGAGGTGTGCCCACCAAGAGTGAGGGTGAACGGCTAGTGGAGAACAGCTGAGCTAGACCGGAACAGAGTGTACTGGAGACCACTGGAAGGGAACAGGAACTGAAGGTCCTCCAGACAGGATAAGCAGCACCTAGTGGTCTAGCTTGTAGAAGACCACGGGCAGCGTCCAAGCAGGCAGACCTGGTGGTCACAGGAGAAGCAAAGAGAGTATCCGAGTGAAGCGCAAAGGTCAAAGCCAGGATATCCATCCGAGGGTGGTCGTGGAGGGAACCGCGAGGTGAGCAGGCCTGATCGCGGCACCAACGCGACCGGGATGCGCAACAGAGAAAAGAAGCTAAGGTGAATAGATTTTTGGAAGCTATCTCCAGTTTAAAAAGAGAGTACTGGGGAGCTAAAGTTGAATAGGGAGATAATGAGAGATTTTAGGCATATTCCTCTCTGTGTGGCAGAGCTTTTACCTTTGTGCTTTACTTATGGATTGTGATAAGTGGGATTGGAGATGGACATGGGTAGACTGGATGGGAATCATGGACTTTATATGCTGACATGTTCTGTTTTTTTTAAGGGGAAAAGTCAAAAAAGCTTGCCCACCCTTCATTCCCAAAAATTTGCCTCATTTTAAATATTCTCGCAATCATTTATTTAGCCCTATGCTAGATACAGTAGAAAATAATAGGGGAAAAAAACTCAGCATCATGATAGAGATCAGAAAGAAAACAACATTATAGGAAGGCATATGGCACAAAGAATTGCTGGCATGGAAAGTAATAATGTGTACAAATATTAATGAATACTTTTCCTGTTTATTCAATATTTTTTCTCTAGCAGTAAATGGCAAGTGTCCTTCAGCTGGAACATAAGATATTTCCCTTACACAGACCATTCAATATTAACCCGTTTCATTATTTGTATTTATTTCTGTTTTATTTTGGCATTTACATATCAGCCAGACTGGGGAGCTAGCATTAAAAAGCCCATATAGATGAGAATATGGGCCGAGCGAAAGCAACTCTTATTTTAAAACTGGCAAATTAAACGGTATATGCATGTACGCAACAGAACACACACAACAAAGTAGCGGATTTGGGGCAGATCAGGAATGCTCCAGGGTGTGGCCAACATTTATGCAATTAAATCCAGATTTTAAAACCGGAGAATGCACCGTGTTTTGGGCTGCTACCTGCACATATTTACTTTTGCTCTTTTTCAGATATGTCTGAATAACACTTTTAATAGCAAAAAATGGACTGGGTGAGGGGCCTGGGTAAACTGAGAGGCATGCAGGCTGAAGAACCAGCAGGGTTTGGATGGCCTAGGGATAGGCTGGGCAAACTGGTGGATTGGAGTTTTTGGTTTGATCTAATTTTTTAATGAAGGTTTTTATTTGTTACCTGCCTAGAATGGTAGA
Source organism: Rhinatrema bivittatum (assembly GCF_901001135.1). Lineage (NCBI taxonomy): Eukaryota > Metazoa > Chordata > Amphibia > Gymnophiona > Rhinatrematidae > Rhinatrema > Rhinatrema bivittatum. The sequence goes on from NC_042615.1 coordinate 89,906,770, forward strand.
TAGGTGGGCTATGCACCTCTTAAGTAAATAAATAAGCAAGCAAACAAATAAATAAATAAATAAATAAATAGATGAGATACATTTGTATAAACACTGCCTCAATATATGCAAATCTACCTCATTCATATTTGTTTGGTATATCTGAAAACCAGACCTGTTGGTGGCCTTCCTACACCAGAGTTACCAGCTCCTAATCTAAGAGGACAATTTTCATGCCTACAGAAAGAAAGAGTAAAAATTTGATGGCCTAACTTATAAAAAACCCCCCTCTATCTATCTATATCAGATATATAGATATATTTCTCTATATATGGGTCTGATATTCAGCAACATTTGTCCAGTTTGGACTTAGCTGGACAAATAGTGGGATTTAAAAATTTCATACAAAATAAAGTCCGGTAGGGACAAAATGGCCACCGAGGAAGGACGGTAAACGCTGAGCTCCCGAGGTGAATTACTTGCTTTGCTGGATATTGCCTGAATTTTGTTATCCTTTTGTGGAATAATACCGCATACGAAACGCAAAGCAAAGCTTAAAGAAGTTACCTCAATTCCAGTTTCGTCATCGCGACAACCCCGGATTGAGGAAGCGTTTGCCGGGCTAGTGTTGTCGATGCCAGAAGGAAGGGCCACTGGTGGAGTCAACGATGAGCAGACACTGAGCCCCCTGACCACAGAAGTATCGTTGAACCCTGGCACACCAACTATTCCAGCTCCCCCGTTCGAGGGGAGATAATTAGAACCAATTAATCTGCTCTGCTGGAAGAAAAATCATCAGCGTTGCTAGAGGTAGGACCCCAGAGAGGGAGTGAATGTTATGTACTGCCCTCGGTGAGCCTTGGATCATCAGGCTCCAGAGGCCTACCCAGTAGGGATGTGAATCGTTTTTTGACGATTTAAAATATCGTCCGATATATTTTAAATCGTCAAAAATCATTAGAGGCGCGATACAATAGGAATTCCCCCGATTTATCGTCAAAAATTGTAAATCGGGGGAGGGGGAGGGCGGGAAATCCGGCACACTAAAACAACCCTAAAACCCACCCTGACCCTTTAAAATAAATCACCCACCCTCCCGAACCCCCCCAAAATGTTTTAAATTACCTGGGGTCCAGTGGGGGGGTCCCGGTGTGATCTTCCACTCTCGGGCCACGGCTGCATTAATAGAAATGGCGCCGGCGCTACCTTTGCCCTGTCATATGACAGGGCAAAGGTAGCGCCAGGCCGTATTGCAAAATGGTGCCGGCCATATGGCCGTATTGCCGTATTGCAAAATGGCGCCGGCCATATGGCCGGCACCATTTTGCACCCCCCATTTTGCACCCCCCAAGCTGGCCAAAAGTCCCTGGGGGTCCAGCGGGGGTCCGGGAACGATCTCCTGCGCTTGTGTCGTCGGGGGACAGGAACCAAAATGGCGCCGGCGCTACCTTTGCCCTGTCATATGACAGGGCAAAGGTAGCGCCGGCGCCATTTCTATTAATGCAGCCATGGCCCGAGAGTGGAAGATCACACCGGGACCCCCCCACTGGACCCCAGGTAATTTAAAACATTTTGGGGGGGGTTCGGGAGGGTGGGGGATTTATTTTAAAGGGTCGGGGTGGGTTTTAAGGTTGTTTTAGTGTGCCGGTTTTCCCGCCCTCCCCTGATTTATGATTTAAACGATTTAAAAAAAAAAAAAACAAAACCGCGACAATCAGATTCCCCCCCCCCAGCCAAAATCGATCGTTAAGATGATCGATCACACGCTTCACATCTCTACTACCCAGTGAAACACAGCATCGAGCTATCGTGGGTGCTGACCCCCTGGAGCAGCGGTTCTCAACCTATGGGTCGCGACCCCGGCGGGGGTCGAACGCCCAAAACACAGGGGTCGCGCGCTCCCGGTCTTTCCCGCTGCCGTTGCCGCCGGGCTGTCAGCAAGTTCAAGCCCAGCGGGAACGGCAGCGGCGCTAGAAGAAGCTCTGCACCCGCGGCTGGGCCTTTTCTTCTTCCTGCGCCTGCCCACCCCCTCCCGTGACCCGGAACAGGAAGTGAATCGTGGTGCGCAGGAAGGAGAGAGAGCCGCGCCGCGCGAAAAAGTAGCAGCAGCGGCTGCAGCATCGGTCCCCGAGCAATAGAAGCAGCCGGTAATGGAGAAAGGAGACAGCAGCATGAGCCTCCCGCGGCCGATGGGATTCTTCTTTCTTGGCCAGCGGAGGCTGCTGCAGCTCCCATTTGTGCTCGGGGGAGAAGAGGAAGTGAGTGAGAGAAAGAGAGAGAAGCAGCCAGCCAGCCTGTGTGTGATTGACTGGTCAGAGAGCTGATGTGTGTGTGTGTATGTGAGAGACAATGAAAGTGATTGCTCAGGGAGATGACTGATGTGTATGTGAGAGTGTGAGACATTAGTCAGGGAGGTGACTGATGTGTGTGTGTGAGAGAGAGAAAAAGCATGGAAGTGAGAAGTCTGGGTATGTGAGAAAGCATGGGCGTAAGAAGCCTGGTGTTGTGGGGGTGAAAGAAAGCATGGGAGTGAGAAACCAGGGTGAGTGTGCATGCATGAGAGAGAGAGAGACTGCTTGGTAAGGTGATGGTGTGTGTGAGAGAAAAAGACTGGTGTGTGTGTGTGAATATGAGAGAATGTGATTCAGGGAATGAGAAGCCTGTGCACGTGGAGAGTGAGCATGGAAATGAGAGAGACTGGTGTGTGTGTGTAACAGAGAGAAAGTGATTATGGGAATGAGAAGCCTGTGCATGTGGAGAGAACAAGCATGGGAGTGAGAGACTGGTGAGTGAGTGGGTGTGTGTGGGTGTGTGTGTGTGTGTGTGTGAGAGAGAGAGAGACAGAGAAAGTGATTATGAGAGTGAGAAGCCCATATATGTAAGTAGAACACGGGAGTGGGAAGCCTGTGTGTGTGTGTGTGTGTGTGTGTGTGTGTATGTGTGTGTATGGCATGAGAGAAACTGTTCAGGAAGGTGACTGGTGTGTGTGTGTGTGTGAGAAAGTGATTATGAGAGTGAGAAGCCCGTATATGTAAGTAGAACACGGGAGTGGGAAGCCTGTGTGTGTGTGTGTGTGTGTGTGTGTGTGTGTGTATGGCATGAGAGAAACTGTTCAGGAAGGTGACTGGTGTGTGTGTGCCAAAGACTGTTTGGGAGATGATTGGTGTGTGAGAGACAGAAACTGGTCATGGGGGCATGACTGGTATGGTGTGTGTGTGTGAGAGACATGGGCACTAAGGAAGAGGACCATAAGTATAGAGCTTAGCTTCTACTGCTGCTTCTGGTGAGTGCCACGGCCTGCAGGGAAGGGGAGTAGGAGAGTTGCTGGAGGGGGTAAGTAAAGGTGGCTTTTTAAGTTTATTTTTCTTGACTGCCATTTTAATTGTGTGATGTCTGCTTTTTTGAAATATTTTATTGGTGTTTGGAGAATGTTTAATAGTTTTTATGCGTTTTTAATTGTTGGATGTTCATAGCTGTTTTGAAACATTTATTCTGCTTATTAGTATAGTTTTACAATTATTTCTGTGTGGGGATCTATAGCTGCTTGCTAGTTCTGTTTTCCTAATAAGAGGTGTATTGGTTTTTAGGACCTGATTTAATATTTGTAGTGTTGCCTTTTCATAGATAGGGTTGCTCCTGTTTGAGTGTATTCCATAATACAGGTGTAACTGTGTGCGGATTAGTTTATGTGCATTACTACAGATCCTGGGAGTATGTTAGGTCGGTTCTGTGTCTGTTACCGAGATGAGATATTTTGCTAGCATGTAAGCGTTTGTATCGGTCTTATTTGTTGTGTTTTCTCAGAGGACATGCATTGGTGGTAAACTGCTGTCTTTTCATAAGTAGGGCTATTGAGCCTGGAAATAGAAGGAGTTTGAGTTGCTGTTACTGAGATGTCACTAGAACCAGAATATCTTTTTTGTAGGGTGAGTTGTATGGGGAATGTCATAATTCTGCTTTACATCCATTATTGTGGGTCAGGGGGGTTCCTGTGGATACAAACTGTACTTTTACATCTAGCCCCGTGACGATCATGGGTCAGTGTGCCATGCATGTGAGAACCTATGGTGAGTTGAGTTACATTCACATTATAAATGTCATAATTAAATGATAAGTGTGCACTAAAATCCAACCCCATCCATAACCCCGCCCCCATATGACCAAAGCCCCGCCCTCACCCCACCCTCACGGGGTGAGGGCGGGGCGAGGGGTCACCGCAACATGAGGAACTGTATTGCGGGGTCACGGCATTAGAAAGGTTGAGAACCACTGCCCTGGAGGAAGAGGGAGGAGAGGGAGAGATACACGTGATCTGTGGAGTCTCTAAATCTATGTCTTCTAATTCGACTTTGGAGGAAATTCTGAAGGCTATTTCTTAGAGGAAAAATCAATAGTATCATTGACAATGATGGTAAAAGAGAGTATTACCAAGAACCAACTTTTGGAAGGAAGAATTGAGAAAATTGAATCTTCTGTGGGTGGAATGGAAAAGAAAATAGTTGAAGTGGAAAAAATTCAAGCAAATTTGATAAAGTCGGAGAATATTCAAATGATGAAGATGGAAAACCTTGAAAATCATACAAGAAAAAATAATATAAGGATTCTTAATTTTTCCAAGATGAGGTTACTTGCACATCGAGAACTTCTTAGAAGTTATTTCCTCAATATATTAACATTTTCAGAACAAGATCTACCAAAGATTGAAAAACTTATTATTTTCCTCAATCTACTAGAGTAAGAAATCCTGAAGAACTGAAAGAGAATGAAGAAGCCACATTTGATTTATCATCCATCCTGGAAAAATCCCACGAATTAGTAGTGAAAGAGAGCGCAACATTGTTTGTTCAACTAGCAACATCAGCTGAAAGAGACTTAATCTTAAGAACATTTTTCCCTAACCAATCTTTGAAATTTTATGGTTATCCGATAAAAATCTTCCCAGATATCACAAAGGTTACCCAAATCAAGAGGAAAAAATTCCTAAAAATGAGGGAAGAAACTCAGGCAAAGGGAGCTAAGTATACATTACAATTTCCATGTTATTGTAATATATTATATAGAAATTTGAGATATATATTTAGAGAAACAGAACAATTATGTTTGTTTCTCAACTCCCACTCTATTTAACCTTAGGGGGAAGTTGGTATAATAAAAAAGAAAAGTAACAATAGTTAATTCCGAAGCTAATGTTGTATAAGTTTATATATTTCCTGCTTTGTCTGCTTATAAGACATCTTGTCCCCCCTAATTACCTGTATTATTAGACACATATAGAATGGGGATTATATATTTTCTTATATGAATCAAAAAATTTCTCTTGTAAAACCTCAACTATAATGGTATTATTTATGAACTTTTGTTCTGTATATTTGTGAAAAATTCAATAAATAGATAATTAAAAAAATAAAAAATAAAAAAATAAAGTCCAGTATTTATAGAAAATATCAAAGAAACTATCTAATTTTTTTTATAAGAAGAAAGGACCTCAGCTCTGAGAAGAAACACCTGTCAGCTAAATCCTGTCTCAGAAATTCCAGTCACGGGCCCTCGTTTATTTTATTTTAATTTCATTTACTTGTGTTTTCCATAAAACCAGTATATTTCAAACTATTGTATATAGACTTCCATATCTATTTATTTTCTTGTATTCTTAAATTTCTATATTAATTCATATTCTTATTTTCTTACATTTTGTATAGCAAGAAAAGCACTTATCTTAAGCTGCAATGTTAAAGCCAGCACCAGAAAGGTTTATATCCTAATGTCATTTAAAAACACCGATGTTGCCAATGTTTTGCTTTGACTGCTGCGTCAGGGCTTTTTATTGTTTTCTGTGAAAGCAATAACAGTAGACAGCTAGAGAAATTTTGTTTTTGATATATTTTACATTAAAACACTTACATTATTGTTCAAGTCTAGAACAAATCAGCATCATCTTCCTTGTGACTATACTGGCATTTAAAAATGGTGGCTCTTTTTAGTGTGTTTTATATTCTTGTGCTATTTTTTTTAATTCCCCAGTCTTACATCAATGATGATTGGTCAGCAAATCAGATCTCAAATCAATGGACCCCATTCTATACTGGCGACACAATGGTTAAATGCCTTCCAGGATCCTCAGCTAGTAGATGCAAACCAGATAGTCCAAGTCATTGAAGAAGAAAGTATGAACTGATACAACTGTTATCATCCATCTGGGGGATCAATGATCTCAATAGAAATAGTGCCCATGAAGTACAAAAAGATTTCTAAAGTCTAGGAAAGATGATAAGACACACTGCAAAGACTATTGCCTTTTCGGAAGTATTACCTGCTCTGTAGGATTTTATGGGAGCATTGTGGAATGGGCCCACAGGCTGGATGTGAAACCAACAACAGAGGAGGCACACAGACCCCGGGTAGTTATCGCCCAGCTTCTCAACTATGCCCAGAAAGCAACCATTTAGCAACACTATCAGAAGGCGGGAGAGCTTCACTATGAAAATAGAAAGATTTTAATCTTACAAGATTTTTCAGCCCGAGTGTCCAGGTTACAAAAGGAATTTTCCACTATCTGCACAGAGCTGGTCACAAAGAAGCTTCACTTTTCGCTATTAATTCCAGCCAGACTGAAGGTCTGGCATCATGGGAATGCACAAACCTCTGATACACTTTTGGCAGAGAAATAATTTCTGCAAGTGACCCAGACCATTGATAATGAACAACCAGGCTGAGAGTGCTTCATGGAAGGATTATATGGATCTTCCAGAGCAACTTGGTGATCTGGCGCTAAAACTGGGTTGGGTAACGCAGGACACTGCTTTCAACTATATTTTCTGTTTTGAAAGTTCTACTGTTTAACTTGGGAGAATGTATTGTATTAAGATAACGAGCGCCATAGTTTTCAACTTTGGGAAATGGCTGATCATGTCAATAATGGATGACTCCCAGTCCTGCTAGAGGGAAATATGTTGTCAGATGGATTGAGGACTCAGATTTTTGGATAAAATGTATTCTGATATGGAACTATTGTGTTTGCATAAGGGAGGGGGGTGTATGAAAGGGGGGTTGATGCTGACAACCTATCTTTTAAGTGGGGAAACATCTCTGTAATTTATAAGATAATTTTTTTTATAATTAATATACCAAAAAATGCTCGAGAAACTATATTTTTTTTGTTTATGGGTCAGATATAATCATATATGGATGCCTAAGAATTTCACTGTTTGTAACATCATTCTATCTAAAATGGGATGGCTTATAATATAGTCTCTGGCCTAGGGACACCTGTAAAAAGGGAGAAAGTTCTGGCTAGATTGAACAAGTTGCAATCTAAACTCATATTTCTTCAAGAAGCACATTTAAATCAAACAGAAGCAGCTAAACTGAAGAATAAAGGGATCACTCAAGTATTCTCTGATGAAGGGACATCTAAAAGCTGCGGGGTAGCCAACCTCATTCATAAGGTGCTTGATTTCCACATGAGCAAAACGGTGGTGAACCCAGGGAGGAGCTACCTAATTCTTGTGGGGAAACTAATGGGAAATATGATAACATTAACATTGGCGTACATACCCAACAGATATGACCATTCTTTTTTTTTCTGGGTTGGTTTCTCAGGGCTCACAATTGGATGATACTCCTATTATTTTAGGGAGTGATCTAAATTTCACCATAGACCCTGCTCTAGATAGACAACCTTACAGGGGGGGCACCCCATGAGTGAGAATAAAAGGTCCCCTTTTTCAATGTAAACAGCTGGGAATGTTAGACCTCTGGAGGACTTTACATCCAGGAGAGAAAGCATATACCCATATGCCTTGCACCCACTCAACTTGGTATAGGATTGACTTTTTACTGGTCTCAGAAAACTTATTTTCTTGATTCCCTAAAGTATCCATAGAGAACCTGATTATTTCTGATCATAGTCCGGTACTGGCCCATATGGAGTTGGGGGAATCTCAGGGTTTATTCAATGAAGGATACCTCTCAGTTTATCTACAGACCCAGAATTTCCTACATATCTATGTAAGAAATGGAAAGAGTATGTTGAGTTTGATGGTAAATATGCAACCCAGCCGATTTTGTTTTGGGAGACAGCAAAAGCTGTACTATGAGGCAATATGATAAGTTATGTTAGTCATAAGTGGAAACAAATGAACGGGGAGATCATTCATTTAGAAAAATTGCTCAGGAACCTGAAATGTAAGTTAATAGGTGGCCCCGCAGACCCTCAATTGGAGCAATACAAAGCCACTCAATGGCGCTCAACAACTTATTGCACAACAGACCGGTAAACTCCTTACAACATTTGAAATATCATCTGCTCAACATGCCAACAAATCTGGACGTATGTTGGCAAGACTCTTAAAAAGTCAAGGACCCTCTAAATTTATAGCTGCCATAAAAAATCAACAGGGAGAAAAATGAACCTCTTCCTCAGATATAGCACAAGTATTTTTTAATTTTTTTTTAATTTATTAATTTTCACAAATACAATTCCAAGAATACACTTGAAAGGCAATGCATATAACCAAGAAAATCATACAAAAGTAGAAGAAAAGTAAAAGCATAAGTGTTAAATGCTTCTCAAGTCCACACATTGGGGAATCCAAGAACAATCCTCAGTGGCAAAACAATATCAATTCCTACTACCAAGAGAAAACTAGCTCATGGGGTAGCGTTATAAATTATAGGAAGACTAATTTATTTATTTATTTATTTATTTTAATTTTTATATACCGAAGTTCTTGTAGGGACTACAAATCACTCCGGTTTACATAAAACGAGGAACTGCTCAACAGAGAGCGGAGCTTTACATGGAACCGTAGAATTGCTGGTATATGTGCCAAAACATGCAAAAACAGGAAGAACAAGGCTGAATTCCTATTTTGTTTGATAGAAAAGTTAACAATTGAGAAGGTTGCTAGAAAACATATGAAACCCTAGACATTTTAACCACACATTTATACGGACATTTGAGCAAAAAGAATGATTCAAGTTCTAGGACTTTAGGCTTCAATAAAATAAATTGATGCCTTCTCTTCTGTGTGGACCTAGCAAGGTCAAGAAAAATTTGGACTATTTTTTAGAAAGTGTTCCATTCGATGTTAAAATTATTTCCTGAGAACCCATTCTCTGTCCGACTCAAGCAAAAAGGAAACAATTAGGGGCGGATTTTCAGAGCCCTGCTCGCCTAAATCCATCCGGGTGGATTTAGGCGAGCAGGGCCCTGCGCGCCGGTGCGCCTATGTTCAATAGGCCTACCGGCGCGTGCAGACCCCAAGACTCGCGTAAGTCTCGGGGTTTGGCGAGAGGGGCATGTCGGGGCGTGTCAGGGGGCGGGCCCGGTCGGCGCAGCATTTTGGGGGCGTGTCGGCAGTGTTTTGAGGGCGGGCCCGGGGGCGTGGTTACAGCCCGGGGCAGTCCAGGGGCGTGGCCGTGCCCTCCGTACCCGCCCCCAGGTCGCGTCCCGGCACGCTAGCGGCCCGCTGGCACGCGGGGATTTACGTCTCCCTCCGGGAGGCGTAAATCCCCCGACAAAGGTAAGGGGGGGGTTTAGACAGGGCCAGGCGGGTGGGTTAGGTAGGGGAAGGGAGGGGAAGGTGAGGGGAGGGAACGGGGGTAGGCTGCGCGGCTCGGCGCATGCCAGCTATACAGAATCGATAGCCTTGCGCGCGCCGATCCAGGATTTTAGCGGATACGCGCGGCTACGCGCGTATCTACTAAAATCCCGCGTACTTTTGCTGGCGCCTGATGCGCCAGCAAAAGTACGCCAATTCGCGCGGTTTGAAAATCTACCCCTTAGTGTGGCTGGTGTAGCCAAATTTCTTCAGATGTTTCCAGTATTGTTGTAATATCCAATTTAGATGCTTCTTTTGGACAGAGAACTTGCATATCATCCTTATCTGGAGGGCTTCTCTTAAAAGGTGGAATATAATATACCCTTGAAGTTAAGGGAAGAATCTGTTCAGGGACCTTAAGTATTTCCATTAGGTACCTTTTCCACAAGGACATGCAGTAATTTAGGAAAATTAATGCACCAAAAATTTCTTCCCCTCATTTTATTTTCCATATTTTCTAGTTTATATTGAAGAACTTGGTTTTCTTTAACACTTTCAAAGAGAGGATTCATTTGAAATATAATATTGGAATATAAGTTTTGAATTGCTTCCCAAATCACCTCCAAATTGAACATAGTAGGTCTTACCAGCTCAACAGCTTCCTCCAACCTGATGCAGGGCAGCACAACCAGGTTCATCAAAGATCTTCTGCAGGCTGAGATGCTTTCCTGCAGACCCTCAGGCTCAGAATTAGATCGGTTGCTGTCCAAATCCTTCAGAGTGAGAAACTCAACCAAAGATGAGATTTGAGCAATGTTCTCTCAACCTAGCTTGATGTGACCCAGTTAGAGAGTCCATCAAGCTAGGTTGAGAGCATGTTGCACAAATCTCATCTTTGATTGAGTTTCCTCACTCCAAAGGTCAGCAAATATTCAGAAGAGAGCACTGTTCTGTTTGTGCTTCTCACTTTGAATGTCAAAGTGGCCCCTAACCCCTACACTCCTACCTAAACCTCACCTCGAGTAACTAGGTGGGCCTCATATAGAGATATAAATACCTACCTAGTATGAGGGCTCGCTCTCTCTCTCTCTCTCTCTCTCTCTCTCTCTCTCTCTCTCTTCGTCTCTCTCACTCTCTCTCTCTCTCTCTCTCTCTCTCTCTCTCTCTCTCTCTCTCCTCCTCTCTCTCTCTCTCTCTCTCTCTCTCTCTCTCTCTCTCTCTCTCTCTCTCTCTCTCTCTCTCTTTTGTAGGTAGAAAATACAACCATTCTGGTACTTATCACAAAGTGTGAAAAAGGTATTGCAGTTTACACTAATACCTATGCTAAGATAGCACACTTTGTGATAAACAGCCTATTTCTATAAAAAGAATACTTGCCTGCTGAGCCTAGAATACTTTCGCTGGAGAAAGGTGAAAGAAACCTGGTTCCCGGAGCGCCACCCACGGAACAGCAACGTCGACGTCATCAACAAGCGACTGGCGCTTTTAAAAGCCAGTCTCCCTTGGCGCGTGTCGCTACCAGGAAATTTTTGGACTGGACACTTGGTAAAGTGAGTAATCACTTTTAATTTTCCCACCGCTCCCAACCCACCCAGGTTAGAGTTTTAAATTAGAGAAGACTTGGAGAAAAGTAATATTTGGTATCACTTGCATAGTTCCTCAACAGAATGCCGCACACAAAAAGAAAGGCAAGGATAAGAGAGGCAACAACTCCCTCTCTATCTGAGCCATATCAATCCCAGATACCAGCTTTCTTTTCGTCCACTCCTAGAATAGAACCGGAGGAGGTGGTCATTGTAGATAAAGGCACTGAACAGGTGCCTGATCTACCGACCGAAACATCTTTGAGCCCCGGAGCTCTGTGTACCCCTCCACCACAACAAGTAAATTCTTTGGAAGTATCTCAAATTTCCTCATTATTAAATGAAGGTAGTGGAGAGGTCCTAGCTAATAAGGGGAAAGAAGAATCAGGAATAGGAACAGAATTGAAAGTTTTACCACCTAAACCAAACGAAATAACACTTGATTCCCTATGGTCTGCTATTGTCTCTCTCGAAACTGCAATAATAAAATTAACACAGCAAACTACAGATGCAAATCTGCAAACAAAAAATCTAGAATCCTCGTTAGAAAAAAATGGATAAAGAAAAACAAGGAGTGGAACTAAGATTGAATGCACTTGAAACTTATCATCAAAGGTTTACAAAAACGGAGATATTACATAACAAGAGACTAGAGATGATTGAGAATCAACAAAAATATTTAAATTTAAGAGTGCTGAATTTCCCCAAGCTTAATCTAGTCTCACCCTTGGACATGTTCAAGGAATATCTATCATGTATATTGAAATGGCCTGAGAAATCAATGCCTACTATATCCAAAATATACTATGTTGATATTAAGAGTAACACAGCTGAGGGAAAGAAAGATGAGGGATTATCATTAAATCTATCTGAGGTATTAGAAATTACGTTAGAATCTAAAATTGAAAATAGAACTACATTACATGTTAGTTTTGTTTTTGCAACCGATAGGGATGCTGTATTCAGATTGTTTATGAAGAAGAGAACAGAACTTTTCCACGGTGGAAAGATCTGGGTTTACCCAGATCTTTCCAGAACAACTCAACTAAGGAGGAAAAAATTCTTAGAATTAAGAACAGACGTGGAAAGTAAAGGTGGGAAAATGATTGTAAAATATCCATGTAGATGTGAAGTTTGGAGAAATGGTCTAAATATATGTTTATTTCGAGATAACACAGTTAAAAAAATTTCTTGATTCTTTTCCCCTGTGAAATTAGCAATAGGAACGAAGCAGTAATATAGTATATCTAGGAATGTTTTCTCTTTTCAATTGTAAAAGGTAATCCTGTTTTCCTTAGACCGCTCAAATTTCTTTCTCAATCCTGGAGCATTACTTCTTATATTTCTTATTACAGATTAGAGATATACTCTCAAGAATTTATTATTTGATATATTAATATGGAAAATCTGTAATCATTGTTTATTTTTCTTCTATGTAATGATTATTAAAATCAGCATAAATAAAAAATTTAAAAAAACAAAACAAAAAAAACCAAAACACCCCTTTTCCTATCACATGTGATATTTAATGCATTTTGATAAATCCAGGCCCAAGACACAAGTATCCAAACATTAGATAAATCACAAGCTACTATTGCTTATTAATTACTGAAATAGCAGTTTATGAATTTTTACTCTAGGAACTTATTCAAAACTTTTATAAACCCAGTTACATTAACTGCCATAACCACATAAACTGGCAATGAATTCCAGAGCTTAACTATGTGCTGAGTGAAAAATAATTTTCTTCAATTTGTTTTAAATGTGCTACTTGCTAACTTCATGGAGTGTCCCTGGTCCTCCTATTATCTGAAAGAGTAAATAACCAATTTACATTTTGTAGACTTCTATCATATTCCTTCTCAGTCACCTCTTCTCCAAACTGAACAGCCCTAAATTCTTTAACCTTTCTTCATACTGCAGTTATTCTATGCCCCTTATCATTTCATGGCGCCGGCGCTACCTTTGCCCTGTCATATGACAGGGCAAAGGTAGCGCCGGTGCCATTTTGGTTCCTGTCCCCCGACGTCACGCGCGTAGGAGATCGCTCCCGGACCCCCGCTGGACCCCCCGGGACTTTTGGCCAGCTTGGGGGGGCCTCCTGACCCCCACAAGTCTTTCCAAAAGTCCAGTGGGGGTCCGGGAACGACCTCCTGCACTCGAATCGTGTTGCCGTATTGCAAAATGGCGCCGGCCATACGGCTGGCGCCATTTTGCAATATGGCAATATGGCCGTACGGCCGGCGCCATTTTGCAATACGGCAACACGACTTGAGTGCAGGAGGTCGTTCCCGGAACCCCACTGGACTTTTGGCAAGTCTTGTGGGGGTCAGGAGGCCCCCCCAAGCTGGCCAAAAGTCCCTGGGGGTCCAGCGGGGGTACGGGAGCAATCTCCTATGCTCATGACCTCGGGGGACAGGAACCAAAATGGCGCCGGCGCTACCTTTGCCCTGTCATATGACAGGGCAAAGGTTGCGCCGGCGCCATTTCTATCAACGCACCCGTGGCCCGAGAGTGGAAGATCACACTGGGACCCCTCCACTGGACCCCAGGTAATTTAAGACATTTTGGGGGAGTTCGGGAGGGTGGGGGATTTATTTTAAAGGGTCGGGGTGGGTTTTAGGGTTGTTTTAGTGTGCCGGTTTTCCTGCCCTCCCCCGATTTACGATTTACACGATATTTAAAAAAACAAAACCGCGACGATCTGATTCCCTCCCCCCCCAGCCAAAATCGATCGTTAAGACGATCGATCACACGATTCACATCTCTATTAATTACTCTGCATAATTTTGTGTCATCTGCAAATTTTATGACCACAATCGTCGTACCACTTTCCAGATCATTTATAAATATATTAAAAAGCACAAATCCCTGCGCCACTCCACTGTTTACCTTTTTCCACTGTGAAAACTGATCATTTAATCCTACTCTCTGTTTCTTGCCTTTTAACCAACTTGTAATCCACAAAAAGACATCACCTCCTATGCCACAGGGCATGCCAGACAGATAAAGATCCTGGATGGAATAAATGACAGTTTTATGGAGTAATTGTTTAAGGAACCAATGAGAGAAGGAGTGATTTTAGATCTAAGTCTTAGTGGATCACAGGATTTGATGAGAGAGGTAATGGTTGTGGGTCCGCTTGGCAATAGTGATCATATTATGATCAAATTTGAATTAATGACTGTAAGGAGGACAGTAAGTAAATCCATGGCTCTAGTACTAAATTTTCAAAAGGGAGAAAAATAGATACAACTGAAAGGTGCAGCTAGAAAGGTAAAAAGTGTGCAACAGGTGTGGACATTGTTAAAAAATACCATCCTAGAAGCACATTCCAGATGTATTCCATGCATTAAGAAAGGTGGAGGGAAGGCAAAATAATAGCTGGCATGGTTAAAAGGTGAGGTGAAAGAACCTATTTTAGTCAAAAGATCTTCATTCAATAATTGGAAGAAGGATCCATCAGAAGAAAATAGGATAAAGTATAATCATTGGCAAGTTAAATGTAAGACATTGATAAGACAGGCTAAAAGAAAATTTGAAAAGAAGTTGGCCATAGAGGCAAAAATTCACAATAAAAACAAATTTAACTATATTGAAGCAAAAAATCTGCAAGGGAGTCGGTTGGACCCTTGGATGATCAAGGTGCTAAAGGGGCACTTACAGAAGATAAGGCGATTGCAGAAAGATTAAATGATTTCTTTGCTTTGGTAGTTACTGAAAAAGATTTTGGAGAGCTACCCATTCTGGAGAAGGTTTTCATGGGTGATGATTCAGATGAACTGAACCAAATCATGTTGAACCTGGAAGATGTGGTAGGCCGTATTGACAAATTGAAGACTAGTAAATCACGTGAACGAGATGGTACACCCCCCAGGGTTCTGAAAAAACTTAAAAAATGAAATTTTAGGCCAATTTAAATTAATTTTCAAACTATCACTAAAATCATCCAATGTACCTGAAGATTGGAAGAAGGGTAATATAACCCCTATATTTAAAAAGGGATCCAGGGATGATCTGGGAAACTATAGTCCAGTAAGCCAGACTTCAGTACCGGGAAATATTTTAGAAACTATCATAAAGAATAAAATCACAAAACATTTAGATAGTCATGGTTTGATGGGACACAGCCAATATGGATTTATCCAAGGGAAAACTTGCCACACAAATCTCCTATAATTTTTTGAAAGGGTAAATAAACATGTGGACAAAGGAGAACTGTAGGGATGTGCAGAGCAAAATTTTATGTTCATATTTTTTATGTCCGAAAGGGGGTCCCACTTGCGGCCAATATGGACATAAAAAAAATCCAATGAGTTGGGTATATGTACATATGTGCAAAAAAAAAATTTAAACCCCCTCACCCTCCTTAATCCCCCCCCAGGACTTACCACAACTCCCTGGTGATCGAGCGAGGAGTGAGGACGTCATTTCTGCAATCCTTGGCGAGAAGCATGTGACGTCGGTGGCACGTCGAGTGACGCGGCGTCACGTGATTCCCGGCTCGTTCGCGCCGGACGGCTCGTTCGGCCCAAAAAGAACTTTTGGCCAGCTTGCCCCCCCAAGCTGGCCAAAAGTTCTTTTTGGGCCGAACGAGCCGCCCGGCGCGAACTCGCCGGGAATCACGTGGCGCCGCGTCACTCAGACGCGACGTCACGTGATTCCCGGCGAGTTCGCGCCGGATGGCTCGTTCGGCCCAAAAAGAACTTTTGGCCAGCTTGAGGGGGTCAGGAGGCCCCCCCAAGCTGGCCAAAAGTTCTTTTTGGGCCGAACGAGCCGTCCGGCGCGAACTTGCCGGAATCACGTGACGCCGGCGTCACTCGACGTGCCGCCGTCACATGCTTCTCGCCAAGGATTGCAGAAATGGCGTCCTCACTCCTCGCTCCATCACCAGGGAGTTGTGGTAAGTCAGGGGGGGGGGATTAAGGAGGGTGAGGGGGTTTATATTTTTATTTTGGCTCAACAATCGCGATTTCCCACATATCGAACATATCTATGTTCGATATGTGGGAAATCCGATCGTTTATGTCGAATCAATTTTTTAAGTAAAAAAAAAATATGAGTTGCGTTTTACTAATGCGGTCAATCCGAATGCACACCCCTAGAGAACTGGTAGATGTAGTTATTTGGATTTTCAGAAGATATTCAATAAAGACCTGCATGAGTCTTCTAAGAAAACGAAAAAGCAATGGGATAGGAGGTGATTTCCTTTTGTGGATTTCAAGCTGGTTAAAAGAGAGAAAACAGAGTAGGATTACATGGTTAGTTTTTACAGTGGAGAAATGTAAAACATGGAGTGCCTCAGGGATCTGTACCTGGACCAGTGCTTTTTAATATATTTATAAATGATCTGGAAAGTGGGTATGATGAGTGAGGTGATGAAATTTGCAGATGACACAAAATTATGCAGATTGTGATGAATTGCAGGAGGATCTTACGCGACTGGAAGATTGGATTTCCGAATGTCGGATGTGATTTAGTGATGACAAGTGCAAAGTGATGCATATAGGGAAATCCCTTGCTGTAGTTACACAATGTTTTATCTTAGGAGTTATTACCCAGCAAAGGATCTAGGCATCATAATGGATAATACATTGAAATAGTCAGCTCAGCGTGCTGTGGCGATCAAAAAATCAAACAGAATGTTAGGAATTATTAAGGGATTGGCAAATAAAATGGAGGATGTCATAATGACTCTATATTGCTCCATGGGGAAACCACACCTTGAATACTGTGTGCAATTCATGTTCACTTATTTATTTATTTAAAATAATTTATATACCGGAGGTTCCTGTATAATATACATATCACCCCGGTTCACAAGGAACAGTAACTATCGCTACATTTAGCGGTTTACATAGAACAGAATAAAAAAGAAGTTTTTACATTGAACAAAACTAAGTAAACAAGTTTTTACATTGAACAAATTAATCGAAGTAAGCAAATAGTGTATGATATTGAACCATTAATAAACATGCAGTTAATAAATCAATAAATAACATGGAAAATATGAAGTCAATATGAGTATATGTATGTAGTATGTATGTAGTCAGCATGTGTAAATTTCTGATTGAAAAAAGGAAGAAAATAATTGATCTGAATAAATCGTTGTGGGCTTGAAAAGACTTTTCTTCGTGTTCTTGGTTCTAGGGGAAAGCTTGTTTGAACAGCCAAGTCTTGTTTCTTTTTAAATGTAGAGTGGCATGGTTCCAGACGAAGGTCTGGAGGGAGTGAGTTCCAAAGTGAAGGGCCCGCTGTGGATAATGCACGTTTCCTCAGAACGGATTTCGCCGGTTGTGTGATTAGTCTGTTCTGATAGGCGCTTCTGGTTGGTTTCACGGATGTGTGTAATTGAATTTGAAATGTTAGTTATCTCAAAAAGGATATAGATGCACTGAAGAAAATGCAGAGAAGGGCGAACAAAATGATAAGGAGCATGGAACAGCTACCCAATGAGGAAAAGCTAAAGAATTTAGTGCTGTTCAGTTTGGAGAAGAGATGACTGAGCCCCCGGGGATATGATAGAGGTCTACAAAATCATGAAAGGACTTGAACAAGTTAATGTTAATCAGTTATTTACTCTCTCAGATAATATAAGGACCAGGAGGCATTTCATGAAGTTAGCAAGTAGCTCATTTAAAACTAATTAAAACAATTCTTTTTCACTCAGCACATAGTTTATTAAGCTCTGGAATTCATTGCCAGAGGATGTGGTTACAGCAGTTAGTGTAACTGGGTTTATAAAAGGTTTGGATAGGTTCCTAGAGGAAAAATCCATAAACTCCTATTACGGTAATTAATAAGCAATAGTAGATTGTGATTTATCTAATGTTTGGGTACTTGCCAGGTACTTGTGACTTATTTATTTATTTATTTATTTATTTATTTATTTATCTATTTATTTATTTATTTATTTACCAGTTTTTATATACCGACGTTCATCAAGGATATCACGACGGTGTACATTGAACAGAGGTATTACGCGCAAGGCGTTTGACAATAAAATATGATAAGGGTATATAAGTTTAAACTTGAGTGAACAGCTTAATATATGGGAACTAAAAAGGTAGTATAAGTGATAAATAAGATATATAACAGATAACAAGGGCTAAATAATATATACATGATAATGAACATAGCAAGATGCATAAAGATTGCAAGAAGAGGGCAATGATAGAGGGACTAAAGGGGAGGGAGTGTTGTAAGGGGGGGTAATAGGGGAGTTTGTGTGGAGGAGGAAGAAGGGTGTAGCTATTAGGTGATATTAGGCGTAAGCCTGTGAGAAAAGTTAGGGAGTTTGAAAGAAGGGAAAGAGGAGGTATGTGGAAGAGGAGAGTGGGTGCAGCTATTAGCAGATATTAGGAGTAATCCTGTGAGAAAAGCCAGGTTTTGAGTTTTTGCTTAAACCTTTTCGGGCATAGTTCTTGACGCAGATCAGCAGGCAATGTATTCCATAAGGCGGGGCCAGCTAATGAAAGCGCCCGGGCTTTGGAAGATGCAAGATTGGTGAGTTTAGGGGAGAGAGAGCGTATAGTGGCAACGTATTGATTTCTTGTTGGTCTGGAAGAAACATGGAATTGGAGGGAGTCTTTGAACCAGTTCATGTCAGCATTGTGTAGAGCTTTATGAATGACTGACAGAGTTTTGTATTGTATGCGGAAGTAAACTGGTAGCCAATGGAGCTCTTTTAGGACTGGAGTAATGTGTTCGTTGCTGCGTGTATTGGTGAGTATACGGGCAGCCGTATTTTGCAGAATTTGTAGGGGATGGATGGCATTTTAGGGTAACCCTAAGAAGAGAGAGTTACAGTAGTCAATTTTGGAAAAGAGCATACGGGCGGATTTTAAAAGCCCTGCTCGCGTAAATCCGCCTGGATTTACGCGAGCAGGGCCTTGCACGCCGGCGCACCTATTTTCCATAGGCCACCGGTGCGCGCAGAACCCCGGGACGCGCGTAGGTCCCGGGGTTTTTGGAAGGGGGCGTGTTGGGGGCGGGGCGGGGGCGGGGCCGAATGACGCGACATTTTGGGGGCGGGACGCGGTGTTTTGGGGGCGGGCCCGGGGGCATGGCCACGCCCTGCGGAACCGCCCCAGGTCGGGTCTCGGCGCGCCAGCAGCCCGCTGGCGCGCGCGGATTTACGTCTCCCTCCGCAGCTCGGTGCGGCTGGCTGCCCAAAATCGACAGCCTTGCGTGCGCCGATCCAGGATTTTAGAAGATACGCGCGGCTATGCGCGTATCTTATAAAATCCAGCGTACTTTTGTTTGCGCCTGGTGCACGAACAAAAGTACGCGAACGCGCTTTTTAAAAAAATCTACCCCATAGCTTGTAGGACAGTACGAAAGTCAGAGATATGAAGCAAGGGCTTAAGTTTCTTTAGGGTATGTATCTTGTAAAAGCACTCTTTAAGTGTTGATAAATTTCTTAAAGTTGATTTGATCATCTAGGGTGACCCCTAAATCTCGAACCTATTGGGAAAAAGAGATGTGGGGTGGAAGTGTGTGTTGTGGGGGGAGGGCGTGGGGGTTGGTGGTGGGTGTGATAAGCATAAGCTCAGATTTAGAGGTGTTAAGGGCTAGATGGAGGTTACTCAGAAGCTTATTGATGGATTGTATCGTGGATTCCCAGTCCGCTGCTTTGGGTAGAGAGTCAGTGATAGGTATGAGAATGTGTACATCGTTTGCGTACAGGAAGCGTGGAAGCTTGAGATTGGATAGAAGTTGGCAGAGCGGTAGGAGGTATATATTGAAGAGTGTGGAGGATAGGGAAGAGCCTTGTGGGACACCTTGGTTTAGGGGGATTTCTTTGGACTCATGGTTACCAATTTTAACTTTGAAGTTTCTGTTACTGAGGTATGAATGGAACCAGCTATGAGCAAGTCTAGTTATTCCAATCTCTTTGAGCCTCTGGAGGAGGATACTGTGGCTGATGGTGTCAAAAGCCGCCGATATGTCTAAAATGGCTAGGATATAGGACTGTCCCTTATCTAGACCTTTGATGGGGTAGTCAGTCAGGGATAAGAGAAGGGTTTCCGTACTATGGTATTTACGAAATCCGTATTGAGAGGGAGAGAGGATTTGATGGTCATCTAAGTAATCGGTGAGTTGTCAATTGATGGTTTTTTCTAATATTTTTGAGATGAACGGAAGATTGGAAATGGGGCGGTAGTTGGACAGGTCAGTAGGGTCAAGCTTAGGTTTTTTTTAAGATGGGCTTTACTATTGCTTGTTTAAGTGGGCTGGGTACTTCTCCTCCTATGATGGAGGCATTAATTATGTTGGCAATGGGTTGGGCAATTTCATTGGGTACTAGCTGTACCCTGCCACGCGTTGCTGTGGCTGAGCCTGGTTAAAACAGAACAGAGCCAGGGGATATCTGTAATATGTTTAATTTTGCAATACTTGTGGGTATACGACATTTTTTATTGTTCCATCGTTAGTGCAGATATACAAATTGTCAGGTTTGCTTACTCGTGAACATGCAACATACAATTGTCCATGTGAGAAGCAATCGGTTTGTAGATGTAAACCGCAGAGGTGTAAAGATTGTCCTTGAGCTTTGATGATGGTTATTTCAAATGCCAATCTAATTGGGAATTGCAATCTTTTAAATTGAAATGGCATATCTGTTGGAATGATAGGGATGCGAGGAATGAGTACATCTTCACCTTTGAAAGGTCCTGTCAAGATTGTAGCTTCTATGATATTGGTCATTAAATTTTTGATAGCAACACATCCCCTTTGTTTCTCCCAGAAATTTCATAGCCTTGCAGTATGGACACATGTGTGTCATAGAGCCAATGAGAACATGCCATATGAAAGTATAATCCTGATGTGAGTTATATCGGAAAGCAAGTCGATTATAATGTTTGGCCAGTTGATGTGGGATCCATGGCTGACATTGAGGTGCTGTCGGTGTTAGAGGGATTTCAGCCACTGTCAGCGTTTCATGGGCATGGTGTTGTGAACGAAGGAGATTGTGAGCAGCGGAACGTGCTT
Source organism: Rhinatrema bivittatum (assembly GCF_901001135.1). Lineage (NCBI taxonomy): Eukaryota > Metazoa > Chordata > Amphibia > Gymnophiona > Rhinatrematidae > Rhinatrema > Rhinatrema bivittatum. Next base: position 89,927,870 of record NC_042615.1, read on the forward strand.
GCCGTGATCACAAGCGTGCCTCTAGCAGTCTGGATGCACGTTGCTCGGCCACTTCCTGCTGTCTTCCTACAGCTATTCTTTCCTTGTTGTGCTGTTTTTTTGCTGCCCGTTCCTCCTCCGTGTGCCTAGTTCTAAGGTGTTGTGCTGCTAGCGCAGCGCGAGTACGCCGACGTAAGTTAGATTTTCTGCGAGGCATCAATTTGGTGAATTGCAAGAGATGTATGAATGGTGTGTAAAAGGATCAAGGGAAATGGCACTGTAATGTCCGAAGAGCAAGAGAAATGCACAGGGCAAAAATTAATGCCTTCTTAGGTAAGAGGATCCAGACCTTAAAAAGCAGTTATGACGCTGATAGATAAGAAATGAATTGGTGTGTATAAACGTGGTCAGTCAGTGGGAGGTTGTGATCCTTAGGGATAAAAATAGGGGAGTGCCTAATTCACCTAGTAATGTGTCTGTAGAGAAGTTTCTTTTGGAGGGCTAATCCGCTAGATTTCAGAGATCAGTAAAGGTTATAGTTTTTGTGTTGTTTTTTTTTTTTACCCCAAATGAACAGCACCAGCAAAGAATAGTTTAAATATGCAAGCACACCTTCCTGGCCCCCCCCCCAACCCGGCGAAATAGAGCAACCCACGCTACAGCCCCCCTCTCGGGAGATGTGGAGAATGAGTGCCCCCCCCCCTGTGAAAAACCCCGGCTGTCGTGGTACATGTGGGCACCAACGACATAGGAAAATGTGGGAGGGAGGTTCTGGAAGCCAAATTTAGGCTTTTAGGTAGAAAGCTTAAATCCAGAACCTCCAGGGAGCATTCTCTGAAATGCTCCCTGTTCCATGCGTAGGTCACCAGAGGCAGGCAGAGCTCCGGAGTCTCAATGCGTGGATGAGACGATGGTGCAAGGAAGAGGGATTCAGTTTTGTTAGGAACTGGGGAACCTTTTGGGGAAGGGGGAGCCTCTTCCAAAGGGATGGGCTGCACCTTAACCAGGATGGAACCAGACTGCTGGCGCTAACCTTTAAAAAGGAGATAGAGCAGCTTTTAAACTAGAACAAAGGGGAAAGCCGACAGTCGCTCAGCAGCGCATGGTTCGGAGAGAGGTATCTTTAAAGGATACTAATGATGCATTAGAATTAGAGCATCCTGACAGTGAAGTTCCAATAATTAGAAAAGTAGTCCAAGTGCCTGTAACTAAAAACTCACCTGAGCTAAAACATTCTAACTTATCCCTATCAATTAAAAAGCAGAATGAAAATACAAACAAAAAACAAACTTTGAAATGTTTGTATGCTAATGCCAGAAGTCTAAGAAGTAAGATGGGAGAATAAGAATGTATAGCAGTAAATGATGACATAGACTTAATTGGCATCTCAGAGACATGGTGGAAAGAGAATAACCAATGGGACACTGCTATACCGGGGTACAAATTATATCGCAATGACAGAGAGGAGCACTCGGGAGGAGGTGTGGTGCTTTATGTCCGGGATGGCATAGAGTCCAACAGGATAAACATCCTGCATGAGACTAAATACAAAATTGAATCTTTATGGGTAGAAATCCCTTGTGTGTCGGGGAAGACTATAGTGATAGGGGTATACTACCATCCACCTGGTCAAGATGGTGAGATGGACAGTGAAATGCTAAGAGAAATTAGGGAAGCTAACCAAATTGGTAGTGCAGTAATAATGGGAGACTTCAATTACCCCACTATAGACTGGGTAAATGTATCATCGGGTCACGCTAGAGAGATAATGTTCCTGGATGGAATAAATGATAGCTTTATGGAGCAATTGGTTCAGGAACCAACGAGAGAGGGAGCATTTTTAGATCTAATTCTCAGTGGAGCACAGGACTTGGTGAGAGAGGTAACGGTGGTGGGGCTGCTTGGCAATAGTGATCATAATATGATCAAATTTGATTTAATGACTGGAAAAGGACCAGTGTGCAAATCCAAGGCTCTCGTGCTACACTTTCAGAAGGGAAACTTTGATAAAATGAGAAAAATTGTTAGAAAAAAACTGAAAGGAGCAGCTACAAAAGTAAAAAATGCCCAAGAGGCGTGGTCATTGTTAAAAAATACCATTCTAGAAGCACAGTCCAGATGTATTCCACACATTAAGAAAGATGGAAAGAAGGCAAAACGATTACCAGCATGGTTAAAAGGGGAGGTGAAAGAAGCTATTTTAGCCAAAAGATCTTCATTCAAAAACTGGAAGAAGGATCCAACAGAAGAAAATAGGGTAAAGCATAAACATTGGCAAGTTAAATGTAAGACATTGATAAGACAGGCTAAGAGAGAATTTGAAAAGAAGTTGGATGTAGAGGCAAAAACTCACAGTAAAAACTTTTTTAAATATATCCGAAGCAGAAAGCCTGTGAGGGAATCAGTTGGACTGTTAGATGATCGATGGGTTAAAGGGGCACTTAGAGAAGATAAGGCCATCGCGGAAAGATTAAATGATTTCTTTGCTTCGGTATTTACTGAAGAGGATGTTGGGGAGGTACCCGTAATGGAGAAGGTTTTCATGGGCAATGATTCAGATGGACTGAATCAAATCACGGTGAACCTAGAAGATGTGGTAGGCCTGATTGACAAACTGAAGAGTAGTAAATCACCTGGACCGGATGGTATACACCCCAGAGTTCTGAAGGAACTAAAAAATGAAATTTCAGACCTATTAGTAAAAATTTGTAACTTATCATTAAAATCATCCATTGTACCTGAAGACTGGAGGATAGCAAATGTAACCCCAATATTTAAAAAGGGCTCCAGGGGCGATCCGGGAAACTACAGACCAGTTAGCCTGACTTCAGTGCCAGGAAAAATAGTGGAAAGTGTTCTAAACATCAAAATCACAGAACATATAGAAAGACACGGTTTAATGGAACAAAGTCAGCATGGCTTTACCCAAGGCAAGTCTTGCCTCACAAATCTGCTTCACTTTTTTGAAGGAGTTAATAAACATGTGGATAAAAGTGAACCGGTAGATGTAGTATACTTGGATTTTCAGAAGGCGTTTGACAAAGTTCCTCATGAGAGGCTTCTAGGAAAAGTGAAAAGGCATGGGATAGGTGGTGATGTTCTTTCGTGGATTGCAAACTGGCTAAAAGACAGGAAACAGAGAGTAGGATTAAATGGGCAATTTTCTCAGTGGAAGGGAGTGGACAGTGGAGTGCCTCAGGGATCTGTATTGGGACCCTTACTTTTCAATATATTTATAAATGATCTGGAAAGAAATATGACGAGTGAGATAATCAAATTTGCAGATGACACAAAATTGTTCAGAGTAGTTAAATCACAAGCAGATTGTGATAAATTGCAGGAAGACTTTGTGAGACTGGAAAATTGGGCATCCAAATGGCAGATGAAATTTAATGTGGATAAGTGCAAGGTGATACATGTAGGGAAAAATAACCCATGCTATAATTACATATTGTTGGGTTCCATATTAGGTGCTACAACCCAAGAAAGAGATCTAGGTGTCATAGTGTATAACACATTGAAATCGTCGGTACAGTGTGCTGCGGCAGTCAAAAAAGCAAGCAGAATGTTGGGAATTATTAGAAAGGGAATGGTGAATAAAACGGAAAATGTCATAATGCCTCTGTATCGCTCCATGGTGAGACCGCACCTTGAATACTGTGTTCAATTCTGGTCGCCGCATCTCAAAAAAAGATATAATTGTGATGGAGAAGGTACAGAGAAGGGCTACCAAAATGATAAGGGGAATGGAACAGCTCCCCTATGAGGAAAGACTAAAGAGGTTAGGACTTTTCAGCTTGGAGAAGAGATGACTGAGGGGGGATATGATAGAGGTGTTTAAAATCATGAGAGGTCTAGAACGGGTAGTTGTGAATCGGTTATTTACTCTTTTGGATAGTAGAAAGACTAGGGGGCACTCCATGAAGTTAGCATGGGGCACATTTAAAACTAATCGGAGAAAGTTCTTTTTTACTCAACGCACAATTAAACTCTGGAATTTGTTGCCAGAGGATGTGGTTAGTGCAGTTAGTATAGCTGTGTTTAAAAAAGGATTGGATAGGTTCTTGGAGGAGAAGTCCATTACCTGCTATTAAGTTCACTTAGAGAAGAGCCACTGCCATTAGCAATGGTAACATGGAATAGACTTAGTTTTTGGGTAATTGCCAGGTTCTTATGGCCTGGATTGGCCATTGTTGGAAACAGGATGCTGGGCTTGATGGACCCTTGGTCTGACCCAGTATGGCATTTTCTTATGTTCTTATGTTCTTATGTAAAAACGCATGGCAGAAAATGAGAACAGTCCCCCACCGTGTTCCTCCCCGGCTACCTGTGTAAACTGCCAGCCGGTAGCGAGGGTGTGTGCTAGGGTTTGTTCCGCCGGCTGCCATGTCGCAAAACTTCACTGGTGAAAGTGGTGCGTCAGGATTCCTGACCTAGTAAGGGCAAATGTCCGCTGAGGATATGGCGCCGACGGGCTCTTGCCCTTACTATGTCACATGGTGTACCGACATCATTGTTGTCTCCGTATAGCATAATAAGGGTAAGGTTCGCCGGCGCCATTTTAGTTGCTGGCATCCGACGGCCCTACTGAATGCGATGTGTCCCGGACCGTTCCTGTGGTGCCGGCGGAGAAGCACGGACTTGTTTCAGATGTAGTGTGTGATCGGAGTGCAGTGCGTGGGTGGGTGGAGGAGGGTACTTTAATTTAAAATCGGAGGGTATGTGAAATGCATGGCTTCCCAATGTAGCAGCCAGGAATTCGTGTTTTGGTGTGTTTTGGGAGGGTGGGTGAAGTAAGTGACATTGACAGGCATGTGGGTGGGGGTGTGTGGTGTGATGAGTGTGGATTTCTGTGTGTTATGAGGGCGTGTGAATGAAAGACAATAGCCCTGTGTGGGGGTGGGGTTTGGTGTGTGAGTGTGTGTGAAAGGTGAAAGAGGTTGCGCTTGCGCCGACGTCCACCAATGTCGCTGTTTTGTGTAAGCAATTTTTAAACTTGTATTACCTGTCACAGGTGTGACCTATATGTAATGTAAGTGTATAAGATCCTTCCCGTATGGGAAGTGAATGTTGTGTGCAAATTTGAACACATTTGGTTAAGCGGTTGGCGAGATTAGCGACGACGTACAAACTATTTAACATTTTTATTTATATAGATGGAGATGAGAAGTTTAGATGAGAAAGTGTCAGAGGGATGGGAAGATGGCTTGGCTCTCTTAAGTATGGATTCGATTTCGAGAGCCGTGGTGAGCTCCAATGATGTGAGGTGTGCAGGGGGTTATTTGGAGAGTAGGATTGACGGTGTGCAGGGGGGCTATTGACGGTGTGCAGGGGGGTTATTTGGAGAGTAGGATTGACTTGGATTGAACACTGTTAGAAACAGGATACTGGGCTTGATGAATCCTTGGTCTGACCCAGTATGGCATATCTTATGCTCCTATATTCTTATGTAAGGCTCATTGTTGCGCATCCCAGCTGTGTTGTTACAGCAACCAGGCCTGTTCACCTAGCGCTCCCGTCTACCAGCTCTGGTTCCTCGTCACTCACAGCCACCACCAGTGCCTCTCACCCACAGCACCCCCGGGGGCCTCTAGGCCCATCAAGGCCTTCAGTCTTGCAGCAATCCTCATGCCGAGGCTCGGCGACCTCCACGGCGTTGGCCCCGCCCCTAGGCGCATGCGTGCGAATCGCTCGGCCCTTTAAAGGGCCCAGCGCAGGAAGCCAGTCCGCGGCACCCGTTGATGACCTCACTTAGTCTGGATATATAAGTCAAGGCCCAGTCCCAGAGCCTCGCCTTGGCGATCGGGTTGACACCTCAGTGTTACAAGTTTGCTGTTCCTTGTTCCTGCATTTCCTGCTTCCATTCTTGTTCCAGTGTTCCTGCATTCCTGTGTTCTGTCTTGTTCCAGTGCTCCTGTGTTCCTGAGTTCCTGTCTTGTTCCAGTGCTCCTGAGTTCCTATGTTCCTTGTTCTCCTTTGTCGTACCTCCTCGGACTGTTTCACGTTATTGACCCCTGCTTGCCTGACCACGATTGACCGCTGCCTGGAACCGACCTCTGCCTGCTTTCTGACCACGTTTGACCACTGCCTGGAACCGACCACATCTTGCCTTGTGATGACGTTTGACCGCCACCTGGAACTGACCTGTGCATCCGCTATGTACGGACTGACCTTAGAACTGACCCTTGCTTTGGCAGACCATCCTCGAACTGATACACTGGCATTGACCCTTGCGCCACACTTGGATACTCTGTTTGCTCCCGTGACCACCAGACCAGCCTGCTCGGACACTACTTGCAGCCTACATCTGGCTGGACCTATAGGCACCGTCTACCTTGCCCGGAGGACCTTCATCTCCTGCTGTATTCCAGAAGTCTCCAGTGATCCTGGTTCCAGTCTTGCTTCTCCATTCTTCACCAGCCGCGCATCTTTGCTTGTGGTGGGCACACCTCTCTCCTACCTCTCCGGGAGACCCTGCGAGGCCCACCTAAGTACAGGGGGTCAGGGTACCCAAGGGCTCAACCTGAGAAACCCCTGGATTGCTATTGGTGAAGCTCCATTTAGCCTCTGTCTCCTTGTGTGCTTCGCCTCCTGGTGGCAGGTGCTCTCTGGGTCCGACCAGAGGGCCGTACCAATCCTGCACCAGGCCAAGGGTCCACCTCCAATGCAACACTCATAGTGTGTCCAATAACAAGGTGCAACCTATTGGACTCTAAGTGGTTAAATATATCATTGATTTACACTTAAGCATGCAAATAATAAACCTCTAAAAATGACAGTCTCTGACTACATGTAGTAAATGCATATGCATGACTTCTGATTTCAAATAATTGAATTATATTCAATGTTTTCAATCAATCCATTAGGTACCACTGTTTGTAACATAAAAATCCAGTACTGTTCATGCTGGTTTTTATGGACAACCTGATCACCTTCTCTAGGTGATGCTAAAAAATGCTCAATGACAGTTCAGCCTAACTGGGGGAAATCATGGTCCTTTTCCAAACAGAGAGAAAATAAAGGTGCTTGCAGTTTCAATGTAGCTAGCCGACTCTTATGCTTAGTAAGGCGTAATTTGATGAAACGTTTAGTGCAAACTACTAGGGATGTGCAGAGCAAAATTTTATGTTCATATTTCTTATGTCCGAAAGGGGGTCCCACTTGCGGCCAATATGGACATAAAAAAAATCTAATGAGTTGGGTATATGTACATATGTCGCCCATTAAAGTCAATGGGGGAAGGATTTCCAGCCTATTTTTGGCTGCAGAATTGTGGTTTTCTTATCAATTGGCCCAGGAGAGAGTTCCCTTTCCTTTGTGCAGGGAAGTACTCCCTGGAAAGGGTCCACCCCTAGAGTTGTGTGTACCCGGTGTTTACATTGGCGTCCAGTGAATATCGTTGGCGTCTAGTGAATTCCGTTGGCGTCTAGTGAATTCAGACGGTACTTACGCACTTCAGCAGATGACAAAGGAATTGGAGGATCTCTCAGAAATAAGAATACGTGTGGGAACACAAGGTCTGGATGAACAGGCAGGCACAGCAATGGAGTTAAAACAGCAGTAGGAACACAAGGCCTGGATGAACAGGCACTTCATTCGAGGACAGAGGTCAATCCCAGCTAGGGACACAAGGCCTGCATGAACAGGCACAGGAACTAGGTTAAAACACTGGTAGCTCGCCAGCATCTTTCTGATGCATGCTAGAATATTGGCAGCGGTATGGGCATGGTCCGTCAGGTGGGTGTGCAGTAAAGCCCACCTCCACCCTCATGCTTGTTCAGGGAAGGACTCCCTGGAACGGGTCCACCCCTAGAGTTGTGTGTACCCGGTGTTTACATTGGCGTCCAGTGAATATCGTTGGCGTCTAGTGAATTCCGTTGGCGTCTAGTGAATTCAGACTGTACTTACGCACTTCAGCTGATGACAAACGAATTGGAGCCTAGGATCTCTCACAAATAAGAATATGTGTGGGAACACAAGGCCTGGATGAACAGGTACATCATTCGAGGACAGAGGTCAATTCCAGCTAGGGACACAAGGCCTGCATGAACAGGCACAGCAACCAGGTTAAAACACTTGTGGGAACACAAGGCCTGGATGAACAGGCACAGCCACTGAGTTAAAACACCTGTGGGAACACAAGGCCCGGAAGAATGGGCACAGCAACTGAGTTAAAACACCTGTGGGAACACAAGGCCTGGATGAACACGGATACTCGGATAGTAATTATGTGTTTTTTTAATGTATTTATATTCTTATTCGAAAACGTTTCTAGCACGTCATACTTGATTACACTCAGGTACTGTAGGTATTTCCCTATCCCCAGAGGAACACAAGGCCTGGATGAACAGGCACCGCCACTGAGTTAAAACACCTGTGGGAACACAAGGCCTGGATGAACAGGCAGGCACAGCAATGGAGTTAAAACACCAGTAGGAACATGGATGAACACTGATACTCGGATAGTACAATTTTTTTTTATGGATTTATATTCTTTTTTTAAAAAGTTTATAGCACTTCATTTATTTTTATATTTATCTGTCATTTTTATATACTGACATTCTTGTATTCAATGCAATCATACTTGCTTACACTCAGTTACTGTATGTATTTCCCTATCCCCAGAGGAACACAAGGCCTGCAGGAACGGGCACAGCAACGGAGTTAAAACACTTGTGGGAACACAAGGCCGGGATGAAGAGGTGCAGCCGTCGAGCACAGAGGTCGATCCCAGCTAGGGACACAAGGCCTGGATGAAGAGGCACATCATTCGAGGACAGAGTTCAATCACAGCTAGGGACACAAGCCGCAGAGGAAAAGACACTAACCAGGATCCTCCAAGCCCTCATTTTCTCCAAATTAGACTACTGCAACTCTACATTTCTTGGACTCCCTTCCTCATACACAAAACCACTCCAAATGGTTCAAAACGCAGCAGCCCGTCTACTAACAAACACTAGGAAAAGAGACCACATTTCCCCAGTCCTAAAAGACCTCCACTGGTTACCAATTCAGTTCAGAGTCATTTACAAATCCATCACCTTGATATACAAAATCTTTCACCAACACACCATAATCGACCTACAAATTCCTCTCCGTTTATACAAATGCACAAGACCGACCAGGGAAGCCTACAGAGGATGCAATGCCGGTATAAATAAATAAAATCAATAAGTACGTAAGGGAAAGTTGAAAACAACTTTCAAGAGCGAGTTCAAAAGGGCGGGAAACCGTTAAGAGTTAAACGGGTGAGGTGCGTGCAGTCCGCGGCCCCTTTCACTAGATAAGTACAGCTACTCAGCTTTGAATATGGAACTTCGCCCCTCCAATATTCTCCTCATTTAGCTACCCTACTTATGCACTTCAGAAAATGACAAAGGAATTGGAAGATCTCTCAGAAATAATAATACGTGTGGGAACACAAGGTCTGGATGAACAGGCAGGCACAGCAATGGACTTAAAACACCAGTAGGAACACTAGGCCTGGATGAAGAGGCACATCATTCTAGGACAGAGGTCAATCCCACCTATGGACACAAGCCGCGGAGGAAAAGAAACTAACCAGGATTCCCTCCGTAACGGCGAGTGAAGAGGGAAGAGCCCAGCGCCGAATCCCCGCTCGTCCGGCGGGCGCGGGAAATGTGGCGTACGGAAGATCGCCTCTCTGGCGCCGCTCGGGGGCCCAAGTCCTTCTCATCAAGCCTCAGCCCGCGGACGGTGTTAGGCCGGTAGCGGACGGTGTTAGGCCGGTAGCGGACGGTGTTAGGCCGGTAGCGGCCCCCGGCGCGCCGGGACCGGGTTTTCTCGTAGTCTGTTTGTTTGGGAATGCAGGCCAAAGTGGGTGGTAAACTCCATCTAAGGGTAAATACCGGCTCCGGCGCGTGTTATTGCCCCCCCCCCCCCCCGGCAGCAGCTTCGCCGTTTCCCCCGGACAAGGGTCCACCTCCAAGTTCAACAATTCTTACTCTTTACTTTGTCTGTCGAGGCTTGACGTCTCTAAAAGGGTTTGACCTGGAATGCTGTGCATGTCCATCCAATATCGCATACAATATAAAGTGGCATGTTTAATTCAAAATGTTGTACACGGGGAGATCTCAGAAATGAACCTCGCCTCCTAACCTTTCTGGAAAGACTCAAGACATGGCTTTTCAGGCAAGCCTTCCCGAACTCCACCTAACACGCACCATCAATAAATTCTCTGCTCAGAAGCTGTATATATTGTATATACAGGTGGCCCACCGCTCCGGCGGCGCGTGTTATAGCCCCCCCTGGCAGCAGCTTCGCCGTTTCCCCCGCCGTTTCCTCCTTCCCCTTTGCCAACTGTTAACTAGTCTTAACCTCATTCACTACATCTATGCAGACGATGTTCAGATTCTTATTCCCATAACAGAATCTATTAACAAAGCCATCGCACTTTGGAACAACAGCTTACAAGCCATCACTAATCTCCTCAACAGTCAAAGCATGAGATCTTATTAAGAAACTGACATTATCCTCAACAAATTCTTACTCCTAGCAAAACCTCTACCAAGTAAGTACACAGGGGTCTGTATTTTCATACCCCAGTGCTTGCTGTTTGAATACCGCTCTTGCCGTACCGACCCGCAGGGACCACCTAGGGACACAAGCTGTGGAGGAAAAGAAACTAACCAGGATTCCCTCAGTAACGGCGAGTGAAGAGGGAAGAGCCCAGCGCCGAATCCCCGCCTGTCCGGCGGGCGCGGGAAATGTGGCATACGGAAGACCGCCTCCCCAGCGCCGCTCGGGGGCCCAAGTCCTTCTGATGGAGGATCAGCCCGCGGACGGTGTTAGGCCGGTAGTGGCCCCCGGCGCGCCGGGACCGGGTCTTCTCTGAGTCGGGTTCTTTGGGAAATCATCCCAAAGCGGGTGGTAAACTCCGTGTAAGGCTGAATACTGGCACGAGACCGATGAAACAGCTAGTAGCAATCGGAATCTCTGGATTGGCGCTCGCCTGGTTCAAATTGTTGCTAACCAACAGAGGTTATAAGGTAAAAATCCAGAACAAAGAATCACCACGCCACGACTCGGCCATCGGAGTCCCACAAGGTTCCTCTTTATCCCCTAAACTCTTTAATATTTACCTCCTACCACTCTGCCGACTCCTTACCAACCTCAATTTAATACACTTTCTCTATGCAGACGACATCCAGATCCTGATCCCCATCAAAGAATCATACACAAAAACCCTCGAATACTGGGATTCCTGTCACCTAGAAATCAAAAGCCTCCTCAAAAGCCTAAATCTGGTACTAAACTCCTCTAAAACTGAAGTATTACTCATAACTCCTGACAACAATCTCACAGCTTGTCTCCCAGCCAACCTACAAACTACTCATGTGAGGGATCTAGGTGTGCTAATCGACAATTAACTGAACTTGAAATCCCATATCAATAAAACCACCAAAGACTGCTTCTATAAACTGCAAGTTTAAAAAAGGATAAGACCACTCTTCCACGCCAAAGACTTCAGAACCATCCTCCAAGCCCTCATTTTCTACTACTGCAACTCTACATTACTTGGACTCCCTTCCTCATACACAAAACCACTCCAAATGGTTGAAAACGCAGCAGCCCGTCTACTAACAAACACTAGGAAAGGAGGCCACATTTCCCCAGTCCTAAAAGACCTCCACTGGTTACCAATTCAGTTCAGAGTCATTTACAAATCCATCACCTTGATATAAGAAATCATTCACCAACACACCATAATCGACCTACAAATTCCTCTTCGTTTATTCAAATGCACAAGACCCACCAGGGAAGCCTACAGAGGATGCAATGCCGGTATAAATAAATAAAATCAATAAGTACGTAAGGGAAAGTTGAAAACAACTTTCAAGAGCGAGTTCAAAAGGGCGGGAAACCGTTAAGAGTTAAACGGGTGAGGTGCATGCAGTCCGCGGCCCCGGCCCCGTCCAGGAATAAAAAAATAAAGTAAATCAATAAAATCAATAAGTACGTAAGGGAAAGTTGAAAACAACTTTCAAGAGCGAGTTCAAAAGGGCGGGAAACCGTTAAGAGTTAAACGGGTGAGGTGCGTGCAGTCCACCTGGAGGATTGAACCAGGCGGGTTCGGTGGGACCGGGGTTTCGGCGGATCTCCCACCCCTTTCGCGGGGGGGGCGGGGAACGCCTCCCGGACGGCCCCGGCCCCGTCCAGGAATAAAAAAAATAAAGTAAAGCAATAAAATCAATAAGTACGTAAGGGAAAGTTGAAAACAACTTTCAAGAGCGAGTTCAAAAGGGCGGGAAACCGTTAAGAGTTAAACGGGTGAGGTGCGTGCAGTCCACCTGGAGGATTGAACCCGGCGGGTTCGGTGGGACCGGGGTTTCGGCGGATCCCCCACCCCTTTCGCGGGGGGGCGGGGAACGCCTCCCGGACGGCCCCGGCCCCGTCCAGGAATAAAAAAAATAAAGTAAAGCAATAAAATCAATAAGTACGTAAGGGAAAGTTGAAAACAACTTTCAAGAGCGAGTTCAAAAGGGCGGGAAACCGTTAAGAGTTAAACGGGTGAGGTGCGTGCAGTCCGCGGCCCCGGCCCCGTCCAGGAATAAAAAAATAAAGTAAATCAATAAAATCAATAAGTACGTAAGGGAAAGTTGAAAACAACTTTCAAGAGCGAGTTCAAAAGGGCGGGAAACCGTTAAGAGGTAAACGGGTGGGGTGCGTGCAGTCCACCTGGAGGATTGAACCCGGCGGGTTCGGTGGGACCGGGGTTTCGGCGGATCCCCCACCCCTTTCGCGGGGGGGCGGGGAACGCCTCCCGGACGGCCGCAGGGCGCATTTCCTCCGCGGCGGAGCGCCGCAACCGGCTCCGTGTCGGCTGGGAAGGCCCAGGGGGGGCAGGTGGCCCGCCGCTCCGGCGGCGCGTGTTATAGCCCCCCCTGGCAGCAGCTTTGCCGTTTCCCCCGCCGTTTCCTCCTTCCCCTTTGTCAACTGTTAAGTAGTCTTAACCTCATTCACTACATCTATGCAGACGATGTTCAGATTCTTATTCCCATAACAGAATCTATTAACAAAGCCATCGCACTTTGGAACAACAGCTTACAAGCCACCACTAATCTCCTCAACAGTGTAAACCTGGTCCTCAATGCCTCTAAAACTAAACTCCTCTTCATTTCCTACAAGCAAGAAAACCTCCCATCTCAGATCCATCACAAACACCTTCTCACCCACAACCATGTGAGAGACCTGGGAGTAATTATAGACAACCGTCTTCACCTAAAGAATATGATCCAAACCACAACTATAAGATATAATATTATATCTTAATGGGCCTCGACAAAGGAAACTCTTTCCTATTGATCTTGTTAGACCTTTCCGCAGCGTTCGACACGGTCAACCACGCCATCCTCCTAAACCAGCTTTCGTCCATAGGAATCAGCGGCACCGTCCTATCCTGGTTCAAAACGTTTCTCAATTACAGAGGTTATAAAGTTAAACTCCAAAACAAGGAATCCTCAAGATTTGACTCTGTCATAGGAGTCCCTCAAGGTTCTTCATTGTCTCCGACCCTATTTAATATCTATCTTCTTCCTCTCTGCCAACTTCTTACCGACCTCAATCTAAAGTACTTCCTTTACGCAGATGATATTGAAATCATCATCCCTATCAAAGACACATACTGTAAAACTCTTGAGTACTGGGAAACATGCCACCAGAAAATCAAACAAGTAGTAAACAACCTACACCTCATCTTAAACTCATCCAAGACAGAAATCCTACTCATCTCTCCTGAAAACAATATCTCCAACACTACTCTTCCCACCAACCTACCTACCACACAAGTTAGAGAGTTAGGAGTGATAATAGACAACCGGCTAAACTTCAAGGCACATATCAACAAAACAACCAAAGACTGCTTCTATAAACTCCAGGTTCGGAAGAGGATAAGACCTCTTTTCCATGCTCAAGACTTCAGAACGATCATCGAAGCAGTCATTTTTGCGAAATTAGACTACTGCAGTTCCCTATTGCTAGGTCTGCCCTCATCCTATTCCAAACCACTACAGATGGTTCAAAATTCAGCAGCCCGATTACTAACAGGCGCAAGAAAGAGAGACCACATATCTCCCATTCTGAAAGAGTTACATTGGCTACCCGTCCACTTCCGTATCATCTATAAAGCCAGATGTGTCATCTTCAAAACTATTCATCAACGCATCTTATGCACTTTAGCTGATGACAAAGGAATCGGAAAATCTCTCAGAAATAAGAATACGCGTGGGAACACAAGGTCTGGATGAACAGGCACATCATTGGAGGACAGAGGTCAATCCCAGCTAGGGACACAAGCCGCGTAGGAAAAGAAACTAACCAGGATTCCCTCAGTAACGGTGAGTGAAGAGGGAAGAGCCCAGCGCCGAATCTCCGCCACTCCGGGTTCGGGGATCTGAACCCGACTCCCTTTCGATCAGCCGAGGACGACGGAGGCCATCGCCCGTCCCTTCCGAATGGCGCTCGCCTATCTCTTAGGACCGGCTGACCCATGTTGAACTGCTGTTCACATGTAACCCTTCTCCACTTCGGCCTTCAAAGTTCTCGTTTGAATATTTGCTACTACCACCAAGATCTGCACCCGCGGCAGCTCCACCCGGGCCTTTGGCCCGGGCTTCCGTGCCCACCATGGCAGCCCTCCTACTCGTCGCGGCTTAGTCATTATTATTAGTTATATTCCGGGGTGGGTATGTTGATACATAAAGATTTCCATTTTGAACTTAAACAGTGTGTGCCAGACCCGGAGGGGCGTTATCTTATGCTGCTCATCTCGGTGGGAGGGGAATTGCTCACCCTTGTATCAGTTTATGGACCCAAGTTGCATAAAGAGTAGTTTTATTCCTCGTTAAACACACGTTTAACTAATGTGCAGGAAGGCTTATGCATTATAGGGGGAGATTCCAATATTACTCTTCAGCCCAACCTGGACAACTCAGCTGGGTGAAGAACTGATTCTAAACAGGCCAGGAAATCCCTGAGGACCCTTATGAATAGCCTGGGCCTCGTGGATGTATGGCGCTCTAGATATCCATGTTCAAGAAACTATACGTTCTACTCTCATCCGCACGACAGCTACTCACGCATTGACATGTTTATGTATATATTTGTTCTTAATAAAAAGCGTTAATAAAAAAAAAAAACCACTTGTGGGAACACAAGGCCTGGAGGAACAGGCACATCATTCGAAGACAGAGGTCAATCCCAGATAGGGACACAAGGCCTGGAGGTACAGGCACATCATTGGAGGACAGAGGTCAATCCCAGCTAGGGACACAAGTCGCGTAGGAAAAGAAACTAACCAGGATTCCCTCAGTAACGGCGAGTGAAGAGGGAAGAGCCCAGCGCAGAATCTCCGCTACTCCGGGTTCGGGGATCTGAACCCGACTCCCTTTCGATTGGCCCAGGGCGACGGAGGCCTTCGCCCGTCCCTTCGGAATGGCTCTCGCCTATCTCTTAGGACCGACTGACCCATGTTGAACTGCTGTTCACATGGAACCCTTCTCCACTTCGGCCTTGAAGAAGAATGCTCAGTCTGTTTAAAATAAGAAAATGAACGGACCCACTCTGAAGGACCATGCTCAGTCTGTTTAAAAGAACAAAATTAACGGACCCACTCAAGGACTATGCTCAGTCTGTTTAAAAGAACAAAATTAACGGACCCACTATGAAGGTCAATGCTCAGTCTGTTTAAAATAGCAATATCAACAGACCCACTCTGAAGGACAATGCTCAGTCTGTTTAAAATAACAAAACGGAACTGCCCAGCTAGGGACACAAGGCCTGGAGGAACAGGCACATCATTGGAGGACAGAGGTCAATCCCGGCTAGGGACACAAGGCCTGGAGGGACAGGCAAGCACAGCAATGGAGTTAAAACACCAGTAGGAACACAATGCCTGGAGGTACAGGCAGGAACAGCAACGGAGTTAAAACACTTGTGGGAACACAAGGGCTGCACAGTAGATGCCGGTCAGGCACAGCGATTCATGTCAAGAACATGTGCTGCAGTGCTTACATTATCTTGAGCATAGGAGGCAATTGGAACTGCTGCAAGGCTCCTTTCAATAGCTTTTATTCATCTTGCCATTCACAAGGAAAATCGGGAAAGCCAAGCAATGGCAGGTTTACTTTCAAAAACACTAGCATTTCCATCAAGACCGGTGACAGCCTTGAGCGGTGAGGGCTCATGATATCCCCTGTCATTGAAAAAACACGTTCACTGGGCACACTGGTTGGTGGACATGACAGATATCCTTCAGCCACTTTGGCTAGGTGTGGCCAGACAGTGGACTTGTGTGCCCAATATGCCAGCGGATCTGTCTGCGTGTTCTCTATCGGCTCTGAGAGATACCGTGTCACTGACAGCTCTGCTGCTGTCTCCTCCTGTGCTTGGGAGGGCTGAGAGTCACTCAATCCAGTTACTTTCTCTCTCGCCCGTTGCACAACTGATGTATCTTTATGGCCAACATGCCTTGGGTGTTCTGACGTTGAGGTGGACGCACTAATAATAGTATCTGTCACTGACACAGTCCTTCTCCTGCCAGAGCTAGCAGCAGCACAACTCTGTGACGTGCCTGCTGTTTCCACCTGTGCTTCAAGCCTAATCTGTCTCCGCCTATGGTGCTCCTGTTCACGGACCTGTGCTAACAACAGCTCCTTCACAAATGACAGACAATTGGTCTGTAGGGCGAGTTTACCTTTCACACGGGGATCACAGACAGAGGCGAGCATGTATGTGCTGTCCTCTGTTAAAGGCCTTAATCTGTCTTTCACCTGCTGCTGCAAAACGTCCACACACTGCAGCACCTCAGCAGTCATTCCCTCTTGCCGTTTAATGCCTTCCAAATGGTCATCCAGGAATTTCACTATAGGGATGATGTCAGCCAAGGTGGAACTTCTGGAACTCAGCTCCTCCGTGACGTCCTTGAAGGGCTGCAGGATTTTTACCAGCTGACTCATGACTAACCAATCGTGATGCCCTAGGGGATTCTGCACACCTATGTCTATTGTACCAGAAAGTTCATGAAGGGGTGTCTGCAGCTCCAGTAACCTCTCCAGCATCATAAAGGTTGAATTCCACCGGGTGGCAACGTCTTGAATGAGACGCTTCTGAGGCATATCCAAATCAGTCTGCTTTTCTCGGAGAACCTGCCCCGCCCTGACACTTCTGTGGAAGTGTGCTGCTATGTTCCTGCACTTGTGTATTAACCGACACAGGTATTCAGTCTCCTTGTCCTTGGACTCCAAGCCCAAACCTGACTTCACTACCAGATGCAGAGTGTGTGCAAAACATCGGATGTTCTTAAACCGCCCATCGCTTATTGCCTTAACCATGTTTGCACCGTTGTCTGTGACAAAAAAGCCTGCCCGCGTTTTACTGTCTCGCTGGTGTACTTTCCAGCTCGCCAGCATCTTTCTGATGCATGCTAGAATATTGGCAGCGGTATGGGAATGGTCCGTCAGGTGGGTGTTCAGTAAAGCCCACCTCCACCCTGATGCTTGTTCAGTAATAGAGCTGCTGGCTGCCCCTGCCTCTGCCATGTCCCACCAGTGTGCTGTCAGAGAGAGGTAAGAGTGTGCAGCATTCATGGCGGTCCAGATATCGCAGGTGAAATGCACTCTTCCGTCTGCCTTACCTAGCAGTGCTTGCACGCGACTGACACAGTGCTTGTACAGGCTGGGGATGACCTTTCTACTAAATGTGGTTCTGGAGGGGACTTTGTAATTTGGAAGTACGACCTTCAAGAAACGTTTGAAACCCACATTCTCAACTAACTGCAGGGGCTGGTCATCAAGGGCAATCATTTCCCCAATGCTCCTGGTTACTACTTTTGCGGCTGCCTGCCTCCTACCCCGGGATAGCGTTACCGCACTCCACCCCATTTCCTCCATGGTGCATTGTCGCTTCTCCCACATGTCAGTGGGTTTCTGGCCTGCCGCCTGACTGCTAGAAGGGTATGAGGGCGTGGGCTGACTCTGCTGCTTTCCTACCACTGCACCCTGGTTGGAAGGGGAAGGGGTCCCCTGACGGAAAATGCTACCATCCCCAGATGGCAGTAATCTTGTTGGGTGTTGCCTCTTAATATGATACTCCATGCCAAAATTTGACAGATGTCCCAGTTGCTTGCCTCTGCTAATATCCCTGGCACAGTAATTACACCGAGCATAACGCGGGTCTTCTGTCACTTTAAAATGTGCCCAGATCGCAGATTTCTTTTGTGATCCTCCTCTCTTTCCCGCCCTGGGGGTGGATGGTGGCACTGGAGTTGAGGTACTACTGGGTGTGGGTGGTGCACCCACTGCACCCGGCGAAGCAATGCCAGCGGGGGCAACAGTCACCCTCTGTCTCCCTTCTGACAGCTCTTCCTCCTCCTCGATATCAGTGGAATGTCTCCCCTGCCGCAGATTTCTGGAGGTGGAGGCTAAAACAGGACTAACTGACAATTCTACCGAAGATTGCTCAGGTATTACATCTTCCGTTTCTGATGAGAATCCCATCCAAGAAGATTCTTCTTCTGAATCAGAAGCTAACAGTGCCAGCGCTACCTTGTCACCGCAAAGTTTTGCAGGACACTTCTGTCCCCTGGCTGCTCTTGGGTGTGTAACTTTTGTCTGGCTAGACTCTGCCTCCTCTTCACTCTCCTCCAAAACTACAGTGCCAGAAACACGTGCTGGCGATTGCAAAGTTTCATGGTCTGATTTCTTTTTTTTTGCCATGGAACTGCCATCCCCTACAAAGACGTTTGATTGCGACAGTTGCCTTTTTACCTGTACTGGTGGTGTTGCGCTGGTGTCTTTTGCGGTGCCTCCGCTGCCATTCCCACTAAGTCGCTTGCATCTCCCTTTCCCTGACATTATGGATTTAATGTCAATGAGTACTAGTGGTAACACTGCCCACTGTCCCACAATAATAATGTTCGGTCAGTTTAAAATAACTAAATTAACAGACCCACTCAAGAAGAATGCTCAGTCTTTTTAAAATAACAAAAGAAACGGACTCGCTTAAGGCCAATCTTCACTCTGTTTATGCCCACTGCCTGCCTGGCAATGCACGGAATGTGTCTGTCTGTGTGTGTGCAGTGAGTGCACAGAGAACAAGCTTCCTTTTCAGTAGATATGAGGCAGGGTACTCCCAGCCCTGGAACTGCTGCCCACCCAGCACTGAACCACTCAAGGACAATGCGGTTAAGTCTGTTTAAAAATAACAAATTGAACAGACTCGCTTAAGGCCAATCTTCACTCTGTTTATGCCCACTGCCTGCCTGGCAATGCACGGAATGTGTCTGTCTGTGTGTGTGCAGTGAGTGCACAGAGAACAAGCTTCCTTTTCAGTAGATATGAGGCAGGGTACTCCCAGCCCTGGAACTGCTGCCCATCCAGCACTGAACCACTCAAGGACAATGCGGTTAAGTCTGTTTAAAAATAACAAATTGAACAGACTCGCTTAAGGGCAATCTTCACTCTGTTTACAATGCCCACTGCCTCACTGCCTGCCTGGCAATGCACGGAATGTGTCTGTCTGTGTGTGTGCAGTGAGTGCACAGAGAACAAGCTTCCTTTTCAGTAGATATGAGGCAGAGTACTGCCAGTGCCAGCCCTGGCACTGCCCACCCAGCACTGAACCACTCAAGGAGAATGCTTTTAAGACTGTTTAAAAATAGCAAATGTAACAGACTCGCTGAAGGGCAATGTTCACTCTGTTTACAATGCCCACTGCCTCACTGCCTGCCTGGCAATGCACAGGAATGTGTCTGTCTGTGTGTGTGCAGTGAGTGCACAGAGAACAAGCTTCCTTTTCAGTAGATATGAGGCAGGGTACTCCCAGCCCTGGAACTGCTGCCCACCCAGCACTGAACCACTCAAGGACAATGAGGTTAAGTCTGTTTAAAAATAACAAATTGAACAGACTCGCTTAAGGCCAATCTTCACTCTGTTTATGCCCACTGCCTGCCTGGCAATGCACGGAATGTGTCTGTCTGTGTGTGTGCAGTGAGTGCACAGAGAACAAGCTTCCTTTTCAGTAGATATGAGGCAGGGTACTCCCAGCCCTGGAACTGCTGCCCACCCAGCACTGAACCACTCAAGGACAATGCGGTTAAGTCTGTTTAAAAATAACAAATTGAACAGACTCGCTTAAGGGCAATCTTCACTCTGTTTACAATGCCCACTGCCTCACTGCCTGCCTGGCAATGCACGGAATGTGTCTGTCTGTGTGTGTGCAGTGAGTGCACAGAGAACAAGCTTCCTTTTCAGTAGATATGAGGCAGAGTACTGCCAGTGCCAGCCCTGGCACTGCCCACCCAGCACTGAACCACTCAAGGAGAATGCTTTTAAGTCTGTTTAAAAATAGCAAATGTAACAGACTCGCTGAAGGGCAATGTTCACTCTGTTTACAATGCCCACTGCCTCACTGCCTGCCTGGCAATGCACGGAATGTGTCTGTCTGTGTGTGTGCAGTGAGTGCACAGAGAACAAGCTTCCTTTTCAGTAGATATGAGGCAGGGTACTCCCAGCCCTGGAACTGCTGCCCACCCAGCACTGAACCACTCAAGGACAATGCGGTTAAGTCTGTTTAAAAATAACAAATTGAACAGACTCGCTTAAGGCCAATCTTCACTCTGTTTATGCCCACTGCCTGCCTGGCAATGCACGGAATGTGTCTGTCTGTGTGTGTGCAGTGAGTGCACAGAGAACAAGCTTCCTTTTCAGTAGATATGAGGCAGGGTACTCCCAGCCCTGGAACTGCTGCCCACCCAGCACTGAACCACTCAAGGACAATGCGGTTAAGTCTGTTTAAAAATAACAAATTGAACAGACTCGCTTAAGGCCAATCTTCGCTCTGTTTATGCCCACTGCCTGCCTGGCAATGCACGGTATGTGTCTGTCTGTGTGTGTGCAGTGAGTGCACAGAGAACAAGCTTCCTTTTCAGTAGATATGAGGCAGGGTACTCCCAGCCCTGGAACTGCTGCCCACCCAGCACTGAACCACTCAAGGACAATGCGGTTAAGTCTGTTTAAAAATAACAAATTGAACAGACTCGCTTAAGGGCAATCTTCACTCTGTTTACAATGCCCACTGCCTCACTGCCTGCCTGGCAATGCACGGAATGTGTCTGTCTGTGTGTGTGCAGTGAGTGCACAGAGAACAAGCTTCCTTTTCAGTAGATATGAGGCAGAGTACTGCCAGTGCCAGCCCTGGCACTGCCCACCCAGCACTGAACCACTCAAGGAGAATGCTTTTAAGTCTGTTTAAAAATAGCAAATGTAACAGACTCGCTGAAGGGCAATGTTCACTCTGTTTACAATGCCCACTGCCTCACTGCCTGCCTGGCAATGCACGGAATGTGTCTGTCTGTGTGCACTGCAGTGCACATAGAACTAAAGTAGATATGAGGCAGGGTACTCCCAGCACTGGAACTGCTGCCCACCCAGCACTGAACCACTGAAGGAGAATGTGTTCACTCTGTTTACAATGCCCACTGCCTCACTGCCTGCCTGGCAATGCACGGAATGTGTCTGTCTGTGTGCACTGCAGTGCACATAGAACTAAAGTAGATATGAGGCAGAGTACTCCCAGCCCTGGAACTGCTGCCCAGCCAGCACTGAACCACTCAAGGAGAATGCTTTTAAGTCTGTTTAAAAATAGCAAATGTAACAGACTCGCTGAAGGGCAATGTTCACTCTGTTTACAATGCCCACTGCCTCACTGTCTGCCTGGCAATGCACGGAATGTGTCTGTCTGTGTGCACTGCAGTGCACATAGAACTAAAGTATATATGAGGCAGGGTATTCCCAGCCCTGGAACTGCTGCCCAGTGCCCACCCAGCACTGAACCACTCAAGGAGAATGCTTTTAAGTCTGTTTAAAAATAGCAAATGTAACAGACTCGCTGAAGGGCAATGTTCACTCTGTTTACAATGCCCACTGCCTCACTGTCTGCCTGGCAATGCACGGAATGTGTCTGTCTGTGTGCACTGCAGTGCACATAGAACTAAAGTATATATGAGGCAGGGTATTCCCAGCCCTGGAACTGCTGCTCAGTGCCCACCCAGCACTGAACCACTCAAGGAGAATGCTTTTAAGTCTGTTTAAAAATAGCAAATGTAACAGACTCGCTGAAGGGCAATGTTCACTCTGTTTACAATGCCCACTGCCTCACTGTCTGCCTGGCAATGCACGGAATGTGTCTGTCTGTGTGCACTGCAGTGCACATAGAACTAAAGTAGATATGAGGCAGAGTACTCCCAGCCCTGGAACTGCTGCCCAGCCAGCACTGAACCACTCAAGGAGAATGCTTTTAAGTCTGTTTAAAAATAGCAAATATGAGGCAGAGTACTGCCAGCCCTGCCTGGCACTGCCCAGGATAAAATGTACAGACTCACTCAATAAGAATGTTCTTTTTTTTTTTTCCCTAACAAAGAATCTGTTGTGTGTTGTCTATCAAATCTGGTTCTGTTCTGTGTTGTCTATCAAATCGGGTTCTGCTATCTTCTCTGCCTCAGCCTGCCTAAGCCCACCCTGCACGATCCCGATCCCACCTCCCCACTGAATCGCTGACAATGTCCGTCAGTCCTCGTGCTGCTGCTGCTTTTATAGTGCTGCTGGCTCGTCAGGAAATCCTCAGAGAAGCACGGAATGACAGCGCGATTCGCTGCATTCAGTGCTTCTCTGAAAAGGTGAACGCAGATTCGCTGCGTTCCGGTATCCATGCCGACCTGTCCCACCCTTTCCTGTGAGTCACTGAGACTCACAGGACAGGGTCAGACAGGTTGGCATGGTTACCGCAGGGGCGCCGCCATTTTCAGGTAATCCGGGGCTCCGAGCTCGAGTCGCAGGTAATGGTGGCGAGAAAGCGCGCGCATGGCGATTCGCCGTATCCGACATATCTATGTTCATTTATGTCGGAAATCTGCTCGTATACGCCCCATCTTTTTTTTAAGTTAAAAAAAAATATTGAGTTGCGTTTTCCATATGCGGTCAATCCGAATGCACATCCCTACAAACTACATAAGCTAAAGCACATGGACTAAAGATTGTGGGCTGGATTTTCAAAGGGTTACACGCGCTGGGCCTATTTTCAAAAGGCTCGGTGATGAACGTAAAGCCCCAGGACGCGTGTAGGTCCTGGGGCTTTACTAAAGGGGCAGGGTGGGGGTGGGGCGGGACGGTCCAGGGGCGGGGTGGGATCAGAGGCTCCCGGCATAGTGGCCATTTGTCAGTGTGCGGGGGATCGTGCGCTGGCCGATTGCTAGCACAGGCAACTTACTTCAGCCTCAGGGCTGAAGTAAGTTTTGAAACAAAAAAAAAAGAAAAAGGTAGGGGGGAAAGGGCGGGGGAGGTAAGGGAAGGGAAGGTGGGGTGAGGGTAGGGAATGGGGGAAGGCAGCGCGGCTTGGCGCGGGCTCGGTGCGCGCATGATGCACAATTGTGCACCCCCTTGCACACGCCGATCTCCGATTTTATAACTTGCGCATGCAAGTTATAAAATCGGACATACATGTGTGTGCACACTGGGTAGCATGCGTACATGTACGCCCACGCGCACCTTTTAAAATCTACCCCTATGTAAATTACTTAATCGGATAAACAAATGTCGATGACCTTGCTATGATGCGCTCTACTGATTATCGGGTATTACATAATTTGTTGCACAACTGTTTTGCAGAATAAGGTCATCTGCAAATCTCAAAGTTTTTCTCTCTCCGACCATATTACAACAGAGCTGGTATAATATCACATCACAGATACAAATTAATGTTCCACCATTAATTTCAAAGAAAATCCAGCTAACTCTTACTGTCACTTTAGACCTTTTCAAGGCCTTTTATTGTGTAGAACTAAGAGGCTTGTCTATATGGAAATGCATTTTTGTTATTATCCACTGAAGTTTTCAGTACACCTACATCTATACACCCACACACTGTTTTATAGTATGCTATGCATTTATTTAGATTAGGTCAAACAATTTTACAAAAGAACTCTACTGATTCAATTCTGCAGTCTTTCAACTGCCATACTAATATCATTATTCTCTTCTACAGGATTGAAATGTATCATGGAAATCTGAATAGTTTTCATAGTCATTCATGTATGGGTGAAAAAGACATTGTTGAAACAGAGATATGGGTCATCTTAAGATGGGACCTACATGACCTTGAAAAGTGCTCTACAAGAACAACTCCAGATTATTGTTACCTTGGTCTAACTAATTTTGTTTAGTGCTATGATAAGTGGTCACTTAATAAACAATTCATGATAATTTACAACAAATCATTTCATCAGTAAAGATGTTAGATATCTGAAAATGTGAGATTGTATACATTGATTTCATAGAAAGAAAACTGCTGGTCTACTCGATACATATTGTATTGACAAGGGAAAACTGTCAATTTTATATGGTTTAGTACACAGTACTCTATGAAAAATGGCATTGAATTGACAATGAACTTAATGAAATTGCTGGACATGTTTACTTGTACAAAAAAAAGAAGAAAACAATCTTGGTTTTAAAGGAGCTATGATTATAACAGCACATACCACAGTATGATAGATGTGGTTTGAACAAGTACTATATATGAGTATTCCTTTAAAAAAACATTTTTGGAAGTACACAAGTCCTAATGTTTACGTTTCCTGACTTGCAATCTTCAGACTTATGTCTTCAGAGAATTTGGAATCCACTCCAGACTTGAAACATGCTGTTCTGCCTTCCAACACAGTGTGACCGACGTGATGACATCAATGCATCTCAACCTGGACCCCACCACTGATTTTGCAGGAGGCAATGAGCTTTTTAGGGTGGGAACCAGTGGTGACTTGACCTCCTGAGGTTCTGAGATGTCAGTATCCAAATGAACTGTTACTATCTCTCTCCATTTACATTTTTAGCAGTTTTGAAATTCCAGCATATGTCTCCTTTGAAATTTTCAACATTTCTTGAAGCCCTTCCAGAATTCTGTGATTCCTGTGAGATTTGCATTAATTCTTGAAGCCTGTTTTTAAGAAAATAAACTAGACAAACCTGCAGCCACCATTACAAAACTAGGGCAGACAGATTATGTCAATAAATTTCATGCTTTTAACTTATGTTTAGTAATGAAATTGGATCATGACCTTGCAGTTGGAACCAATCCCCTATCCATAACATTATTGGCTATGGAAATATTGGTTTTGACTTAAGTTATTTTGACTTAAGAGTTAAGACACCACTTTAAGGAATCAGTGCAAGGACTTCCTTTATTATTTATTCTGTTTCACATATGTACAACCCACGGATCCATTTTGTTTTCTTGTTTGTAGTTCTATTGAATTGTATTAAACAGAAATCATTCTTTCAGTCACATAGCTGTACATATGGTTTATTTATTAAAACATTTATTTTCCACCTATAACAATAAAATCATGCTAAGCAGATTCCATACATTTAATTAAACAAGCTAAAACATCAATACAATGTTCATGCTATTACTTTTCAGAACAGAATAAAATATCTTAAATGTTTTAAATGTAAGCATTCAAATTAGATACCTGGCTAACAGAAAGCCTCTAAAAAGAGAATTGCTTTTACTTTTTTATAAACGTGAGCAATGTCATAAATACTTTGCAAATCGACTGCTAGGGAATTATATAAAACTGGATCTACAGTAAAAAAAAAAAAAAAAGCCTGCTGCCTAGTCCATGATAGACAAACAACCTTAAAATATTGTGAAAAGATTGCACATCTTGCATCCTGCTGGTGTTTTTAAAGGCACATCATTGTGAAAGAACTTGGATCATCCATTAGTAGCAGTTAAGAATGGCATAACACATAAAACATAGAAACATAATGACAGCAGATAAAAACTAAAATGGCCCAACCAGTTCTGGGAAACTTTGATAAAATGAGGAAAATGAAAAAAACAAAACAAAAACGGAAAGGTGCAGCTGCAAAGGTTAAGTGTACAACAAGCATGGACATTGTTTAAAAATACAATCTTAGAAGCACAGTCCAATTGTATTCCATGCATTAAGAAAGGTGGAAGGAAGGCAAGATTACCAACATGATTCCGACAAGCCTACCCTGATTAAGTACACCGACTTCTGCAAGTATCTTGCCTACGCCTTGTATATTCCTGTAAATAGTCCGTTGCAGTTTTTATTTATTGCTTTAATTCCTCCACCTCCTGCTCTTTGTATACTCCTCCTTGTTCGCCCTCCCTGTTCATTGTAATTTCTACCTTTAAAGTTACATTGTAAACCGGTATGATGTATGCATACTAATACCGGTATATAAAAGTTTTTAAATAAAATAAAATAAATAAAAAGTGAGGTGAAAGAGGCTATTTTAGCCAAAATATCATCCTTCAAAAATTGGAAAAAGGATTCCTCTGAAGAAAATAGCAAAAAGCATAAGCATTGTTAAGTATAAAACATTAGGGGTGTGCATTCGGATTGACCGCATTAGTAAAACGCAACTCATATTTTTTTTTTACTTAAAAAATTGATTCGACATAAACGATCGGATTTCCCACATATCGAACATAGATATGTTCGATATGTGGGAAATCACGATTGTTGAGCCAAAATAAAAATATAAACCCCTTCACCCTCCTTAATCCCCCCCCCCCTGACTTACCACAACTCCCTGGTGATGGAGCGAGGAGTGAGGACGCCATTTCTGCAATCCTTGGCGAGAAGCATGTGACGTCGGCGGCACGTCGAGTGACGCCGGCGTCACGTGATTCCCGGCGAGTTCGCGCCGGACGGCTCGTTCGGCCCAAAAAGAACTTTTGGCCAGCAGCTTCAATTACTTACTCGTCCTCGGACTCCTCCTCTTAGGATTACATCTATCCAAGGGACAGTGTTGCCTGGGAGTATTTCTAACTCAACTGCTCCATTTACTCTCCAAACCAGAGTGCTAAATTCTGAGAAAATTTCCTTTTTGATCCTGGAGAAAGCGGTTCATCCGGTAGTATTGGGATTACCTTGGCTACAACGCCATTTGCCCATGATCCATTGGGACTCATTACAAATCATCCGTTGGAGTCCCTTTTGTTTTGATCACTGTCTCCAGGTTCCAAGTCCACCATCTGTGTCCTTGTTGACTACTTCCATATTGCCACCTACACCTTACTCTGAATTTGCAGAAGTTTTCTCCAAGGAGAAAGCAGATATTTTGCCTCAGCACCACCCCTTTGATTGCGCAATAGACTTTTTACCAGGAACCATTCCATTGCGTGGAAGGGTACACCTTCTGTCCTTGCCAGAGACATGCGCTATGTCTGAGTACATCTCTGAGAATCTCACTAAAGGTTTTATCAGACCCTCCCGATCTCCAGCTGGGGTGGTGTTTTTCTTCATAGGAAAGGAAAACGGCTCGCTCAGACTTTGCATTGATTACAGGGGTCTTAACGCCATAACCAAGTGAGATCAGTACCCACTGCCATTAATCCCAGAACTTCTGGACAGATTGCAAGGGGCCAAAGTTTTTACCAAACTTGATCTACGAGGGGCCTACAACTTAGTTCAAATCTGCCCCGGGGATGAATGGAAGACTGCCTTCAACACAAGAGATGGGCATTACGAATATTTAGTGATGCCCTTTGGCCTATGTAACGCTCTGGCAGTCTTCCAAAACCTCATGAATGAGGTGTTGCGTGAAATGCCACACTCCTATGTAATAGTATATCTAGTTGATGTTTTGATTTATTCACCCAATTGAAATTCAAAACAACATCATATTCAGAAGAAATAACGATAGCTGATACCATGTAGTTTCCTCTATAAAAAAAGGGTAACCTCATATAATAATGGCGGGCTTTTCTCAAATAGCCACAATTGCTATTTATATATTTGTGCAGTCACTAGGCTTTCGGACCGTCACTGAGTTTATAATCATTGGTTACTCCATATTAATTTTTTGAATTTTTTTGTTTGTATTCGGTTAGATTTCTAATCAAAAGGCAGTGCAAATACACTTATCGTAGCAGGAAATATGCAGCCAGAGTGTCAAACTGTCCCTTAGCCCGACATGGCTCGTGTTTCTGTCGGTTTCATCAGGGGCTGAAGGATGGCAATTCTAAACATAAAAATAACATAGTATGCTAAGTTTTTTGCAAAGTTGAAGAATATTAGCGATGCTATCTTATATATACATACAATTTCAATGACTGCCCAGCGATCACATCTGCTACTTGGTTACAGCTTTAACCCAACAACTGGATCCGCCATTTTGGAGGTTCTTTTAAACCTGCTAGTGGCTTAGAAAGGAACCAATCAGAGAATAAAGTTTGGTAGACAGAGCATCAACGAGCAAAGCTAGATCAGAGAGGACCATTCTACAGAATCATTATGTGGAAATTGTGAGACTAATGTGAAAATCCACCATTGTTCCCTATAGTTTAAAAAATTGTTGTGATCACCACCACGTGGATTTTGGATAACTTGTTCAAGGATTGACCATTTTAATTGGTCAAAGGTGTGACCCAGCTCTGTGCAATGATATACCATCGGTGCCTCCATGTTTACTGTATTGAGGCTGCTTCTGTGTTCGTGATTTATTCACCAGCATGAAGTCCCATTGTCCACACGTTAAACAAGTACTGCAAGTTCTCAAAGACAATCAATTGTATACGAAGCTAGAAAAGTGTATGTTTGAATGTGAGTCACTCCCCTTCCTGGGAAATATCGTTTCATCTACCGGGTTCCACATGGACCCGGAGAAGGTGTCTGCTATAAAGGACTGGCCTCGCCCTGTGGGGGTGAAGGCATTACAATGTTTTCTTGGATTTGCAAATTTCTACAGACAGTGTATTCCTAATTATTCTTTCAGAGTTGCACCACTTACCGTGCTAACCAAAAAGGGGGTGGATGCTAAAGTTTGGCCCAAAGCATCCTGTCAAGCTTTTGAGGATCTGAAACAAGCTTTCTTGTTGGACACTTGTTTATACCATCCAGATCCATGTCATCCTTTCGTTGTAGAGGTGGACGCCTCCAACATTGCAGTAGGGGCAATCTTAAGTCAACACTCTTGCTCGGGTAAACTACATAAAAAATATGAACATAAAATTTTGCTCTGCACATCCCTATAAAACATTGATAAGGCAGGCTAAGAGATAATTTCACCGTAGAGGCAAAAACTCACAATAAAAACTTTTTAAAATACATACAAAGCAAGAAACCTGTGAAGGAGTCAGTTGGACCATTAGGAAAGATAAGGCCATTGCAGAAAGTAAATAAATTCTTTGCTTCTGTGTTTACTGAAGAGGATTTTGGGGAGATACCAGTTCCAGAGATGGTTTTCAAGAGTGATGAGTCAGAAAAACTGAACTAAATCACTGTGAACCTGGAAGATATTGCAGACCAGATTGACAAACTAAAGAGTAGGAAATCACCTGGGCCATATGGTATGCATCCCAGGGTTCTGAAGGAACTAAAAAAATGAAATTTCAGACCTATTAGTTAAAATTTCTAACCCCTATCATTAAAATAATCCATTGTACCTGAAGACTGGAGGGTGGCCAATGTAGCCCCCATATTTTAAAAGGGCTCCAGGCGCAAACCAAAAAATTATAGATCAGTGAGCCAGACTTCAGTGCCAGAGAAAATAGTGGAATCTATTCTAAAGATCAAAATCACAGAGCATATGGAAAGATGTGGTTTAATCGAACACATTCAGCATGGATTTACCCAAGGTAAATCTTGATTCACAAACTTGCTTCATTGTTTTGAAGGTGTTAATAAATATGTGGATAAAGGTGAACAAGTAGATGTAGTGTATTTGGATTTCAGAAGGCATTTGACAAATTCCCTCATGAAAGGCTTCTAAGAAATCTAAAAAGTCATGGAATAGGATTTCGTGGATTTCTAACTTGTTAAAAGACAGGAAACAGAAAGTAGGATTAAATGGTCAATTTTTTTAGTGGAAAAGGGTAAACAGTGGAGTGCCTCATGGATCTGTACCTGGATCGATGCTTTTCAATATATTTATAAATGATCTGGAAAGGAATGCAACGAGTGAGATAATCTGATTTGCAGATGATAGAAAATTATTCAGTGTAGTTAAATAACAATTGGATTATGTTAAGAACATAACAATATAAGAAAGTGTCATGCTGGATCAGACCAAGGGTCCATCAAGCCTAGCATCCTGTTTCCAACAGAGGCCAAAACCAGGCCATAAGAACCTGGCAATTACCCAAAAACTAAGAAGGACCTTTGAAACCTGGAAGATTGGGTTATTTTTCCCTATATGCCATCGTAAAGATGCGAATACCTAATAACCTCATAAAAATGCTTAATGGCATATTGTGTTAATAAGTTACTGAAGAGAAAAAAATGTGTGTGTTTTTAGTGGTTTTAATTGGATATGAACTATTGAGCGTTCACGACACCGTATTGAAATTCAAAGAAATCTAAAGATCCACTGGCTACAACGTTATGTGAAAATAATGAGTGGAGGTGGTAGGAAGTATTAATGAAAAGTGGCAGGAAACATTAATTAAAGCAACGGGTGAGTGAACATAGTTTTTGATGGTGGTACTTGGGAAAAATTGTCCATTTATACGTTTTTTCAGTGATATTATATATTTAATTAATTATGTGTTTTGTTATACAGAAGTGAGGTGAAAGGCAACAACACTTTTATAAGAAGTAAAGTTCCCATTGTGAAATAAGCATCTCAGGAAGTTCAGGAGATACTCCCCTAATAATATGAATGAGACTTAATGGCTCAAAAGTGATCCCCTGAGGAAACCACTTTGGTGAAACAAGAGTCTCTTGTCGGGAGTAATATAAAACAAGGGAGAGATATATAAAAGGAGTTATATTGAATGAGGAGAAAACACTTGCTGTTTTTGGCATGGGAACTGTTGACAATATTAATTGATAAAAATGTGAGAATTGTTCCAACTGTATTAATAAATAACATTGTATGTATTTTAACATAAAAAGGAACATAAGTAATGTATAAAGGGATTTGTGCAATAGGGTATAATAGGGAACATTGTGTTTAGTGTGAATGTGGTATGAGTGTAAATGATATAGGGATTTTAGATGTTATATGTGTGTGATTTAATTAAATAAATATTTATGAAAAGCAAATACAGGTATATATTGTATGTTTAAACATTTAATATTAAGTCAGCTGAAATGAAAGTATGTTTTGTTGCGGTCCCAGTCGCTAGACTTGCGACCGGGCCCTTACCTTCCTCTCTCACCAAGGCCTGCAATGGTGTCCAGTGTTTCTCGGCCCTACCTGGCCTCTCCGCAGCGGCATCTCCACAAGGGAGACGCCGCTGAGTCCCAATTCTGACTCCACCCATCTCGGGGGTACGCGCGCATGCGAGGGAGACCGTTTTAAAGTTTCAACTGCAGGAAGCTCCGGCCTGCCTCCTTGATGACGTCAGATGCCAGCAAGGTATTTAAGCCTGGTGTCTGGCTAAGGAGGTTGCCTAGCAATGAGGTTCTCTCCTTGGAGGCACCAGTTGCTGTGTTTCTGATCCTGGTCCTGCTGTATTCCTGATCCTGGTTCTGCTGTGTTCCTGATCCTGGTTTTGCTGTTCCTGATCCCGCTCATCTTCCGGATTCTTCTCGGCTTGTCTCCTTGGTTCCTGTTCCCGGTTCACCTCTGATACTCCATGTTGGTCGCCTGTTTCAACTCCTGCTCCGTCCTCACTTTGGTCTCACTACTGCCACCTAAGTCCCAGCGGTCAGGATCCTCAAGGGCTCCTCCCGGGGGGATCTCGGATCTCCAGGGTGAAGATTCCATCTTCTCTTTAGGACTCACTTCTGTCGCCTAAGTCCCAGCGGTCCGGATCCTCAAGGGCTCATCCCGAGGGGATCTTGGATCTCCAGGGTAGAGATTCTGTTCCTGCGTTCATCTTGGTACCGCCTCCTGGCCTGTCCCGTGCCTTCACGCCTCCTGGCCTGTCCCATCTTCCAACCATCTTCCTCTACCAGGTAGGCTCAAGGGTCCACTGTCCAGTCTGCAACAGTTTGCTAGGCCATGGACCCAGCAGATATCTCTGGTCTGCAAGCCATTCCA
This sequence comes from Rhinatrema bivittatum, assembly GCF_901001135.1. Lineage (NCBI taxonomy): Eukaryota > Metazoa > Chordata > Amphibia > Gymnophiona > Rhinatrematidae > Rhinatrema > Rhinatrema bivittatum. Next base: position 89,959,888 of record NC_042615.1, read on the forward strand.
GGAATGGCCCAACGCTTGCAACAGTAGCAACATTGTCTCGACATTCTGGCTGCCATTGTCGAGAGGCTGGTGAATCGCCTGGATGCCACTCCACCAGAGCCACCACCATTACCGCCTCCAGCTCCTACTGTGAACATTACTGCTCCCACTCAATTGCCTGCGCCTTCACGCTACACAGGAGAGGCCAAAGGCTGCCGGGGATTTTTGAACCAGTGCTACATCAGGTTCTCTCTACTCCCTGGTCAGTTCCCCTTGGACTCTGTGAAAATAGCCTATATCTTGTCACTTTTGGAAGGGAAGGCGTTAAGCTGGGCATCACCAATGTGGGAGCACCAGGATCTCTTATTAAGTAATTTGCAGCAGTTCTTCCCTAATTTCAAGCAAGCATTTGATGAAACTGCATGCTTGCCCACTGCTACGTCAGAACTATTACAGCTCAGACAGGGAGTGAGCTCTCTGTCAGACTATGCAATTGAATTTCGCACCCTCGCTATGGAGGTAGGGTGGCGTGAAGACAATCTCCAGGGAGTTTTTCTGGAGGGTCTGTCACCACGCATTAAGGATGAGTTGGCGGCTAGGGACATTCCAGATGACCTCAATGGAGTAATTGACCTTGCTGGCCGGATCGACCATTGACTTCAGCAAAGAGTAAGGGAGGGACGTCCGACACGTCGACCCATATCCTTGGCACCTGCCTTCACTAGACCCTTGACAACCTCGTCAAGTCCTGGGGCGACACACTCCGACTCTTCCACAGAAGAACTTATGCAGTTGGGTCGCATGCCTTTAACTGCGGAGGAGAGGTGAAGGCGTTGGGCCTATGTTTATACTATGGCAGCAAGGGTCACTTCCTAGCGCAATGCAAAGAGCGTCCAGAAAACGCCAAGGCCTAGGCAAAACTGAGGAGCTATTTCTAGGCTGTGCTAATGCTGCTCCTCAATGTACTGTACCAGTGACACTAGAATATCCTGGAGGGTTTTTCAACACTCTCGGCTTTATTGACTCCGGAGCGGGTGGGAATTTTATTCTTTCCTATTTGGTACAGCAGCTTCAATTACTTACTCGTCCTCGGACTCCTCCTCTTAGGATTACATCTATCCAAGGGACAGTGTTGCCTGGGAGTATTTCTAACTCAACTGCTCCATTTACTCTCCAAACCAGAGTGCTAAATTCTGAGAAAATTTCCTTTTTGATCCTGGAGAAAGCGGTTCATCCGGTAGTATTGGGATTACCTTGGCTACAACGCCATTTGCCCATGATCCATTGGGACTCATTACAAATCATCCGTTGGAGTCCCTTTTGTTTTGATCACTGTCTCCAGGTTCCAAGTCCACCATCTGTGTCCTTGTTGACTACTTCCATATTGCCACCTACACCTTACTCTGAATTTGCAGAAGTTTTCTCCAAGGAGAAAGCAGATATTTTGCCTCAGCACCACCCCTTTGATTGCGCAATAGACTTTTTACCAGGAACCATTCCATTGCGTGGAAGGGTACACCTTCTGTCCTTGCCAGAGACATGCGCTATGTCTGAGTACATCTCTGAGAATCTCACTAAAGGTTTTATCAGACCCTCCCGATCTCCAGCTGGGGTGGTGTTTTTCTTCATAGGAAAGGAAAACGGCTCGCTCAGACTTTGCATTGATTACAGGGGTCTTAACGCCATAACCAAGTGAGATCAGTACCCACTGCCATTAATCCCAGAACTTCTGGACAGATTGCAAGGGGCCAAAGTTTTTACCAAACTTGATCTACGAGGGGCCTACAACTTAGTTCAAATCTGCCCCGGGGATGAATGGAAGACTGCCTTCAACACAAGAGATGGGCATTACGAATATTTAGTGATGCCCTTTGGCCTATGTAACGCTCTGGCAGTCTTCCAAAACCTCATGAATGAGGTGTTGCGTGAAATGCCACACTCCTATGTAATAGTATATCTAGTTGATGTTTTGATTTATTCACCCAATTGAAATTCAAAACAACATCATATTCAGAAGAAATAACGATAGCTGATACCATGTAGTTTCCTCTATAAAAAAAGGGTAACCTCATATAATAATGGCGGGCTTTTCTCAAATAGCCACAATTGCTATTTATATATTTGTGCAGTCACTAGGCTTTCGGACCGTCACTGAGTTTATAATCATTGGTTACTCCATATTAATTTTTTGAATTTTTTTGTTTGTATTCGGTTAGATTTCTAATCAAAAGGCAGTGCAAATACACTTATCGTAGCAGGAAATATGCAGCCAGAGTGTCAACTGTCCCTTAGCCCGACATGGCTCGTGTTTCTGTCGGTTTCATCAGGGGCTGAAGGATGGCAATTCTAAACATAAAAATAACATAGTATGCTAAGTTTTTTGCAAAGTTGAAGAATATTAGCGATGCTATCTTATATATACATACAATTTCAATGACTGCCCAGCGATCACATCTGCTACTTGGTTACAGCTTTAACCCAACAACTGGATCCGCCATTTTGGAGGTTCTTTTAAACCTGCTAGTGGCTTAGAAAGGAACCAATCAGAGAATAAAGTTTGGTAGACAGAGCATCAACGAGCAAAGCTAGATCAGAGAGGACCATTCTACAGAATCATTATGTGGAAATTGTGAGACTAATGTGAAAATCCACCATTGTTCCCTATAGTTTAAAAAATTGTTGTGATCACCACCACGTGGATTTTGGATAACTTGTTCAAGGATTGACCATTTTAATTGGTCAAAGGTGTGACCCAGCTCTGTGCAATGATATACCATCGGTGCCTCCATGTTTACTGTATTGAGGCTGCTTCTGTGTTCGTGATTTATTCACCAGCATGAAGTCCCATTGTCCACACGTTAAACAAGTACTGCAAGTTCTCAAAGACAATCAATTGTATACGAAGCTAGAAAAGTGTATGTTTGAATGTGAGTCACTCCCCTTCCTGGGAAATATCGTTTCATCTACCGGGTTCCACATGGACCCGGAGAAGGTGTCTGCTATAAAGGACTGGCCTCGCCCTGTGGGGGTGAAGGCATTACAATGTTTTCTTGGATTTGCAAATTTCTACAGACAGTGTATTCCTAATTATTCTTTCAGAGTTGCACCACTTACCGTGCTAACCAAAAAGGGGGTGGATGCTAAAGTTTGGCCCAAAGCATCCTGTCAAGCTTTTGAGGATCTGAAACAAGCTTTCTTGTTGGACACTTGTTTATACCATCCAGATCCATGTCATCCTTTCGTTGTAGAGGTGGACGCCTCCAACATTGCAGTAGGGGCAATCTTAAGTCAACACTCTTGCTCGGGTAAACTACATAAAAAATATGAACATAAAATTTTGCTCTGCACATCCCTATAAAACATTGATAAGGCAGGCTAAGAGATAATTTCACCGTAGAGGCAAAAACTCACAATAAAAACTTTTTAAAATACATACAAAGCAAGAAACCTGTGAAGGAGTCAGTTGGACTATTAGGAAAGATAAGGCCATTGCAGAAAGACTAAATAAATTCTTTGCTTCTGTGTTTACTGAAGAGGATTTTGGGGAGATACCAGTTCCAGAGATGGTTTTCAAGAGTGATGAGTCAGAAAAACTGAACTAAATCACTGTGAACCTGGAAGATATTGCAGACCATATTGACAAACTAAAGAGTAGGAAATCACCTGGACCATATGGTATGCATCCCAGGGATCTGAAGGAACTAAAAAAATGAAATTTCAGACCTATTACTTAAAATTTCTAACCCCTATCATTAAAATAATCCATTGTACCTGAAGACTGGAGGGTGGCCAATGTAGCCCCCATATTTTAAAAGGGCTCCAGGCGCAAACCAAAAAATTATAGATCAGTGAGCCAGACTTCAGTGCCAAAGAAAATAGTGGAATCTATTCTAAAGATCAAAATCACAGAGCATATGGAAAGATATGGTTTAATCGAACACATTCAGCATGGATTTACCCAAGGTAAATCTTGATTCATGAACTTGCTTCATTGTTTTGAAGGTGTTTTTAAATATGTGGATAAAGGTGAACAAGTAGATGTAGTGTATTTGGATTTTCAGAAGGCATTTGACAAATTCCCTCATGAAAGGCTTCTAAGAAATCTAAAAAGTCATGGAATAGGATTTCGTGGATTTCTAACTTGTTAAAAGACAGGAAACAGAAAGTAGGATTAAATGGTCAATTTTTTTAGTGGAAAAGGGTAAACAGTGGAGTGCCTCATGGATCTGTACCTGGATCGATGCTTTTCAATATATTTATAAATGATCTGGAAAGGAATGCAACGAGTGAGATAATCTGATTTGCAGATGATAGAAAATTATTCAGTGTAGTTAAATAACAATTGGATTATGATAAGAACATAACAACATAACAACATAAGAAAGTGTCATGCTGGATCAGACCAAGGGTCCATCAAGCCTAGCATCCTGTTTCCAACAGAGGCCAAAACCAGGCCATAAGAACCTGGCAATTACCCAAAAACTAAGAAGGACCTTGTAAGACTGGAAGATTGGGTTATTTTTCCCTATATGCCATCGTAAAGATGCGAATACCTAATAACCTCGTAAAAATGCTTAATGGCATATTGTGTTAATAAGTTACTGAAGAGAAAAAAATGTGTGTGTTTTTTAGTGGTTTTAATTGGAGATGAACTATTGAGCGTTCACGACACTGTATTGAAATTCAAAGAAATCTAAAGGTCCACTGGCTACAACGTTATGTGAAAATAATGAGTGGAGGTGGTAGGAAGTATTAATGAAAAGTGGCAGGAAACATTAATTAAAGCAACGGGTGAGTGAACATAGTTTTTGATGGTGGTACTTGGGAAAAATTGTCCATTTATACGTTTTTTCAGTGATATTATATATTTAATTAATTATGTGTTTTGTTATACAGAAGTGAGGTGAAAGGCAACAACACTTTTATAAGAAGTAAAGTTCCCATTGTGAAATAAGCATCTCAGGAAGTTCAGGAGATACTCCCTTAATAATATGAATGAGACTTAATGGCTCAAAAGTGATCCCCTGAGGAAACCACTTTGGTGAAACAAGAGTCTCTTGTCGGGAGTAATATAAAACAAGGGAGAGATATATAAAAGGAGTTATATTGAATGAGGAGAAAACACTTGCTGTTTTTGGCATGGGAACTGTTGACAATATTAATTGATAAAAATGTGAGAATTGTTCCAACTGTATTAATAAATAACATTGTATGTATTTTAACATAAAAAGGAACATAAGTAATGTATAAAGGGATTTGTGCAATAGGGTATAATAGGGAACATTGTGTTTAGTGTGAATGTGGTATGAGTGTAAATGATATAGGGATTTTAGATGTTATATGTGTGTGATTTAATTAAATAAATATTTATGAAAAGCAAATACAGGTATATATTGTATGTTTAAACATTTAATATTAAGTCAGCTGAAATGAAAGTATGTTTTGTTGCGGTCCCAGTCGCTAGACTTGCGACCGGGCCCTTACCTTCCTCTCTCACCAAGGCCTGCAATGGTGTCCAGTGTTTCTCGGCCCTACCTGGCCTCTCCGCAGCGGCATCTCCACAAGGGAGATGCCGCTGAGTCCCAATTCTGACTCCACCCATCTCGGGGGTACGCGCGCATGCGAGGGAGACCGTTTTAAAGTTTCAACTGCAGGAAGCTCCGGCCTGCCTCCTTGATGACGTCAGATGCCAGCAAGGTATTTAAGCCTGGTGTCTGGCTAAGGAGGTTGCCTAGCAATGAGGTTCTCTCCTTGGAGGCACCAGTTGCTGTGTTTCTGATCCTGGTCCTGCTGTATTCCTGATCCTGGTTCTGCTGTGTTCCTGATCCTGGTTTTGCTGTTCCTGATCCCGCTCATCTTCCGGATTCTTCTCGGCTTGTCTCCTTGGTTCCTGTTCCCGGTTCACCTCTGATACTCCGTGTCGGTCGCCTGTTTCAACTCCTGCTCCGTCCTCACTTTGGTCTCGCTACAGCCACCTAAGTCCCAGTGGTCAGGATCCTCAAGGGCTCCTCCCGGGGGGATCTCGGATCTCCAGGGTGAAGATTCCATCTTCTCTTCAGGACTCACTTCTGTCGCCTAAGTCCCAGCGGTCCGGATCCTCAAGGGCTCATCCCGAGGGGATCTTGGATCTCCAGGGTAGAGATTCTGTTCCTGTGTTCATCTTGGTACCGCCTCCTGGCCTGTCCCGTGCCTTCACGCCTCCTGGCCTGTCCCATCTTCCAACCATCTTCCTCTACCAGGTAGGCTCAAGGGTCCACTGTCCAGTCTGCAACAGTTTGCTAGGCCATGGACCTGGCGGATATCTCTGGTCTGCAAGCCATTCCAGGAATGGCCCAACGCTTGCAACAGTAGCAACATTGTCTCGACATTCTGGCTGCCATTGTCGAGAGGCTGGTGAATCGCCTGGATGCCACTCCACCAGAGCCACCACCATTACCGCCTCCAGCTCCTACTGTGAACATTACTGCTCCCACTCAATTGCCCGCGCCTTCACGCTACACAGGAGAGGCCAAAGGCTGCCGGGGATTTTTGAACCAGTGCTACATCAGGTTCTCTCTACTCCCTGGTCAGTTCCCCTTGGACTCTGTGAAAATAGCCTATATCTTGTCACTTTTGGAAGGGAAGGCGTTAAGCTGGGCATCACCAATGTGGGAGCACCAGGATCTCTTATTAAGTAATTTGCAGCAGTTCTTCCCTAATTTCAAGCAAGCATTTGATGAAACTGCATGCTTGCCCACTGCTACGTCAGAACTATTACAGCTGAGACAGGGAGCGAGCTCTCTGTCAGAATATGCAATTGAATTTCGCACCCTCGCTAAGGAGGTAGGGTGGCGTGAAGACAATCTCCAGGGAGTTTTTCTGGAGGATCTGTCACCACGCATTAAGGACGAGTTGGCGGCTAGGGACATTCCAGACGACCTCAATGGAGTAATTGACCTTGCTGGCCGGATCGACCATCGACTTCAGCAAAGAGTAAGGGAGGGACGTCCGACACGTCGACCCATATCCTTGGCACCTGCCTTCACTAGACCATTGACAACCTCGTCAAGTCCTGGGGCGACACACTCCTACTGTTCTGCAGAAGAACTTATGCAGTTGGGTCGCACGCCTTTAACTGCGGAGGAGAGGTGAAGGCGTTGGGCCTATGTTTATACTATGGCAGCAAGGGTCACTTCATAGCGCAATGCAAAGAGCGTCCAGAAAATGCCAAGGCCTAGGCAAAACTGAGGAGCTATTTCTAGGCTGTGCTAATGCTGCTCCTCAATGTACTGTACCAGTGACACTAGAATATCCTGGAGGGTTTTTCAACACTCTCGGCTTTATTGACTCCGGAGCGGGTGGGAATTTTATTCTTTCCTATTTGGTACAGCAGCTTCAATTACTTACTCGTCCTCGGACTCCTCCTCTTAGGATTACATCTATCCAAGGGACAGTGTTGCCTGGGAGTATTTCTAACTCAACTGCTCCATTTACTCTCCAAACCAGAGTGCTAAATTCTGAGAAAATTTCCTTTTTGATCCTGGAGAAAGCGGTTCATCCGGTAGTATTGGGATTACCTTGGCTACAACGCCATTTGCCCATGATCCATTGGGACTCATTACAAATCATCCGTTGGAGTCCCTTTTGTTTTGATCACTGTCTCCAGGTTCCAAGTCCACCATCTGTGTCCTTGTTGACTACTTCCATATTGCCACCTACACCTTACTCTGAATTTGCAGAAGTTTTCTCCAAGGAGAAAGCAGATATTTTGCCTCAGCACCACCCCTTTGATTGCGCAATAGACTTTTTACCAGGAACCATTCCATTGCGTGGAAGGGTACACCTTCTGTCCTTGCCAGAGACATGCGCTATGTCTGAGTACATCTCTGAGAATCTCACTAAAGGTTTTATCAGACCCTCCCGATCTCCAGCTGGGGTGGTGTTTTTCTTCATAGGAAAGGAAAACGGCTCGCTCAGACTTTGCATTGATTACAGGGGTCTTAACGCCATAACCAAGTGAGATCAGTACCCACTGCCATTAATCCCAGAACTTCTGGACAGATTGCAAGGGGCCAAAGTTTTTACCAAACTTGATCTACGAGGGGCCTACAACTTAGTTCAAATCTGCCCCGGGGATGAATGGAAGACTGCCTTCAACACAAGAGATGGGCATTACGAATATTTAGTGATGCCCTTTGGCCTATGTAACGCTCTGGCAGTCTTCCAAAACCTCATGAATGAGGTGTTGCGTGAAATGCCACACTCCTATGTAATAGTATATCTAGTTGATGTTTTGATTTATTCACCCAATTGAAATTCAAAACAACATCATATTCAGAAGAAATAACGATAGCTGATACCATGTAGTTTCCTCTATAAAAAAAGGGTAACCTCATATAATAATGGCGGGCTTTTCTCAAATAGCCACAATTGCTATTTATATATTTGTGCAGTCACTAGGCTTTCGGACCGTCACTGAGTTTATAATCATTGGTTACTCCATATTAATTTTTTGAATTTTTTTGTTTGTATTCGGTTAGATTTCTAATCAAAAGGCAGTGCAAATACACTTATCGTAGCAGGAAATATGCAGCCAGAGTGTCAAACTGTCCCTTAGCCCGACATGGCTCGTGTTTCTGTCGGTTTCATCAGGGGCTGAAGGATGGCAATTCTAAACATAAAAATAACATAGTATGCTAAGTTTTTTGCAAAGTTGAAGAATATTAGCGATGCTATCTTATATATACATACAATTTCAATGACTGCCCAGCGATCACATCTGCTACTTGGTTACAGCTTTAACCCAACAACTGGATCCGCCATTTTGGAGGTTCTTTTAAACCTGCTAGTGGCTTAGAAAGGAACCAATCAGAGAATAAAGTTTGGTAGACAGAGCATCAACGAGCAAAGCTAGATCAGAGAGGACCATTCTACAGAATCATTATGTGGAAATTGTGAGACTAATGTGAAAATCCACCATTGTTCCCTATAGTTTAAAAAATTGTTGTGATCACCACCACGTGGATTTTGGATAACTTGTTCAAGGATTGACCATTTTAATTGGTCAAAGGTGTGACCCAGCTCTGTGCAATGATATACCATCGGTGCCTCCATGTTTACTGTATTGAGGCTGCTTCTGTGTTTGTGATTTATTCACCAGCATGAAGTCCCATTGTCCACACGTTAAACAAGTACTGCAAGTTCTCAAAGACAATCAATTGTATACGAAGCTAGAAAAGTGTATGTTTGAATGTGAGTCACTCCCCTTCCTGGGAAATATCGTTTCATCTACCGGGTTCCACATGGACCCGGAGAAGGTGTCTGCTATAAAGGACTGGCCTCGCCCTGTGGGGGTGAAGGCATTACAATGTTTTCTTGGATTTGCAAATTTCTACAGACAGTGTATTCCTAATTATTCTTTCAGAGTTGCACCACTTACCGTGCTAACCAAAAAGGGGGTGGATGCTAAAGTTTGGCCCAAAGCATCCTGTCAAGCTTTTGAGGATCTGAAACAAGCTTTCTTGTTGGACACTTGTTTATACCATCCAGATCCATGTCATCCTTTCGTTGTAGAGGTGGACGCCTCCAACATTGCAGTAGGGGCAATCTTAAGTCAACACTCTTGCTCGGGTAAACTACTTCCATGTTCTTACTTTTCCAAAACGTTTTCAGCAGCCGAGTGTAACTACAGTATAGGAGACAAGGAACTCCCAGCAATCAAGTTAGCATTTTAGGAATGGAGGCAATGGCTGGAGGGGGCAGCGCACTCGATTACTGTATACATCAATCATAAGAATTTAGAATTTTTGTGCCAAGCCCAGCGGTTAAACCGTAGAGAAGCCCGGTGGTCCCTCTTCTTGAATTGCTTTGACTTTACACTTCGGTATCGTCCAGCGGCCAAGAATACTCGTGTGGACACCTTGTCACGAACTATGGAACTTGAAGAAGAGGGAGAGCGTCCGCAGTACATCTTGGATCCAGCAAGAATCAACATAGTAGCAGTGACAGTGAGCCCACTAGGAAGGATGGTAGTTCCAAAGCGTCTCCGAAAGGAGGTATTAAGGTGGGCCCACGACCCCCTTTCTGGTTGTCATGCTGGCCGAGAAAGAATGTTAGACTTGCTAAACCATTATTATTGGTGGCCAAATGTGAGAACTGACATTCGCAGCTATGTAAGTTCCTGCCCCACTTGCGCTAGACAAAAGCCTCGTATTGGCCAACCTTGGGGGTTGCTGCAACCACTGCCTGTTCCCACGGAACCATGGACTCATATTGCCACAGACTTTGTGGTGGATCTACCTTCGTCGAACGGGAAGTCATTTGTTTGGGTAATGGTGGATCGCTTTTCCAAGATGGCCCATTTTGTTCCATTGGCCAAATTGCCATCAGCACCAGAGTTAGCTCTGCTTTTCACATAGCACATCTTCCGGATTCATGGACTTCCACAGGACATTGTTTCTGACCGGGGTCCCCACTTTACAGTCCGTTATTGGAAAGCCCTGTGCAAGAAGTTTGGGGTTCAACTCAGTTTCTCTACTGCTTTTCATCTCCAGAGTAATGGCTAGACTGAGCGCATGAAACGTTCCTTAAAAACATTTCTTCGCACCTTTGCTAATGAGAGACAAGACTACTGGGTAGAGTTACTACCATGGGCCAAATTCTCTTACAATACTCAGATTCACGCAGCCACGGGGAAGTCACCCTTTCAAGTCGTGTATGATAATAAACCTAAACCACCGCTATCCCTGCCTCTAACCGTTCCATCACCGGCAGCCCAGGTGTCTGCTCAGCAATTGCATAATCTCTGGAATTCCATCCAAACCAGATTAACTGCATCAGCAAGCTCTGCCAAGAGGCATGCCGATCGGCATTGTCAATCTGCACCAGTGTTTTTTTCCAGGAAACAAAGTTTGGTTAAGCACAAAGAACATTCACCTTAGATTGCCTTCGAAGAAATTGGCTCCTAAGTTCTGCGTCCATTCCGAATTGCTGAGAGAGTTGGAATGGTTTCCTGTTGCTTACGGTTGCCCACTTCCTTACGTATTCACAATGTATTTCATGTCTCTCTTCTCAAACCAGTTGTTCTTTCTAGGTTTCATCAAAAACCTCCAAATCCTGCGGATACCCCCACTGCAGCTGATCCCACATAGCAGGTTCGGGAGATCCTTGATGTCCGATTCCTCCACCACTGCTGGGAGTACCTGTTGGCTTGGGAGGGCTGCAGTGAGGAGGAGAACACCTGGGAACCTGCTCGCAACATCCTGGACAAATCTCTCCTGCAACAGTTCCATCAAGACCATCCTGGTAAACCGGGTCCCTTGAAGAGGGGGCATAAGAGGGGGGGGGGGGTACTGTTGCAGTCCCGGTCGCTAGACTTGCGACCAGGCCCTTACCTTCCTCTTTCACCCCAGCCTGCAATGGGGTCCGGTGTTTCTTGACCCTACCTGGCCTCTCCGCGGCGGCGAGACGCCGCCGAGTCCCAATTCTGACTCCGCCCATCCTATGGGTACACACGAGCGCGTGAGGGAGACCGTTTTAAAGACTCAACTGCAGGAAGCTCCGGCCCGCCTCCTTGATGATGTCAGACGTCAGCAAGGTATTTAAGCCCGGTGTCTGGCTAAGGAGGTTGCCTAGCAATGAGGTTCTCTCCTTGGAGGCATCAGTTGCTGTGTTTCTGATCCTGGTCCTGCTGTGTTTCTGATCCTGGTCCTGCTCCTGCTGTGTTTCTGATCCTGATCCTGCTGTGTTCCTGATCATGGTTCTGCTGTGTTCCTGATCCTGGTTCTGCTGTTCCTTATCCTACTCATCTTCTGGATTCTTCTCGGCTCGTCTCCTTGGTTCCTTTCCCAGTTCACCTCTGATACTCCGTGTCTGTCACCTGTCTCGACTCCTGCTCCATCCTTGCTTTGGTCTCGCTACTGTCGCCTAAGTCCCAGCAGTCCAGATCCTCAAGGGCTCCTCCCGGGGGGATCTCGGATCTCCAGGGTGAAGATTCTTTTCTTGCATTATTCTTGGTACCACCTCCCGGCCTGTACCATCTTCGTGGAGCTCTCTCTTCCAACCATCTTCCTCCACCAGGTTGGCCCAAGGGTCCACTGTCCAGTCTGCAACATGTTTTATTGATAAAAATTATCTTGAAGAATGTATAGATAATGACTTCATTCATGCATTAAAAAAAAACTAGGGAAGAACTTTTGAAACCAAAATTGAAATCCCAGAATGATAAAATTGTCTGCCCTATCACATTCACCAATATGTATAAGGACATTAGAAAAATATTGAAAAACACATTGGCATGTATTGCAGATTTTACCAACATTTAAAAAAAAAAAAGAAATTTTAATTGCTAATAGGCAAGAAAAAAATTTAAAGATTTACTGTCACCCTCTGCATCCCCAATGGAGATTAAAAAGGACATCAGATTGGCAGGTCATAGACTGGGTGGACACTGTAGTGTATGCAATGTTAACATGAAAACAAAAACCATAACCATTAGTTCAATAAACAAAGACTTTATTCTAAAAAAAACTTCACCAATTGTAAAATTGAGGGTGTCATATATGCAGCCATTTGCCCTTGTATGAAGATTTACATTGGCAAAAAAAATTAGACAATTAAATATAAAAACCATAGAGCACGGAAGTGCTGTAAATAGAAAAGTAGGAGGAAAACCACTTGTCGTACACTTGATTTTGGCGCAACACAAATTTGATGAGAATAAATTTTGTGTTATACAAAAACCATTATTAAACTGGAGAGATGGTGATGGCTAAAGTACTAGCAAGATTAGAACAGATAAATATATATGATTTTAATACAATGGCACCTAATGATCTAAATCAAGAAATATAATTTTCTGCATTCTTATGACTGCCTTCCCTTATGAAAATTTCTCAGTTTCCATTTACAATGCGTTTTAAACAAATTTCATTTTTTATTCATACACAAAGTGTTACTATGTGGACTGGGGAAGGCCTCGATGATACATCACCACTTGGAAATTGCAATTATTTATCCCCCTTGCGTGCACCGCATGCACATGGATGTGCACACATGTCTTTAAAAATCTACCCCTTAGTGCATATAAGAGAACTATTTTGTTTGAAGTCTATCGGTAGAATAATGTTATAGGATTGTTACCATTTTAGAATTGATGTTTAACTGTGCAGTGCAGAGCGTAGGATACACTTAAGTACAATAATGTTTTAAACAATTCTTGACCACTTAAAGCTATGTCTATGACATTTACTTTTGTTCCCACTAAAGTAACACTTTCATACTAAAAGCAACATTGTATCTGGCAATAGAGAAAATTTGATACAGATTGTTGACCTAAATAACTCTATGCATGAGCCTGTCTAACTATTTCTGGTAACAATCCTAGAGAAAAACTAACAGACTCCCCAAGAATTTAGATAGTACATCAAGTATGGGAATCTCATGAGATTTATCACAATAATGTGTACCTACTACTGAGTAGTAGCAGTTGCTATTCCCTAAGGGGTAGATTTTCAGAGCCCTGCTCGCCTAAATCCGCCCAAAACCGGGCGGATTTAGGCGAGCAGGGCCCTGCGCGCCGGGAAGCCTATTTTACATAGGCCTCCCGGCGCGCGCAGAGCCCCGGGACTCGCGTAAGTCCCGGGGTTCTCGGAGGGGGGCGTGTCGGGGGGCGGGCCCGGTCGTCGCGGCGTTCCGGGGGCGTGTCGGCAGCGTTTTGGGGGCGGGTACGGGGCGTGGCTATGGCCCGGGGGCGTGGCCGTGCCCTCCGTACCCGCCCCCAGGTCGCGGCCCGGCGCGCAGCAGGCCCGCTGGCGCGCGGGGATTTACGTCTCCCTCCGGGAGGCGTAAATCCCCCGACAAAGGTAAGGGGGGGGGTGTAGACAGGGCCGGGCGGGTGGGTTAGGTAGGGGAAGGGAGGGGAAGGTGAGGGGAGGGCAAAGGAAAGTTCCCTCCAAGGCCGCTCCGATTTCGGAGCGGCCTTGGAGGGAACGGGGGGAGGCAGCGCGGCTCGGCGCGCGCAGGCTATACAAAATCGATAGCCTTGCGCGCGCCGATCCAGGATTTTAGTAGATACGCGCGACTACGCGCGTATCTACTAAAATCCAGCGTACTTTTGTTTGCGCCTGGAGCGCAAACAAAAGTAGGCTGTTCGCGCTCGTCTGAAAATCTACCCCTAAGTAAACTTGATTAATAGCAGTTAATGGACTTCTCCAAGAACTTATCCAAACCTTTTTTTAAACCCAGCTACACTACCTGCACTAATCACATCCTCTGGTAACAAATTCTAGAGCTTAATTGTATGTTGAGTGAAAAAGAATTTTCTCTGATTAGTTTTAAACATGGCATGCTACTTGCTAACTTCATGGAGTGACCCCTAGTCCTTCTTTTATCTGAAAGTATAAATGTCCCCTCTGTCAAATCAGCACATCTCACGCAAGTAAGGGAAAGAGCACTGTCACTGGCTGGTCCTGTACTATGGAACACCATGTCACTCAAAATAAGGCTGCAGAGAAATTTGTAAATATTCAGAACTAACCTGAAAACCTGGCTTTTTAAACAAGCTTTTTATAAAGATAAAGAGGAGAAAAACAGTTGATAGATAAGGACACAACAAGCTAGAAGTTGTTATTTTTAACCTACAAAAGCATATTAATGTTAAATTCAAACCGCCTATGTTCCTAACAAACAGGCTTAACTTACACACTTAGTTTATTTTAAATTGTTAGCGTACTATGATGGCACATGATTAATTTGTAATCTATACCACCCATATTTTTCATTATCATGCTCTTCTGTAAACCATTGTGATGGTTATCTAACTTAACGACGGCATAGAAAAGTTTTTAAATAAATAATAAATAAATAACTGATTTACATCTGCCCATTCAAGACCTCTCATGATTTTAAAGATCTCTATCATATCCCACCTCGGCTGTCTCTTCTCCAAGCTGAACAGCCCTAACCTCTTTAACCTTTCCTCATAGGGGAGCTGTTCCATCCCCTTTATCAGTTTGGTTGCCCTTCTCTGTAACTTATCCAGTGCAACTATATCTTTTTTGAGATGTGTGACCAGAACTGTACACAGTACTCAAGGTACAGTCTCACCATGGAGCGATCAGAAGAATTACGACATTTTTCATTTTATTCACCGTTTCCTTCCTAATAATTGCTAACATTGTTTGCTTTTTTGACTGCTACAGCACACTGAGTTGTTGATTTCAATGTATTTATCTACTAAGATGCCTAGATATTTTTCCTGGGTGGTAGCTCCTAATATGAACCTATCATCATGTAACTTCTGCATGGGCTATTTTTCCCTATATGCCACACCTTGCACTTGTCCACATTACATTTCATCTGCCATTTGGATGCCCAATCTTCCTGTTTCACAAGGTCTTCCTGCAATTTATCACAATCCGCTTCTGATTTAACTACTCTAAATAATTTTGTATCATTTGCAAATTTGATAACTTCACTCATCACATTCCTTTCCAGGTCATTTATAAATATATTGAAAAGCACCATTCCAAACACAGATCCCTGAGGAACTCCTCTATTCAAGTTTTTCCACTGAGAAAACTGACCTTTTAATGTTACTCGCTGTTTCCTGTCTTTTAACCAGTTTGTAATCCACGAAAGGACATGACCTTCTATCCCATGGCTTTTTAGTTTTCTTTGAAGTCTCTCATGAGGGACTTTGTCAAAATGCCTTCTGAAAATCCAAATACACTACATCTACTGGTTCACCTTTATCTACATATTTATCAACCCCTTCAAAAACATGAAGCAGATTTGTGAGGCAAGACTTTTCTTGGGTAAATCCATGCAGACTATGTTCCATTAATCCATGTCTTTCTACTTGCTTTGTGATTTTGATCTTTAGAATAGTTTCCACTGTTTTTTCCAGCACTGAAGTCAGGCTGACTGGTCTATAGTATCCTGGATCACCTCTGGAGCCCTTTTAAATATTGGGGTTACATGGCCACCCTCTAGACCAGATATAATGGATGATTTTAATGATAGGTTACATATTTTAACTAGTAGATCTAACATTTCATTTTTTAGTTCTTTCAGAACCCTGGGATCAGAATCACCTGAACCATCTGGTCCAGGTGATTTGCTACTCTTTAGTTTGTCAATATGGCTTACTACATCTTCCAGTTTCACAGTGATTTGGTTCAGTTCATCTGACTCATCACCCTTGAAAACCATCTCTGGAGCTGATATCTCCCCAACATCCTCATTAGTAAACACAGAAGCAAAGAATTAATTTATGGCCCAATTTTAAATAGCTGGCACGTGTAAAAAACCGGGGTTACATGCGAGGCAGGGCCTTGCGTGCTCCGTGCACATTTTAAAAGGGGCCTGGCACCCATGTAACCCTCATTACATGCACAAGAGCCAGGCCAAAGAAAAGGGGCAGACCAGGGGGGCATAGAGGGATCCATGGGGTGGGGTGGGGTGGAACTGGAGGCGGCCGGTACAGTGGCCATTTGCCACTTTGCTGGGGAATCGCGTGCTGGCAGCCTGCTGGTGCAAGCAACTTAGGCTAACTCAGGAGATGGCATACGTTTGAAAACAAAGAAAAAATAAAAGGTAGAGCCTTTCAAGGGGTCGGGGAGGAGAGGAGAAGAGGGAAGGAGAGTAGGTAGAGGGGTTAGGAAAGTTCCCTCCCAGTCCGCTCCTTAATTGGAGCGGATTGGGAGGGAACTAGGGGAGGCCAATCTTGTGGCCACATGTAAATTGCCTTTTTCCACCTCACCTTGTGCACACCACCCCGGATTTTATACATGCACATGCCAGCACGCTCATGTTATAAAATTGCGCGTCCATGTGCTCATTCCAGGTAGCATGCTCACATGGATGCGCGCACATATGTTTTTTAAATCTATCCCTTAGTCTTTCTGTAATGGCCTTATCTTCCCTAACAGCCCCTTCATCTAATGGTCCAAAGGACTCTTGCACAGGCTTCTTGCTTCTGTTAGATTTAAAACTGTTTTTATAATGAGTTTTTGCCTATCGTGTGAATCTCATTTCAAATTCTCTCTTTGCCTGTCTTATCAATGTTTTATACTTAACTTGACAATGCTTATGTTTTTCATATTTTCTTCAGATGGATCCTTTTTCCAATTTTTGAAGGGTGTTTTTTTTGGCTAAAATAGCCTCTTTCACCTCACCTTTTAACCATGTGTGGCATTGTTGAAAAAAGCAAATAGAATTTTATGCTATTGCATTGTCCATAGGTTTTACACATGCAAGTGCACTTTACATGTGCAAAGTACTTATGAAAATTGCTATGATTGGTTGTGACATTTACATGTATAACTCCTTTAAAAATTACTTCCAAAGTGTACTATATGCAGTTCTTGTCTCCACATATCAAAAAAGATATAATTGCATTGGAAAAAGTACAGAGAAGGGCAACCAAAATGATTAAGGGGATTTAATGCCTCCCATTGGAGGAAAGTTAGGTCTGTTCAGCTTGGAGAAGAGACAGCTGAGGGGGGATACAGTAGTGATCTATAAAATCATGGCCAGAATAGTCATGTAAATGTAAATTGGTTATTTGCTCTTTCAAAAAATACAAATGCTAGGGGACACTTAGGGGCAGATTTTATAAATCTGCGTGCACGCGTACTTTTGTTCGCGCACCAGGCTCGAACAAGAGTACGCGGGATTTCAATAGATACGCGCGTAGCCATTAAAATCCGGGGTCGACGTGCGCAAGGCTGCCCAAAATCGGCAGCCTGCACGCGCCGAGCCGCGCAGCCTGCCTCCGTTCCCTCCGAGGCCGCTCTGAAATTGGAGCGGCCTCGGAGGGAACTTTCCTTTGCCCTCTCCTCCCTTCCCCTCCCTAACCCACCCCCCGGCCCTATCTAAACCTCCCCCCACCTCTATCCCGAAAGGTACGCCTGCTGGAAGCAGGCGTACCTTTACGCGTGCCGGGCCGGATGCCTCACTCCATGTTCCGGTCCGGGGGCTGGTCTAGGGGCCGCTGTCACGCCCCCGGAATGCCCCCGGGCCGGAACCACGCCCACGGACATGCCCCCGAAACGCCGCAGTACTCCCACACGCCCCCAAAACGCAGCGTCACTCCCGGCACGCCCCCAACACGCCCCCAACATGCCCCTTCATGCAAGCCCCGGGACTTACGCGCGTCCCGGGGCTTGCGCGCACCGAGCCTATGCAAAATAGGCTCGGCGCATGCAGGGGGAGTTTGGGGTAGGTTTTCGGGGGGTACGCGTGTATCCCTTTGAAAATCTACCCCTTATTGTGTTAGTAAGTAACATATTGAAAACAATTTGGAGAAAATTATTTTTCACTCATTGCACAATTAAGCTCTGGAATTCATTACCAGAAAATGTTAAGGCAGTTATTGTAGTTGGTTTAAAAATGATTTTCAACAAATGTTTGGAGGAGAAGTCCATAAGCTGTTATTAACTGAGCAGATATAAGAAATAGCCACTACTTATCACTGCAAGATAACAGCATGGGATCTATTTACTGTTTGGGATCTTGCCAGGTACTTGTGACCTGGATAGGGCACTGTTGGACACAAGATACTGGGCTTGATGGATCCTCGGTCTGATCCAGAACGGTCAGTTCAAATTTCCTTATGGTATATGTCATGTGAAAACCTCACGTATTGCAGCATCTCTTTTATTGGTCCAATAATTAATTCTATAGATTCCAACAATTTAAGTTTCCTCCAATATGGCTACTAGAATGCTACAATATAGGCAAATTGAATGAAATATAGTAAAAAAAAAGTTACGGTATCATTAATTATATGATAATATCAGGGGATAGGAATTTGCTTCCCAAACCCAGCTTCTGTTCCTTGGGTTTACCAGGACCAGATGGATACATCATTTGGCTCCCAGGGGGAAAGGGAGTTACAATCATATGCAATGGTAACACCTAGTAACCAACCCCTATTGCACATATACTAGATTCAAAAGGCTGTTGTGGTTTGTTAAACTTGACTGAAGACTGTTTTCTGCAGTGGCCCACCTAGATGGAAAAAGGGGGGGGGGAGGGGTTTAAAATATGGAAAAATCCCTGTTTGTTTTGAATGAAGACTCATCATGCAATAGAGGCTGGTTGTCACTGAACTGTAAGTAGAAAGATAGAAAAGGAAATCACCTGACAAAAAAACAAAGCCAAAATTAAACAAATGTTCATGAAAGTTTGGGTTATCTTCTCATTGAAATCCTATAAATTGTGTTACCCAACAAAAAACACATTTCTCCAAAATGGCAATAACAGAATAAAGAAATAAATAGAGTTATCTAATTCATTAATGCTGAATATGGCAGTAATTGAGGACTTACAATTTCAACTACACAATCAACATCACTGTTTTGCTTGTACTGTATTATGTCTTCATATACGAAAACATGCTATTTTATTGTATATTATCACAGCAGACACAATTGTTGAAATAACCTATGACATTTACTGCAAATAATTACTCCCCCTGTCTCAATACAAGCAAATTGCAAAGAATTTACGATGAATCAATGGAGCAACAATTTCTCAGTTCATTCTACATGTAATTACACTTTCTTTAAAAGTGCTACAGAAAGGATTAAAATGTATCACTAGTCATTAAAACTGTAAAGACTGTGTTAATTGGATGGGAGCCTTAGTAACTCACCTACATATCTGCTGACAAGAAAGACTTTACGATTTAAAAGCTACAGATTCTAAGATGACCTGAAGGTGAACCAAGGAGAAGAAAGCTTGCCATTAGGATTGGTTCTTTTTAAAAGTGTTAAAAGATATTCTAAAACTTTTGGGTTTATTTTCCTTTTTTGTTTTTCTATATGTGACTGTGAATGTTCAGATTAGAATGCTGATATTAAAGAATATGACAGGTAAGAACTAGAGCTAATACATTTGAGATTAGTTAATTATTGCCTGCTTTTGCGTGGGTCTATAGATTTTATTTAATCACTGCTATTCCCTAGTAGCATGATGCTTAGTAGGGTGAATGTTTGTCAGGGATTTTAATTTTGTAAGCCAAGGAGCCCAGCAGGGACTCTAAACTGCTGGCAGTGCCAACCTCTTGCTGCTGACAGTTGTTGCGATCCCGGTCGCAGGGCCAGCGACCGGGCTCTTACCTCCTCGGGTTCGCCCCGAAAAACAGCCACTAACCCCGACGCTTTTCGGGCCTTCTCAGGCCTTTCTCCACAGCAGCGTCTCCACGAGGGAGACGCCACTGAGCTCTGTGCCATGGCCCCGCCCCTTAGGCACGCGGGCACTCAAGGAGACTGAATTTAAAGGGACAGCGGCGGGAAACCTTGGCCAGCCCCCAGAGTGACGTCAGACGCAGGCAGGGTATTTAAACCCAGTCCCTGCTTCAGAACTTTGCCTTGCAACGAGGTTCACTCTTTGAGAGTTTCTAGTTGCAGTTCCAAGCCTCCGCTCCTGATCCAAGCTTCCATTCCTGATCCAGCTTCCATTCCTGCTCCAGCTTTGGCTCCTGATCCAGCCTTGGTTCCTGATCCTTCGGCCTGTCTTCCTGGTTCCTGATTCGGTAAGTCTTCTGGATATTCCTGTCTGCCTTCAGCCCTGACCTTCGGACCATTCCTCCGTCCTGCTGTCGACCACCTCTGTGACATTTGGACTTTCATCTCCAGGAGACCATGCCTAAGTCCAAGTGGCTCAGGTCCTCACGGGCTCTTCCCAGGGGGATCTCGGGCTTCCAGTGGTGAAGCTCCTGATTGGTCTCCTGGCTCCTTTCCGCCTCCTGGCCACTACATCCTCTGCTGAGATCTTCTATCTGTCCTTTCATTATCCACAGGCTGCCCCAAGGGTCCACAGCCCATAGCAGTTTGCAAGGCCATGGACCCGGTGGATATTTCGGGATTATAGGCCATTCTGGGAATGGCACAATGACTGCAGCATCAGCTGCACTGTTTGGACGTCCTGGCAGCCACCATTGAGCAATTGGTTAATCACTTGGATGCCCATCCACTAGAGGCTCCTCCGGCACATCCTCCAGTCCCAGTTCCTGGGCCAGCAGCTCCCACACTGTTGCCGGTTCCTCCTCGCTACTCTGGTGAGGCTAAACACTGCTGGGGATTCTTAAACCAATGCTACATAAGATTCTCTCTGCTACCGAATCAGTTTCCGTCTGACTCAGTGAAAGTTGCCTACATCCTGTGACTACTGGATGGGAGGGCCCTATCTTGGCCATCACCTTTGTGGGAGTGCAATGATCCGATGCTGAGTAACTTCCAGCAATTTGTGCTCAACTTTAAACAGGTGTTTGACGAGCCGGCACATCACTCCACTGCAACCACGGAACTGTTACAACTATGCCAGGGGTCTCGGCCACTGGCAGATTACACCATTGAATTCTGTACTCTGGCCACCAAGCTGGGTTGGCGAGAGGACAGCTTGAGGGGCATATTCTTAGAAGGATTGTTGGCTCGCATAAAAGAGAAACTGGCAGCCAGAGACCTTCCAGATGACCTCAATAGCCTGATCGATCTGGCAGGGAGAATTGACTGCCGACTCCAGCAAAGGGCTCATGAGGTTCGCCCACCCCGGAGACAGGTCTCACTGGCTTCAGCCTTCTCGAGGCCCCTGATGCCCCCTCAACCTTTGTCGAACCCTCATTCAGATCCTCATGCTGAGGAACCCATGCAGCTGGGTTGTAGCTCCCTGATGCCAGAGGAGAGAAGACGACAGCGAATACTGGGTCTCTGCCTGTACTGTGGTGGCAAGGGTCACTTCCTGGCCCAGTGTAAAGAGCGTTCAGAAAACGCCAAAGCCTAGGCACCACAGAGGAACTGTCCCTAGGCTGTATTATTCCTGCTCCTCAATGTATAGTCCCAGTAACCCTGGAATACCCTGGAGGGACCTTCTCTACAGTCACATTTATTGACTCAGGGGCAGGAGGGAACTTTATTCTGTCCGACCTGGTACAGCAACTCCAGCTTCCGGTTCTTCCCTGTAACCCACCACTCCAGATTACTTCCATTCATGGTACTCTGCTTCCTGAGTGCGTCTCAGCCTCTACCACACCAGTAATTCCCCGAACCAGAGTTCTTCACACTGAGAAGATAGCTTTCCTGGTACTAGAAAAAGCAGTTCACCCCATCGTACTCGGATTACCTTGGCTGCAAAAACACTCCCCTGTCATCCATTGGGATACTCTTCAAGTGGCAGCTTGGAGTTCAAATTGTTTCTCAACTTGCCTACCATTTCTGCCTCGGCCTGGAATTATTTTGATGGCCATTTCGCTAGCTCTACCTTCCCCATATGAGGAATTTACAAATGTATTTTCCAAAGAAAAGGTGGAGATACTTCCGCAGCATCGTCCGTTCGACTGTGCTATTGATTTGCTACCTGGCACCACTCCACCCAGAGGGCGGGTTTATCTGTTATCCCTTCCGGAAACACAAGCTATGTCAAAATACATCACAGAGAACCTTGCCCGCGGATTCATCCGTCCCTCCAAGTCACCAGCTGGAGCGGGCTTCTTCTTTGTGGGAAAGAAGGATGGGTCCCTCCGGCCCTGCATTGATTATAGAGGACTAAATGCTATCACCCGACGAGATCATTATCCTTTACCTCTTATTCCTGAACTCCTCGACTGATTACAAGGGGCTAAGGTATTCACTAAGCTCGATCTTCGTGGAGCTTACAACCTGGTGCAAATCCATCCTGGGGACAAATGGAAGACTGCCTTCAATACCCATGATGGACACTACGAGTACCTTGTTATACCTTTTGGGCTATGCAACACTCCGTCTTCTAAAACTTGATGAATGAGGTACTTCGGGAGATGCTGCACTCGTCTGTTATTGTCTATTAGACAATGTCTTAATTTACTCTAAAGATTTGGCTACCCATCGCCAACATGTAAGACAGGTCTTACAAATCCTGAGAGAGAATCATCTATTTGCAAAGTTGGAGAAATGCCTGTTCGAGCAGGAGTCACTCCCTTTCTTGGGCTACATTGTGTCAGCTACAGGGTTCCAGAAGGATCCAGACAAATTGTCCACCACCCGAGAATGGCCTCGGCCTGTGGGAATAAAAGCCCATCAACATTTTCTGAGGTTTGCAAACTTCTATAGGCAATTCATCCCGCACTACTCCCGAAAGGTTGCTCCTCTCACAGCTCTTACGAAGAAAGGAACAGATGCCAAGGAATGGCCCTTGGCTGTGTGATGAGCAATCAAGGACTTGAAAGAGGCCTTCCTATTAGACACTTGTTTACATCACCCAGATCCTCAGAAACCTTTCATTGTAGAAGTGGATGCTTCCGATATTGCAGTGGGCGCAGTTCTCAGCTAAGCTTCCAGCAAAGGGAGATTACTTCCATGCTCCTACTTCTCCCAAAGGTTTTCTGCAGCAGAAAGAAACTATGGTATCAGGGACAAGGAGCTACTAGCCATCAAATTGGCATTTGAAGAATGGAGGCAGTGGTTGAAGGGGGCCCAGCACCCTATTGTAGTATATACAGATCACAAGAATTTAGAATTCTTATGCCGTGCTCAGCATCTGATCCCCAGGCAAGCCCGCTGGTCCCTATTCTACAGCCACTTTGAGTTCTCCTAATGCTACAGGCCGGCAACCAAGAATATACTAGCTGACACGTTATCCCGCACCACCGAACTTGAAGAATTGGGTAATCCACCTCAATATATCTTAGATCCAGTAAGGGTCAGTGTGGCAAGCGTGGACATAGCCTCAGTAGGCAAGACTGTGGTCCCACATCATCTTAGGAGAAAAGTTATTTCATGGGCACATGACTCCCTCACCGCCGGACATCCTGGGAGAACAAAGACTCTGGACCTCCTAGCTCGGTACTATTGGTGGTCTCACATGGGACAAGTGGCCAATTCTTGCCCGACGTGTGCTAAACAAAAACCTTTACCAGGCCATCCTTGGGGTCTTCTACAGCCCCTGTCAATTCTAGTGGAACCCTGGACACATCTATCCACAGACTTTGTAGTGGACATACCCACTTCAGAAGGAAAAAAGGTCATCTGGGTCACTGTGGACCGATTCTCCAAGATGTCTCACTTTGTTCCACTACCCATACTACCTTCCGCACCAAAGTTGGCTCAACTCTTCACCGTAATCTGGGTCATCATCACCGTTTTTCGAAAATGGGTCACTTCATTTTCCTGCCGGGCCTCCCATCGGCCCCAGAATTAGCCAAGTTATTCCTGAAACATATCTTCCGTCTCCATGGACTCCCAAAGGAAATCATATCCGACAGAGGACCACAGTTTGCCGCCAGGTACTGGCACTCTCTTTGCAAAAAGTTCAACATTGCCTTGAATTTCACGTTGGCCTATCACCCACAGACCAACGGTGAAGCTGAAAGGACCAACTGGACCTTGAAAACATTCCTTCATTCCTACATGAATGACCAGCAGGACAACTGGTCCGATCTGTTACCCTGGGTTGAGTTGTCGCATAATACCCACGTCGCTGCTGCCACCAATGTATCTCCATTCTCTGTGTTATTTGGGTGACAACCTCAGTTGCCACTTCCAGTTCCTCTGACTGTTCCTTCTCCAGCTGCGCAATTCATGGCCCACACCATTCGCCAGGTGTAGAATCGTCAAAGAACGCCTTACCCAGACCACTGAGCACTCCAAGCGTGTTGTGTCCGTCGCTGTCCAACGTCTCTGCTACGCCCACCTTACCTCGTTGGCAACTTCCTTCGAGGTTGATGGAAGGCTAGCTGCGGCGGCATCTCCAGGTCGTCCTCCTCCGGTGTTCCTGGACCGGCTCAACGCTGCAAGCCACCATGTTGACCAGATGCCTAAGGGCGTGCATGGCCCGATTGATGTACCAGCATTGGCGTGAACCTCAGGGGCGTGCCCCTGAGATTACGTCACCAGCTCCAGATATTTAAGGTCTCAGTTTTCGCTAACAAGACGAGTTAGCAAGGGTTCGCTTCCTCCTGGTCGCTGCGGATGGGATTCGCTCTCCGCAACCCTAGCTACTCTGCCTCCTCAGACTTCACTAGAGGTACCCACTCCTCAGAGGCCTCGCTTTCTCTTTTTCTTTGCAGGTCGCAGTCAGGAACCGGTAGTCGCTCCTCGAGGGCCCATGTCCCGGACTTGTTCCTGAATACCACTTCTGCTAAGAAGTCATCGCTGCTTACAACATTGTGAGTTTCTGTCTATCTCTCAGAGCCTTCCTTGGGTACAGGTACTTGCTCCTCAAGGGCCTAATGTATACCATCTCCTGGGCTGCCTTAAGAGACTATTATGTGAGTGTTACCATCAAGGACTTGTTCCAGAACTCTGCATATACTGCCTACTCACTGTTTTAGTTTCTCTACAGCTCAGCCACCCTGGGATTGATGTTCCAATACCTGAGGGACTACAGCCCAGCTGGGCGCTTCCAGCTCACTACTGCCTCCTCTGGTAGTTTACTATATTGTCTAATAAAAGAACTAGTGTGTGTCTGTCTCCTACACTAAGCCTAACCAGTGGTCCCTCTCGGGATTTCCCCCGAGGGCGTGGTCACCTGCCACTGGTCCAAGGACCCACCTGCAACTATTCTAAATAACTACAGATTGCTAATCCCAGCTTTTACAACAGAGCTTTCACATCAGATTGCTAACTCCTCACGGAGTCTCTGACAGATTGCTAACTCTGTTCGGAGAACACAACAAATTGCTAACTCCGTACAGAGATTCATGACAAAGCGCACTTCTGATGCCTATAGACGTCCCACTCCACTCTTCCATCCTGGTCAGAAGGTGTGGTTAAGCACCCGACATAAAAGGTTGAGACTCCCTTCTCATCGCCTGCCTCCCAAGTTCATTGGCCCATTTCCAGTTCTTCGAAGAGTGGGAGAAGTGTCTTATCAACTTCAACTACCTCGTGCCATGGGCATCCACAACACGTTCCATGTCTCCCTTTTGAAGCCATTAGTCCTCTCCTGGCCCTCTTGCAGAGATCCTTCACCTCTGCAGATCTCTACTGAACCAGAGCTTTCACTCCAGATAAGAGAGGTCCTCGACGTCCGTCGGCGTCGAGGTAGATGGGAATACCTCTTAGCCTGGGAGGGTTTTGAGTCCGAGGAGAGCTCATGGGAACCATCCCATAACATTCTTGATAAAGAACTCTTCAGGACTTTCCATAGGACCTATCCTAAAAAGCCACGGCCGCAAAGAGGGAGGCCTAGAAGGGGGGGGGGGGGGTACTGTTGCGCGCCCCGTCTGCACCTGGCCCACGCACGGGCCTGCTCACCTCTCTAGCTCCTATGCAGGTTATGGACTGGCCTCCCCAGCGGCAGCTGCAAGCTCCTCCAGGCCTCGGTGTCCCACGGCGGCAGTCACCGGGCCTTCCACTGTGCACCAGGCCTCATGCCGGAGTTCGGAAAACCTCAGTGGTGTTGGCCATGCCCCTACATGTGCACACACAGACCACCCAGCCTCTTGTAGGGCCAGGGGCGGGTCCTAGCTCCGTGGCGTGCCCTGATTGAACGTACGATATAAGGATGTTCCTGCCTGCACTTCCTTGCCTTCGAAATCGGGTCGGCAGTGTAAGTGTACTAGTTTGCCTCTGTGTTCACAGTCTTGTTCCAGTCTTGTTCCAGCCTTGTTCCAGCCTTCTTTCAGCATCCTACTGTTCCAGCCTTGTCCAGCGTCCTCCTGTTCCAGCATCCTTCTGTTCCAGCGTCTGTCTGTCCTGTCTCCCCAGATAGTACCCTCGGACTGTCTCTCTGGTACTGGCCTTTGCCTGCTCCTTGACCATTCTGCTCGCTGCCTGGATCTTGACCTCTGCCTGCCTTGTGACCTCGTCTGATCTCTGGAACCTAACCCCTGCTTCGTTGACTACTCCTCGGACCGATCCACGGAACCTGACCCCGGCTGCCATTGACCACGTCTCCTGATTCTGGCTTTGTCCCTTGCCTTGTCATCACCTACGCTGTTTTGGCCTTCCTTGGTTCTCCAGACCTACAGCCTAGTGACCGACCACGCTCCCTTGCTGCTCATGGGCATGCCTCTCTACTACCCGGGAGACCCTGCGAGACCCACCTAAGTCCAAGCGGCCCTGGTCCCTACGGGCTCCACCCGGGGGAACTGCGGGCTTCCAGTGGTGAAGCTCATCCTAGCCTCTGTCTCCTTCTGTGCTCCACCCCCTGGGGGCAGGTGCTTCCTGGTCCCTACCAGGGAGCTGTTCTACACTGCTCCAGGACAAGGGTCTACCTGCATGCGCAACAGTTTAGCTGAGGATTTAGAGATAGCTATCACATATAAATCCAAGATCCCCGATGGTTTCAAAAAATAACAAAGGCACATACATTTGCATTAGAACGTATTTCTTTGGGAATAAATTCTCAACCAACAGAGAGTCACAGTTTTTGCAAGATTTAAGGAAAGGTAGTTTTGTGTTAGTCATACATTCACTCTCTTAAAGAATCAGCTATCAGGCCAATGGATGGTATAAGACATGAATTGACTGCAAACAAAATTAGTTGTGTGTTGTTTGCATTTATCTTGAAATTGACACAGTAAAAAGTAAGTAGAGTGCAAAAAGGGAGCAAGTTTGTTAAGATAGAAGATGGGATAGAGCCCTGAGGATCCAATTTAGTAACTGGTTCCCCCAAGATGAAAACACATGATCAGTCTTCATCTACTTCTGTTTGTTGGAAAGATAGGATTGAACCTCTCTTACTACACTGTTACCAATGCGAAGGGAATGTAGCCTATCTGTAAGAACTGAGTGACAGACAGGAACAAAAGTGGACGAGATGTCAAGTGAGATCATCACCATAGCTTTTCTCCTATCTAAATGACACAAGATGAAATCCAAAAGAATTAATAATAAAAGTCTGTCAGTATTGTGATTTTTTTCTAAAGCCACATTGATGGGGACTTAGAATATTGTAATCTTCAAGATAATCTGTCACTAGGGATGTGCAGAGCAAAATTTTATGTTCATATTTTTTATGTCCGAAAGGGGGTCCCACTTGCGGCCAATATGGACATAAAAAAAATCCAATGAGTTGGGTATATGTACATATGTGCAAAAAAAAAAATTAAACCCCCTCACCCTCCTTAATCCCCCCCCCAGACTTACCACAACTCCCTGGTGATCGAGCGAGGAGTGAGGACGTCATTTCTGCAATCCTTGGCGAGAAGCATGTGACGTCGGTGGCACGTCGAGTGACGCGGCGTCACGTGATTCCCGGCTCGTTCGCGCCGGACGGCTCGTTCGGCCCAAAAAGAACTTTTGGCCAGCTTGGGGGGGCCTCCTGACCCCCCCAAGCTGGCCAAAAGTTCTTTTTGGGCCGAACGAGCCGTCCGGCGCGAACGAGCCGGGAATCACGTGGCGCCGCGTCACTCAGACGCGACGTCACGTGATTCCCGGCAAGTTCGCGCCGGATGGCTCGTTCGGCCCAAAAAGAACTTTTGGCCAGCTTGGGGGGGCCTCCTGACCCCCTCAAGCTGGCCAAAAGTTCTTTTTGGGCCGAACGAGCCGTCCGGCGCGAACTTGCCGGGAATCACGTGACGTCGCGTCTGAGTGACGCGGCGCCACGTGATTCCCGGCTCGTTCGCGCCGGACGGCTCGTTCGGCCCAAAAAGAACTTTTGGCCAGCTTGGGGGGGTTAGGAGGCCCCCCCAAGCTGGCCAAAAGTTCTTTTTGGGCCGAACGAGCCGTCCGGCGCGAACGAGCCGGGAATCACGTGACGCCGGCGTCACTCGACGTGCCGCCGACGTCACATGCTTCTCGCCAAGGATTGCAGAAATGGCGTCCTCACTCCTCGCTCCATCACCAGGGAGTTGTGGTAAGTCGGGGGGGGGGGGATTAAGGAGGGTGAGGGGGTTTATATTTTTATTTTGGCTCAACAATCGCGATTTCCCACATATCGAACATATCTATGTTCGATATGTGGGAAATCCGATCGTTTATGTCGAATCAATTTTTTAAGTAAAAAAAAAATATGAGTTGCGTTTTACTAATGCGGTCAATCCGAATGCACACCCCTATCTGTCACCAAAAGTGAGTAGATTAGATGTGGGCCTGTAACTGGATATACTATCAATAGGTAAATTTCTCTTTTTTTAAAACAGGGACAACTAGAACTTGTTTAAATGACTTTAGCAAACAACCCTCCTCTAGAGACAGATTTACTAGCTTGGTGTTAGTTTCCACAAGCAGCAATTACAAAGCACAAATAATCCAACAAGGACATAGATCCAAAGAGCAAAGGGGAGATTTAAGCTGTGACATTATCCTGGCTACGTGTGTTGTTGGGACTTATTCAAAATCTTCTCAACATAAGGGTTAGTCATTAGGAGGCTTGCAAGGATGATTAAGAGATGCCTGTAACTGCTTAGAATAATACTTAGTCTTTCAAATTTCAAAAACAGACATATAAATTGATAATATCATCTGAAACTTCTTTTTAAATGTATGGGGCTTAAACTTTCACCATATGCACCATATGCACCATATTCACTCTTCAGTGAACCCATGGAACCCAAGCAATGGTCCAAGCTGATTTTTTGCTTGTGTGGAAACAACTAATTCAATGACTTCAGCAAGCTTGCTACTGAAAGATTCAGCCAATAATTCCCTACAGCTAAAGTCAAGAGATTCTTGTACAAAGGACTACTCAGCCCCAAACTTAGCTAAATCAATGGGACCATGGAACAGTTTAGTAGAAACTGTACTAACCGAAGCTGAATTATACTCAAACTTAGCATTAATTGTGAAGGTTGTATTGTAATCTTCAAAGTAGAAGACAAATGGTGCTCACAGAAAATAAGCATTTTTAAATAAACAAATAAATAAGTAAAAGGCACCTATCTATTACAGCATTTAATGACATTGAATTCCCATTGTCTCATTTCAGTATTTCATGTACTCCTTGTACTTCTCTCTCTTTTTTTTTTTTTTCCAATATCCAAGGCCACATTAAAGAAAGAAAGTCTTTCTGTCAGCAGCATCAATAAACTCCTATAATTCTAAATAAAACAAGAATTGGCAATTTTAACCCAGAAACATTTTTCAAACTATTCTAAAACTTCCAATAAACATACAAGCTATTTTGCAAAATAGTCTAAATGTAAACTGTCATTTGCAAGAGGACCGCTGGGTATGTATTTTTTTTTCTATATTGTGAGATATTGGCTAAAGTAAAAATCTTTCACTTACTGGTACGTGTGTCTAATAGAAGCTTTCAGAGTCTTTGGCATGGGAAAAATAGCTTCCAGGAATAATACTCATCCTATATTTAAAATATTTTACAACTAATTTATGCAATAAATGAAACAAAGATCTGAATACAAATTCCCTGATGAAATGCTCTACAATAATAGGGGTAGATTTTAAAAAAGAACACGCTCACACATGGACGCGATTTTATAACATTTGCGCCTATGTTATAAAATCCTGGTCAACGCGTGCAAGGGGGAGTATAATTTCATGAATTCACGCGGCGACGCATCGTTAGGTTTCCCCAGTTCCCTCCCAGTCCACTCCAATTAAGGATCGGACTGGGAGGGAACTTCTCTACCCCCTACCCTAACCTCCCTTCCCCTTCCCCTTTCCTACCCGCCCCCTATCCCTATCCTAGCCCCCCATTTTTTTAACTTACTTTTTGCTCCTGCAAAGAAGCAGGAGGAAGTTGCGTGCGCCGGCACCCTGTTTGTACACGATCCCCTGACACAGTGGCAAATGTCGGCTGTACTGGGCACCTCTAGCCTTGCCCTGCCCAGCCCCCCGGACTACCCATCTGCTGAGGTCTCCCTCTTGTGCACATAACAGGGGTTATGCACACAGCTGGGCCTCTTTTAAAATGCACGCAGTACGCGCAAGGCCTGGCTGCACGCATAACCCCTGTGTTTTACGCACGCGGGCCGTTAAACATCCGGCTTATAGCGATTAATTTTTAATCACATTTTTTCTAGAGCACCCAAAAACATCTCTTCTAACAACAACACCAGTTCAATAAGTCCCTATGCATTTAACAGAGTGCACTCTACAGTTTTTACAAGCTAAAGATTTAACTGATCAATTTTAAAAATCCTAACTGCGACAAAGCCGGGAGATATGTGCGTCAGCTGGGCGCATGCCACAAGGATCTTAAGTCTCTTAGTACGCGCATACATTTTTTTTCCTCCAAAAGGGGTGGAGAATGGGTGTGGTGTAGGCAGAGCATGGGTGGGCTGAAACTGCTCCATGAAATCTGCACATAAGTGTTTTCTGGAACAAGTGCATGCCGGTGTTCCCTACTGCGTAATTTTACTTCTGCTATGGATGGCATGTAAGTTGTGTAACAAAAATGTCTAAGCTAATCAGTGGGTTTTAAGGCTTGGGGCTAATAGGGTAAAAGGGAGGAAAGTTAGCTAGGGGGTTTAGGAAGTCCTCTCCTTTACTGGGTTAAAGTGGGAACAAACTGGGGAAAGAGGTAATTCCGTCGGTGTGCGTAGCTACTAAAATTCCCCTCACTTACACGCTCGATTGTCATATGTACTCATCAGTTTAAAATTGTGGGCACATGTACGTGCATTGAGCCATTTTTATAACACACACATGTATACGTGCATATATGCATGTATGTTATAAAATTTCCATGTCCATGTACGTGCAACGACAAACGCATGCACATATGCGCCCGCATGAGGGTCTTTACCTCTATGTCTTTAAGCATTTATTCAGTCAACCTCCTGACTTTCATTAAGCTTCATTTATTTTAAAATCTACCTACTTTTTTATTTTTTTTCTACTTCTTAACCTATTACCCTCAGAAGATAAATTTTTGCTTCTTGCACCATAAGCTTCATTAACCTTGGTCAAAATATTTTCCCACTTAGAAACATAGAAACATGATGGCAGAAAAAGACCATCTGGTCCATCCAGTCTATCCATCCATCCAATTAATTTAGCTTTAAAATCTCATCACTTCCTTAGAGATCCCCTGTTTTTATCCTATGCTTTCTTGAATTCAGATACTGTTTTTGTCTCCACCACTTCCACTAGGAAGCTATTCCACACATCCACCACCCTCTCTGAAAAGAAATATTTCCTTAGATTACTCTTGAGTCTACCATCTTTCAAACTCATCTTATGACCTCTCATTCTAGAGCCTCCTTTCTATTGAAAAAGGCTCACCTCCTGTGCATGGAAACCTTTGAGATATTTGAATGTCTCTGTCATATCTCCCCTATTTTACCTTTTCTTTAGAGTGTACATGTTTAGATTTTTAAGTCTATCCTCATATGCTTTAGAACGAGGACCACTGACCATTTTAGTAACCACCCTACTCTATGATGTTTATATCCTTTTGAAGGTGCAGTCTCAAGAATTGTACTCAGTATTCCAAATGAAGACTCACCAGGGACCTATACAGGGACAATATAACCTCCCTTTTCCTGCTGACCATTTCTCTCCCTATGCAGCCAAGCATCTTTCTGGCTTTTACCAATGCTTTATCTATCTGTTGGCCATCTTAAGATACAATTACCCTCAGATCCCATTCTTCCTTTGTGCTTAGAATTTCACCTCCAAAACTGTATCTTTCCCTTGGGTTTTTGTATCCTAAAAGTATTACTCTGCATTGTTTAACATAACTTCCAGACCAAAGACCATTCCTCAGGCTTCGCTAGATCCCTACTCATGTTTTCCACTTCCTGGTTGTCCAGCCTGTTACAGATTTTGGTTTGATCAGCAAAAGGAAAAACCTTTTCTGACAATTCTTCTGTTATGTCGCTTAGAAAGATGTTGAAAAGAACCAGTCCAAGGACCAATCCCTGAGGCACACCACTAGTAACAACTCCCTCCTCAGAAAAGAGATAGGTGGGCCTGGGCCAACTGCCCAGAGCCCACCCTTAACTGCTGCATCGTGCTCCCCCCATGATGGACGACGACATGGGGGGGAAAGGGGGGTCGAAGAAGCAGCGCGCCGAGAGGCAGAGGGCATGATGGTGCTCCGTGTCAAGGGCACTACACCCCCTGGAGACGCGTGACCAAAATGACGAGGTGCCATAGCCCCGCCCCGGGTTATGACGCCTAAAGGCAGTGACTGCTATAAAATACAAACTTAGATTGTAAGCCCTCTGGGGATAGAGAAATACCTACAGTACCTGAATGTAATCCACTTTGAAGCACTGAAAAAAAGTGCGAAAAGCGGAATATAAATCTAAAATTAAAAAAAAAGATAATGACGTCGCAGGCCCTTTAATTGCACTTTGGATTGCACTGAAGAAAGGAGATAGGATCACACAAAAATACAACCCGGAGAGAGCAGAAAAGGGGAGAGCAGGCAGCGCGACTGCAGGCCTAGGCTTTCCATCGGCTTCACCGAAGTCCCAACAGCGCCGAGATCCTCCAGCACCAGGACAGCTCCACGCAGCCGGGTAGACCAGCAGCAAGCATGCCACATGGCCGGGGATACCAGCACACGTGGGGACACCAGCTGAGACCGACCACGTGGCAGCAGACAGACGGACCATTCAGCAATAAAAAAATCAAAATAACAGCAAGTACTGATAAAAAAGAAAAGTGTTTGTTCGGTCAGGCAGAAACCCATACCCCCAGCCAGGCATGAGCCCAGCATAGCCAGCCTGGTCCCCCTTAGAGGGGAGGGGAGGGTGGGACTTAGTGGCAGAACTGACACAGGAGGGGACTAGGTAGCCCCACATCAGGCACCTGGCCTCCGCTGAGCCTTCCAGGCCACTCCACCCCTGGGAAGGATCGCCCTCTCGCTGGGCCTCCAAGCATAAAAAAAAAAAAGATTATCTCCACCCTTCCCAGCTGAGCAGCAGGCTAGCAGTCAGAACAGCGGGGCTCCAATCCTAGGAAGACAAAGTTCAATTCCCACCTTGGCAAATTATAAAAAAAAAATCTTAAAAATAAATCCTGTGAATAACTTTTAGAGCTCGCTAGGGCACCGTCGTGGGAGAGGGCCTCAAAGTGCCGATAAAAAAAAAAGGGATAATATAAAAAATAATAGAGCACCTGGCCACATTAGGGAGGCAGTCACCTTTTCAACGGGCCCTTGGGGCAAGCACACACCTTAAGCAATAGAGCAACCTGGACAAGTATTGTGAAAATTTAAATTAGGCTCCCGGGCTCTTGGTTTATCCATCACACAGGTGGGACGCAAGGACAAGCAGGATGCAGTAACCAGATGTACCCTTCATGGCAGAACCTGGACAGCGCTAATTGGTACCCAAGAGCACCATAGGGTCCCAGCATTCACGTCCCATTCCCAGGATGGAATCAACAAGGGAGGCCATGGGATTGCAGGCCATATAGAGGAATGAGTAGCCAACACTTCTTCCCACCGCTGTGGTGGTCCTGGCCAGCACTGCCACAAGGGCCATTCACAAATCAAGAAGGAGAGCATGCTCAGCGAGCAGCATCATTGAACAACGAAAATGGAACAAGGACATGGGAAGGAGGTGACGAAAGAGGAATAGCGGAAGCACATACTAGTGCTACATCATCATCGGGGGGGGGGGGGGGGGAAGGAGCAAATGGCACAGGGACCCACAGCGACAAAGGAGGATGGAAAGAGAACCAAAACACAGAAGAGAGAACAAACACCAGCTAAGAAGACCAATCACCACAGATGGGAGACAGCAATGCTGGTGAGTGTGGGGATATGGTTGGGGGGAGCGGGCAAGGGACGGCCTCTGCAGGTGCCGAAACCAGCTTGGTGTCAGTGGAAAGAAAGCGCAAGGTGAAGCGCAAGTGCAGGACAAGTTCCAGCTTGGACAGTTCTTCTTCCACATCATCGACAGACTCCGCAAGTGGCAGTGACCTGCAAATAGCAACCAAGGCAGCGGACAAGGAGTCCAGGGCCCCACCTGTGATTACCACATTATCAGAACTATGGGAGGGAGTGCCCAAACAAACCCC
The DNA here is from genome assembly GCF_901001135.1 of Rhinatrema bivittatum. Classification (NCBI taxonomy): domain Eukaryota; kingdom Metazoa; phylum Chordata; class Amphibia; order Gymnophiona; family Rhinatrematidae; genus Rhinatrema; species Rhinatrema bivittatum. Next base: position 89,994,711 of record NC_042615.1, read on the forward strand.
CGGGAGAGTCAGTGAATGATCAATTGCTGCAAGAGGAATGCATGGTACAATCCGCATCCTTTGATTCTGTGGTGGCGCTACTCAGAACATGAGGAGCCAGGGGCGTTGATGGCAAAGACTGACATTGAATTGGCATTCAGACTTCTCCTGGTACATCCAGAGAGTTTTCCGTTGCTGGGGTTCGCATTCAAGAACAAACATTTCTTCGATAAATGCATGCCAATGGGATGTTCAGTCTCATGTGCTTACTTTGAGCTGTTCAGCTCATTCCTGCATTGGGTAACAGCAAAAAAGACAGCTTCAGACAACATTATCCACTACTTGGAAGACTTCCTATTCGTGGGGCCAAGAGATTCAAGCACATGCTACAACTTGCTAACAGAATTCCAGAAGACCACAAGAGAATTCGGAGTACCATTGGCACATGAAGAAACCGATTTCTAAGGGGCTCACGAAGAACACTACCTTTTTGGAGCTCTTCCCTATCTGGGTGATGCTGGTATTGTGGAGCAACAGGCTCAGGAATAAGCATGTAATATTTTGGTGCGACAACCATGCGGTGGTATAGGTATTGAACTCTCAATCGTCCAAGTGCCCAAAGGTTGTCAATCTCCTCAGGGAAATAGCGTTAGTGGCATTGCGAAACAACACAACATTGCAAGCTAGGCATGTGCCGGGGATATGCACTGGCACAGCGGATTCTTTATTTCCTGCTAAATGGCATTTGTTTCATAAGCAGGTACCAGCAGCGGACGAAGCAGGGACAACAATTCCGGCATACCTATGTAGAATTGGTCTACAACCACCGTTGAGTTAGTACGCAGATCTGTCGCACCATCTACATGGAAGTCATACAGCCAGGGCTATGATTATGTGACTAACTTCCTGAGAGAGAATGGATGGAGGCAAGGCTCAGTCAGGGATGAATTGATCGTCAAATACGTCACTATGGCAAATGAAAATGGTGTGTCAAGGAACGCCGTAATTAAACACTTGCCAGGACTATCATTCTTTTTTAAGGCTCAAGAGTGGGGTGACCCCACTAAGTCCTTCATCCTGAAGAAGATGATGACAGGATGGTCAAGAAAAATCGGTCCTACTAGCGACATCAGACATCCCATTATGCACGACATGTTAAGGACTCTCTGGACAATTTTATCATCAATCTGTTTGTTCGATTTGAAACGGAGCTATTCTGTCTGGCCTTCTCACTCGCATTCTTTGGAGCATTGCGAGTGAGCGAATTGGCAGCCGCCAACAAGGAGGACTCGGGAGATAGCGGATTACTGCGGAAGAATGTGATATGGACACCAGAGACATTAACTATCACAATACACAAGTCCAAAACGGATCAAGATGGAAGAGGAGCCACACTGTCACTTAAACAGGTTGCAGGTGTGACATTTGGTAGAATCATAATGCAAGGAAGTATTTGGCACTGCGACCAGAGAGGGGAGCACACCTACTGATTCGCTGACAGTATACCATTAACCAGCTACCAATTTGCAGCAGTGCTGAAAGCATCAGTTAAAAAAATGAATTTGGACACAAAAAAATTCACCACGCACTCTTTCAGAATTGGTGTGGCTACAAGTGCGGCACAAGCCGGGCTTCAAATGGCCACAATAAAGAGAACTGGATGATAGCGATCCAATGCGATCAATATATATGTCCATTTAGACAAAGTGACCACGGTTAACCAAAATTCCTGATTATATCTTACAGATCAGCAATGGGTTCAACACTTAGCATGGATCATTGGTCACTCATATATATGCTGGGCTGCTAAGAGAGCAAAAGGACAAACCTATGGACAACACTTAGGACTGGTGCCACGAGGGTGGGTCATATCATGGATGGGAAAGCACGGCATGGGATGTGAACAGTTATTGCCCCTACTACGGCACCTGAGGGATTCGAGGGCTGCTCTGGATGTAATAATAATACATCTGGGGGCAATGACATGTGTGCATTGACATGTAAGTGCCTGATAAAGATAGCAAAAAGTGGCCAGGATTGCCGACTTATACCCAAATGCCGTGCTTTTCTGGTCGGACATTATCCCATGGCCCAAGTGGAAGGAATCTAAGTTATGGAGTCGGGGTCAAAAGAAAGCGAACCATCAGATTGGGTTATGGACACAAGAGCGAGGTGGACAACAGATAAGACACCAGTGGGCCGATTATATGTGTCCTGGGCTGTTCAGACCTGATGGTGTGCACCTGTCAGATGTGGGTTATGACATAGTTAACAACACGATATTGGTTGCAATAGAGGCTTGGCACAACAGACACAAAGGGCAAAGGCCGCAGCTTATTAATTAGGTGGGGGGGGGAGCACGAGGCAAGGTCCTCCCTACCTCGTGCTTTGGCAGATACCTGGGCCGGATGGGCATATTGCAAGTGGTGCCATGGCATCACAGGACAGCATGGTAGCTGATCAGTACCGAGGGAGGCGCGAAAAGGTTGGGGCATGGAAGGCGCCGATGATCAGGGCCCCCTTGCTTGAGGACAATGCGGGGGGCCCATGGAGTAATGCTGCCTTGCTTGGTGCCTATGGCAGGCAGCGGTGGAGACATCTTACCAGCTCGGGTACCCAGGGAAAGGAATTATGATATGTTAAATAAAAGCTGAGGCCTTACTCTACCAACACCAGTTTCTGTGTTTTTCCATTCCATAAAAACAAATGAATAAATGTTGCCAAAATGTACGGGTGGGCAGGGTCGATGGCCACGCGGGCTGGAGTGACGGCTGCTAGCATTATTTATTTACCAATACACTTTGCTGCTTCCCACTCAGCCAGTTTCTAATCCAAGTTCAGCCCCACAAAGGATAACAAAAGTTATTGATTAACTTACTTCTGTTTCCTTAGCACTATATACCCTGCAGAGAAAAATAATCACAGCCTTTCTTTCTTGAAGTCTCAGGTTTTTTTAACTATATCTTCTTGACCCTGAAATGGTTCTTAAACTCAGAAAGATAAAACGTGACCGCTTGTTCTTAAAATCCTTCTGCCTTTACAACCTTTATTATATTTTGTTGTTGTAGTGTATTATACCTGTTCTCTTTTATCTGAATTCTATTGTTATTTTACGTCTGTTGAAGAACTTTAACAAGCATTATTAACACATGTTAAGCAAATTAACATGCATTATATATCACCAATGTTATCACAGACTTACCATAATAAAATGGCTAATGAAATATCACATGCAAATTCCTGCAAAGTAGTTTGTTAATTTCAAAATGCATTACAAATGCCAACACAAAATTTTTACCCGAAGCACATCGATAGCGGAGTTCAAAATCAAATCTAGAGAAAAACAAGGCCCAACGAGCTTGATGGGCATTGAGGCTTTGTGCTTGACTCAAATGTTCCAGATTCTTATAGCCAGGAACACCGTAAACTTATGTTGTACGCCCTCTAGCCACAGGCGCCACTCTTCGAGAGCCAATTTTATGGCGAGCAGTTCACAGTCCCCAATGCTATAATTCTGCTCTGCTGATGAGAATTTTCAGGAATAGAAGTAACAAGGAACAACAGTACCCGAGGTGATACGTTAACTTAAGACAACACCAGCCCCTATGGCGGAGGTGTCGACTTCGACTAAGAATGGGCGAGTCGGATCTAGGTGGTGTAGACAGGATCCCTTCTGGAAGGCCTCTTTCAAACAATGAAAGGTGGCAATGGTCTCAGATGGCCAGTCTCGTGTTTTTTGGCCCTTTCGGGTCAGGGCTGTCAAAGGAGCAGCCAGTGTCGAATAATGCGGGATGAAGTGGAGATAGTAGATGAGAAATCCCAAAAAGTGCTGGAGTGCTTTATGTTCCACTGGCTGCGGCCAATCCCAGATTCCCTTTAATTTAGCTGGGTCCATGGTGAAGCCTTGCTGAGAGATTATATAGGCAAGGAAATGCAAACTGAACTTTTCGAACAAGCACTTGTAGAATTTCGCAAACAGATGGTTTTCACAAAGACGCTGGTGTTGCATTCGTGCCTATTCTTGCCTTCGTCCCACCCTCTCTACCTTTGTGGCAACTCCCTTCGGCTCAGACAGACAGATGCAGCCACGGCTTCTCCCCGCCTCTTGGTCCCGGTATCCCTGGGCTGGCCTGACACCACGGATCCGCCATGTTCCTGATGATGTAAGGGCGTGCGCACGTGCGCGCTCCAGACTTTGTACCAGCAAGGGCGCGAACCTTGGGGGCGTCCCCCCGTAGTGACGTCATCCGTTTTCAATTTAAAAGGTCTTTGTTTGCTAACTACAAACGAGTTAGCAAGGAACTCCAACGGGACTTGCTTCGGCAGTCCACGCTACTTGCAACAACGATTCGAGTCAGCAAGGGGAAATCTTTCTCCACTGCTCGGCCTTTTCAAACTTACCAGGAGTACCCGCTCCTCGGGGGCTCCGCTCTCTCTCTTCTTGATTTTAGATTGTTGGACGGGATCCAGTACTCGCTTCTCGAGGGCCTACATTCCCGAAGACTCAGAAGACTCCTATTGCTGGAGGCGATCACAGACAAGAAACACAGTGAGTCCTATTTCAGACAGGAACTGGTACTTGCTCCACAAGGGCCCTTGTTCCTAGTCTCTAAGACTCCCTTCAGTCTAAAACGTTACCGCAGGTACGGAGATCGTGAGTTACCATTGCAGATTGAGATAGGAACCGGTACTCACTCCACAAGGGCCTATGTTCCTATTACCTTTCTCAGACTCTCTTTTTCCTCAGAAGATATCGCATACCTATATCTTATGGATTACTATTACAGATTAACAGCTAGGAACCGGCACTCGCTCCACGAGGGCCTATGTTCCTAAATCTCTCCTAGCCTCTCTTCTGTTCCAGAAGCCATCCCATACACAGTTATTGTGAGTTCTATTTCAGACTGCCTATAGGAACCAGTACTCACCTGCGGCTTCTGTTCCTGAATACTGAAGACTCTCTGTTGCATAAGAAGACATTACAGATATCTACAATTGTGAGTGTATCATCTACCACTGGTTATGTCCAGCATACCCTGTCTACTCACTACCTATAGTCTCTTCTTACTGCTCAGCAACTCAGAGATCGTAGTTCCAGTATCAGAGGGACTTCAGCTCTGCCGGGCACATCAACTCACTACTGCCACCTCTGGTGGTTCTACTTCCAGTCTAATAAAGAACTATCTGTGTTTGTCTCAATACTCCAGCCTAGCCGGTGGTCCCTCTCAGGATCTCACTTGAGGGCACTGTCATCTGCCATCGGCTCAGGGATTCACTAATTCTACTAAGTGTTACTCCTTACACTAATAGAGCGGTATCATCTGCCACTCTGTGGGAGCCAACCCACATCAGACAATTACTCCTCTTTCTGCGGAAGCTGATCCATATTTGATAGCTATCTCCCCGTGGGGATCATACAGGTTGCTGGCTCATATTTCTACAGGAACAGTTGCTACTCCTTCCCTCTGGGGAAGCAGAGCACTAACAGATTTCTAAACTCTTCCTCCTACAGGAGCCAAGCCTATCAGATTGCTATCTCCTCCCTTGGGAGGAGCTGATCAATACCCGATTGCTCACTCTGCCCTCCTGGCAGAGTAAGCGCTAGCAGATTGCTAACTCCTTGGCAGATTCCATAACAGATTGCTAACTTCTCCTTCAATGGGAGTATCCAGCAGCAAGATCCATAACAGATTGCTAACTCCACCCTCTCCTGGAGGAGATTTATAACAGATTGCTAACTCCCTAGCAAGATCCGTAACAGCTGGAAGACAGTTTATACATCAGCCCGATGAGTCTCGAGATCTCTGGAAAATAGGAGGATATCGTCTAGGTAAGCCACAACTTCAGTGTATAGCAGATCTCTGAAAACTTCTTTCATCATTCGTTGGAATACTGCGGGTTAGGGATGTGCAGAGGGACGCCATACGTTGCATTCGGGATACGTATTCGTCGGGTGGCAGATATGTTGTATACGTCCGTATGGCGTCCCGATACGGTTATATGTCTAATCCTATTCATTGCCCAGCTAAAATTAAATTTACTACAACCCCCCACCCTCCTGACCACCCCAAGACTTAGCAAAACTCCCTGGTGGTCCAGCGGGGGTCCGGGAGCACTCTCACACCCTTTGTACCAGTTCAAAATGGCGCCGATAGCCCTACCATGTCACAGGGGCTACCGGTGCCATTGGTCAGCCCCTGTCACATGGCCATCAGCGCCATCTTGTGCTCCTGCCATGTGACGGGGCTGACCAATGGCATTGGTAGCCTCTGTGACATAGTAAGGGAAAGGATATCGGCACTATTTTGGTTCCTGGCACCTGATGCCACGAGTGCAGGAGATCGCTGCTGGACCCCCGCTGGAACCCCAGGGACTTTTGGCCAGCTTGGGGGGGCCTCCTGACCCCCACAAGACTTGACAAAAGTTCAGAGGGGGTCCAAGAGTGACCTCCTGCACTCGGGCCATATTGCTAGTATTCAAAATGGCGCCGGCGCTAGCCTTTGCCCTCACTATGTCACAGGGGCTGACGGTCGGTGACATAGTGAGGGCAAAGGCTAGCAGTTGCCAGTATTCAAAATGGCGCTGGCGCTAGCCTTTGCCCTCACTATGTCACAGGGAGATGATGTCACCTTCTGGAGGCAAGACTGATGGCAGGCAAGACAGATGGCAGGCAGAGTCCCACTCTAATAGTTGCAAGGAGGTCCAGTTGAATTGGGGGAATACTTTTGTAGCCATGGAAGCCCAAGTACTATAGAATGATAGACTTATCCAATACTAGTAATTCAAGTTCCTCGCGATATAAGGCCCCGGTACGTAACTGAACAGGTTCCATAGTCAAGGAGATTCGCCCAGGTAGCAGCTCTCCGTAGACAGAAGCAATGCTCAATGATGTATTGAGCGAACAGGTTTTTATACCCAAAAGCTGCACAAGATCTTTAAAGATAAAGTTACCTCCTGCTCCAGAATCAACCAGAGCCAGGACCTGGAAGTCCCAGATTAGGGTAACCGGTACGGATAGTTGAGGGGCCAGAGAGGTTGCGCCCAAGTTCAGGACATCTACTGAACTCAGGCCAAGGAGTTTCCCAGACGGATCGGGCACATCTGTAGAGGGTGGCAAGGTGCTCCACAATACAGACACAAGCCGGTTTGTCTTCACCGGAGGCGCTCTTCTGGTATCAGCCACCCACGACCCAACTGCATGGGTTCTTCCACCTTGACCACTCTGGTGTTGCTGCAAGATGCAGGGTTGGTAACTGGTGGTGAGCAGGAGCGAACGCAAGAGGATTTCTTCGGCATCCGACTCTCCCAGTGATGCTCTTGAAGATGATGGTTGATTCGACCTGCCAAATCTATAAGGTCCTCCAGAGAGGAAGGGAGCTCCCATGCAGCCAACTCATCTTTTAGCTGTGGAGAGAGTCCGTCCAAGTAGATGATTTGGAGGCAGTCTTCCTGCCAAGCGAGCTCGGTAGCCAAAATCCGAAACTCAATGGTATAATCAAAAAGACTTCTTTGTCTTTGGCAAAGGCGTAAAAACCTGGTGCTTGCCACAGCATGCAACCCAGGATCGTCAAACGTCCGTCTGAAAACAGCCACAAACAGAGACAATTCCTTCAACAAGGAATCTGAGTGTTTCCATAGGGGAGAAGCCCAGGCCAGCGCTTTCCCTTCAAGGTGGGGTAGAATAAACATGACTTTTGTCAACTCATCCTGGAAGTCGGAAGGCTGCAGAGCAAATTGCAAGTAGCATTGGTTTATAAACCCTCTGCAAAGTCTGGAGTCACCATTGAAGCGTGGGGGTGCTGGAAGTGCCAACAAGGCTCGAGGCATTGATGGGGGTGGCTGAAGAGTAGTCAGGCATAGAGGAGGTCCGGGGCTGGAGAGAATCTGAAGAGTAGTCAGGCATAGCGGAGGTCAAATCCAAGAATCAGTCCAACACATAGATGAACAGGAACAAGTAGAACAGGAACCGGGAATCACAGGAAACAGGAACACCATGAAGACACAATTCAGAGATCAGCAACGAGTACTTGGAATACGAGGAGACCTGTTGCAAAGGCAATGCTACTGAGCGAAGCCTGAACCTTTATATGCTGAAGAGTCTGACGTCAGCGTCTGGGTCCGTGGCCAGGTTCCCGCCGCAGGCCCTTCAGAAGAACTAGAGATGTGCATGCGCATGCCTAGGAAGGGGCGCGGTGCTTATGGTGGCGTCTCTCCACGGGCCACATGGAGAGGCCCGATGAGCAGGGACATCTTGGCTGACAACACTGGGTAGTGAGGCAGGACCGGAAGCACTGGCTCCTCTTCTCTGGTGGCCCCTTGCCACCAGAGAAGAGGAGCCAGGCCCTGGAATCTGTCTGAGATGGTGAGAGGGCCACGCCGTGGGGCTGCCGCGGGCGTCGCGTTTAACAATGCCTATGTCTTCATATTCATTCATTGTGGACAACAGGTAAAGGACCAATCATTTTCAGATTTATTAGCTCAATATAATGTCCACTATGGTTGACGAGCTCTTATTTTCCCCAAGTGAATACACTGACAATAAGATAATAGCCATTGCTAAATGGTTCCTGTGTCAACCAAATCCCTATCTTGCCCTTCTCAGCTATGCCACTAAACCAATAGAACCTATGAGGGAAAGTCCAGCTGAACTGTTAATGGGCCCAAGCTCTCTGCCCATTAACTACTGGCGACACTTGTGCTGCAATGAATTGATTTCATTGTTTGTCATATATCAAAATGACACAAAAAACTAAAAGCAGTTATGAGATTTTCTACAGTAGACATCATTCAATGAAACTGCTACCAGATCTCCTCTGAGGATATCTAGTTTGTCTCAAAACAGATTGTGAGAAAGAAGAAGAAGGAGAAGAAGGTAGTCATGATTACAGGGCAACATGATACATCATGTTCTTACTTGTTCCAGAGCTCAGACGGCAAATTGACAAGGTATATTCAACTGCATTTACAGCTTATCCATGATGAAGTATATCCTGCATTTGTCCAAGATACTGTACCAGACTTAACAAGGTCCTTGGAGACTGTTCAAAGCAGTGATCTGCAAAAAATCATGACTACTATATCAGTCTGAATAGTGAAACCAGTTCAATTTATAGTCTGGAGATGGACAATTGGGCATAATAATCCCGGTCCACACCAGTGGATATATGAACAGGATCCATAGTCCCTAGAGGTGTTCAGAAGTACTCATTTGTTTTCTAGTATGCCCTTCCGGAGGAAGTGGTGAAGACCAAAACTGTGAAGGATTTCAAAGGGGCGTGGGATAACACTGTGGATCCATAAAGTCTAGAGGATGTGAATGAAGAGAAGAGGCAAGGGGTGGCTTGCTTGTGGGAATGACGGCTACTACCTGGAGATTAATATCCTTATTCAATAAACATACACACAGTTAATGCGACTCCAATATTGCTCTATGCTTCAACGGCAAGAGGAAATGTGGAAAAAAGGATTTGCATCCACAAAAAAGCAGGGGAGTAGTTTGCTTGTTACGGTGGTTACTACCCCAAATCAAATAAGCCTGATACTTCACTTTCAATGCACATCCAGCATAGCTCTCTCCTTCAACGGCAGGGAAAATGAAGAAAAGATGATTTATATTCAGCATCAACCAACAAGGAATGAATTACATAGTCTGGGTAAACAAATAAGCAGGGGAGTAGCTGGCTTGTTACGGTGGTTACTACCCCAAATCAAATAAGCCTGATACTTCACTTTCAATGCACATCCAGCATAGGTCTCTCCTTCAACGGCAGGAAAATGAAGAAAAGATGATTTATATTCAGCATCAACCAACAAGGAATGAATTACATAGTCTGGGTAAACAAATAAGCATGGGTGTAGCTTGCTTGTTACGGTAGCTACTACCCCGAATCATTTAAGCATGATACTTGACTTGGAATAAGTATCCAGCGCAGCTCACTGCTTCAGCAACAGAGGGAATTAAGTAAAGAGGATTTTTATTCAGACAACCAACAATGGCTGAATTGCACATGCAGGGTAAACAAACGGGAGTAGCTTGCTTATTACGGTGGTTGCTGCCCTAAACCAATTAGCTGGATGCTTCACTTAGATGCAGCTCCAGCATTGCTGTCTGCATCGATGGTGGGGGTGGAAGGGAATTGGAACCAAATAGTTACCAATAAGAGCCCTGACCTCAGTGGTCAGAGTAACAGATTATGAAAACAAATAGGTGTGAAAGCTTGCTGGGCAGACTGGATGGGCCGTTTGGTCTTCTTCTACCGTCACTATTATGTTTCTATGTTTCTATGTAGTATGTGAAAGTGTTCAGAGTGGAAAACGGGGAAGAAGTGATGTGGAATACGATGTTCAAGATATAATGTTCAATTAAAGGCTTTAATACAATTGTTATCAAAGGACAAGGGGGCATCAGGGATGAGAAATAATAAAAGAGTTTACTGTTCCTTAACTTAGTCTCTTTGGGAAAGTGCTTTACTGTAGCTAAATAATCTGTGCATAATCATCTATAATGTGACAGATGGGATACATTTTAACATATTATACCAAATTATAGCAACTACACCAAGGGATATGAAAGAACACCCATACTTTTAGCCGTATAGAGGATGGACAATTTTCAAACAGACCTTTAACTTGGGTAAATCTATATTTACTTAGGTAAATGGCTTTAGAAAATTGAATTCTAAATGAAATGTTATGATACAGCAATGTACATGTCCACTAGTAAAACTGTTTTTGTTTTTTTTTTTAAACCTGGTTCTACTTTCTGGTCATTCTCCTAAGATGTGGTTAGAGGAGTTAATTGTAGAAGACTATAAATATGGGGATAATACTACTATTACTACTACTACTTATCATTTCTATAATGCTACTTGATGTATGCAGTGCTGTAAAAAAATCACATAAGAGACAGTTCTTGCTCTGTAGAGCTTATAATATAATCAAGATAAACATACAGGGCAAAAGGGACTTTGGGACTTTCATTTAATAAGAAAATGGTTAAAATTAATAAGGCTGTAAATCAAGGGTTAACATTTAAATGCAGCCTAAAAAATTTTTTTAGACTGAATTTGAATGCAGTAAGAGAGGGAGCATGATTAACCAACTTACAGGCCGATACAGTAAGGAGCGGTAGGAAGAGCTGCGTTAGTGCCAGGTGCACCCGCGGTTGCCGCACGCACTGTCCGGCTCACCTACCGCTCGATACTGTATTTAAATAGCTTGCAAATGCATTTTACTGTTTAGAGTGCTATACAGTATCCTGGGTGCGCTGGCCTAATGCTTCACGGACACGCTGGTATCTGTCATTTCAAATGACATTTGAAATGACAGGTACCAGGAAGTGGACGGTTCTCCTACGCTCAGGATTGCCAGTCCTCTCTTCCCTCCTCCCGTAGCAAGGCACAGGAAGGTGGGGAGAGAGGACTGGTGAAACGACATGTAAAGTGTAAAGTGTAAAGCAACGAAGCGACTTACTTTTCTTGCAGCCCTCCTCCGGAGACGGACCGCGGCTCCCCTGCCTCCCGGAGGGCAGCCGGCGGCGAAAGTGGCCCCGCTGGCGAAGATGGATGCCTGCACGGGCGAAAGCGGCCCCTGTGCATGCTTTTTGGCGGCAAAAGACGTGACGCTCAAGATGTGACATCACATGCCGTGACGCCAAATGTCGTGATGTCACGCCTTGAGTGGCCCAATTGCACGCACAGGGGCCGCTTTCGCCCGTGCAGGCATCCATTAGGGATGTGCAGGCAAAACGTTTTCGTTGCGTACGCGATCCGTATTCGTGGGGGGTCAATTCCGTTTCATGAGGAAGTATGGAGAATTCAATAAGTTGTTGATCTGTAAATACGTTACTACTAAATTAACTACAACCCCCACCCTCCTGACCCCCCCAAGACTCACCAAAACTCCCTGGTGGTCCAGCGGTGGGGTCCGGGAACTCACTCAGACCCTCGGTGCTAGTTTCATCACGGTGCCGATAGCCTTTGTCACAGAGGCTACCGGTGCCTTGGTCAGCCCCTGTCACATGGCCATCGGCGCCATCTTGTGCTCCTACCATGTGACAGGGGCTGACCAATGGCACCGGTAGCCCCTGTGACATAGTATGGGCAAAGGCTATCGGTGCCATTTTGAGTCCTGGCGTCGGACGGCAGGTCACTCTGGGACCCCCGTTGGACCCACAGGGACTTTTGGCCAGCTTGGGGGGGCCTCCTGACCCCCACAAGACTTGCCAAAAGTCCAGCGGGGGTCCGGGAGCGACCTCCTTTCACGCCAGCCGTCCGATCCCAATACTCAAAATGGCAATTTTGGGGCTCAAAATGGCGCCGATTGCCTTTGCCCTCACTATGACGGCGTTCGGCGCCATTTTGAGTATTGGCGGGATGGCAATTTTGGGGCTCAAAATGGCGCCGATTGCCTTTGCCCTCACTATGACGGCGTTCGGCGCCATTTTGAGTATTGGCGGGATGGCAATTTTGGGGCTCAAAATGGCGCCGATTGCCTTTGCCCTCACTATGACGGCGTTCGGCGCCATTTTGATTATTGGCGGGACGGCGATTTTGAGTATTGGGATCGGACGGCTGGCGTGAAAGGAGGTCGCTCCCGGACCCCCGCTGGACTTTTGGCAAGTCTTGTGGGGGTCAGGAGGCCCCCCAAGCTGGCCAAAAGTCCCTGTGGGTCCAACGGGGGTCCCGGAGCGACCTGCCGTCCGACGCCAGGACTCAAAATGGCACCGATAGCCTTTGCCCATACTATGTCACAGGGGCTACCGGTGCCATTGGTCAGCCCCTGTCACATGATAGGAGCACAAGATGGCGCCGATGGCCATGTGACAGGGGCTGACCAATGGCACCGGTAGCCCCTGTGACAAAGGCTATCGGCGCCATGATGAAACTAGCACCGGGTGTGAGTGAGTTCCCGGACCCCACCGCTGGACCACCAGGGAGTTTTGGTGAGTCTTGGGGGGGGGGGGTCAGGAGGGTGGGGGGTTTTAAATTTTTATTTAGGCCAAATTAAACAGAAATCTGTTTAATACGTGGGGAGTCGCGATGCGTATCGCCTCCCCACGTATTTAACAGATAGCAAAAAATAAGTTGCGGATTACAAATACGTGGAAAACGGATGCACACCTCTAGCATCCATCTTCGCTGGCAGCTGCCTCCGGGAGGCAGGGGAGCCACGGTCCATCTCCGCTGATGTCCATCTCCGGAGGAGGGCTGCAAGAAAAGTAAGTCACTTCGTTGCTACTTTTTTTTTTTTTTCGCTTTTTTGATTTTTTCCGCTTTCGTTGCTTCGGGAGGAGGGTAGAGAGGGCTGGGGCTGCCCCGGAGACCAGCACCCATGGACGCGGCCAGGGCAGGTGAGCGGGGGCTGGGGGAAAGTTTGCCGCCTACCCTTACCCCTGCCTCTAACGCAGGGGTAAGGGTAGGCGGTAAGTTAGCAGGTTAAACGCGAGGCAAAACTGCAGGTTAAGAAAGCGAAAGTCGGTGCACGCGTTACTGTATGAGAGGGACTAGCTAATTCGATCGTTTACATCTAATATACATGCCGCTGGCGGAAGGGGTTACCCGGTGATTTAAAGAGGCGGTAAGAATGGGTTAAAGGGGATAGTGTATCGCAGGTTGGACTAACGCGGCCGAAAAGTGAGTAGAAAGCGGGTTAGAAGCAGGGTAACCGCGGCCGCACTTTACTGTATTGACCTGTTAGAAAGTCTATTCCAAGCATAAGGTGCAGCCTGGGGGAAAACATGAAGTCAGGAATTGGCAGTAAAGGAAAAGGGTTGTATGAACCCAAATGATTTTGGAGGAATCTGTGTCCACAATAACATTAGCAAACTGTTCTATAGCTTTATCAAGAAATGAGTACTACACTGCAATTTCTATTGAATAGCAAAAGCTTATAAAGAAGTCAGATTGAGTTCTTCCAGAGGCACTGAACTACTGACCACATCTTTACTTTACAGCAGGGGTCAGGAACCTTTTTGGCTGAGAGAGCCATAAACGCCACATATTTTAAAATGTAATTCCATGAGAGCCATACAATATGTTTAAAACTAAATACAAGTAAATGTGTGCATTTTATGTAAGATCACACTTTTAAAGTACAATAAGTCTCTGAAAATATTACACCAGGCCTTAAGACACCAATACATCTCCTATTAGGAAAACGGACCAAGTCAGGCTGCTATAGAGTCCTACACAGAAACTACACGCTAGCAGAAAACCTCACCTGAATCACGTGCTGTCCCTCACCTAACATAGAATAAAGAGACCAAAACGCATAACAAGAAGCATGCAGAAAAAACTGAATTGGAAACTGCAACAAGCCAGAGTCTCTGTATGCAGTGTAACAAAGGAAAAAAGAAACATCACCCATCCTTATAAAACAAATCAAGAAATATAAAATCATCAGCAGTAAAACTGTACTAACAAAAAGAACATATTTCGAAACAGCTGATGAGTGGAATATCCAATAATTAAAAACTCATATAAAACATTTCCAGATACCAACAAAATATTTCAAAATAGCAGACACAAAGATCCAGTAATGAAAAATAATAAGGATACAAAAATTTTTTTGCTCTGCATACCTGGGAACGTTTGATATCCAGGTGTCCTGAGATTGTTCTGAATTAGCAGGAGGTGGGGTGGTTTGCTTGGAACTTTCTCCTCTCTCAGTCACATACCAGCGCTCTCTCTCACACTGGCTCTCAATGACACACCTATACACACATGCTCTCAGTCACTCACATATACAAATGTTTTTTCTCTCTCACTTATATAGGCTCTTAATTACACATTTACACACATGCTATCTTTTCACGCTTACACACACACAGGCTTTCAATCACATAAATACATGCTGTCTTTTTCTCTCACACACAGACTCTCATTCACATGCTTACAAACATGTCCTCTCTTTCTCTCATTTACACACAGGCTCTCAATCACATACTCACATGCTCCCTCACCTAAATCAGTTCTCAATCACACACAGACACACATGGTCTCTCTCTCTCATTTAAACACAGGCTCTCAATCACATACACACATGCTCCCTCACCTAAATCAGCTCTCAATCACACAGACACACATGGTCTCTCTCTCATTTAAACACAGGCTCTCAATCACATACTCACATGCTCCATCACCTAAACCAGCTGTTAATCAGACACAGACACACATGATCTCTCTCTTACTTATACACACAGGCTCTTAATCATACATACACATGATCTCTCTCACACACAAAGGATCTCAATCATACACACATACTCTTTCAAACAAACAGGTTTTCAATTACAAACTTACACATACAGGTTCCCAATGGTAAACTTACATTCATGCTCTCTCTCTCACAGGCAGGCTCTCAATCACAGACATACTCTCTTTCACATATACAGGCTCTCAATCATTCACATACATGCAATCTCTCACTCACACACACAGGATCTCAAACACACATGCTTGCTCGCTCATTCACTCTCTCTCTCCCCCTCCCCCACCCCCACCCTGGGAACTCGCGGCAGCAGCAGCCTCCTCCCAACGCTAACCTCCTTCATTTTCAGCCCTCGCGGAGGCGAAGGCGGAGTCCCATCGGCCGCGGTTGAAGATCTTCATTTTCCTCCGAGCCGCGCTGCAGTCTTCTTCCCGTCGGACACTAGCGTGGCCTCTTCTTCCCGCGCAGGCACCCGATGCTCTCCACTTCCTCTTCCGGGCCGCGGGAAGAAGAGAGCACCGGCGTGCTCTCTTCTTCCCGCGGCCCGGAAGAGGAAGTGGAGAGCATCGGGTGCCTGCGCGGGAAGACCCGCGCAGGCACCCGATGACCCCAGCGCTGGCACCCGGCTGACACCCGATGACTCCCGCGCAGGCACCCGGATGACTCCAGTCGGCATGCTCTCTTCTCCTCCCCCCCCCCCCGCGTCCCGGAAGAGGAAGTGGTGAGCATCGGGTGCCTGCGCGGAAGAAGAGACCACGCTAGTGTGGTCTCTTCTTCCCGCGCAGGCACCCGATGCTCTCCACTTCCTTTTCCGGGCCGCGGGGGGGGGGGGGGAGGAGAAGAGAGCACGCCGGTGCCGCTGACTCCAGCTGTCCTGCAGCGTTCCGCCCGGGTTGACAGCATTTTAAGCCCGGGCGGCGGAGGACCGGGGAGCAGCTGGGTCAGCGGGGAACCGCGAAGTATGGCAACACTTGTCTGCGAGCCAGATGCAGCCCTCAAAAGAGCCATATCTGGCTCGCGAGCCATGGGTTCCCGACCCCTGCTTTACAGGTACTGATTAACAAGCATGTGAAAAACACCTCCTCAGGGTGATTATATACATGTTTAATTAACTACAAAAGTCAATGGCTTGAACTTTAAACTACTGCAAACTGGAATTAGGGTGAGGAGAGGGTGGAAACCTGTGATATAATTAAAGCCATGTATTCAACCATCAGCTTTAAGGTAAAGATAAAGAACCTGAAAACAGACAGCTTCAGGCATGAGCAAAGAGTGAGACAGGGAAGTAGCCTGAGCTTCACTCTCTTCATAACTGACATAAGTGATTTCCCTACATTATTACAGAGATCCTTAGCCTCAGCAGTGAAACTCAGAAATTAAATGCCTGCTATATGCAAGCTGCTCATTTTTTAAATTTTATTTTTCATCAATTTACACAATAACACAAGAATATCTTGCACCAAAAATAATGAGGTATGTGTAACATTAGAGAATTTATACAATACCAGAAACAAGAAATAAGAAAAGAAAATTGTTTACACAAACCTCACAAATAAAAAGGAAAAGAAAAGGTGACCAAAGAGGAAGAAGCAAAGTTCCTTCCTCTATGGTCACCCGGATTTAAAAAATGCTACGCACTTAAATTTTGGGGTGTACGCGTTTGGCTGGGTCTTGCATGTACCATACACATTTTACAACATTTTACCACGAGCGTAAACCCCGGTACATGCAGAAGTGTCAGCTGAGGGAAAAGGGGGCGGGCTGAGAGGGGGTGTGGTCTGGGTGGGGAGAAATGGGCGGGGCTATCTCAGACAGCGGCCATTAGGCCCTTTCCTGGGGAAGAGCATGTCGGCAGCCGGCCGGTGTGTGGAATTTAAATTTGCTCATTAAAGCACCTAAGTAAAAAGACAAAAAAATGTAGAAAAGTTAGGGAGGGTTTAGGGTTCAGGGAGGAGAAGAGAAAAGGTAGGAAGACCAGGTAGGGGGTGTAGGGAAATTCCTCCCATTCCACTTCTTTATTGGAGTGGACCAGAAAGGAACTGAGAAAAAGGTAAATTGCATCACTGTGCAATTTCAAAAATCCCCCCTGCGTGCAGAAGAGCCCACCTGCCCGCACATGCATGCACGGATATCAAAATCCAGTGCACGTTTGTGCATGGGAACCGGATTTTATAACATGCGCGTGCCGATGCACGCATGTTATAAAATTGGCGCGTCTATGTGCGTGTACTGGGAACCACGCGCAGGTCTTAAAATCGACCCCTTAGTGAGAAGAATCACATTATCTATTATCAATTGCCAAATCTACAAAAGAGCAATTTCTAGGTGTGGGAATCCAGGAATGTCCAGAGTTGAGAAGATTCAAAGAAAACATAATTCACCTTTAAATGTTTTACCAAACACTTATAAGGATAACATAATACAAATTGCACCCCCTTGAAAAAACTTCAGATCTCTTAAGAAGAAATTGTTTCTACGCTCTTGAGTTATTCTGGTAACATCTGGATACTCATACACACTAATCAACACATGAGGATTACTATTGACTCCTTAAAAAGTAATCTATTTTTCTAACCCAGGGAATTAGTATCAGAAAGTGTGCTCAATCATTCAGGCTCTTGCCCTATACAGGACTACAACCATTTTCATGGTAACAATGGTACTCATTTGTTACTTCATTTACCAATTCCCATTCACTAATGCTTTTATTTTTATTTAGCTTTATTTTTTAAATTTTTTATATATATACTATAATATTACTTATCTTTCTGTGTTCATTAAAACCACTCCACACCATTCCGTGAAAATTTCTCAACACCTCGTCCCGTGACTCCAAATTGCCTGCCTATAAGGCAATACAACCATCCGCTTTTTTGTGACTATTAAAACCTCCGACCTCCCGACATTGCAATGTTTCGGCGGCACGTCTCACCTGCTTCAGGGTATTCTTCCTAGTCAAAAGCAAAATACCATTCTTATTAACATACTATTCCCATTCATAGAAAATTTATACTTATTTAACAAAAGCCATACAACATAACAGAACTTACTCGTTTAGCTGGCCTTTCCCGGCTCCTCCCCACAGCACAAAACCAACGGCGTCTCTACGCTCAAAAGGAATCATCAGCACTTCCTGATATTTAAACTTCCCTCCTACCCTCAAAATCTCACCAATCAAAGAAGTCGTTTAACACTCCAACCAATCATTCACTTTCTACATGAACACCGACCAGTCCACTTCCCTGTTCAAGCCATCAGGATACGTGGTCTGCAGTTTAAAGATCCACTTCTGTTCTTGTTACTAGGGATGTGAATCGTTTTTTGATGATTTAAAATATCCGTATTACGGCAATACGGCCATACGGCCGGCGCCATTTTGCAATACGGCCCTAGTGCATGAGGTCGCTCCTGGACCCCCGCTGGACTTTTGGCAAGTCTTGTGGGGGTCAGGAGGCCCCCCCAAGCTGGCCAAAAGTCCCTGGGGGTCCAGCGGGGGTCCGGGAGCGATCTCCTGCGCTCGTGATGTCAGGGGACAGGAACCAAAATGGCGCCGACGCTACCTTTGCCCTGTCATATGACAGGGCAAAGGTAGCGCTGGCACCATTTCTATTAACGCAGCCATGGCCCGAGAGTGGAAGATCACACCGGGACCCCCCCACTGGACCCCAGGTAATTTAAAACATTTTGGGGGGGTTCAGGAGGGTGGGGGATTTATTTTAAAGGGTCGGGGTGGGTTTTAGGGTTGTTTTAGTGTGCCGGTTTTCCCTCCCTCCCCCGATTTACGATTTAAACGATTTAAAAAAAAACCAAAACAAAACTGCGACGATCAGATTCCCTCCCCCCCCCAGCCAAAATCGATCGTTAAGATGATCGATCACACGATTCACATCTCTACTTGTTACATTAACCTTAAATTAAAATTGCCTCCCCGTACGTCCTGCTTCAAAACTTCTAGCACTGTGCATCTCATGCTACTAAATGAATGGCCCTTCTCGATGCAATGTTGTACCATCAGTACTTCTAGCCTCATGTAGTTTAATGCGCTCCTATGTTCAATTAGGCGAGTTTTTAAACTTCTCACTGTTTTCCCAATATACACTAATCTGCAGGGGCACCAAATCACATAAACAACTCCTTAAGTAGTACATGTTGATCTTGCCCGAGGTTTATAGAACTGTAACTTCTCTATTGGAATGCTGATGTTAGAACAAGCATTCTCACATACTGTACAGTCATTGCATGGAAAATGACCTGGTGTTTCACTAGCCTGTGCTTGAAATGTTTTAAACATGGAGTGAACTATTAGGTCCTTGATGTTATTTCCTCTTTTAAACGCCATCCACGGCCGCTCTGCAAACACCTGATGCACTTGCAAAATATGCTAGTGCTTTTTTATGCTGTCTACTACTTTTCCTATACCAGCTGAAAAAGGCAATACACAGGTCAGTTTATTCTTTTTTGTTTTTGATTGAGGAGTTAACAGAAGCTCTCTATTATTCCACCTAGTGCGTTTCCACGCTTTTCGAATCACCTTCTCTGGATATCCTCTACTCAGAAATTTTTCTTTCATCTCGTTTGAACATGCCTTAAATTTGGCAGTCGTTGAGCATAACCTTCTCAACCTTAAAAATTGTCCGAAAGGTATGCTGTGAATTAACTGTTGGGGATGATGACTCGAGTATTCCAACAAGGTGTTTCTGTCCGTTGGCTTTCTATATATTGAAAAGAAGAATTCATTCTATCTGATAGCCACTAGGATATCCAGAAAAGGCACTTCCTTATTGCCAAAAGTGTGGGTAAACTGGAGAGAGGGATCACAGGAGTTTAGCCAATTCATGAATCGTTCAAACAACACTACTTCTCCAGACCAAACAATAATAATATCATCAATAAAACGTCGCCAGAACAAAATATTATCACTGTAAGGGCAGACTTTCAACCAATGCTCTTCAAACCACCCTACATACAAGCTGGCCACACTTGGGGCCATCGTGGCCCCCAGAGCTGTTCCCCCTATTTGTTGGTAATATGTTCCATCAAAAATGAAAAAATTCTCTTTCAAAGCTAAACTAGCTAATTGAATTACAAATGAAACCAGGGTATGGGTTATAATTCCAGTTTGATTCAAGATATGCTTCAACACTCTCAATGCCCCATCCTGAGGTATATTAGTGTACAACGACACTATATCAATTGTGGCTAAAGAAACATCCTCTAATGGAATACCTGCATGTTCCAAGGTGTTCATTAAATCATCTGAATCATGAATATAGGAGGGAAGCTTTGGAACCAGTGGCCTGAGAAAAGTGTCCACAAATTTGGACAGCGGTTCTAATAAAGAACCTCGTGCCGATATAATAGCCATCATCATCCCATCAGTGAATGGGAATTGGTAAATGAAGTAACAACTGAGTGCCATTGTTACCATGAAAATGGTTGTAGCCCTGTATAGGGCAAGAGCCTGAACAATTGAGCACACTTTCTCATACTAATTCCCTGGGTTAGAAAAATAGATTACTTTTTAAGGAGTCAATAGTAATCCTCATGTGTTGATTAGTGTGTATGAATATACAGTGTGAGGACAGTAGCCCTGTAAATTAGAAACATCTGGATACTTACATATTTTTTGACCATAATAATTACATGATTTATTATGAAAGAAAAATCTAAAGATAGTATTCCTATCACTTAGAAAAGCAAAACAAACCAACAGCATCCCTCTTTTAGAGATCTCAATCTCCTGTGATTATTCAAGAATATCCAGTAAAACCAAAAGTGAATCCTGTAATTGGTTTCCATTAGATGCTTCCAAATTTTGTGGTAAGTAGCATGCCTTAGTGATTACAGGCATCGCAGCTGATGAAATCTTG
This sequence comes from Rhinatrema bivittatum, assembly GCF_901001135.1. Lineage (NCBI taxonomy): Eukaryota > Metazoa > Chordata > Amphibia > Gymnophiona > Rhinatrematidae > Rhinatrema > Rhinatrema bivittatum. The sequence continues at coordinate 90,015,770 of NC_042615.1, forward strand.
AGAACCTGAGAAACATTATTTTAAACAGATCTAGGGAAGAAATCAATTTTATATAAGGAAAAGTCAAAACCCTCAAATTGAGGCTTCTCAAGGAATTCTCAATGTTCTCAATCTTCTTTGCTTGAACTAATTCAGACTGTATCAAACCAGTTTGAATTTTTTTTACTGCTGCAACTCTTGTATCAATAGCTTCTCATTTAGCAGCAAAAGTAGATGCCAATTTTTCAGACACCAAAATAGTGTTCACAGTCACTTTTGTTTAAGAGGAAATAGAAGCCTCAAGGGATACCAATGCATTCCAGACAGCTTCTAATGTGATCACAGCAAGTTTAACTAAAGCATTGGTAAGTACTGGGCAGACCTTCACCAAACCACCTTCACTCAATATAGTGCTGCCACCTGGTTCACAAATGGAGCCAGTGTAGAGGACCAAGACAGTGGGCTTGCCACCCCTCTTGTCTCAGAAGGAGAACAAATCTCTCCAGCAGAAATTGATTCCACAATCACAGCAGGGGTATCTAGGATCCCAGCTTCCTCCTCAAATGCTCCCTCTAAGATTGGCATCTCTGGGAGAGCCCCAGGGAAGACCTGTAACAGTTCCAAACTCACTGAGTTCAAGTGGTAAAGGGGGGGTGGCGTATTTGGCACTCCGGGGCTCAACAAGATCTCCTCAGCCAGTGGGACCGGCGTTCACTCAACATCAGAGCCTGCAGTGGCCATCACACCCAGAGTTACAGCTAGTGTGGAAGCAAAGAAGCCCTCAATCTGAAATTGGTGTGAGTCCAGCGAGGGGGAATTATTAATATTCTCCCTCAACTTGGCTTTCCGTTTTGTGTGTGGCATAATGAAATAAAAATTAGGCAAAGAATAGTAAATGGAGAGAGAGCTCTTTTAGCACTTCTCACTGAGCTGCCATCTTGGTCTCCTGGTCATTTTATGCCCCTACAATGTAGAAGATAACCTAAACCTGCTAGAGTCCTACTGCAAAGTATGCGCCCTACAGGTGAATTTGGAAAAAAAGCCCAAAATAATCATTTTCCCAAAAAAAAAAAAAAGGCAAAAACAGTTTTCAACATAAATTCAAACTTTACCTAAGTAACCTGATATCCTGGACTATGTATAATTTAGTCTGATACTAAGTGCATTTGGGAATTTTAAATTGACTATAAAAATGTTACAAGTAAAAGCTCTGTATACAACAAAAAATAAAAACCAGGACCCGTTACAATTCCCTAAATAAAATAATTATTTAAAGTATTTGATAGCATCATTCAACCAATCCTCTTATATGGTAGTGAGGTTTGGAGGTCTATCATTGACCCCAATCTATACTGAAAGACATAGAATTGAAATAGAAATCCTGTACCTCCATCCAATTCTGCAAATAGACACTCTGTGTCCACAGAAACACCTCTCATAATGGGGACAGATCAGAATTAGGATGCTTCCTCTTACTACTCACTTTACAAACAATTGTTTGAAATTCTGGTGTCATCTCAGGAAACTGTGCTACAAATTATCTGTACTACTAGGCACTCTGTGAAGTAACACAAAAACCTGCAAATATATATTCATCACTTATGTTGCAAACCCGCCATACCGAAATAACACAGCATTCAAACAGCAACAACACTTCCTATTAAAAGGTGGCACTGCAAATGCAATGTGTATTGGTGTTCCAGAGCAGTGGTTCCCAAACCTGTGCTGGAAGACCCCCAGCCAGTCAGATTTTCAGGATATCCACAATGAATATGAATAAGATAAATTTGCATGCACGGCCTGCATACTATGCAAATTTTGTCTCATGCATATTCATTGTGATATCCTGAAAACCTGACTAGATGTGGGGCCCCCTGGACAGTTTTGGGAACCTCTGCTCTAGAACACTAATATACTTTATGTTAGAAGGTGCAGACTATAAACATAACATGCTGGACTGTTATTAGTATCTACATAGAACCTATACACTACCAAAATATCTCACCTTGGTCACACATGCAGAATACAGACAAACCTTTACCAAATACATAATGGGTTTCATTTGGAAAGAGTTACATGGGGTTTGTAAGTAAAATTGGTATACACATGCATAATAGGAATAAGCATTTGTTTGAAACAAATGGGTAAAACATGAAGAATTTGTTCATATTCATTTCATTTGTAGCCCCCCCCCCCAAAAAAAAAAATGAATGGAGGAATCCCACAATGAAACAAATATTTGTCTCATTTGTTTATGTTTGCCATTCATTTCTATCACCCATTGAAGTCTATGGCTGTGTACTGCTTTGAAAAAAAAGTGGGTAACAGTAATCATCTCTTGCCTATGTGATCTCATGGTATTAATAAAGACTTGTTAGAACTGAGGCAGAATAAGTTGGCAAGGATACCACAAAGAAAACAGATTACAGTGACATATTTTTCTCAGCTAGCCTATTGCTGCTATCTGCATCAAATAACACTAATGTCCTCCCACTGTAAACTCTGAACATGTGCAAGAAGCTCTGTAGTTCCTCCCTAGAAATTGGAAGAGAAGGATGTATGCTTAGAAGCTCTCTCAGTTAAAAAAAGCCTAGAACATTTGTATTTAGCACTGGTTTTTGGCTGCTCCATATCTTCTCTTTGCTGCAATGGGCTCACTCTATCTGTTATCGTAGAGAATATAGCATCCATAAACTTATTTTTCTTCTAACTGAATTACTTCTTAGCAGCATTAAATAATTTATAGTAGTAAATGAAGGACCATCATAACATCTGTGTACATTGAGCTCATGTGTACATTGAGCTTTTAATACTATGGGTTATAACTAACCATAGATCCACAGTCCACATTTATTTTTAGAAATTGTATATTGCATTAAAATGAGCAAAAGTGTCACTTTTCCTGTTTTCCTAAATACACATGGTATTGTGTTGGCAAAAGCCCAACACAATACCATGTTTCCCTGCACTGCATCAGGAGCTCACTCCTTATTTTGCTGACTGTCAAGCTGCTTCACGCCTTCTTTCCTTCTAACATCTGAAAGGCACAAACGGGAGATTAAAAACACCTATTCCTCTTTCAGCACATATCTATATTTCTTGAATCCAGATACTCATTATTTTCTCAAAATAAATGTTTAGTATATCTATCATTTCCATTATTTTCAGGGCACTCACTATTCAAATCTCTGCATTCTCACTATGCAGTTGTCATCTTGTACTTTCAGTGCCACGTGAAGAGTATATATACAGATTGCTTATGTGAAATACCTACAAAAGGCAGGTTCATGCTAATTGATGTTAAAAATATATACTTTTGCAAACTTTTGACATTTAATATATACACAGATGATGTTTGTTTAGTAATCCTAAAGAATGCTTGTATGAAATCTCTTTAAAAAAATATGCCCCATTCAATTTCAGAATTCACCCAACCAGGGTGTATAGGTTGGATTTGGAACTTCCATTTTTGTTCCTTTTGTCCCAAACATCTCACCAATTGGCACATACACGATCTAATATAGTCATCAAATGAATGTCCCATTTGAACACAATGTGGAAGCAAAGGAATTTTCAGGAGGGCTTTCAGGATATTTGTTGCTTTGCACATTTGCTGCACCTGTCAGTGAGGGATACATTGGGGCAGGGGTCCAAAGATGATGGGAATTTTTTCCTGAAGAATCTGATACAGAGGTGCAGGAAAATAGCCGAGCATTTCTATGAAAGCATGAAGGCATGGCATCTTCTCCTTTAGAAGCAGGAATTATTTGAGATGCTTTGCAAGCATTTGATTCACTCACTCTCACTGGGCTAGAAAGAGAGACAATGCACTACTGATGATTATGATTTTTCTCTGAATTCAGAAAGGGTAGGGTTGTAAGAAAGTGTGGTGGCAGTTGCAGCAGTGCTAGTGATTTGTTTTGTCTCTGTCTGGATACTGGTGAGGTGAGCACTATATACTCAGAGATTGAATAGAAAAGTCTTACCAGGCTGCCATTTCTTTTGATGTTGATAGTGTTTTTGTGTGTGGATTCAGTCAACACTAGTGCACAAAGCACAGTATACATACATTGTATATGTGTGTGTGTACTATAGATATGTGTGACAGTTCATATAGTAAGTGAACTGTGAGTGGGATACAGTAAAAGTATTGTTAAATATTCATTTATACAATATACAAACCCCCAGTAGGTAGTGCACTTGAACAAATTCCATCATGTCAGGAAAAGGGAGAAGAGAGGATGTTAGCAGGGATAGAAGAAGTGGTGCAGAGGCAGTCCAGCCTAGTAGTAATGATAAAATAAAAATCAGTCCTGCCCCAAAATTAAAGAGATACAATTTTGTCTGCAGAGTGGCAGAACTAGAAGGTAGCTAAAGGCAAAAGAAACTGAAATTTGGAGAGCATGTGCATCACACTGTACACTTTGGAAGTTTTGACACCTGTTTGTGAGTCCCCACACTGTATGCCATGGTAGTTTTGACATCTCTGTGCTGTTGGTAATTCCCTGCAGTGTATCTTATAATATTTTTGATGCCTTCATGCTGTTTTTGAGTCCCTTTCACTGTATAACTGCTCCTATACTGTTTGCAATTTCACACACTCTATCTTGGGGATCAGTGCTGATTGGCATGTACTGGCTCTAAAATCACCACAGTAATAGGTTGAACCATAACTGATTTATGAGATATTCAAAGTTTTCTGTACTGGCCATGTTTACATAAGGTGCATGGCTCGATCTTTCAAGTTTAACAGAAGCATGTGCTAGTTCACTGGTAGGATTAACTATGTTCCTCCTATTCAGACAGGCATTCCCCTCCAAATGTCTTTAAGGTTCTTTTCAAATCCCCTTCTTTTATAATATTTTCCAACACTTGGTTTTGCTCTGGTCATCCATTGCTTTGTATGCTTACTGCACCACTCCTCGTGCCCTTCATGCCATTCCAGTTGCCACTTGATAATTTGATAGAAGCACATACTGGGGTAGATTTTAAAAGCCCTGCGCGCGTAAATCCGGAAGGATTTACGCGCGCAGGGCACTCGCGTGCCGGTGCACCTATTTTGCATAGGCCGCCGGCACATGTAAAGCCCCGGGACGCGTGTAAGTCCTGGGGCTTCGTAAAAGGGGCGGGAGGGGGCATGCCCAGGGGCGTGTCCAAAGACCAGGGGCGTGTCCTGGGGCGTGCCCAGGGTCAGGGGGCAGTCCGAGGCGGGTCTGGGGGTCCCAAGTCCTCCGGCACTGCGGCCTGTGCTGGGGGCTGACGAGGCGGCGTGCACAAGTTACGCCTGCTTCAAGCAGGCGTAACTTGTACAACAAAGGTAGGGGGGGATTTAGGTAGGGCTGGGGGGTGGGTTAGATAGGGGAAGGGAGGGGAAGGTGGGGGGATGCGGAAAGGAAAAAGAATAGTGTACTAGAATTCATGAATGACAGGATGGTAAACAGCTTGTGGATAAAGAACATTTAGTGCTTCTAGTCAGTAGCATCTTAGCTTCTATTGAAGACCAACTCCATGCCCAGACAGCCAGCTCCTTTGGAAATGACATCAAGCCTTCTCCAGGGGTTTCCTCTGGCTTATTCCTGCCTAAGGCTTTTTACCAATTTGGTTGCGGACCTTTGCCCCTCATTTGTGTCCTTACCATGCTGGGTGGCTGCATTGTGTTTCTCATGATGCTTTGGGGTCTTCTTGCTACTCTTTCAATTGTTTTTACCCTCTATTATTGCCTTGGGGGATTTTCTGCCTCTAGTGGTGCTTTGTCCCCTCTTCAAGTTGCCTTGAGATATTCATGCCACAGCTGGTATCACTTTGCCCCACTCATAGAGCCTTGAGGTGTTATGAAATTGTTATTGGGATCCTTTGTCCCATTTTTGAAGCCTTGGGGTGATTTGGCCAGCCTTGTTGCTGTTTTGCTCTTGTGACAGTGTCTTGGAGAACTCCTGCCACTGCTGATACTGGTTTGCTCCATTACAGATTCTTGGACTCTTCATGCCACTTTTAATGCCATGTTGATTTGGTATTGATGTGTTGGCATGCCTTCACCCTTCTGATTATGTCTACCCCATCAATTTCAGTAGAAATGATTAGAAAAATCCCAATTTAGGAGCCCAAAATGGCTGCATTACTTCCTCTATTAATTATAATGGCAAAATAATGAAAAAATAAAATGACAACAAAATGTTTTTCCATTTAAAGCTAATGGAATAAATGGAGGTGCCCTACAAAACAAAAGGAATGAACCAAAATAAAAATGTTTGGAGCCCTATTGCACAAGTAGACCCTATATATCAGGGGTGGGAAATTCCGGTCCTCGAGGGCCGCAAACCAGTCGGGTTTTCAGGATATCCTTAATGAATATGCATGAGAGAGACCTGCATACACACTGCCTCAGTTGTATGCCAATCTATTTCATGCATATTCATTAAGGATATATTACCCTTAACTGTTCGGCCAGGGGAAGCAATAGGCAGACTAGGAACCACAGTTTTGAGGATGGTAGCAGCAGGATTGGACAGGGTCCAAGCCTTACCTTAGTGGTGAGAGCTTGCCAATGTGCTCTTCGCCACTTCTTCTACTTCTCTCGCTCTGCTAGCTCCCTTCTTCAATGAATACTTTCAGCAGTGCCAACATCCAATTTCACTTCTAAATTGTAGCAGTGATGAAACTGCAGCCAACTCTGTGGTTGCAGTGGGTGCTTGAACACCTCCGATATTGCATAAACTCCTTCACTGTGTTCAGGTAAGTGTAATTTATGTTGAGTTTAGGATCCTTTATATACTTGTGGCAATGGGAATCAGCAAAAATGTTCTCTTATCTCATCACACCTCGGGAATGTGTGTGTGTGTGTGTGGGGGGGGGGGGGGGAAGAGCAATGTTCCTGGAGCTGGAGAGAGACGGGAAGATGAGGCATGCAACTGGGCCAGGCTGATGGAGGGAATGGGAGAAGGAGAGGAGGAAGATGAATGCTCCTGAGGCTGGGGAGGTGGGCACGTAGCTGAAGTTTCATCTAGGGCATTTAATACTCTTGTATTGGCCTTGAATAACTGACTACAAGCTAGGTATAGAAATATGCAGACAAAAGCTAACTGGAAATCCCAAGAAGCTAGCCTTGGCATGCAGTGCAACACCAGAGAACTAGAAACAGAAATGTATTTCCTCATACGCTGTGAAAAATAGAAATATATCAGAGTCGCACATTTTATAAGACTAGCAGAGAAACTCAGTCTTCCAGAAAAGAATGAGCAGAATAAACTGCATAATCCTGGGGGGAAACAGGAGAAACAATAGCCATAGCAGCAAAATATATTACTTTCAGCCAACAGACCAGAAATGTAATCTGACCAAGGAATTGTCCTTGTTATTGCCCTTCTGTACCCTCAATTTTATTTTTACAATTATTTTCAGTAGTACAAACATTCAAATACATTATATATATACTGAAACTGATTATATATATATATATATATATATTGTTTGTTTTCTGTTTTATTTGTAATCAAACTGCCCTCATTTTGGCAAATCCCATGGGTAGGTTCTACCTGTGGAGTTTGTTGGCATGATCATTATTGGTTATAGAAAATTACCTATGCAATTTTGTACCTACTTTTGTGCCTTCACTGTCCAATCCCTGCCCCAGGTTTACCTTCAAACATACATGCTACTGACATTTGTGGGTGCTATTATCTATGTATAGGGTGGGCATTTATCAAAATGTCCATTGCATTGCATAAAACAAAATTGTACTTGTGAACATAGTTTGATTACAGCCCTCTTTGGGTACAAAGGTCATGGGTAATTTTTATTCATGGAATTTGAATTAATTTTCAGTGAAAGTATGCGTGTACTTTCACTTTTAAAATTATCCCAGGAAAGCTACCTGCATTCATTTACACCTGCCAATTTATGCGGGTAGGTTTTCCGAGAAAAAATAGACACATATGGTTGAAATTCAGAAGTATGCACGTAAGTTCCAGTCCCTCCCAATCCCACCTCCCACCTCTGGGAACACCTCTTCTTACTTTGAGTAAACCAGGGTTGCCAACTGCCTGGTTTTGGACCGGACAGCCAAGTTTTTAGATGTGTTGTACAGTGTCCAGTCAGAAGTACTGACCGGACACTGAAAATACAGATTTTGCAGGAGGCTCCTCCTCTTTCCCACAGCTTTTTCATCACAGGGACAGAGCTGAGATCTGACCTGTGTTACTGCCCGCTTGCCTCCTTTCCTGTGTTGTGATTGGATGAGATGGGGGGAGGAGGCGGGGCACAGCACAGCCCTTAGTTCCCAGTGGCTCCACAGATCTCTGCAGCTATGGCCCTCTGGGTCCCTTCCTTTCTCTCACTGAGAGAGGGGCTGCAGCACGATAGCCAAAGGTTACAGGAAGAGATGAGGGGAAGGTGGAGACAGAGACAGTCAGAGTCACAGGGTGAAGAAAGGGGAGAGACAGAGCGGGACACAGAGAAAAGGGGAGGTAAAGGAAGGTAGATACATGGGAGCAAGGGAAGAAAGAGACACAGAGGGGGTATGGAAGGAAGGTCGCAGGGAAGGTGAGAGGCACATTGGGAGCATAAGGGAAGGAGAGAGACATAGAAAGAGAAGGAAAGGAAGAGACAGAAGAGACACAAAGGAGATGGGGATACATGAGGAAAAAGATAGAGGACGAGGAAGGCACTGGGGAAGATAGGAAGACAGAAGGGAAGAAGGAGGGAAAGAAAGACAAGAGCATAGGGTTGGAGGGGCTAGAAACAGGAGTACAGCAGAAGAGAGTTGTGCACAGAGGAGGGTGAGGACATGTTGAGAGATAGGTGGCACAAGGGAGACAGAGATGAAAGGCTGGGAAGGTTTTAAGGAAAGGGAGAGCAAACTACCTGACTGAGAGAGAAGGCTGTGTGTTTGAGAGTAAATGTGACTGTCTGAGAAACAAACATTGTGTTTGGGAGTAGGCATGTATATATGATAGAGGAGTCTGTGTGTGTGTGTGTGTGGTGTGTGTGTGTGTGTGTGTGTGTGTGTCTGACAGAGGAGGTTGTGCGTTTATGAGTGTGCATGTGTGTATAAGAGAGGAGACTAGGTTTGGGAGTGTGTGATTTATAAGATAGAAGGCTGTGTGTTTATGGGGAAGTACGGAATTGGGTATATATTAGAAAGACTTTAGTTGTGATAGATAGCAAAACTGTTTGAGATAGACTGCAATTAATGGGGCAGATTTTCAAAGGGTTACGCGCGTAAGATACGCACGTAACCTCCGAAAAGCTGCCCTTTCCACCCCCTGCGCGTGCCGAGCCTATCTCGCAATCCCCAGGACGCGTGTAAGTCCCGGGGCTTTCTTGGGGGGGTATGTCAGGGCCTGTCGAGGGGCATGTCACGGCCTGCGTGTCATTGGGGGCGTTCCGGGGGAAGGGCCGCTGGTGTGGCTCCAGCCAGTGGCGTTCCGGGGGCATGGCTGTGGCCTCTGGAACATGGTGCGCCAGCAGCTGGCCGGCGTGCGCAAGTTACGCCTGCCTCGGGCAGGCGTAACTTGTAAAATAAAGGTGGGGGGGAATTAGTAAGGCCTGAGGGGTGAGTTAGCTAGGGGAAGGGAGGGGAAGGTGGGGGGGCCGGAGGGAAAGGAGAATGGCTGCGCGGCTCGGCGCGCGCAGGCTGCCGATTTTGCACAGTCTTGCATGCGCTGACCCTGTATTTTATAACATGCATGCGGCAGCGCCAGCATGTTATAAAATCAGGAGTAGATTTGTTCGCACCGGGTTGCGCGAACAAATCTACCCCCGCACGCACCTTTTAAAATTTACCTCTATGTGTTTATGAGGATAGTTGAAATAACATTTTATAAAACAAAGTATATTGAGGAGATGCTTGAAAGGCAAGTAATGAGTGGATCAACAACTGACAGTAATCTGTAACCTCTTCCATCATCTCCCAAAGCATGAAGTTTAGTGGGGTACCACTACCCAGTTATGGTCCATGGAAAAGTTGGCCACCCTAGGGTAAACATATGTGTATATTGGTGCAATGCCTTTCCCATATATAGGAAAGGCAATTTTCTTTTTTTTGGAAAATCATTTTTATTGCGAAGACATGCATTTCCACAAGCACGAAGAGGTATACAAAAGAAAATGATACCAACAGGGTAACAATCAATACAGTGGTTATGCAAATCCTCTTTTAAATAAATCATCCACCCCTGTAATCAAACAGAACTTCCCAACCTGATCGCCATGCCCATTCAAGCCATGCATACCAGTCACACCACACACGTTCCACCCATACAATGAACTCAATCAACTAACGCAGCCTCTCCCCTTCCCCCCCCCCCCCCCAAAAAAAATAGCCCTGCCCAGGAGCCCCAATTTCCATATACATTAGTAGGATCCTTAATGGAATAGCAAAACAGAAAAAGAAGAAAAAAAGAAAAATATGCAGTTTGGTCCCACTCAGGGTTTAATTGTCAAGGAAGTAGTGGAATACCAAGTGACGCGGTAGCCTGCTGTAATCAAATGACCTTGAGAAGCTGAGGAGAGAAGAGAGTAATAGTGAGTCCAGCAATCTGCATATTGCTTGTCCGCAGGACTCTCCCTCCCCCATGTGTGATTCATCTTGAGGGGCCCAAGACTTCCATAAAAGAAAGCACCCTGTAGTGGTTGGTGGGCGTAAATGATTCTCCTGAGGTTCCCTGCTACCGATTACCCTGCTGGAATACCTTGCTTGCTTGGCTTTCCCTCCCCATGTGTGTGACATCATCTGGAAGGGCCTGACAGCACTGCCAATCCATTGACCTTTCCATGTAACAGGGGCTGACCAATGGCACTGATAGAGCCTCTCAGAGGTTAAGGGAACGGGCAGCTGGCGCCATTTTGTATGAGGACAGCCACCAGCCCAGTAGCAGAAGGTCGCTCCTGGGCCCCCCGCTAGACCAACAGGTATTTGTGGTAAGTCCTGGGTGGGGGCAGGAGTGTGGGCAGGAGTTCACTGGTGGAGGGCTCTGACTTTTAATACTTTTTAATTTTTTTTTTAAATGAAACTGTGCAACAAATAAAAAAAAAATGATCCGGAGGTGGCCCCAAATTGGCCCACCCCCCAGAACAAAAACAAAAGTGCAGCAAATTAGATAGAAACCCTTGGATCAACATTTGAAGTTCATATTCAGTGGCTGTTCAGCTCAGCTATTTAGCTGGATAAGCTAACTTTAGGACAGCTCTACAGGCCAACCAGATAAATTATCCAGCTAACTCTGGATATCAGAATTAAACAAATAATTTATTTGGCTAACAGAACTCCTTTCAACTATGCCCCCTGGAATAAGAACATAAGAACATGCCATACTGGGTCAGATAAAGGGTCCATCAAGCCCAGCATCCTGTTTCCAACAGTGGCCAATCCAGGCCATAAGAACCTGGCAATTACTCAAAAACTAAGTCTATTCCATGTTACTGTTGCTAGTAACAAGAGTGGCTATTTTCCTAGTCAACTTAATTAATAGCAGGTACTGGACTTCTCCTCCAAGAACTTATCCAATCCTTTTTTAAACACAGCTACACTAACTGCACTAACCACATCCTCTGGCAACAAATTCCAGAGTTTAATTGTGCATTGAGTGAAGAAGAACTTTCTCCAATTAGTTTTAAATGTGCCACATACTAAGTTCATGGAGTGCCCCCTAGTCTTTCTATTATCTGAAAGAGTGAATAACTGATTCACATCTACCTGTTCTAGACCTCTCATGATTTTAAACAGCTCTATCATATCCCCCCTCAGCCGTCTCTTCTCCAAGCTGAAAAGTCCTAACCTCTTTAGTCTTTCCTCATAGGGGAGCTGTTCCATTCCCCTTATCATTTTGGTCACCCTTCTCTGTACCTTTTCCTTCGCAACTATATCTTTTTTGAGATGTGGAGACCAGAATTATACACAGTATTCAAGGTGCAGTCTTACCATGGAGTGATACAGAGGCATTATAACATTTTCCATTTTATTCACCATTCTTTTTCTAATAATTCCCAACATTCTGTTTGCTTTTTTGATTGCCACAGCACACTGAACCGACAATTTCAATGTGTTATCCACTATGATGCCTAGATCTCTTTCTTGGGTGGTAGCACCTAATATGGAACCTAACATTGTGTAATTATAGCATGGATTATTTTTCCCTATATGCATCACCTTGCACTTATCCACATTAAATTTCATCTGCCATTTTGATGCCCAATTTTCCAGTCTCACAAGGTCTTCCTGCAATTTATCACAATTTGCTTGTGATTTAACTACTCTGAACAATTTTGTATCATCTGCAAATTTGATTACCTCACTCGTTGTATTTCTTTCCAGATCATTTATAAATATATTGAAAAGTAAGGGTCCCAATACAGATCCCTGAGGCACTCCTCTGTCCACTCCCTTCCACTGAGAAAATTGTCCATTTAATCCTACTCTATGTTTCCTGTATTTTAGCCAGTTTGTAATCCACAAAAGGACATCGCCACCTATCCCATGACTTTTTACTTTTCCTAGAAGCCTCTCATGAGGAACTTTATCAAACGACTTCTGAAAATCCAAGTACACTACATCTACTAGTTCACTTTTATGCACATGTTTATTAACTCCTTCAAAAAAGTAAAGCAGATTTGTGAGGCAACTACTGTAAACCGATTTGATATGCTCGCATGAAAATTCGGTATATAAAAATTATTAAATAAATAATAAATACAATAAATAAAACTAGCCTTGGATAAAGCCATGCTGACTTTGTTCCATTAAACCATGTCTTTTTATATGTTTTATGATTTTGATATGTAGAACACTTTCCACTATTTTTCCTGGCACTAAAGTCAGGCTAACCGGTTTGTAGTTTCCCGGATCACCCCTGGAGCGCTTTTTAAATATTGGGGTTACATTAGCTATCCTCCAGTCTGCAGATACAATGGATGATTTTAATGATAGGTTACAAATTTTTACTAAAAGGTCTGAAATTTCATTTTTTAGTTCCTTCAGAACTCTGGGGTGTATACCATCTGATCCAGGTGATTTACTACTCTTCAGTTGTCAATCAGGCCTACCACATCTTCTAGGTTCAACGTGATTTGGTTCAGTCCATCTGAATCATTACCCATGAAAACCTTCTCCAGTGTGGGTACCTCCCCAACATCCTCTTCAGTAAACACCGAAGTAAAGAAATCATTTAATCTTTCTGCAATGGCCTTATCTTCTCTAAGTGCCCCTTTAGCCCCTCGATCATCTAACGGTCCAACTGACTCCCTCACAGGCTTTCTGCTTTGGATACATTTAACATATCCAACTAACATTATTTGGCTAGAATTTAGCTGGATAAGTACCCAAATCTTCATTTAGCTGGATAAATTCAAAAGCTAAATGAATATGGACCTCTACATCCCTACACTCCATCGCTTTCACTCTGATTAGCCAACAAAAGATTACTTGAAATACCAACTGTGTATCAAGAAACTGTGCATTTCCTGTTGCTAGCTCCAGTCTGTAGAACTGTATGCCTGAGCACCTCAGGAATTAGTCAAATTTAAGCATGTTTAAAAATGCCCTTAAAATTTGACATTTCCAACAAGTCTTTGGGGCTCGCAGCTAAAAAAGATTAATTTAGCACTGAGGCCAAGTTTGGTTTTATACATTTCTACACCCTAGGCCAAAGCACAATTCTGCACCCCCTCAACCTCAAAAGTTGATTTATAATTTTCAATTTAATATGTAATCCCTGCCAGTTATACGAAACATATTTATTTATTTATTTATTTAGGGGCGGATTTTCAGAGCCCTGCTTGCCTAAATCCGCCTAAATCCGGGCGGATTTAGGCGAGCAGGGCCCTGTGCGCCGGTGCGCCTATTTTACATAGGCCTACCAGCGCGCGCAGAGCCCCGGGACTCGCGTAAGTCCTGGGGTTTTCAGAGGGGGGTGTGTCGGGGGCGTGTTGGGGCGGGCCCGATCCGCGCGGCATTTTCGGGGCGTGTCGGGAGCGTTTCGGGGGTGGGCCCGGGGGCGTGGTTACGGACCGGGGTGGTCCGGGGGCATGGCCGCGCCCTCCGGACCCGCCCCCAGGTTGCGTCCCGGCATGCTAGCGGCCCGCTGGCGCGCGGGGATTTACGTCTCCCTCCGGGAGGCGTAAATTCCTCGACAAAGGTAAGGGGGGGTTTAGACAGGGCCGGGCGGGTGGGTTAGGTAGGGGAAGGGAGGGGAAGGTGAGGGGAGGGCAAAAGAAAGTTCCCTCCGAGGCCGCTCCGATTTCGGAGCGGCCTCGGAGGGAACGGAGATAGGCTGTGCGGCTCGGCGCTTGCCGGCTATACGGAATCGATAGCCTTGCGCGCGCCGATCCCGGATTTTAGCGGATACGCGCGGCTACGCGCGTATCTACTAAAATCCAGTGTACTTTTGTTGGCGCCTGATGCGCCAACAAAAGTACGCCAAATTGCGCTATTTGAAAATCTACCCCTTAGTGTTTTTCTATACCGGCATTCATGATTAGAATCACATCATGCTGGTTTACATTTAACAGGGGGTGTAAATTAAAATAAATAACTGAACAGAACTGAAAAACTGTAACAAGTGAAATGAAAAACTCTGAAGTTACAATAAAACAGTATGCTAAAACTGAGTGGAGGAAAGTCTAAAGGAACTTAACAGTAAGAGCCATTATTTACAGTATTCTAAGAATGTCTGATTGTGGTTGTCGTTAATATTGTCGCTAATTAACATTAATAGCCACCTCTTACAATGTTATTTATACAATGCTAATTATACATATATATAATCATCTGATCTTCATTTTCCTTCTCTCTCCAAGTTATTGATTTCCTTGTTATATGTAACTGCTTTTCTGCACTTTTGTTCATATTGTAAAGTTTTATTATTATTGCACCCCTGTTTCTTGTGAACCAGCATGATGGGACTTTCGTCCTGAATGTTGGTATATAAAAAAACTTAAATAAATAAATAAAATAAATAATATGCGATTCAAATAGGGTCTGGAAATGCTTGTTTGAACAACCACGTCTTAAGCCTTTTTCTGAATGTTTGAAGGCATGGTTCCTGATGAAGTTCCGGTGGAATGGAGTTCCATAGAGATGGTCCTGCTGTAGAGAAAGCCCGGTCTCTAAATGATATATGTTGAGAGGTTTTGGCATGGGGGACGTGTAGTGAGGGGGTAGTGAGGGGGGCATGGGGGACATGTAGTTTTGGCATGGGGGACATGTTGTGATGAGTGAATCCAGAAGCAAAATAAAACAGATCTAAACCAGTAAAATGTTTTTCAGCCTGCAGGACCGGCATCGCCCCATGGAAGTTCTTCTGTCCGACCCGCGCTGAAATATTTTGAACCCGACCTGGTCCGCAAAATGCAGACGTCTCGCTATATAATCCATACGAGGTACAAAGATTACTTCTTTTGTTAGTCAAATTATTTACCCAGATGGCATATTCGATACAAAAAACAGCGAATAAAATTGACATAAAATGCGGAAGATTTACATCGATTCTCATCTGACATTATAGAATTTTATTGAAATGTTTTGCATTTTGTGTCAAACTTACATTACACCAAATTAAATGATGCTGCATAAAACAAGCCATAAGTTGTGTATGTTTCATGTTTTGTAATAAAAATCGCAGCCCCCTTATAATTTGGCGAACACTCCCGTCAACATTTTCTACTTACTGCTTTCAGCCCTGAGTTAGCAAAACAGTATATAAAGGTAGTAACAATATATTTTAAGTACCTATTATCAGTAGATATGTAGAAGACAAGCGATATGAGCGTAATGAATCACTTGGAATCACTATTGTAAAGCCAAATCTGGAATTTTCCTTTAACACGTGGTTTACGCTGACTGTGTGAGAGAGAAATAGCAAATGCTTTTTGCCTGTGACTGAGCAAGACAGCGCAAACTGTAGAGATGGACAATTTAATGTACCGCTCAATTTATTTAAAGTATATGGATGTAAATTTAAAAAACAGCATTTTATATGGCCTTTTCAAAATAATACAGAAAATGTGTAAATGTTTGATTGTTATTTCTGCTGTATATATGCCCCCCCTGACTGCTGTGCCCTAGGCCATGGCCTAGGTTGGCCTTATGGGAAATCCGACCCTGACTGAGCCATGTTAAATTTAGGATAAGTGCATTGGTCTGGTCTTGTCTCAAGCTCAGCCTTGGCACGCAGAATGGGCATTAGGGAAAGTTAATGATTGTAATGTCAATTTGTTTGTTATCTATAAATGTTTTAATATACTGTGGGGCGGATTTTCAGAGCCCTGCTCGCCTAAATCCGCCCAAAACCGGGCGGATTTAGGCGGGCAGGGCCCTGCGCGCCAGTGAGCCTATTTTACATAGGCCTACCGGCGCGCGCAGAGCCCCGGGACTCACGTAAGTCCCGGGGTTCTCCGAGGGGGGCGTGTCGGGGGCGGGCCTGGTCGTCGCGGCGTTTCAGGGGCGTGTCGGCAGCGTTTTGGGGGCGGGTACGGGGGTGTGGCTACGGCCCGGGGCGGTCCGGGGGCGTGGCCGCGCCCTCCGTACCCGCCCCCAGGTCGCGGCCCGGCGCGCAGGAGGCCCGCTGGAGCGCGGGGATTTACTTCTCCCTCCGGGAGGCGTAAATCCCCGGAGAAAGGTAAGGGGGGGGGGGGTAGACAGGGCCAGGTGGGTGGGTTATATAGAGGAAGGGAGGGGAAGATGAGGGGAGGGCGTTAGAGGATTCCCTCCAAGGCCGCTCCAATTTCGGAGCGGCCTTGGAGGGAACGGGGGTAGGCAGCGCGGCTTGGTGCGCGCCGGCTATACAGAATTCATAGCCTTGCGCGCGCCGATCCAGGATTTTAGTGGATACGTGCGGCTCCGCGCGTATCTACTAAAATCCCGCATACTTTTGTTTGCGCCTGGAGCGCCAACAAAAGTACGCCAACGCGCCTTGTTTGAAAATCTACCCCTGTGTGTTTTTTAATGATTGTGAACCACTGCGATCTAGGGGAATGTTTGCTTAACAAACAGTTTTAAAATAAATAAATAGTCTGTTTCCTAGTTTTTAACCAGTTCACAATCCATAATAGGACATTGCTCCCACACCATAACATTTTAATTTTTTCAGGAGTCTCTAATGAGGGACTTAAACACCTTCTGAAAATCCTTGTACCTTCTAGTTCTACAGGCAGCCGATCACGGGTAAATCAGCATGTGTAGTTTTGAAAATTAAACCTTCCTGCCTTATTTTCTTCCCCCACCTCTCCGGGGTGTATTCGTAGTGACCCTCCCGCTGCAGTGGCAGAGGCAGCATGGACACAGCAATGGGGTTTCAAGTGGTATCAGAGGAGTCACTTGTTTTAATTGCCCAGAGGGGGTAGGAGAGAAAAGGAATTCTCCTTCTTACAGGGTCTCCCAACATTAGGAATAGGGGTCCAGAACCCTCCCAGCGAGTCTCCCAGGGGAAGAGAGAGAGAGAAGGCAGAACCCAAAAAGAAAAAAAACTTGAATGTAAGCAGATAGAAGGTTTACAAATCTTGAGCTACGACTCAGATTTATTATCACAAGTTTAAACAGTGAGTTGTGACAGCTGCTGCAGTGATTTGGGACTCTCTTTCTTTCTGATATGAAAAAAGGTATCAATCTAGCTAGACTTTGTGGCAAGCATACACTTAGCTGATTTTATTTATATTTAGGATGAATCTTCGTAGCCTCTGCCGCTGATAGGGGGTGTGTCTTGCTGCAGCGCTGCTCTTGGGAATGGCTTGAGTGCCAGAGGGTCCTGGATGTCGCTCTCCGACTGTGATCCTTATGCTGTATTGGGCACATTGTCTCTGGAGCAGATAGAAACCTAACTATACTCTTCAAATAATGAAATAATGTGTTCCTCCATTATACTAACTAGGGATGCATTCATTTGCGACAAAATAGGAAATATAGACGATATTTCCTATTTTGTCACAGTTCGGGAGGTCGCCGAAACGATAGGAAAACCCACAACATTTCATGTGGTTTTTCTTATTGTTTTCGGGGGGGGGGGGGGGGAAGAGCACATTAAAATAAAACACCCAAACCCATCCCAACCCTTCAAATTTAATTAATTGCAACCCCCAAGACTTGCCTGACCCCCCCAAGACTTACTGAAAATCTCTGGTGGTCCAGCGGGGGCCCGGGAGCAATCTCCTTCTCTCAGGCCATCAGCTGCCACTAATCAAAATGGTGCTGATGGCCCTTTGCCCTTACCATGTGATAGGGGCTATCGGTGCCATTGGTTGGCCCCTGTCACATGGTAGGAGCAATGGATGGCCTGCGCCATTTTTTAAGATGGCACAGGCCATCCATTGATCATACCATGTGACAGAGGCTGGCCAATGGCACCGATAGCCCCTGTCACATGGCAAGGGCAAAGAGTCACCGGCACTGTTTTGTTTCCTGGCAGCTGACGGCCCGACAGCGGGAGATTGCTCCCGGGACCCCCACTGCACCACCAGGGACTTTTAGTAAGTTTTGGGGGGGTCGAGAGGATGGGGGATTATAATTAATTAAATCTGAAGGGTCAGGGTGGGTTCTTTTTTTTGGTTTGGGACAGCCGAAAAAAGAAAAAAGAAATTGGCCTAAACTACTGGAAATGAAATTTCCTGCAGCGCCCCGATAACGAAGGCCGAACTGAAAGTTTTGGCCGAATCACATCCCTAATACTAACCGCATTTATGTTCTAGAGTGTTCCCTCAGTATTTATTCATGGGAACTAACAGGAACTGGGCTAGCTGATTGTGGAAAACCAAAGATAATTATATATCCTTACTCTAGCTAGCACAAAGGAATTAAATTCAGATGCTCACTCCTGTATGGGGAGGATTGTTTTCACACTTTCTTTCACTATTCTCTCACACTATTACCACAGTGCACTGAGTCAAGGTTCAGGTGCTCATCAATAGGTAATCACCACCAGTGGCTGTATATTTATATACGTAATCTGAGAAGGTGCCACCAAGTATTTTCATATTGAAGATGTTATAAGTATTGAAGCACTACTATCTGTACTTCTTTGTACTCTGCTGATATTCTCAACCTGGTGCCCTATGGTCTCACAGTGTCAGACAGTTTCCATTTAAGATAATTACAAAATGGTTCCCCTCACTTTAGCAGTGGCTCTGCTGTTTATCACCCCTTTCTTTTCTTTTAGCTTTCTCAGTGGGTTCAGTTATAAACTTTGCTATAAGCTTACAATTTCATATATTTAGTCTGTTTCTCACTGCAGCACACACTATAGTAAAAAAAAAAATAGACCTTCTCCTGAAACAGATTCTGGTTCTCCTAGATCAGTTCAACTGGAAAGTACATACTTCTTTAAAAGATATGTGTATTCTCCTATGTTATGAGAGCTGTAGCCCTTTCCTTGTTAAAGAAATCCAAGCTCACGTCTTATTATATATTTCTTCAAAGCATTACAGTGGCATAGGCAGTCATATGTATGTATAGTGATTGGAAAATCAGATACTTTATCCATATTACATTTGCCAAATTTCCAGTCAACTCTTATAATGTTATCAAAATTCACTGCGATACAGAAAGGCTAATATAATATTAACAATTAAACTGCCTACCCTGAATCTTTCTTAGGGAGTGCTAGGAGAGTGGTCCCATTTCCAAGGGGATTGTGTGACCTTGGGCCACGGCACAACTCCAGAGTGCCCCAAGGCGGTCCCAAGGCAGGCGCGATGTGTCCAAGCATGGTTGCAGACTGAAGACTTGGGTCCCTGACTTCCATCTAACCCAAGCGTGCCAGGTGAGAACCAACATTGCAATGTTGTTCTCTGAGGTAGCTCTCCAGCCACCCGATAGTCCTTTTGGACCCGCTGCTGGGGAACGGTAGGCATGCCGGGATAGATGGAGGTCGAGGGCAGACGATGGTTCAGACAGAGACTAAAGGCAAAGACTCAGGATCAAGGTACTGAAGGCGAGGACTCAAGATCA
The DNA here is from genome assembly GCF_901001135.1 of Rhinatrema bivittatum. Taxonomy (NCBI): domain Eukaryota; kingdom Metazoa; phylum Chordata; class Amphibia; order Gymnophiona; family Rhinatrematidae; genus Rhinatrema; species Rhinatrema bivittatum. Next base: position 90,035,679 of record NC_042615.1, read on the forward strand.
AATACTATGTTGAAGCTGCGACGCAGCGTGCCCTACACAGCCCATCCACGGGGCTGGTCATGGACCACACCAGATGTGGGGCAGACTCCAGATGAGAAGTGAAGCAAGTGCAAGAAACATGTCCCAGATACTGTAGAGGCCTGCACCGGGGCATGCCCTATACAGCCACCTGTGGCTGGTTGCGGCCCACGCTGAAGTGGCTCAGGTTCCAGCAGCATCTAACAAATGGAGGGAGCAGACACAAGGGAATCCAAGGGCCGGGACGAGATTCAGGGCACAGGACCAAGACAGGACTTGGCTTCAGGCAAGGATGACCCTCTGGAGGCTTGTGCTGCAGGTGAGAAGGCAGGCCTTGTGCCACGAGGCGCCCTACACAGCCCGCCCGCTGGAAGGCAGGAGATTCCAGGAGCGAAGAGCTCTGATGCAAGGCAAAGCAGGACTGGAAGTGAAGCCCTTTTATTGGGCTAGCCAGAGGACGCTCAGGAGACATCATCAGGAGGGGCCCGAGGCATTTTCCCACCTTGGACTCTTTAAATATAGTGGAGAGGTGCGGCCATGCGCCTAGAGGCAGGCAGAAGCAGGAACAGACTGTTGGTGGTGTTCCTGCCACGAGGGAAAGCCTAGGGGTGGCACTAGGCTGCAGAGCAGGGTCTGGTAAGTGCTGGCAGCTCCCTGCCACTGAAGGCAGGCTGACTCGTGGCTCCCTGCCATGAGAGAAGACTAAGCTGGAAGTGGCTTCGTGCCGCGAAGGGAAGCAGAACACGCGGTAGCTCTCTGCCGCGAAAGCGAAGGCAGGTAAGTTCGGCAGTCACCTGACCTTGTAGATGGTCCTGAGCATGGCGGTCCGGGCTGCAACACTCACTTAGTCAAAACCAGACTAACTGAAATCTCCAACCGACTCACCCAAGAAGATCAGTGCTCCTGTGCTGACTTCAGAAAAAAAATAGTTCTAAAAGACATTTAGGTTCAGTTTTAATATACTTTTGACCTATGGATAACTCCCATCTGTATGAAGTTGCAGAAAAGAAAATTTGGGAATTTTGAGACATAGCTTGAGGCTGAGATGGAATCTGAATTTCTTTATCAGTGAAACTTATTTGTATCAGTCAACTAGCCCCTTCACATAATTTTCCCTCCAACACTGGCTCACAAAATGGTGTCACCATCTCATTTGCATAGACAGACACTTTCCTCAGGTTGCCAGTGACAAAATAGAGTTTGATTTTTTTTTTCTTTCACTGACAAAATTTGTTTGGAAATCCAAATGTTTTCTTCCAAATAATTTGGAAAGGATTTTGAAGTGATTCACAGCCTTTTCCAGTGTTTCAGATTCCCTCTTTACCAAAAAACCTACTTCCTATAACAATATAATATATTTAAAAATTCCCACTCAAACTTTCATTAAAATAAAATATGTAGAGAGTCTTCTTTCTGCATTTCTGCTCATCTCCAGAGCATAGCCTCTGAAACCTCACAAAATCCCTGCAAAAGCACAGGATGCATTTAGTTAGGCAGTTCTGTCCTGGCCAATATGGATCTTCAAGTCATCTTTGGCACTCTGGGTTAGCTGTGGGTACCTGTTCTATCTGGGGTATTTTTGACACATTCTGAGACCTCAGACCACCTTTGGCTGCCAGGAAAAGCCTCTCTAGCTTGGCCCCAATGCTTATTTTGTCACAATTTTAACTTTAAAAAGGGCTCTGTGACCCCCTCCCCCCAAAAACAATTTTGGCAAAATTGAATTGAGGCTTTAAATGCAAAGTGGGAGCTCAGGCAGGCTTTCCCCACCTAGAATCTTCATTTTAAAATATTTTTCATTGCTCAGATCCATTTTTATAAACTTTTAAAAGTTCTTCTGACCTCTGTAAACTAGAGATGTGCATTCGTTTTTGCCAAATTAGACAATTTCAATGAAATTTCAATGAAATTATCTAATTCGGCATGGTTTGAAGGACCCAAAAAATGATCGGGTTTTTCCTAAAATTTCAGAAAAAATCGTTTTTCGGGTTAGTGCGCACTAACAGGTGTTAATGTGAACTAACTCCCATTAGTACGCGCTAACTCCCATTAGAGTGAGTAACTCCCGTTAGTGCTCGCAAACTCGAAAATCGGGGCTCCCTGAAAAAAACGCCCGAACTGCGGGAAAACAAAATTTCCCGTGGCTGGCCGAAAACGAAGCATGAAACGAAAATTATACCCGATGCACATCTCTATGTAAAACCAGGAAGTATCTTTTCCAGGTCACTTCCACGGTGATGACTAACATGTCAATTTTCCTGAAACTTTATTGCATCTTACAGCTGCCTGCATATGATCTGCTTCTAATACAGTACCATACTCAATGAGAGAACTGGGAAGAAAAACATGCCACATCCCAGCAAATGCTTTCTTAGAGCCAAGGTCTCAGGTCAGTAAAAAAACAAAACACATTACCTCCTTATTTCTATATTTTAACGTCTAGTTACACTAAATTAAGCGCTTCCCCAGGAATGCATGTTTTCAATCTAACTAAAAGTATGCATGCACATGCTTTTAACAGCTCTGAGAAGAACAATTTTTCACCAGGGAAATCTAACTAGATAAATACCTATTTACCTGCATAAATCTCTTTGAAAATTATTTTCAGAAGCAGAGTGCTTCAAATTTTAGATTTCCTTTAGGATATGCATTTGTTTGAAAGGAATGCATTTTTCAAAAGGAAAAAGCTGATTTTTGGTTTTCTCTAAATGGAATGAACAAAATCAGAAGTTCCTCTGAAAAGAATAAAAATATTTTGCATTTGCTTTTGTAAGTTTGTGTATGCAACTATGGAACTGTGATGGCAGGACTGTTGGCAAGACTGATAGTGATAACTCCCAGAACAGCGGTAAACTGGACAAGGTTATTACTGGCCTACATAGGATCTTCTGCATATATAGGCTACCTCAACCTCAGGCTAAGTCCTCAGGTTCTGGTGGCTGACAGGACATAGAAGGAGATACACTCAGAGAATGAAGGATACCCATAAGAAGAGTACAGGCCTACAGGAACAGAGAGACAAAAAGGTATCCACAAAACAAATACAGGACAGAGAGTACTACAAGATATAGGACAGATAGACAAAAAGACAAACAAAACAAACTAGATGGCTAGAAACTTCAACCAGGGTTAAACAAAGCAAGATAGAAAACAAGAACAGATAGTCAGGACACCAGAAGGTCACATAATTGGACCACTAGAAACAAGAATCAAAACAAGAGGAGAACTTACAAAGGCAAGACAGAAGAAGAACAAGAATACAAATAATAAGGGCCACAACCGGGAACACAAGGAACTCCTAGTTGAAGCACTGAACTAAATAAGGGGCAGGCTTATGTCCTGTGGCAGTGCAAGGAAACATGGCCGCCAGCAGGATCTCCAAGCTATAGGGGTTGGAGGACTGAACAGCAGGGAACATGACCCACTGAGGCCTCTTCTGGTGGGAGGGGCACTGCTCACAGATCCTTACAGGAACTATGTGTACAAAATTTCAACAAAAAAATGAAAGGATGAAAACAAAAGTAAAATCCCCTACCAAAATGTATGGAAACAAAATACTTTGGCCTGTGCAGCTCTAATTTTCTTTAAATTGCTACAAATGTTAAAGTGAAATTTCAGTATTATTGAAAAATTATACTTCCTCAAAATTCTGATACAAATAGAAATCAAAATAAAAAAGTTTTATGTTAAATGCGTATTCTGGTTCCAACACTACCATTGTTTTGATATATACATGTCTGCATCAGGGAACTTGAAAAAAGAATTGAAAAATCCATGATGATTACCCAGGAGTTGGATAAAATAGAGCGGTTTGTGTGTTAGTCCATTTGAATGCACAGAAATAAAGTTTATTAAAAACAAAAAAATATATATCAGATGATATCTTATATTGGATTAATTGAATACATTCCTTGACTAGCTTTGCTTCGGGTCAGAATTTGAATGAGCAAAAGATGACATTACATGAAAATATAATGTAGTGTAGCTGCCGTAAGAGAACCATAAAAAGCATTCTGGTGATAGAGTGAATAAGAAGAGGGTGAAGGGATAGGAGTGAGGGTGGGAGCGGAATTTGGTAGGTGATCAAAAGGAAACCTAGATCTTTGTTAAGTTCTTCTTTGTCACTTCCAAAGTGTCTAATCAAAAGTCTTGCATTCCTGGATTGTTTTAACTTTCCCTTTGATTATCCTGATCATCAAGTCATTGATGCGGTGGTCTGGTTCTGAAAAGTGCTAATTATCTCATGTATTATTTATTATCAAATGCTGAAAAGGTGAAAATGCATGCTACATTGGCGAGACAGTCCAGACATTAAAGATCAGAGTAAATGTGCACAGACATGAAACACCGTAGGGAAGACCAAGCTGACATCTCAGTGGGGGATCACTTTTCAGAATCTGATTATTGTGTCAATGACCTTTTGATGAGGATAAGCAAAGGAAAATGTAAAGCTCTTCAGGAGTGCAAGACTTTTAAAGTTAAAATAATTGGAGATGATCAAATAGGATTCAACCAAGGCCTGTGATTCTAAGCAGATTATGAGCCATAAAATTATATTGCCTATCACATTCTGATCATCCACCAATTGCCTCCCACCAACCCCTGCTCACCCTTCCTTTTCACCCTATAACTACCAATGTCTGCTATGGTTCACTTATGGCAGTCACAGTATTTTATATTTCCTGATAAATGTCATCTTTTTTACATTCAGATTCGGACTTGAGTTTTAACTCACAAAACCTAGTCAAGAAATGTATTATGATAGTTCAATAAAGAGGTGTTGTTTGTATTTGTTAACCTTTATTTTTATCCAGGAGTTGGTTCTGCTGTACCAGCCTCCATTTCTTCTTCTCCTCTAACAGGGCTAGATACTGTGGGAGATTTAAAAAATAACACTTAAGCTGTACCAGTTAATATAACAAGGCTCTGGACTGCAACCCTCAGCTACTTTATATAACCGAAAACCAGGGTAACATTTCAAATAAAAGACATTTTGTCTCATGAATGTTTTATTATAAAAGTAAGCTTCAATAAGAGTCATTATGTCATACGAGTATTCTATTATTAAAATACCATTCTTCTTCTTACTTGAAAAAATTAAATTCCCTGGAAGGTATTTTCAACTATTTTTGAATACCTGATGAATCATAAAGTCATGGGTTGGAAGGGTTGTAACTAGGAGGACCTTTCTGCAACATCTGGTTTTGAAACTGTGAGATAGTAGTATCTGAACAGTGAGATTGAGAACTTTTATGAATGTTTCAACCTTTTCAATTCCACTTCTGAGCTGCCTGCATTTATTGGTCCTCTTTTTCCTGCATGTGGTTCAAATCTTCAGTGGTATAGCCATGTTAGTCTGGTATAGCAAAAATGACAAGAGGCAGGTGAATGCTTATAGACTAACCAATTTATTGAGGCATGAGCTTTCAAGGACAGACTCCACTTCATCAGATGCATGAAGTATAGTTCAGGCAGTGAGTAATATATATTATTTATTTATTCATTTATTTTAAAAGGTTTATATACCGCTTTTAAAAACATGAAGTTCGTCAAAATGGTTTACAGGAAATAATATACGTAATAAATACACATAGAAACATACCAAAAACATAATGTAAAAACATTTAAAAAGGGGGAACTGGTTGGGTTAGGGATGGGGTTGACATGGGGAGGACATGCCCAATCTGAGATAATTAATAAACAGCATTGCTTACCCCACAACCTCAGCCACATAGAATGGGAAGTCATCCATAATCTCTGAAACAACTCAGACATTATTATAAAGGAAGCTGACAAAGAAGGAGCTGAGGCTATCATGAATAGATTGGACCATATGCGAGAAGCAAGGAGACAACTCTCCAACACTATATTTTACAAGCCTCTACCCTCAGATCCCACTGGAGAGTACAAAAAGGAAGTACACAAACTTCTAAAAGGATTCCCCACTGGAATATGTCAACAAATCTGAAAAGAACTTGTATCTGCAAATCAATGGCACTGCCATGGGTACCCGCATAGCTCCACAATATGCCATTTTCATAGATGATTTAGAACAACATTTCCTCAACTGCAACACCCAGAAGCCACTCCTCTACCTAAGTTACATTGATGATATCTGGACCTATGGATTTGAAGCCACTAAGAATTCCATCAAGAATTCAACAAACTCTACCTCACCATCAACATTTCCTCAACTGCAACACCCAGAAGCCACTCCTCTACCTAAGTTACATTGATGATATCTGGACCTATGGATTTGAAGCCACTAAGAATTCCATCAAGAATTCAACAAACTCCACCTCAACAATCCACACAGTGGGGTAGATTTTATAAATTTGCACATACGCGTACTTTTGTTCGCGCACCAGGCGCGAACAAGAGTATGCGGGATTTCAATAGATACGCGCATAGCCACGCGTATCCATTAAAATCCAGGGTCGGCGTGCGCAAGGCTGCCCAAAATCAGCAGCCTGCACGTGCCGAGCCGCGCAGCCTGCCTCCGTTCCCTCCGAGGCCGCTCCGAAATCGGAGCGGCCTCAGAGGAAACTTTCTTTCGTCCTCCCCCCACCTTCCCCTCCCTTCCCCTACCTAACCCACCCCCCCCCCCCCCCGGCCCTATCTACACCCTCCCCCTACCTTTGTTGAACAAGTTACTCCTGCTCGAGGCAGGCGTAACTTTGCGCATGCCGGGCCAGCTGCCGCATGCCATGTTCCGGTCCGGGGGCTGGTCTGGAGGCTGTGGCCAAGCCCCCAGATGACGCACTGGCCATATCACACCCCCTGATACACCCCCCGACATGCCCCCCAGGAAAGCCCCAGGACTTACGCGTGGCCCGGGGCTTTGCGCGCCGGAAGCCTATGTAAGATAGGCTCAGTGCGCGCATGGGGGGTTTGGGGTTTCGGGGGTTACGTGAGTAACGCACGCGCGTAACCCTCTGAAAATCTACCCCAGTATGTCTACTTTCTGGACATTATTGACCAACTATATGAGGGACACATAAGAACTATATTTTACCAGAAACCTACTGATTGCCACATATACCTACATGCCTCCACCTCCACCTACCTCCTAACATCAGGTCCTCTGTCTACAGTAAAGCTCTATGGTACAATCATATCTGTTCTGACCCCTTGGAGAGGGACTTCCATCTGGAGAAATTACAACAGACATTTTGGAATTACAGTATCCACCCAATGAGGAAAGAAAACAGATCAACAGAGCTAGACAAATATCCAGGAGCAATCTGCTACAGGATCATCTCAAAAAGAAAATAACCTACAGCTCTCAGTTGAAACCACTGAAATATAATATCAAGGATCTACAAATCATCCTGAACAATGATACCCCCCTCTCCCAGGCTGTGAGTGTTAAGTTTATCCTGGCCTAGTGACAGCCCCCCAACCTCAAACAGATACTCACCAGCAACCACAAATTGTACAACAATGTATTTATTATTTATAAAAGTATTTGTTGTCTGCCTATAACAAAATTGTGCTAAGTGATTAACAATAAAATGAAACAAAAAACAATCAATAAAATATATTACAAATCTAAACAATTAAAAATACAAAAGAACAGCAAACATAAACAAATAACACCTATAGTGCAAACATCTTCAACCTTACATGAATGCTTCCTTATAGAGGATGGCATCAACTCAGTAACCAGACCCTGCTAGAAAACCAGATGCCAACTCTATCCACATTTTAACCCAAACAACACCATCACAGGACCTAACAACATCATTGCAACATCCAGGCTCATTCACCTGCTCTTTATCAAATGTAAAATATGCCATGACCTGCCAACAATGTCCCTCTGTTGTTTACAGATGACAAACAGATCAATCCCTAAAGAAAAGAATAAATGGACATAAATCTGACATTAGAAATGACAACATTCAGAAACCAGTAGGAGAACATTTCAACCTTCCAGGATATTGTCTATCAGACCTTAAGGTTGCATACTCCTAAAAAGGAACTTCAAAGGAACACTCCAGCATAAAACTGATGAATTGGAACATAAAAAAACGTAACATCATCACCCTAGGTCTGAACAGAAACAATGCCTTAATGGAACACTACAGCTATCTATGAACTATCTATCAACTGTTCTTAGATCATTCTGTCTTTTCATACTTACCTCAGTTGTCAGTAAAGTGGACTATAATGATATTAACACGCTGTTTCCATACCCTGCTTCCTAATTCAGTGTGCTCCCTTTGTCCTGTATCCTCCTATCCCACCCCATCCCCATCCCCATATATATTACCCACTGCCTGAACTACACTTCATGCATCTGATGAAGAGAACTCTGTCCTTAAAAGCTCATGCCTCAAAAAATTGGTTAGTCTTAAGGTGCCATCCACCTCTTGTCATTTTGCCTCATAGTTAATCTACATCTGGAAATGCAGTCTGTGGTCTTTCTGTACATTTTCCCCAGTCTTAATTTGCAATTAGGGACGGGTTTTAAAAGGGTTACGCGCGCCAGGCCTATTTTAAAAAGGCCCGACGACGCGTGTAAAGCCACGGGATGCGTGTAAGTCCTGGAACTTTACAAAAGGGGTGGACCGGGGATGGGGCAGGGCCAGAGGCCTCTGACAGAGTGGCCATTGTCACTGCAAGTTATAAAATCGGGTGTACATGTGCGCACGCCAGGCGTGCTTCTTTTAAAATCTACCCCTTAATTTTCAGTATCTTTTGGTCTAAACAGCAAGAAAAAGTGGGGCATATCTTTAAGAATGTTTTTTCTTGCATGGTTTATCTTGAAGTGCAATCTCTTTTCTTTCAATTATAATAAATTCCCCATTTTTGGAAATCTTTTTACAAATTTATTTATTTCTAGACATTTGATATTCTACCTTTTTCTAAGTTAGTCACAGCGTAGATTACAATCAAAACAAAGACATGATCTTTTAAGTAATGTTAATATAGGTTAATAAAAAAGAAGGGTAAGGAACTAAAAATGCAAGCAAGAAGTGATGAAAATATAGGGAATTTCAGCTAGTATTGATTGGATTCTGGCACATGATGGAAATGCTCTATTTAAACATTGAATAGTCCCTCAGATCTGATAGGTCAAGGTATTTTTCCTGTGAGGTTTAGGTTTTAATCCTCTGGCAAATATTTAAATGGTCTTTTGCTTATATGTGAAATTTGCAATTGAAAATATGTGTGCAGTTCGTTTACATATAGAAGTGCAATCTGTATTTTATATTTGATTTTTTTGACCTTGGGATTCTGTGTACACATCAGTATGCATTCCATGCCTTACATCTTACAGTCTCTCCATGTTTTTAACCTTGACCGAGTTGGACTGAGTTCTTATCCAGGATGGATTATTTTTACAATCATCAGCTCATTTCTCTTTGTATTTACAGACCAGCAACAGTGTTTGCTATGGTAGCACAAATGCATTGGCATTTATTGCAGTGCCCCAATTATAAGACAAGGGTTTTTTTTACATTCTGCATGTCAAATAACCTATCTCATCTTGTAATCACAACCAAGCCCTTGTTATCACCATGCTTCCCAAGGGTGTTATTGAATAGGCCCCTTCTCTATTTGGGCCCATTGCAATAATATGTGGACAGCAGAGCACACAGTTTAACCTGTAGTTGTATGGACATTTTTTTGTGTGCAAACTTTCCTCCCGGCACAGCAAAGAATTTAGTGCACCTAAATGTGGCAGCAAAGCTGTTTGCATTTCTTAGCTCCCTCACCTGGACATACTAATGAAGGCATTAGCTCAGGGCTTCCCAAATTTTTACTCAATGTGTCCCCATTTTAGCATTTAAAAATTCACATTACCCTAAACAATGTCCAAAACAATTTAGCAGTAGGGCTACTATCACCATTCCAAAACCAGCTGATACCCTCTCTCAATCTCCGCCATCTCCAGCTTATCCTTTTTTCTCAACCTCCACCCCTTCTTAACCTCTTCCCTTCCAGTTGATCCCCTATTACATCTCCAAACTCCTCTTAACCCCTCTAGCCCCCTTTCCATTCCCTAACTGATTCGCTCTCACCCTCAGCCCCTTCTTATAACCCAGCTGATCCCCTGTTCTCCCTTCCTTCTCACCCAAACCCCCATTCCCTCCTCATCTTCATCCTCATCCCCTCTCTCTCACCTCTCATCATCCCATCAAACTTTCCAACTCTTCTCTCACATCTCTCAGCTGAATGACTCTGACCTCCTCTCTTACATCCATCAATCAGCATGTAGAATCTGAGCCAGTACAAGGTCACAGGGTCTGTAATGGCCACAATGCCTCCTTGTACAGGGCTTCCTGTTAACACTGAAATGATGTGCAAGTGATGCCAATGCATGGCCTGTGAGTGCATGCTGGCTCACAGGTCCCAAGCTGATTTCCACAACTAATGCTGTGGCTGCTGGCTCCTAAAGGGTGCTACCATTTGAGGCACTTGTGACTCCCAGTTGAAAATGTTGTTATCCCCATTTGGGGTCAGGACCCACAGTTTGGGGAGTCTTGCATTAGCTATTACCCCTTTCTGCCCCCCACCAATGCAGAGAAGTGAGCTGGCTTAAATTATATTTGGTTTTCACAGGAAAATAATTCTCCTGGTCAGCCATGGAGTAGAGTTTCTGGGCTAGCATTAGTGTGAGGCTGTATGGGGATTTGTAATGCTGGGGTCCTGCATTCCTGCACTCAGGGGCAGTTTTATCATGAGGCAGGGTGAGGTAGCATCTCAGGTGGCAACATTTTGATGTGGCAAAAAGTGCCCCTCAAAACTCTTCATCCACAGTCGCCTCACCCTGTCTTCAGGCCCATCAATGTACACTCTGCCAACAAGCCAGCAGGGTCCCCACTTCCAGCAGGCAGGAAGAAAAAGTGGCAGCCATTGACAGATTGGCTATCAGGGTTACTAGCAGTAGCATTTATTGGTAGGCCAGTTGGGAGGATCACATGGTTTGTGTTGGTCTCTTCAGCCCATTCCCATGGAGCCACTACGACCAACATCAGGCCCTCCAGCAGTAATGGCAGGGCGGCTCCATGCACCTATTGCCACTGCTTTGTTAAGGCACCTCTTTCCCACTATCGCTACATTCCTGGCTCCTCCTCTCATGTGCTTCTGCCAGCAGCCAATGGGAGGAAAAGAGCAGGCCTCTGACCAATGGGAGTTACGCGCATCCTGGGGCCTTGCACGAGCTGCGTGCATTTTATAACAGGCCTGGCCACGTGCGTATCTACCGATATGTGCCGAAGTGACGGACTGTCTGAAAGGGGCATGCAGGGGAGTATGGTATGAGCAGTGCGGGGCCGGGTGGTGGCGGGCTGGGACAGCGCCATTAGCCACTGTCCCAGGGAAGCACTCGCTGTAAGTTGGCTGGCACTTGGAAACTACTGCTGCTCTGAAGGATCAGCAAAGTAAAAAATAAAAAAAATCTAAGAGTTGGTAGGGGGTAGGGGGTCAGGGAGGAGAGGAGAAAAGGTAGGAAGGGTAGATAGGGGGTATAAAGTTCCTTCCTAGTTCACTCCTTAATTGGAGTGGACTGGGAGGGAAATGGGGAAAACGCTACTCATGTTGCCGCGCATTGCATTGTAAAATTCCCCGCTCTGCACACGTGAGCCGGTGTGCGCATGTTATTTATTTATTTATTTATTTATTTATTTATTTGAAGAGTTTTATATACCGTTATTTGGAATAGCCATCATAACGGTTTACATAGTGAACAAATATATCCAAGGAAATTTTGAAATATTATAACAAAGTGAACATTACAGTAAAAACATAGAATAACAATTCAAGGAAGTAATGTAAGGTTGGAGGAGGTGGGAAATGAGTTAGATAGTAAATTATGGTTCTTAGTTCATTTGAGAGTTGGTATGAGCAGATTATTGAGGGTCTGTGAAAAATTTGCAAAACAGTAAAGTTTTTAGGTCTTTTTTGAAGGTTTTTATGTTGTGTTGAGTTCTCAGGTCTTCAGGAAGGGTGTTCCAAAGATTGGGGGATGCGATGGAGAAGGCTCTCTCTCTTGAAGTTAGATGAGCATCTTTGATGGTGGGGATTAATAGGTAGTTTGAGTTATTGGATCATAGATTTCTTGAGGAGTTTTGAAGAGTTATGTTAAGGGTGTTTAGGCCTTGATGATCGTTGTCCATGTGCTCACGCTGGAGTGGAAACCACGTGCACATAGTTGCATGTGCAGGGGTCTTAAAATCAACCCTTTATTGTTTTTAAATATTGTATGGTATTTCATGTGTCTGCTGTTTTAAAATATTTTATAGGCATTATGGAAATTTTTTAAAATTTTTGGATTTTTGATTATTGGATGCTCTATTCATCAGCTATTTTGAAATATTCTTTTTATTAGTATGGTTTTAGTATTATAATTTATATTTTGTTTTTATTTGATATTTTATAACAAATAGTGATGTTTCTGTTTTTCCATTTTTGTACTGCTTATCTGGCTTGTTGCGGTTTCCATTTTAGTTTTGTCTATGCATTTCTATTTATACTTTATGACCACCTATTCTGTATTTGGTGAGGTTTTGATTGTGTGCTGCATGTGTTACAGACGTGAAGTATTCTGCTATGTGTGGTTTCTGTGTAGGGATCTATATATTTATAAATGATCTAGAAAATGAACATTGAGGGGCAGATTTTAAAAGCCTGCATGCGTAAATCCAGGTGGATTTACGCAGGTGGGGGGGGGGGGGGGTGTTACGTGTGCCGGGCCCTATTTTCAAAAGGCCCGGCAGTGTGCATAAAGCCCCAGGACGCGCGTAAGTCCCGGGGCTTGAAAAAATGGGCAGTCCGGGGGCGGGGGCGGGAGCATGGCCAGAGGCTTCTCTTCGAGCGCTGGGCCTGGGGATTGCATGCCGGCACACGTACAACAGAGGCAGGCGTACACGTACACCAGAGGCACACGTACATGTACACCAGAGGCACACGTACATGTACACCAGAGGCAGGCGTAACTTACAAAATAAAGGTAGGGGGGGATTTACGTAGGGCTGGGTGGTGGGTTAGATAGGGGAAAGGAGGGGAATGAGGAGGGGGGGGGGGCGAAGGAAAGTTCCTTCCAAGGCCGCTCCGATTTTGGCACTAGTGTGCACCCCCTTGCGCACACTGACCCCGGATTTTATAATTATAACATGCGCACGGCTGCACGCGCATGTTATAAAATTGGGCATACATTTGTGCATGCCGGGTAGCATGCACAAATGTACCCCGCACACGTAGGTTTAAAAATCAGGCCCTGAGTGAAGTGTTCAAATTTGCAGATGACACAAAATTATTCAGAGTAGTTAAATCAAAAGCAGATAGTGATAAGTTGCAGGAGGACCTTGCGAGACTAGAAGATTGGACATCCAAATGGCAAATGAAATTTAATGTGGACAAGGGCAAGGTGATGCATATAGGGAAAAATAACCCATGCTGTAGTTAAACAATGTTAGGTTTCTTGTTAGGTGTTACCACTAAGGAAAAAGATCTAGGCATCATAGTGGACAATATATTGAAAATTTGGTTCAGACTGCTTTGGTGGTTAGAAAAGCAAACAGAATGTTAGGAATTTTTAGGAAAGGGATGGTGAATAAAACAGAGAATATCACAATGCCTCTATCTCTCCATGGAGAGTCCACACATTGAGTAATGTTTTCAATTCTGGTCACTGCATCTCAAAAAAGATATACTTTCACTGGAGAAGGTACAGAGAAGGGTAGCCAAAATGTTAAAAGGGATGGAACAGCTCCCCTATGAGGAAAGGCTAAAGAGGTTAGGGAAGTTCAGGTTTGAGAAGAGATGGCTGAGGTAGGATATGATGGAGGACTACAAAATTACAAGAGGACTAGAAAGAGTAAATGTGAATCAGTTGTTTACTCTTTGAAATAAAACAAGAATTAGGAGACATCCCATGAAGTTAGCAAGTAGCGAATTTAAAACGAATCAGAGAAAATTCTTTTTCACTCAATACACAATTAAGCTCTGGAATTCATTGCCAGAGGAAGTGGTTAAGGCAGTTATTTTTGCTGGGTTTAAAAATGGTTTGGACAAATTCTCGGAGGAAAAATCTATAAACTGCTATTAGTCAAGTTAATTTAGGGAATAACCACTGCTTATTACCAGCATTAATAGAATCAGATTTATTTAATGTTTGGGTACTTGCCACTGTCTGAAACAGGATGCTGGACTTAATGGGCCCTCAGTCTGACTTAGTATGGCAACTTCTTGTGTTCTTATGTTCCTGGCTTGTTCCTGTTTTCCTAGTAGGAGATGTATTGGTGTTTTAGGGCTGGTAATATTTGCAGTGTTGCTTTTAATGGGTAGGGTTGATACTATTTGAGTGCTGGCAGTTAGTGCCGTTTTGGTTTGGGAGATTTACTGATGTAATTTATAATTCAGTTTACTTATGGCTTTCTGAGGTCCAAGCTCACACCTAATGCACTTTACAATAGCCCAAATAATATATGGGTTCTAAGTATCTTGCTTTTTTGCTGGATTTTTTCAGGAATATCACTAAGCACTCTATCTGTCACACCTCTGGGCACTCTGACTTTCACATGCCCTCTTTCCAGCATTTAAAATCACCAAAAGGGCTAGTCTTCAAGGGGCATGACACCCTCTCCCGACTTTCTCTGTGATTTGACCTGTGCTGTGCCTTGTGAGCTGGAGGAGGCATTTTATTTTTCCTCACCTGAGGTACCAGATTGCCTTAAGCCACCCCTGCCTGGTCATTTTTATTTAAAGGCTACACCAATCCCTTACTAGTAGGTTTTCTCCTTTTTTTGTACCAGCACTAGGGTCTTCCAGGTTTTAGACCATCCCTAAAAGTTTCCTTCTTTCAAGGCTGGGATTAGTCAGCATGGCCCTATGTATTGGAGCTGAGCATGTGCAGAAAGCAGAGTGTGTTGAAAATGAGCAGGGGCTAGAAGTGTTTTGGCTGTGGTCCCTTGCTAGGTCTTTTCTGGCCAGAAGAAGAAAAGCAAAAGGAAGTTTTGTGGAGATTAATTTTTTGGAAAAGAGTTTTCTCTTGATACTGTTGTTGAATTGGACCTCAGTTTCAGGGGGGAACCCCTCTGCCTGAGGGAAAGAGAATCCAGGTGTGTTGCTTCCCCTAAGCCCCATTGAAGTTGGGTGGCTTCTGCACCTGCCTGGAGAAAAGAAGTTTTTTTTTAATTTTTATGTATGCATATTTTCAAATATATTTCAAGAAAATACTTGAATTGCAATCCAAAAGACATAGAAATAAGAAAAGGAAAAATTAATAATAAAAAGAAATAAAAATATTGTCTCACATAATCTAAGTCCTCAATAGGGGGAATTCCAAGACCACAACCTGAGGAAATAATCATAAAGAGGAAAAGACTAGCAAAAACAGAGAGGCACAAAAAATTTATGAACGAGCATCATTACTAGACAATTACGGACTACCAAAGCATTAGGAGAAGAACAAGGGACAGGAAAATTTATTACTCAAGAAGGCAGAAAGATCTGATGGTAGAAAAATATGTATAGGAAACATTTTGATTCTTAATGATATACTTGCAAGGGAACTTTAAAATAAAAAAAGCTCCCAAGTCCAAAACCTTAGGCCTTAATAGTAACTGCCTCCTCTTTTTCTGCATCTGCCTGTCAAAATCTGTGAAGGCATGAACTTTCAACTTCAAAAAGGACTGCAGGCAGTGGTGAAAATACGTTTTTTGAGAAAATCAGTATGTTGCAATTTTGGAAGTTTTTGGACTTTGCCGTTCAAGGTCTGAGGAGTTTTGATTACCATTAAAGAGACTGAGACCTGGTCTTTTTTCCAGAAGCTCACTTTCAGACACCCAGGACTGTGGGTGTTAAATTTATCTCTACCCTGTAGGGATTACTGGCTCAGAGACCAACAAAGTGAGAATAGGCTCTATAAAGTTTTCTGTTTATGTAAAGATTTCTGCAATTTATATTTTGACTGGGCTGTGCATTTATTTTTGTTGCAGTAATTTTTATTTGAATACCACATCCTCTGTCCTGCCTGTTTGTACTCTGAAGGAAGGTACCATCCCTGTGAGCCAGCAGGCTGTGAGTACTAACTCTGAAAGCGTAACTGGACTGAAAGTGGGTCACCTGCCCCCTTACATGCCTTGCCCAGGAGATTGAGCCTCTCCCTCATCAAGAGAAACCACACCACAGGGTTGAACGGACTGGTGCCTGAGAACAGGAACTTAGCCCCAGGACTGAGTGTATCCCCTGCACCAATTTGGCCCTAACCCCGAAGTGGGGATTACATATTATGGAATCTGCATTCATTTTGAATGAATGCACAATCCTCAACGTATAGGTCCCTATTTGTTGCATTTGTGGGGTTCCGAAATGTATGGTGAACCCCCACGAATGCAGTGTATCATTAACGAATAAACTCCCCACCCTCCTGACCCCCCAAGACTTGCCAAATGTCCCTGGTGGTCCAGTGGCGGTCCTGGAGCGATCTCCTGCACTCAGGCAGTCGGCTGCTGGTATTCAAATTGGCGCCAATAGCCTTTGCCCTTACTATGTCACAGGGGCTACTGGTGCCATTGGTCGGCCCCTGTCACATGGTAGGAGCAATGGATGGCCTGTGCCATCTTGTGCTCCTACATTGTGACAGGGGCCGACCAATGGCACCGGTAGCCACTGTGACATAGTGTGCTCCTACCATGTGACAGGGGCCAACCAATGGCACCAGTAGCCCCTGTGACATAGTAAGGGCAAAGGCTATCAGTGCCATTTTGAATACTGGCAGCCGACGTCCCGAGTGCAAGAGATTGCTCCAGGACCTCCGCTGGACCACCAGGGACTTTGGCAAGTCTTGGGGGAGACTCCTGACCCCCCAAGACTTGCCAAAAGTCCCTGGTGGTCCAGCGGGGGTCCTGGAGCGATCTCTCCCTGCCTGCACTTCTGCATGATTTTCTGCTGCTTCATCCTAACTGCCCACTTCACCCTCCCTCCTCTGCTGCTGGTGTCGGGAACATCTGTGGCCCCAACAAAACTCTTGCAGGGCAGCTCATAACCTAGAGAACTGACAGCAGGAGCCTCTAGGCTTAGCTCTT
This sequence comes from Rhinatrema bivittatum, assembly GCF_901001135.1. NCBI lineage: Eukaryota > Metazoa > Chordata > Amphibia > Gymnophiona > Rhinatrematidae > Rhinatrema > Rhinatrema bivittatum. Next base: position 90,052,733 of record NC_042615.1, read on the forward strand.
TCCTCCCACCTCAACATTTTATGCACATAAAAGGCCTGCACAAAACAAGTTGTGGCTATGTGCACATAAATTCCTTCCTCCATCCCTTCTATGTGAACTCAGTCTATGAAAGGGGGTGAGCATATATTTCGATTGGCGTTTGCATGCTTATTAACTCCCAATGTATTTGCTTATTACATCAGGAATACTTTTTTTTACAATCTGGATTAAAAAAAATGTGCACATTTTTACAGTGCACCCTCTGACATTGGACTCTTTGTTTTTCAAACTCAAACCATCTGCTCTTCGCCATTTCTCTTCTGTGAACGCAGACATGTCTATGTGCTGAGCTACAAAATATGACTGAATCTTAAGCCATAGCTTCTGTGGGTTTTGTAAATGGAAGACATTAGAAAAATGACACATCTATTAAATTCACTCAGTCAAATACTAAGACGTTTATAGGAATGGCAATCTTTACCTACAGAAATTCGAAGGACAGTAACATTTTTTAGCTTTCATTTCCAGCATATGACAGCATCAATTAATTTGTCACTCAAAGAATCAAGACTTCTTAGGGTCGTCTGACAGATCTGGCAAGCAGTTTAAATAGAAAGGTTATAAAAGTTCTAACTATAAGCATATTATGACACAATGGAGAGAATCATTTTGAGGTTGCTTTCTTCATAAAGGCATGAAACACAAGTCATTCTCCTCCTGCCCCTCACCACACACAAGACTTCTTCTTGGAGAAGTTTTATTATTACGCAAAATGAATTTTTAAATAAATATTGCAGTTAGCACAGTATGGGGTTATCAGTAAAGTGTAATAACAACACTAATGCTAAGGAGTTTTAATGTCTATGCAAAATAGTGACATAGAGGTAGCTAGTCAACTGGCTATGTGTGTATAAGGTTAACTGCTTGACTATATATGGATATTCAACTCAAAAAAATTTGGGCTGGGGGACTGTTTCCACCTTGAAGGTTTTCTGTCTGGTCTCTTATTGCCTGAAGAACATCAGGCACAAATGGGCACTCGGGGTCCTGAGGTGCTACTGGGACATAAGTGGCTAGCCTGCAGATTGAGAGCAAGGACTGTTTACACCTCAAAGGTCATCTCCCTGGTCCCTTACTGCCCAAATAACATCAGGTATAGAGGCGGACACCTGAGATCATGAGGCGCCACCGAGACATAAGCAGCTGGCCTGCGGTGTGCCACTTTCGGCGTGCCAAAGCCGCATTCTGATTCTATCCTGTTCAATATCTTTGTGAGCGACATTGCAGACGGGATAGAAGGTAAGGTTTGTCTTTTTGCAGATGACACTAAGATCTGCAATGAGTGGACACGCCGGAAGGAGTGGAGAGAATGAGACGGGATTTAAGGAAACTGGAAGAGTGGTCGAAAATATGGCAGCTGAGATTCAATGCCAAGAAGTGCAGAGTCATGCATATGGGATGTGGAAATCCGGAAGAACTGTATTCGATGGGGGAGAAGGGCTGATGTGCACAGGGCAGGAGAGAGACCTTGGGGTGATAGTGTCTAATGATCTAAAGTCGGCAAACAAATGTGATAAGGCGATAGCTAAAGCCAGAAGAATGCTGGGCTGCATAGAGAGAGGAATATCGAGTAAGAAAAGGGAAGTGATTATCCCATTGTACAGGTCCTTGGTGAGGCCTCACCTGGAGTACTGTGTTCAGTTCTGGAGACCATATCTCCGAAGGGACAGAGACAGGATGGAGGCGGTCCAGAGAAGGGCGACCAAAAAGGTGGAGGGTCTTCATCGAATGACTTATGAGGAGAGATTGAAGAATCTAAATATGTACACCCTGAAGGAAAGGAGGAGTAGGGGTGATATGATACAGACTTTCAGATACTTGAAAGGTTTTAATGATCCAAAGACAATGTCAAACCTTTTCCATTGCAAAAAAATCAGAAGAACCAGGGGTCACGATTTAAAACTCCAGGGAGGAAGACTCAGAACCAATGTCAGGAAGTATTTCTTCATGGAGTGGGTGGTGGATGCCTGGAATGCCCTTCCAGAGAAAGTGGTGAAGACCAAAACTGTGAAGGATTTCAAAGGGGCGTGGGATAGATACTGTGGATCCATAAAGTCTAGAGGATGTGAATGAAGAGAAGAGGCATGGGGGTGGCTTGAGGGAATGATGGCTACTACCTGGAGATGAATATCCTTATTCATTAATGTGACTCCAACATTGATCTATGCTTCAACGGCAAGAGGAAATGTGGAAAAAAAAAAAGAATTTGCAACCACATAAAAGCAGGGGAGTAGCTGGCTTGTTACGGTGATTACTACCCCAAACCAAAAAATACCTGATACTTCACTTTCAATGCAAATCCAGCATAACTCTCTGCTTCAACGGCAGGGGAGGAAGTTTGACAATTCACGCATATTCAGCATAGCCCTCTGCTTCAACGGCAGGGGAGGAAATTTTGACAATTCACACATATCCAGCATAGCCCTCTGCTTCAATGGCAGGGGAGCAAGTCTGATATTTCACTTCAATACAAAGCCAGCATAGCTCTCTGCTTCAATGGCAGGGAGGACGTTTGACACCACGCATATCCAGCATAGTCTTCTGCTTCAATGGCAGGGGAGCAAGACTGATACTTCACTTTCAATACATAGCCAGCATGGCTCTCTGCTTCAACGACAGGGGAGAATGAAGAAAGGTTGATCTGTATTTAGGCAACAATCAATAGGGATGTGAATCGTGTGCCCGATCGTCTTAACGATCAGGTTTGGCTAGAGGGGGAATAAAATCTGATCGGTGGTGATGTGAATCGGAATCGGTTCCGATTCACATCGTTATTTTTTTTTTTAGTGAGGCCCGACCCTTTAAAATTGACCCCTTACCTTCCCCCACCCTCCCAAACTCCCCCCAAAACTTTTTATGATTACCTGGTGGTCCAGTGGGGGCACGGGGACTGATCTCCCGCTCTCGGGCCATCGGCGCCATTTTGGCTGCCACTCAAAAATGGCGCAGATGGCCCGATAAAAAAACAACCCACCCGACCCTTTAAAAACGACCCCTTAGCTTCCCCCACCCTCCCGAGCCCCCCCAAAACATTTTAAAATTACCTGGTGGTCTAGTGGTGGTCCCGGGAGCAATCTCCCATTCTCGGGCCGTCGGCTGCCACTCATAAAGATGGCACCAATGGCCCTTTGCCCTTATCATGTGACAGGGTATCCGTGCCATTGGCCGGCTCTTGTCACATGGTAGGAGCACTGGATGGCCAGCGGCCATCTTTAAAGATGGCGCCGGCCATCTTTATGATGGTGGTGGCCATCTTTAAAGATGGCGCCGGCCAGCCAGTGCTCCTACCATGTGACAGGGGCCGGCCAATGGCACGGATACCCTGTCATGTGGTAAGGGCAAAGGGCCATCGGCACCATCTTTATGAGTGCCATTTTTAAAGATGGCACCGGCCATCCAGTGCTCCCTCCATGTGACAGGGGCCGGCCAATGGCATGGGAACCCTGTCACATGGTAAGGGCAAAGGCCATCGGCGCCATTTTTATTAGTGGCAGCCGACAGCCCGAGAGCGGGAGATCGCTCCCGGGACCCCGGACCACCAGGTACCTGTAAAATGTTTTTGGGGGGGTCGGGAGGGTGGGGGAAGCTAAGGGATTAGTTTTAAAGGGTTGGGGTGGGTTTTTTGTTTATCGGCTCGGGCGCAGCCGATAAACAAAACCGCGATCAGGCCGGACAAAAAAACCCCCCACGATGTGAATCAGAACCGGAATCCGAACCGATTCCAGTTCCAATTCACATCTCTAGTACCTACTGGCAGTTTAGTCAGGAATATACAAGCTTCCTTATTTTCTAATGTTAAGGATTGTTTACTGTTGCACCACAAGCTAGAACAATTCGACAATAAAATGAGACAAAATGAGAAAGTACAGAGAAGGGCTACCAAAATGATAAGGGGAATGGAACAGCTCCCCTATGAGGAAAGACTAAAGAGGTTAGGACTTTTCAGCTTGGAGAAGAGATGGCTGAGGTGGGATATGATAGAGGTGTTTAAAATCATGAGAGGTCTAGAACGGGTAGATGTGAATCGGTTATTTACTCTTTCGGATAGTAGAAAAACTAGGGGGCACTCCATGAAGTTAGCATGGGGCACATTTAAAACTAATCGGAGAAAGTTCTTTTTTACTCAACGCACAATTAAACTCTGGAATTTGTTGCCAGAGGATGTGGTTAGTGCAGTTAGTATAGCTGTGTTTAAAAAAGGATTGGATAAGTTCTTGGAGGAGAAGTCCATTTCCTGCTATTAGAGAATAGCCACTGCCATTAGCAATGGTAACATGGAATAGACTTAGTTTTTGGGTACTTGCCAGGTTCTTATGGCCTGGATTGGCCACTGTTGGAAACAGGATGCTGGGCTTGATGGACCCTTGATCTGACCCAGTATGGCATTTTCTTATGTTCTTATGTTCTTAACTTAAAAATACAAAACGGAATTTAAGTTTTTCAAAAAGAAAGCCTTTTACTGGTTTACTTGATTGCCCATGAAAATTCACAAAAGGTAAACTTTTGAATAGTGCACTTCAATATAGAAATTAAGTTCCAATAAATCATAGATAAATCACTGATTAATAAACACTCCTTGGTTGTAGGTATTCTTGAAAAGGAATCCTCCATGGGTACTTCTCTGTAAGCTACGGTCAAGTTGGATACAGATTTCTTCTAAGTAGGAACTGGGAATTTCACTTGATACACTTCAGATAAGTATCTATTGAGAACTTCCTTCAATAGTTATTCTGCAAGTAGACTCCCAATCTGGCATTCCTTAAGCTGACTCTAACCAGAAATCTACTCTTTTGAACTCTTAAGTGTTCTCCTGCAGATTCTGTTTCATATGAGACAAACTCCCTTCTTCCTTTGGATTGCCTCTTACTCCTTTCACTCTCAAGAGCTTCCTTGGATCCCAAGAAAATCTCTTTTGTCCTAGGGCCTGAGTAACCTTCCCATGGATCCCAAACACCCTTTCCCTGTGGGGAAAGGGTGTTTCCATGTGGAGGAGGCCGAAACCAGCAGTTCTAAGGAATCAAAGGAAGAGACTGAATTCCTAGTCTTGGAGCTGTGCCATGAATGACACATAACTGGAAGAACCAGAGATCCTGAGAGGCAGCCATCAACAGACTTGCAAACTATCAGAAGCAGACAAAAGCATCCCTATCTATGCTAGTCCTTTGACACCAGAACTGAATCTGCAAGCAATTAGCATTGATGAAAAAACTATCAAACCCTCCCTGTTTTATGACCTCCCAGTATTCTTGGAACAACATCATCTGCAAAGAGCTCAAGTCAGTGCACAAGGAGAATCAGTTACAGAATCATGAAAAACATGACATAGCTGGTCTATGAAGTGTTCAATCAGTAGCAATGATGCTTGAACAAACTGACAATAACTCTCCACATGTATAATAGTCTCTCCTCTCATCCTCATGTATAAGAGGTCAATAGACCAACACAAAGGAAATTAAAGAGCTGGCCTGTACATTCTTTCTAGAGGGGTGGGAGAGGCCACCAGCAGCACCCCAGTAGATGAAAACATAAGGTGGTGTATACCTGCTGATGCTGTAACTAAAAATCCTAATTGGGTGATATCTGCTGTGGTAAAGATCATGTCTGAATTTTCAGTCAGATATGGATATATTATTTGTTCTGAAGATGGCTGCTGGCAAAAATGTAGTTAATGACAGGATGGAAGCTGCAGTATGAAGGTGAATATTACCTGAGATTTCCCTTTGGGAGCTCCCTTGGGAGCAATTTGGAAGGTTTGAGAATGTAATTGATTTAAATTATTATTCAAACATGTTTTATATTTTTGGGGGTTATTGGAGTATTATATTCTTCCTGACTTTCTTTGAGATAAGGGATGTGAGATTGGGATAGGGATTGTATTAATGGCAAAGCTGTATTTCATTTTATTTTATTTATTGTATTTTGAGTAATGTTATTTGATGAAAATTAGATTATTTATTATGTTTTGAAATTCTATGACTGTAAGCATGCCCTGAGAAAAGTAGATACAAATGTGTTAATAAGATAGACCTGGCTGTTCCAACTTCCAACAAGCCTTCCCATAACCTGATCCTAACTCTCATAATCCCTCCATTAACTTCTCCCCCCCCCCCCTCCTAATTCCTTGATCCTAGAAAGTCACAACCCTATCCATTTGTTAATCCCCTTCCAGTATTGCCACTGCATTGCATTGTAGCCACACTTACTCCTTTGTATATAATTTCTATATTTATAAAGTGTTCTATATGTGATCCATGGCTCAACCAGTATTTACCTTAAGTTTATTTTGTTAAACCTCTGTCATCTGCACTTTCAGTTACCCAAGTTTCCACAACCCCTTGTTTATTGTAACTTATCTTCTTCCTTAATGTTAATGTTATAATACCCCTGTTCCATGTATACCGATATGATATGATATGTTTCTTGAATGTCAGTATAGAAAAGAGTTAAACAAACAAATAAATAAATAAACAAACAAACAAATACATAAATAAAATAGCATCGCCACAAGATTCCTGTTGCGATGGGAGGTGGACCCTTGGCATAGTGCAGGACTGGTAGGCTCCCTGGTCGGACCCAGAAAGCGCCTGCCACCAGGAGGTGGAGCACAAGAGGAGACAGAGGCTAGCTGGAGCTTCACCAATAGCAACCCGGGGTTACCTCAGGTTGAGCCCTTGGTTACCCAGGCCGCTTGGTCTTAGGTGGGCCTTGCAGGATCTCATTGAGAGAAAGTTCAGAGGTGTACCCACCAAGATCAAGGGTGTGCAGTCGATGTTCAGGCTAGAAGTCCAGGGTGCCAGAGAAGGCCAGAATAAAGTCTCTGAATGTATGGCAAGGATCAAGGCCAGAGGCTCAAGTCTCCACTTAGGAATTACATGAACTATGGTACAGACCAATCGCCTGATTGAGAGAGACTGAGCAAAGAAGATGACAGATGTCCATTGGAAACCAGTTGCTCAGTTCAGAATTGGAGAAAACGTTTGGCTAAGCACTCAGCATTTACACTTCCAGCTCCCTTCCAAACATCTGGCCCGCACTACATCTGACCTTTCCCTCTACTCCGGCAACTGAGACCTTTCACTTATCAACTAAAATTACCACCGACATTAAAGATCCACAATATCCATGTATCACTCTTCAAACCAGTGGTTCTTTCATGGCCCTGTAGGGTACCACCCAAACCATAGGATGTGCCCACTGATGGGGATACAGTATAAGAATTTGAGGAATTGTTGGACTTCTGCCACAGGTGCAAGAAGATTGAATAATTCCTTTCATGGAAGAACTATGGACTGGAAGAAAATTCCTGAGAGCCAGCTTCCAATTTTCACCAATGGTACCCCAGGAAACCCAAAGCCTCAGGGAGGGGGCTTAAGAGGGGGTACTATTACATTCGGCAGTCTGCATGAACTGCCACCCTCACTTTCAGCCTTGGGACAGCTATACTGTCCTCTGTTGCAGTGGGGTGCCACCCTGGGCCTTCACACAGCAGGATGCCACTGACTTCAGTGTGCTGTGTGTCTCCTTAGGAGCACACGCACATCATGCTGAAACATTTAAAGGGCCGCGGAAGGAAATCCCTCACAGTCCCTGGAGATGACATCACTGGTGCTGGCCTATAAAAGGGCAGCTTCCCAGCTACAACATGCCTCAGCAACAGATCCCACTACTTGAGTAGAGTGTGTTGCTACTCAATTAGAATGTGAGCTTCTTGTCTTCAGCCCAGCCTTATCTTCAGCATCTTGTCTTCAGAGCCTTTTATTCAGCCCAATCTTGTCTTCAGCATCTTGTCTCCAGTTTCTGCATTGTCTTCGGTTCAGCCATGTCTTTGGTGTTCCTTATCTTCTGTGCTTCTCCTTGCTGGACCTCCTTGCCTCTACATCCCTTCTTCCCTTTGGACAGTTATCTGGATTTACCTTGGAATGACCTCAGATTACATTGACCGCTGCCTTCCACCAACCTCTGCCTGCTTCCCGACATGCCTGATCGACACCTGCCTAAGACCCTGCTATCCAAGAACCTCTGCTTTTGATTACAGCAGAGAACTTATTTAATATCTGCTGGCCCCAGCACCCAAAGGCTCAATACAAGGGGAATGAGGATTGGTATATGCGAAGCTCCAGCTGGGTCTCTGCTTCATCGGGGTCTGCCTGCTGATGGTGGAAACCTGCAGGGCTCCTTCCTGCAGGTTGCTCCAACCTTACCTCAGCCTAAGGGTCCTCAAACACAACAAAGGTATCATGGTAGCAGCCTATCATGATTTTGACCATGTGTGTGTGTGTTGGGGGTTAGGTTTGGGGCATGGGGGATCAAGGCAGGAGCCACATGAGGGCTGATTTCTTGAAATTTCTGAAGAACCAGGGAGCTGGAGTGAGAATGGGGGTAAGGAGGAGGCCAGCCCTGGACTCCTAGCTCTTTATATTTTAAAAAATGATCAGAAGGGTTTGAAGGGTTACAGGTTCAGCCCAGCAAAGCTCAGAGTTTACTGAAATGGTAGGAGATTATGCTTTAGATCACCAAACCCATGCTACACTTTTTTTCTCTGCTTTGCCACTTAATCAATATTTTTTTTAATATTGCCGGTTAAGGCTAAAGTTATCCAGCCACACGAGGCTGGATAACTTAAAATCTAACCAGCAATATTCAAAAATAGCCAGCTAGGTTTAAAGTTATCTAGCTAAAGGAAGCAGAATAAATTTATGTAGAGATATTCAGTAGAGACTGCTTTGTAGTAATCAACTCCTCTTGTTAGTACCTTTTATTGATTTAAATGATAGAAATTCATCAATCTAATCTAATTTGCAGTTACTTCCTCTGACTGTGTATGTAAAAGCTCCCCAAAAACCCTACTCTCTCAAACTGAGCTGAAAGTGTATCCTCTTAATTAGTATAGCATGTCACATTGACACTATACAGAGTTTCTCTCTCTCTCTCACTCTCTCTTCTTTCCCTGTCCCTCCCTCCATTTTCCATGGTAATGCAGACTAGCAGAACCTCGTTTCCATAAAGTCCTCCCATTTGCATATTAAATGTAAAATTTGCATCCTACCATGCATTGTGATTGTTGTGCCCATCGGTCGCAGACGGCTGCAACAGCTCTGTCTTACCTCTTTTATTCCTCTCTCCTCCTCCACTGGCAAGATGATTGCCTCCGGTGCTGAGTGCCGAGGGCCTCAGTGTCTCCAATGAGTATGGGCATACCAGTCTGCCATGCTCACATCCGTGGCCTCCTAGGGCACGAGCACGCACAACTACTGCGCTCAAATACACGTCATGGCGGGAACCTCGGGGGCATCCCCACCGCATGACGTCAGTACCTCCGGGTATATCTGGCTTCCACTTCCGATACCAAAACAAGTTAGCAAAGACTTCAGTTTAGCTGCTCTGACTGCTCTAAGCTGTCCACGTAGATGCTGCTTCGCTCCAAGGGCCTCGCTCCTCAAAAGCTCTAAACACCCGCTCCTCCAGGGTCTCTTGCTTCCATCTTCCCTTCGAGGTTCACTAACTAAGGCAACCGCTTCTCGGGGATCTTGTCTCTTTTACCTTACAGGATATCGGACTTTAGCACTCACTCCTCGAGGGCCTACCTGCTAGTATCCTGCACCTCGGACCTTCGGGCCCTCTCTTCCTTCTTCAGAAAGACACCTATTCCTGTGAGTACTCTACGATCTGGTACTTCCACTTCACCTATCAGCAACGGCATTGCCGGACTTGGGATATTGCCTATCATACCATCTGGATGAGAGCCTACATCAGAGCCCTTTTGAATGTACTGGCACTTCACAGACCTCAGTGCCTACCTATCTACATCATTACTATAGCAGTACAATAAAGCCTGCATCCATACTGTGTGTGTTCCTTAACTCCAGCCTAACACTGCAGTTCCCTGCGGGGCTCCTCCCTGTGGCCGGAGTCATCACTGCAGTGACCAAGAGTCCATGATGCCTCAAACACAACAGATTGCTAACTCCATGGACTTGGCTCAGCTTGCAGCCTTGCAGGCCATTCCTGGCCTAGCCCAGCGGATCACGGAACAACAAAAGCCTTTGGAGAGCCTAGCTACTGCCTTCAATCAGTTACATGCTCAACTGAACTTTTCTACGCCTCCTGTGAAGGAGCTGTTGACTCCGGTGGTAACCCTTAAGACCACTGTGCCTTTATCCACTCCTACCCGCTTCATGGGTAAAGCCAAGATGTGCAGAGGGTTCATTAATCAATGCAGCATGAATTTTGTACTACAGCCTACCCTCTTTCCCACTGAAGCTTCAAAGACCACCTACATCCTGTCGTTCCTAGAAGGAAGAGCCCTGAGCTGGGCTTCACCGTTATGGGAACGTGAGGACCCTATCCTGAATGACATACTAGGATTTCTAAAACTTTAAAAAGTCTGTGTTTGATGACCCGGCTTGCCAGACCATCACTGAATCTGCCTTACTCAACCTTCAACAAGGTAACAAGTCACTTACAGACTTTATTATTGAATTTAAAACTCTAGCATCTGAAATGCATTGGGTCACTGGATGTTTGCGTGCCATATTCATGGATGGTCTCAACTCTCGCCTGAAAGACGAGCTAGTGGCTTGCAAATTGCCTGATACCCTTGAGTCTCTGATGAAACTGGCTAGACGAATTGATCACCATATCCGTGACCAAACTCAGGAGGGCAAGAGTCCACGAAAGTCTATGGTGGCCATCCTAAACCTGTGCCTATTGCTTCCAGCTTACCATCTACATCCTTAGAGGAGGAAGAGCCCATGCAATTAGGCCAAAGCCACTTGACCTCAAAGGAAAGACGTTTTTGCAAGGCCTGGGATTGTGCATGTATTGTGGCCAATCAGGCCATGCAGTCCAAACATGTCCCATTTGTCCGGGAAACTGATGAGTCTGGGATCTGCAGGAGGACTTCTCCTGGGCCTCACCTCTCCTACTCCTCCATTGTCACTACCAGTGTCTCTGCTTTGTGGAGACCTTGAGTTTCAGACACTTGCACTTATTGACTCCGGAGCTGGGGGTAATTTTATTCTGAAGCGTTTAGTTGAACACCTTCGGATCCCTACCACACCAATAGCTAAGCCCTTGCTATTATCTTCCATTCATGGGAAACCACTTCCTGGAGAAGTCACACTGACCACCAAAGATGATGAACAACATCTTAAGGGACCTACTCTATCAGTGTGTGGTAGTATATCTCAATGATATACTTACCTTTTCCCAAGATCTACAGAGTCATCAGGACGATGTAAAAAAAGTCCTAAGATGCCTATGTGAGTACCACCTTTATGCCAAGTTAGAAAAGTGCGAATTCCACAAGGAGGCCGTACCCTTTCTGGGATACATTGTTTCAAAGAGTGGTTTTCACATGGACCCCAAGAAACTTGAAAGCATCCAGAACTGGCCGCAACCCACAGGCCTGAAGGCACTGCGTCGCCTTTTGGGCTTTACCAATTACTACCGATCCTTCATTAAGAACTATTCTTCACTGATGGTTCCTTTAACTGCTAATACTAAGAAAGGAGCCAATCCTGCCAATTGGTCTCCAGAAGCTATTTCCGCCTTTCTCACACTCAAAGAGGCTATTCAGAGAAAGTTGTGTCTCTGCCATCCTGATCCTCACCGTCCCTTCATTGTAGAGGTCAACACCTCTGATGTGGGCATAGGTGCAGTACTAAGTCAGTACAGGAAGTCCAATGTACTTCATCCCTGCACCTTCTTTTCAAGGCGCTTCTCGCCTGCTGAAAGAAATTATGGGATAGGAGATAAGGAGCTTCTCGCAATCAAGCTGGCCTTCGAAGAGTGGCATCCTTGGCTAGAAGGTGCACAGCATCAAATAGTTGTATTCACCAATCATAAGAATCTGGAGTACCTTCGACTCAACCACCGTCAAGCAAGATGGTCTCTGTTTTTCAACAGATTTGATTTTCTGCTAAAGTACCGTCCTGGAGAGAAAAACACCCGGGCGGACACTCTATCATGATCCTTCTCCCCACAGGATGTGCCAGATGAACCCAGTCATATCATCATTCCTGAGAGAGTGGTCCTCGCAACCACTCATACAGTACCTGCCGGGAGGACGGTGGTGGCCAGAAACTTAAGAAGAAAACTATTGAAGTGGACACATGATTCCCGTCTAGCAGGTCATCCGGGACAGAGTCGTACCCTTGCCCATGTTGCAAATATATTATTGGTGGCCAACCATGAAGAAAGATGTACAAGCATACGTGGATTCCTGCGCTGTGTGCGCCAAGCAAAAACCAGCACTCGGGCATCCATGGGGCCTTTTACAGCCTCTCCTCTGCTGGAAGAACTGTGGACACACATAGCCACTGACTTCGTAGTGGATGTACCATCATCTGACAGTTGACTGGTTCTCGAAGATGGCACACTTTGTGGTGCTACCAGGATTACCCTCTGCTAATGAATTAGCAAAACCTTTTTATCAAACACAACTTTTGCCTCCATGGGATGCCTAAACATATCCTATCCGACAGAGGAGTGCAATTTACTGCCAGATTTTGGAGAGCTTTGTGTCAAAAGTTTGACATCTCTATGGACTTAACCTCTGCATACCATCCCCAGTCTAACGGTCAGACTGAGAGGATGAATAGAACACTGAAACAATTTCTGCAATCTTATGTGAATTCCAGAGAGAACGACTGGGCTGAATTATTGCCTTGGGCCGCGTTTGCCATCAATTCACATCCTGCTACTTCAACGGGGTCATCCCCTTTCCAGCTCATCGACGGAAGACAACCGTTACCTCCTTTGCCTATTCCACTATCAGTAGCCTCTCCTGCTGCTCAAGCTACTGCAGCAGAGTTAGCTCACATCTGGAAACAGACGAAAGAGCTTCTTCTCAAGGCTGGGCAAAAGGCAAAGAGAACTTATGACATTCATCATCAAAAGGCACCTCAGTTCAAGCCTGGAGACAAGGTCTGGTTAAGTACCAAGTATCTTCGACTTAAGCTTCCCTCAGCAAGATTCGCTCCTCGGTATGTGGGACATTTCGCTGTTCTTCGAAGATTGGATAACCTTACTTACAGTCTTCGATTGCCACCATCTATGAATATACACAATGCATTTCATGTATCCTTAATAAAGCCAGTGAAACTCTCTGAATTCTCCAAGAGAGACCCAGAACCTACCAGCCTGGATATGGAAGATGACATAGAATATGCCGTGGATGACATCCTCGATGTACGTAAAAAGGGCAAGACATGGGAGTATCTCATCTCATGGGAGAACTATGGTCCAGAAGAGAACTCCTGGGAATCACTGGCTAACAGTACCGATAAATAAATGCTATGTCAGTTCCATCTGGCACATCCACGTAAGCCCAGACCACCTGAAAGAGGTCTTGGAGGGGGCACTTTGAAGGGGGGTACTGTTGTTCCCATCGGTCGCAGACGGCTGCGACCGCTCTGTCTAACCTCTTTTATTCCTCTCTCCTCCTCCTTGGGCAAGATGGCTGCCTCCGGTGCCAAGTGCTGAGGGCCTCAGTGTCTCCAACGAGTATGAGTGTCCCAGTCTGCCATGCTCACATCTGTGGCCTCCTAGGGCATGCACACACAACTACTGCGCTCAAATACATGTCATGGTGGGAACCTCGGGGGCGTCCCCACCGCATGACGTCAGTACCTCTGGGTATATCTGGCTTCCACTTCCGATACCAAAATGAGTTAGCAAAGACTGTGGTTTAGCTGCTCTGACCGCTGTAAGCTGTCCGCTTAGACGCTGCTTTGCTCCAAGGGCCTCGCTCCTCAGAAGCTCTAGACACCCGCTCCTCTGGGGTCTCTCGCTTCCATCTTCCCTTCGGAGTTCACTAACTAAGACAACTGCTCCTCGGGGATCTTGTCTCTTTTACCTTACAGGATATTGGACTTTGGCACTCGCTCCTCGAGGGCCTATCTGCTAGTATCCTGCACCTCGGACCTTCAGTCCCTCTCTACCTTCTTCAGGAAGACACCGCTATGATCTGGTACTCTCACTTCACCTACCAGCAACGGCATTTCCAGACTGCGGGCTATTGCCTATCATACCATCTGTGTGAGATCTACATCAGATCCCTGTTGAATGTAGTGGCACTTCGCGTACCTCAGTGCCTACCTGTCTACATCATTACTACAGCAGTACAATAAAGCCTCCATCCATACAGTGTGTGCTCCTTAACTCCAGCCTATCACTGCAGTTCCCCACGGGGCTCCTCCCCGTGGATGGAGTCATCACTGCAGTGACCAAGAGTCCACAATGCCTCAAACACAACAGTGATATTTATCTCCTGTGTTAGAGCCTTATTGCACGTGTTAGGGCCCTAACACATTTAGTTGAATGATCCGGTTAGTGACTAAGATGATTGTACTGCTATTAGCATACATGCTAAAAATATTTTTTAGTATATACATTGACATGTTTTTAGCTGATCATATGCAGTTTCTTTTTTTGGCCCAGCAATTTTCTACTACTATTATGGGCTTCCACGAGAAAACTGCTGGGCCAAAAACAACTATGGCACCATCAGCCCTCATTCACAACTACCTGAGGGCTTTTCCCTCATTTTATATCTTTCCAAGTAAGCAAAGTCATTTCAGTGACAGTCCACAGCTATGAACCCCAAATTGCACATTACAGAATCCAGCTAATGTGGACCTTATGTGTTGCTGTTGTGTAATGACCAAGATAACCTCTCACTCCCTCCAGAGGCTTTAAATGCTATCTCTGCAGATGGCCAAGCCCATTTGGCCAGGGAAAGAGAGCAACTAACTGGGGATTTGAACCCAGCTTCTCTGCATGACAGTGAGTAGTCACTGAACCACAGCACCAGCCCCCAGTATGTTTTCAAGTTTGTCCTTCTCAATAGTAAAATCATAATTAATTTGGTAACTTATGATGATTGGCACATGTCAGGAGTTAATGCAGTAACCCCTGGGAAATGTCTCCTTTCAGGACCGCAGAAAACACATCTTAAATACAGTCTTTAATAGCAAAGTCCTCTCCTGATATTAATTTACTCTGGATGTCCAGAATTCTCAGATGGGGGAAGATTACTCTTCTAGGCCCTGTGCATTGCTTAGTTCTCAATCAAGAATTAAATCTTCCGTTAAACTAATATAGTCATTAACAATCACCGCAAAGTTCTACCTCTTGTTAAACTTCTATCTTCCTCTTCTTTTACTCCCAGTTAGAATCATCCCTGTTTTATTGTAACTTCTTCTTCTGAGCACTTGTTATAATTTGTTATAAATTGTAATGTATACATTCAAGTTATAGTTTTGTATTGCTCACCCCTTGTTTTATGTAAACCGACATGATACGAACTCCGTGAATGCCGGTATAGAAAAATCACAAATAAATAAATAAATAAATAGTACTAATAATTATGCTAGGAGATGATATGGTTTCCAACTTAACTTTAACTGATGAATAGTGGAAATTGGCAAAATGGTTCTTTACAGCTCCGGGTATTTACATGTCCAATTTACAAGTAGGATCTTCAATATATATGTGACCTTAGGCTTTCAGTAAAGTTACTCTGATATTAAAGTCAATTTAAATTGATAATTGTGTTCCTTCTCCATGCCAAGTATTGAGGTCGTTTTTAAGCCTCCCAATTTGGACAGGAGGCAGTTTTCTCCACCCCTCCTGCCTCTTGTTTTGGTTTCCATTTTTCTTAAGAAGCTGTTTGCTTTACATAAGGGCCCAGCCTTTTCCTCACATCTTGAGGAAGGTTGTCAATAACAGGGAGAGAACGACAGGACCATCAGCATTCCCAGGAAGAAAGAGTAAGGGAAGTGTGGAGAAGATCTGTGGCACCAACCAGTGTGTACATTACTATATCAGTGAGATCAATGGAAAAAGATGCAGAAAAGTACCATCTAGGTATGAATAGAAGGACAATGGAGAATGTGGTGTAACTGGACTCAAGGTTTGAATAATTAGGACTTTGCCTTAACACATATCATAGGAGAAATTATCTTATCCACCAATGGATAAGATAATTTCTCCTATGATATGTGTTAAGGCAAAGTCCTAATTATTCAAACCTTGAGTCCAGTTACACCACATTCTCCATTGTCCTTCTATTCATACCTAGATGGTACTTTTCTGCATCTTTTTCCATTGATCTCACTGATATAGTAATGTACACACTGGTTGGTGCCACAGATCTTCTCCACACTTCCCTTACTCTTTCTTCCTGGGAATGCTGATGGTCCTGTCGTTCTCTCCCTGTTATTGACAACCTTCCTCAAGATGTGAGGAAAAGGCTGGGCCCTTATGTAAAGCAAACAGCTTCTTAAGAAAAATGGAAACCAAAACAAGAGGCAGGAGGGGTGGAGAAAACTGCCTCCTGTCCAAATGAAAGGTTTCTAAAATACATGGTAATAATTATGGAACAGCATCCTGACTTTTTTTTCCATAACCCAGGTCTCAACACTAGAGACCCAGCATCCTTCCCTAGAAAACAAACCATAAAGGAATCAGCAAAAGGACCTGCTACCCCTAGGAGGGCCAGTTCAAAAATCCAAAACTTAAGATGGTGGCATGGGGTTAAATAGATAAGGACCTCCCCAAGGCTCTTAAATATGAGAGCTAAAACCCACACTAACACTACTGTATCTATTCCACCCATAAAGTTGGAACATTCCATTTAGTAGAGATCCTTTAGGCTATCTACAGCAGTATTGTCCCTTTTCAAGATATTCTTTTATATTACTTTCCCTCAAACCTCAAGGCAGTGATATAAAAAATAAAAATGCAAGTAGATGTCATTGTCCTAACCCCTAAAGAGAAGAGATTTTGCATTAGAAGGACTCCATTAAATCAGGGCAAATGTAGCATATGAAATTGCAAAAGTGCTCATTACCTTGAAATCCTGCTGAGAAGTAGAAAAAGGAAAGTAAGCATCTTATACATCAATAAATTAGCCAGAGGGGTATGCATTGAAATTATTGCATTTACTGAAGCAAGACTAGAATACATTTTATCATACCTTTCATATGGGAGTTTAAAAGCAAAAGTGTGACATAAGTAGCATTGTTGTACCGTGCATTGTACTTAATCACTATTATTTTGTCAATGTAAACTATTATCCTTAGAGTAAATACACATTACACAGTATTTGATCCAGAATACAGAGGAAAAAATCCTTTCAAATAAAACAATGTAATTATCTTCCTCTACCTCCACTGCTGCACAGAGAGCTGAAAAGGCTGAAAAAGGCTGAAAGAATAAAATTCCAGAGGACAGAAAGGCAATCACAATAACTAGCTGGTTTATTTAATAAATAAACTATGCAGAGACTTGGGAAACCTATAGCAGGCATTTGATGCTGTTACTTTAGATAAAAGCTTCTACTAAAATACAAAAGAGAACAGAAATAACAAATTAGCATTTATCTGCAAAATAAATATTTTCTTTGCAGTATGATTCATCCATTAATTTTAACAATCAAACATAGTACTGGGAATGAACAGAAAGTAAGTTACTATTTCCTTGCAATCACAAGGAGGGCAGACAGTGCTCTGGAAACAACTTGTTTTTTTTTAGAAAGAGAAAACCATTCTAACATTTAGAAATGCAATATATTGGGAGGTCTATTTAAAAAAAGAAAATAAAAAAGATAACTTATCCAGCTTATGTTAGCTGGTTGAGACAGCAAGGATATTTGGTAGGATAAAAGTCCCACTGAATATCCTTCAACAAATTTATCTGGACATACCTACTTGGATACATTTGAAAAATAATTGGTTATTTTTGAATATTGCAGACTAGCTTTCATAATTATACAGGTACATATACCCAGATAACTTTACCTTATCCAGCTGTATTCAAAGATTATAGGCAGTTAAGATGTTTAAAAAGAAAAATAATGGGCTTAACTGCCCTATCCCCTTTCCCAATGAAACAAATCTTGTGCCTGCCAGCTAATCCCCTTCCACCCCAAGACATCCAAATATTTAAAAAAAAATGTAGCTGGTCTGTGGGCCTGAAAATCATCCCAATCCCCATTGCTGTGAAAGCAACATTGGACATTCCAGGAGCTGGCCATAGTAAGATGTTTGGGTGTTATGAATCCTCCTGTAGCTGTGCTACAGGATAGGGATGTGAATCGTGTCCTCGATCGTCTTAACGATCGATTTCGGCTGGGAGGGGGAGGGAATCGTATTGTTGCCGTTTGGGGGGGTAAAATATCGTGAAAAAATCGTTAAAAATCGTTAAAAATCGAAAAATCGAAAAATCGGCACATTAAAACCCCCTAAACCCACCCCCGACCCTTTAAATTAAATCCCCCACCAAATAACTTAAATAACCTGCGGGTCCAGCGGCGGTCCGGAACGGAAGCGGTCCGGAACGGGCTCCTGCTCTGAATCTTGTCGTCTTCAGCCGGCGCCATTTTCCAAAATGGCGCCGAAAAATGGCGGCGGCCATAGACGAAAAAGATTGGACGGCAGGAGGTCCTTCCGGACCCCCGCTGGACTTTTGGCAAGTCTCGTGGGGGTCAGGAGGCCCCCCACAAGCTGGCCAAAAGTTCCTGGAGGTCCAGCGGGGGTCAGGGAGCGATTTCCCGCCGCGAATCGTTTTCGTACGGAAAATGGCGCCGGCAGGAGATCGACTGCAGGAGGTCGTTCAGCGAGGCGCCGGAACCCTCGCTGAACGACCTCCTGCAGTCGATCTCCTGCCGGCGCCATTTTCCGTACGAAAACGATTCGCGGCGGGAAATCGCTCCCTGACCCCCGCTGGACCTCCAGGAACTTTTGGCCAGCTTGTGGGGGGCCTCCTGACCCCCACGAGACTTGCCAAAAGTCCAGCGGGGGTCCGGAAGGACCTCCTGCCGTCCAATCTTTTTCGTCTATGGCCGCCGCCATTTTCGGCGCCATTTTGGAAAATGGCGCCGGCTGAAGACGACAAGATTCAGAGCAGGAGCCCGTTCCGGACCGCTGCCGTTCCGGACCGCCGCTGGACCCGCAGGTTATTTAAGTTATTTGGGGGGGGGGTTCGGGAGGGTGGGGGATTTAATTTAAAGGGTCGGGGGTGGGTTTTAGGGGGTTTTAGTGTGCCGGCTCACGATTCTAACGATAAATCGTTAGAATCTGTATTGTATTGTGTTCCATAACGGTTTAAGACGATATTAAAATTATCGGACGATAATTTTAATCGTCCTAAAACGATTCACATCCCTACTACAGGAGGCCTCTCACCTCTTTCCTGGAGGCTGCTCCTAAGCTGGGGTCTCACCTACAAACTATCCAGGATTTGCTCCAGGGCCTGGGAGGCCTTCGATGCCTGAGGCCTGCTCTGATCTGCATGGACTTTCTGGTTTGGGCCATGCCCTTCTCCCTAGGGGCCGGCCCGCAGCACTTCTCCTCAGTTATAGGGCCAGCTAGGTGTGGCCCATCCAAACTCCTCCCAGATCTATAAAAGGTCTTCAACTTCCAGTCAACTTTTCCTTCGCAATGAGCAGTTGTCTGAGGAGCTTCTCCTTCCTTTCGGACTCCATGTTCCTGCTCTTGCTTGGTGTTCCAATATTCCAAGGGATCCCTCTTCATTTCATCTCTGCTGTTCCTGATCCCGGTCTCTGATGTTCCTGATGTCCTCTGTCTCTGCCCTCCTGATGTTCCTGACTTCCTCCGTCTCTGCCCTCCTGATGTTCCAGAAGGCTTGATGTCCTCGATGTCTAGAGGTCCTTATGTACCTGATCTTCCTGATGTATATTCCTGCAATGTTCCAGCTCCCCGAGTCCTCCAGATGGCCACCCTGAGGGTAAATCCATTTTGTCGGTTCCTGTTTCTGGTCACTGGAGCCTCTGCCAGTTGGATTCCTTTCCTGAGCCTGACGTCCTCCGTCTCTGCCGTCCTGATGTTCCTGACATCCTCTGTCTCTGCCCTCCTGATGTTCCAGAAGGCCTGACATCCTCAATGGCTAGAGGTTCTTATGTACCTGATCTTCCTGATGTCTGTTCCTGCAATGTTCCAGCTCCCTGAGTCCTCCAGATGGCCACCCCGAGGGTAAATCCGTTCCGTCCGGTTCCTGTTTCCGGTCATTGGAGCCTCTGTCAATTGGATTCCTTTCCTGAGCGTGCCCTGCTACTGCGTGGTCCGTGACCAGCCTCCTTAGGCTGTGTAGGGCATGTAGAGGACAGGGTGATCCATGACCAGCCCATTGAGTCCGCCCTGAGTAGTGGGCTGTGTAGGGCACCCTGAGGAACAGTGCCCACTTGTCTTCATCTAAGTCTTCCAAGTCCTTTTTGTCTTGTCTGGATTTCCCAAGGTCCGTAAGAGTTATCCTTGCCTCTGATGTTCCTGATGCACTGAGCCTCCATCTACTCTAGTTCCAGATGCCTTCCATGGGAGAGCTTACACTCGCTTGTCCTTCCAGAAGACTTTCGTTCCTGTTGTTGATGCCTTGTGTTCTTCTCCTGAGTCCTGAAGCCTTCGTCTCAGCCTTCAAGCTTCAGCCCTTGTCCGCCCTCATCTCTTGTCTGGCCTGCTGCTTGTGCTGCTCCCTGCAGCAGGTCCAAAAGGGCTGGGAGTAGTCGGAGGACCACTCAGAGACCAACCTTGCATGGTTGGACTCATTCAGGCATGCAGGTCAGCAGGGCCCTGGTCACCTCCAGCCCTAGACGAGGTCCATCTTACCACAAGGGGCACACATCTCACCCCTAGCGCTTCCAGCCAGCAGAGCACAACATTGGGGGTTCTGTTTGGGGCAGAAGGGTTGGGTTAGGGTTAGGAGGAGAACGAGAAGGAAAGGGTGAGATTCTGTAGTGGACTACCTTTAAATTCTCTTTTACAGTTTTGGGGATTGGAGGCTTTTTGGACCTTTTACATTTTTTACATATTTTGGGAGCCTTGGGAGGAAAGGGATGAACTGGGAGGCCCAAGATTTGTTTTGCTGGGGTAGGGGAAGTGTGTGATTAGGCCAGTAGTTACATTCATTTTTTTAAACTTTGCATTGTTACTTAACCAGCTATATTCTTTAAATATAGCTGGTTAAGGTTAAAGGGGTCCTTGTTTCAAAACTGTGAACTGTAATTTGTTAACCAATGTACACCAATGTGTAACCAATGTACACCAATGTGACTGCATTTTCAATAAAAGTGTGTCCTTTTGAGATATATTGATCAGTTCTTTATGTTTGCCACGCATTAGTTCTTCTTGCATAATGTTAAAGTTATCCAGAACATGTTCATGCATAACATTAATCCTTCACTTGGCCACATTTACAGTTAGATGAATAATGAATTTAGCTAATTTCACATAGAGTTAGCTGGATAAGTTATTCAGCTAAATCCACTCTGCCTGAAAACACCTATGAGATGCCTCCCACTTAGGATAAATTTTATCTGGATAATGAGCTCTCTGGATAAAATTTATCCAGATAAGTAGTTATTAGGGATGTGAATCGTTTTTTGACGATTTAAAATATCGTCCGATATATTTTAAATCGTCAAAAATCATTAGAGGCGATATATAATAGGAATTCCCCCGATTTATCGTCAAAAATCATAAATCAGGGGAAGGGGGAAGGCGGGAAAACCGGCACACTAACAACCCTAAAACCCACCCCGACCCTTTAAAATAAATCCCCCACCCTCCCGAACCCCCCCAAAATGTCTTAAATTACCTGGGGTCCAGTGGGGGGGTCCCGGTGTGATCTTCCACTCTCGGGCCACGGGTGCGTTGATAGAAATGGCGCCGGCGCTACCTTTGCCCTTTCATATGACAGGGCAAAGGTAGCGCCGGCGCCATTTTGGTTCCTGTCCCCCGACATCACGAGCATAGGAGATCGCTCCTGGACCCCCGCTGGACCCCCAGGGACTTTTGGCCAGCTTGGGGGGACCTCCTGACCCCCACAAGACTTGCCAAAAGTCCAGCGGGGGTCCGGGAATGACCTCCTGCACTCGAATCGTGGGCCATTTCGTTTTCCCCATTTTGTTTTTTGTTCGTTTTTCCAAAAAACTAACCTAGGAAAAACAAACTTTACCCCGAAGCGTCCGACTCCAAAAACGAACTGGTAGAAAAAAACAAAGCTCATCTCTAATATTGAATCCTATGGCCATTAATAGCTCTGTACCAAAGGATTAGGTCTATCTAGTGGATCATGCAGCTCATATGAACCAAAGTATAGAACACATTGAATGGCAGTGTTTGACATTTTCATATTTCTTTTGGTAGAGGAGCCAGATGATGAGCATCCAGAACCTGCACCTAGACAGCCCCAAAGACGGTACTGGGATCTTTGGGTAATCCCTGACAGCTCGGATGAGGAGGGAGAGGGAGCCCTTGAACAGCTGTAGCAGCTTGAGGAGGAAGAGGAGCAGCAGCGGCAGGAAGAGGAAAGAGGACACAATGGCTGATTTGCTACAGGATCGCCCGCAGGACATCAGTGTGTCTGACTAGCCCGAACATGAAATGGTTGCCAGTCAGGCTGAGTAGCTGTTAATACAGCAGAGCCCCATCCTCTTGGATGCTATCTCAGGCCTGCCTGATGTGGTGAGGCAGGAAGCAGAGGCCCTCTGTGACACCCATCAGGGAGGAAGGATAGGCGATTCAGCAGGCAATACAGGACCTTTGCCAGGACACAGATGAGCAAACTGAAGTGTGGAGGGAGATGTTGCAGCAGATGCCCCCCTTGTAGCTGCAGCCACCAGTAGCTCCATGGCCTTTCATAGTGCCCTGGATGCATTACTCTCCACCTTATGGGCCACCATACCGATTGGATCGCACCTGCCTGTGCTGAAGATCCCACTGTGCCCCAGCCACCTGCACCTCAGCCTACATCAGGCTATCTATGGATGGCACCACCTGCCCTGCCAATACCACCTTTCATTCTTCCACCACCACCACCTCCACAGCCACTGCTGCCTCTGGCTGTTCCTTCTTGCAGCCATGAACATGAATTGGCAAACCTCCTTTTCCCTCTGTGGGTATTGTGAGCAGTGGCAGGAGTCCACTGTATAGGAGCTCCAGGTTGGGGCAACCTAAGCTTCCTGAAGCCAGAAAAAGTGGCCGGCCAAGGAAGTGTTAATTTAGTTTGGCATCCTTTATTTTGATGCACTTTTTTGTAAATAAAAGCACTATCACCTTCTGAAATATCTTTCTTTGAGAGTGCTCCTTTGTTGTATAGCCTGCCTTTGACACAAGCAATGGATTTCTTGCAATTCATTCTGAGTCAGATGCTCTTCCTCCTCCTCATTCTCTTGATGGGCCTCCTCCAGAGAAGGCATGTATCTGTTAAGTGCAAGGTTATGGAGCATACAGCAGGCTAGAAAGATCTCACACACTTTGGGGGGCGGGGGGGGGGGGGGCTGTAAAGAAGGCATCCTCCAGATCTTTCTAGGCAGAAGAAGTGTGATTTAAGTAAGCCAAAGATTCTCTCTATGGCAGCCCTGGTCTTACGGTGTGCCCTGTTGTAGCTACACTCAGTTGCAGTTGCTGGGATGGCAATGGGGATCATGAGCCAGGTTTTCAGTGGATAGCCTCTGTCACCTGTAGGAGAAGATATAGAAAATATGAGTTACATATACCTTCTGGGTTTCATAAAGGCACAGCTCACAGGGCTAGTTTAGAGGAGCCCTGCAGTAGCACCCTAAATATAAAGGTGACAAAATAAAGCAGGGAAATGGGTAGAGATGTGAATCGGAACCGGAATCGGTTCGGATTCCGGTTCTGATTCACATGTGGGTTTTTTCAATCGGGCCCGATCGCGGTTTTGTTTATCGGCTGCGCCCCAGCCGATAAACAAAAAACCCACCCCGACCCTTTAAAAGTACCCCCTTAACTTCCCCCCTCCCCCCAAAAAAAACTTTTTACAGGTACCTGGTGGTCCAGTGGGGGTCTCGGGAGCGATCTCCCGCGATCTCCCGCTCCAGGCCGTCCTCCTGCTCCCAGGCCGTTGGCTGCCAGTAATCAAAATGGCGCCGATGGCCCTTTGCCCTTACTATGTCACAGGGGCTACCGATGCCATTGGTCAGTCCCTGTCACATGGTAGGAGCACAAGATGGTGCCAGCCATCCAGTGCTCCTACCATATGACAGGATCCGGCCAATGGCACGGATACCCTGTCACATGATAAGGGCAAAGGACCATTGGCGCCATTTTGATTAGTGGCAGCCGACGGCCCGGGAGCGGGAGGACGGCCCGGAGCGGGAGATCGCGGGAGATCACTCCCGGGACCCCCACTGGACCACCAGGTACCTGCAAAAAGTTTTTTGGGGGGTCAGGAGGGTGGGGGAAGCTAAGGGGTTACTTTTAAAGGGTCGGGGTGGGTTTAGGGGTTATTTTTGTGTGCCGTTTTTCCCGCCCTCCCCCAAAACGATAAGGGAACCCCCATGATCAATATCGTGGGGTTTTCCTATCATTTTGGGGAGCCCCCTATTTCTGATGATTTTGAAAATATCGACGATATTTTCAATCGTCCAAAGCACGATTCACATTCCTAGAAATGGGTATGTTAGAAGTGGTGGGTGTCTTGCTACCTAGAAGCCAACCCCCAGTGATCTGTCCTTGCTGGAAGTGGTCATGAATTCTTGATTTTGAGAGAATGTAGGCATCGTGAGTGGATCCTGGAAAGCGGGGCACCATATTAATGATGAGGCCCTTGGTGTTGTGATATGTGGCCTTGTCTCCTCCTGGTGCCCTTGTGGGCACGTGAGTGCAATCTATAGCTCCCAAGACTGTGGGGAAACGTGAAATTTGATAGAAATCAGTCATTATTTGTTGATGTTCCTATATTCTGAAGGGGAAGGAGATAAAGTGTTGTGTTTTCCTGAGCCAGGACCTGGTCTAGACAACTTGAAGTGGCAGACTGAGTGATTCCAGTTATAATTCCTAAAGGGGTTTGGAAGTTGCCGGTAGCAAAAAAGGCCACATCACCTTGATGTGTACTGGCAAGGCATGGCCCCTTTGGGTTGTAAGTTGGCAGAGGTACAATATGGTTTCCTTATTAAACCTGAACCTGCACATTAGACAGATCCAGAAAATGTGTCCGAGTCCTGTAAACTCTGCATTCTTCTTCTTGACTTTCTTTCTCTTCTGAGTTGTATAGATTTGAGTACCCATGAAGCTATTATAATCATGTTGAACAGAAAATATGAATATCCCAAACAATAGCTGTTGCTACACCATGTATTTCTCACCTCCAGTACCAGTCTCTTCCCTATATTATATAAAAATCAACAGTGAAAACCTGAATATTTTTTCCCAGGCCTTAGTCCTTTGAAACCCACCTTGTAAGCCTGCTAGTCATGTGCTAGTAGCTAACACTTTCCCAATTACCACCAGTATGTTCCACAAGCACTCACTCCCACTTCTGCCTTGCTCCTGCATCCAGTGACCCAGAGTGAGGCGCCAAACAAACAGAAAACACCCAAAGAAACCTGAAACTAAGCACTAGCTCGTGTATACAGGCAGTAGCAAATATACGTGTGTGAGTTTGGCTGAATGCGCCATCTCATAAGCGCGTGGCCCTTATAAAACAGACATGCATGCGTAAGTCTTGTGTCCACCCTAATACGCCCCCAACACGCACAATTTTTATGTGCGCAAGCTTGTCTCAAATTAATCCCTGAATTCATCATTCCGCTATAAATATAGCGGAATGATGAACAATGAAAAAAAAGGGGTGGGGGTGATAGTGAGCAGCCAGCTCCATCGCAACAGTGCATTTTCACCCAACGCGGTTATGGTTGCGCTGCACACTATCGCTCCCATAGTGCCAATGAAAGCTATTTCCAGTGCTAGTGCAGGCGATAAGGTATGATATGTTACATTTTTGATTTGTGAAGCGGTAGTTATAGCATTCATTAGGGTGTTATCATGTCCTGCTGGTTTAAAAGATAAAATTGAATAGGAGTCTTTCTTTGAAGAGTGAATGTGTTCGTTGAAAATATGAGTGTTTGTGACTGGTGATTTTGGATAGGTTGTTTTTAGTATAAATGGAGTATGATTGTTTGACCTGGCTGAAATTGTGGCATGTGTAACTGGTAAGATGTATTAGAGTGATGTCTCTGTCAGAAATATGCAACATTAATGTCCCTGTTAAAACTGCTATTGACCAGAAAGTTTGACTGCTGGTGTTCTGCATCTGTAAGGAAATCATTGGAAATTTGTAATATTAAATTATGTCCTTGAGTAAACTTTTATTGATAATTTATTTATTTTTATATACCGACATTTGATCTCAATTGAGATATCACACTGGTTTACATTCAGGTACTGTAGGTATTTCTCTATCCCCAGAGGGCTTATAATCTAAGTTTTTTGTACCTGAGGCAATGGCAGGTAAAGTGATTTGCCCAAGGTCACAAGGACCGACAGCAGGGCTCAAACGCTGGTCTCCTGGTTCATAGTCCACTGCTCTAACCACTAGGCTATTCCTCCTTTTTGAGCTGTTGAAAAATTCATCTGGTTGATAAATATTTTTTTCTTGGATTTGTGCAGTCCGAAAGTTGATTTAAGTGGGTAAACATCTTCTGTGTGGACTGATTAAAATTTATTAGTACTTTGTTTCATTATTGGTGGCAGTCACCAAGCTGATCAAGTTTATATACATTTTTTGTGGGCTGATGCAAATTTATTGAAACCTTATTCGATTAGAACTTTATATCAATGAGATATTAAATAAGAATTATTAAAACTTTGTTCCATCAGAACTATATATCAACTAAGTTATCAAAGAGGTTTTTATTGTTATTTCATATTTTTTTTGGATAGTATAATTCTTTGTTTGATAATGTTATCTAAATTAGTTGTGGGATGAATTTCGATTGCATTTATTGAATATTGTGTTATATGTGGCTATGTATTTTTTTTTTTAGAGGGGTTGCGCAGTATTAAGATTTCTTTGATAACTTTATTGTTATGAACATGGCTCACGAGATTGCTTTGCAATCTGTTGAACTCACCTCCACAATACTGAGAGTGGTCCAGGATGCCGTCAGCACACTCTTGTGGCTGGGATGCTGGCATTTCCTCAGCGCTGCCTGGCAGAGCCCAAATGCCACCATGCTGCTCCTGTCCTGGAACCTCCTTAAGTGCTTGTGCACTAATGTGCACATTATATGGGGACAATGGTGGGAAATGCTGAGTGGCACCATCTGATTATGTTAGACTGACCTCCTACCTTTCAGTTATGTGTTGCTTAGTATTCCTGATTCCTGTGTTCTTATTGCCTCATCCAACATTGTCTTCCTTCTTTGCCTCATCCAACCTTGTCTTCCAGCCTTGCTTAGTCCAGCCTTGCCTTCCTGCCTTTCCTTCCAGCTTTGCCTCATCCAGACTAGCCTTCCTGCCCTGTCTTCTCCAGTCTTCCTCATCCAGTCCACCTTTTCTAGCCTCACTTTATCTTATCTGGTTTCTAGTGTCTTAAGTGTGTCTTCATCCACCTTTGGCCTGACTCTCTGGATCTTGACCACACTTGCTAGCTGCCTGCCCCGAACTTGGCCTGCCTCTGACTCCTTTAGTCTACTGTCTGCCTTGATCCTGATGTCCTTTTGGACTTTATTTACCTTTACCATCCTAGGGACCCACCTAAGTCCTGCTAGTATCCAGAACACATGGGCTCAACCTGAGGAGAAGGTAGCTGGTAAAGCTTAAGCTCCAGATTGTCCTGCTACAGTACGCTTTCACCAGCTGCCAGCATAGATCTCTTGCATTCACCCTTGAGGCAAATGCAAGAGGTCAACTATGCCGCAGCACAAAGGGCTTGCACACTCGATATCATTTTCAGTTTGCTGAGGCCATGATCTCAGCAGATTCACTTCCAGCCTCCACTATCGCTGGCTTAGCACACTAGCTCCAACAGCAGCAGTATCAGCTTAATACCATTGCTAGGTATCTTCAGGAAATTGCGGCTCAGCATGCTCTGGCTTTGACTCCAGCAACCATCATGAGGCCTGGTACTCCCACACTCCACCTGTCTTCACCTCTGAGTAATGATGGAGATTCATTAAAATATAGAGGCTTTATCAACCTATATTGGATGCAACGCTTCTTATCTGTTGGAGAATACGCATTGTACTTCTGCAGTCTGGCCTCTAAACTTCAATGCATCAGTGACAACCTGATTGTGATTTTCCGACAAGGACTCTTGAAGAACATTAAAGATGACCCGGACCTACTGGACACCTTGGAAGGACTTATTAGACTAGCCATATGGCTAGGCCTGTGGTTCCAGGGTTGGGTCAAAGAGAGAAGCTCTGCTCTCTGCCCTATTCACTTCATCTTGAATTTTCAGCATCCTTTAACCTCCCGCTCTCCTCCAGAGCTGGGACCTGCATAAGTGGAAGCCATGCAGGTGCATCGCTCCAAGCTGTCAGCAGAAGAGAAGCATAGTCACTGTAACCTGAACCTGTGTTTATACTGTTCTGCATCTCGGCATTTTGCATGTCACTGCCCAAATAATCTGTGAAACTCAAGGACCTAGGCCTGGCAGGAGAGGCCACCCTAGGTCACCTATGCACCCTTACACCTCTCTACAACTGCTATTCCCAGTATGCCTATCACTTGGAGGCATTCTTGTTGATGCTCTTGCTTTTATGGATACCAGCACTGGGTGCAAGCTTTATTTGGTCCAAAACTACTACAAGCCAATGGTTCCCTTGGGTATCCTACTCTTGATATCCTCTGTTTATGGAGACTCCTTGCCTGTTCTTGTTACAAGAGCCTCAGTATGCCAGGTTTCTGCCCTGAAAAAGAGGCTATGACTAAATATATTAAAGATAACTTTTACAGAGGTTTCGTTTTCCCCTCTTTGTCACAGATCAGTGGGTGAATTTTTTTTCTTAGAGAAGAAAGAAGAATCATTACATCCTTGCATTGATTATTGTGGACTTAACTCTATTACCAATAAGCATTGCTATCCTCGTCCCTTGATCTTTGAGCTTTTTGACTCCCTTTGGGGTGCACAAATATGGGTGAACTTTAAAAGCCCTTCACGCAGCAAAACCGGGAGATACATGTGTGACTCAGCGACACATGGGCTGCACAGATTTTAAAAGGCCCACAACCATGCACGTATCTCCTAGTACGTGGATAAAAAATATTTGACAAAAAGGGGTGGGGCCTGGGTGTGGTCTGGGTGGGGCATGGACAGGCTGCAACTGCACCCATGAAGTTACTTACATACTGTAGCGCACACCAGGATCCCTTAACTGTGTAACTTGCTTCAGCTATGGACAGCATGTAAGTAGTGAAATTAAAAAAAAAAGGGTAGTCAGCAGGGTTTTAGGGTTGGGACTAGTAGAGTAAAAGGGAGGCAAGTTAGGTAAGGGGTTAGGAAGCCAACTCATTTACTGGGGCGAACTGGAAGGAAACTGGGAAATAGGCCTATTGCGTTGCCACATGTACCGACTACAGTTCCCCCCTTACACACTCAAAATGGGATTTGTGCGCACATGTGCGCTTTGATATAAAATTGTGCATGCATGTATGTTATAAAACTGGCATGTCATTGTGCTGGCAAATGCACTCACATTGCTGCCCACACACAGCTCTTTTTTTTTTTTTTTATATACTGACATTTGATCTAAGATATCACATTGGTTTACATTCAGGTACTGTAGGTATTTCCCTATCCCCAGAGGGCTTACAATCTAAGTTTGTACCTGAGGCAATGGTGGGTAAAGTGACTTGCCCAAGGTCACAAGGAGTGGCAGTGGGACTTGAAGCTTGGTCTCCTGATTCCTAGCCCACTGTTCTAACCACTAGGCTATTCCTCCTCCCTCTTTTTTTTTTATTTTTTCACTTTTTTCTACTTTATTTATTAGATTTTCAAATAATACATAAAAAACATTTAACAGAAAACACATGGTAAGATAAAGGAAAAAGAAATTATACAAGATATATATCTAAATATTCATAACTTTTCACATTTCTTTCCCATTACATATCAAACAAATGAAGGGTAGTAGTTTAACCTCAGTTGGGAGTATTTAAAAGAAATAATATAACTAAACATGGATAATTTCTAGCTGATTCCTACACCAAATTTCCATCTTTCCTAAATGGACACAGGGGATGATGTTGGTACCCTGGATTGTTCAAGAAAATTCTTTAATTGATCCAGAGTAAAAAAATAAAAACATATCATTTTGTCTCTTGAGCATACATTTACAGGGGAATCTTAACACAAAAGTAAATCTCAATGAAAGGACTTCCTGGCGAAGAGCCAGGAAGGCCTTTCTTCTTTGTTGTGTGGCAATAGCAAGATCTGGAAACATTTTTAACCGCTTTATCTGCTGAAATATTTTTTCATTATGGAATTTATATCTGCTACTGAGTAAAAAGAAGCTAGCAGAGTACCCCAATTAATTATATTAGCCGAGGAATCCTCCAAAAAGTTTGAAAGGTTCCCTTGAAACATTTCCGTTCTCTCAGCATTCCTCGACTGTGGAAGGAAATAACATGTGCTGATAGTTGGTGAGTGATCCATAGTAAATCCAAGTATTTCTACAAGAAATATTTTCAAGGTAATTAATGGATCCTCACCAAGAATCCTAGGAAAATTTAGAAACCTTAAGTTAAAGCATTTCGAATTATTTTCTAGCATTTCTAATCGTCTAGACATCAACTCTTTATCCTTAACAATTGCTGCTTTAAATTCCATATTTTTCTTTTCTTGCATTTCAAGGTATTTAATCTTTTCATTTGTATCTTTAATCTGTTTCTGTGTCCCCAAGAGATCTTTCTGATTTTTCTCAGCAGTCAGATCAACTTTCCTTTCAAGAGTTTTAATACTAACAGTTACACCTGCCAACATGTCCCATAATGTGTCCATGGTCACTGTCTCAGGTCAGATTGGGATTTCTATCGGCTCCATAATCGACGGTAGATCTTTAACCATTTGGGAAACTTCACTAGCACCTCAATTGAGGTCTAAAGAGGTGAGTAGTTCAGTTCCACTTTCCGAGCCTTTTAAGCGGGATTGGAAACTTCCCGCATTAGGCTCCAGATCTTTAATCACTTTAGGAGCACTATCAGCAAACCCCTCCTTCATTCTCTGAGGTGGTGCTAGCCCGATATTTGGGCTTAAGGATGCCTCCTCTGCAGGCATAAGGGATCCTCCCTGATCACTTGGCACACCAGATTCTTCAGCTCCTATTTTTTGTGGTGTAGGAGCGAGTAGAAAGTTTGTAATTTCTTGTTGTATGGGAGATGGAAGTGAAAGTGGAAGGGAAGGAAAAACTCTTACTCTTCCCTTCCTCTTGGGAGGCATAATGCCAAAACCACATATATCAAGAACCAAACAAACTGCATCGACATTCAGCTAGATCCAAATTCTTAAACTATTGACCCCGAGAAGGAAGAGTGAATATATTATAGAAACAAACATAGAAACATAGAAATGACGGCAGAAGAAGACCAAATGGCCCATCCAGTCTGCCCAGCAAGCTTCACACATTTTTTCTCTCATACTTATCTGTTTCTCTTAGCTCTTGGTTCTATTTCCCTTCCACCCCCACCTTTAATGTAGAGAGCAGTGATGGAGCTGCATCCAAGTGAAATATCTAGCTTGATTTGTTAGGGGTAGTAGCCGCCGCAATAAGCAAGCTACACCCATGCTTATTTGTTTTACTCAGACTATGTTATACAGCCCTTATTGGTTGTTTTTCTTCTCCCCTGCCGTTGAAGCAGGGAGCTATGCTGGATATGCGTGAAGTATCAGTCTTCTCCCATGCTGTTGAAGCAGAGAGCCATGCTGGATGTGCATCGAAAGTGAAGTATCAGGCATATTTGGTTTGGGGTAGTAACCGCCGTAACAAGCCAGCTACTCCCCGCTTTGTGAGTGCGAACCCTCTTTTCTTCTCCCCTGCCGTTGAAGCAGAGAGCTCTGCTGGATGTGTGAAGTATCAGTTTTTCTTCTCCCCTGCCGTTGAATCAGAGAACTATGCTGTATATGCATTGAAAGTGAAGTATCAGGCTTATTTGATTTGGGGTAGTAACCGCCGTAACAAGCCAGTTACTCCCCTCTTTGTGAGTGCAAATCCTTTTTTCCACATTTCCTCTTGCTGTTGAAGCTTAGAGCGATGTTGGAGTCACAGTAAGCATGTGTATGTTTATTTAATAAGGGTATTGACTCCAGGCAGTAGCCATCATTCTGGCGAGTCACCCACTCTTCATTGGCAGCCTCTTGACTTTATGGATCGACAGTGTTTATCCCACGCCCCTTTGAAGTCCTTCACAGTTCTGGTCTTCACCACATCCTCCGGAAGGGCATTAAGCGAGATAGAGGAGACTTACTTTGAGTCCTTGTCTTTTGGGCGAATTCGGCGAAGGCCAGCAAAGGCCGGCAAATGCCGCTGTCTCCGTGCGCCCCTTGAGCGCACGAGGCTTTAGCGATGCGCCGGCTCTTCTACGCGCCGCAAGCTGGCCGATGATAAGGCCACTTCTGGTCCCTCCTCTGTTCCTCCCTCCAGCAGGCAAAGTCACAGCAGCTGTGCCTGGGCAGCTCCTCCCTGCCCCCTCAGCACAGCTCGATGTTCCGGGGTCGTCTCTCTCGCTTTCACTCTCCTTCTTACCCTCAGAGTGTGAAGGTCTGAAGGGCCGATGATAAGGCCACTTCCGGTCCCTCCTCCGTTCCTCCCTCCGGCAGGCAAAGTCACAGCAGCTGTGCTTGGGCAGCTCCTCCCTTCCCCTGCAGCACAGCTCAATGTTCCGGGGTCCTCTCTCTCGCTTTCACTCTCCTTCTCACCCTCGGAGGCCTCCTCCTCCCTCTTAAAATCTACCCTATATTTACCAAGCTGGACCTTCTGGTGGCCTACAACCTGAACAGAATCCAAGAGGATGTTGAGTGGAAGACTACCTTTAACACCTTTGATGGGCACTCTGAATACCTAGTGATGCCCTTCAGGTTGAACAATGCCCCCGCAGTCTTCCAATTTATGGTAAACAAGATCTTCCAGGACCTTCTCTACTCCCATGTGGTATTTTAAATACATGATATTCTAGTCTTCTTGAAGTCATTGTTGGACCACCATCATGTGAAACAGGTCCTCCAGAGACTCCATGAGCACCACCTTGTACAGCTTTGCCTTATCTTATCTGTCTTGTCCAGTGTCTTCAGTGTGTTCACCCACTCTTGGCCTGACTCTCTGGATCTTGACCTCTTGCTTGGACCTGACCACAATTGCCTGTTGGCTGGATCTGACTACTTGCCTGGATGTGACCACTATGTCTAGCTGCCTGCCCCAATCTTGGCCTGGCTTGGTCTCTGTTAGTTTGCTGCTTGCCCTGATCCCTGTGTGCTTTTGGACTTTAGTTATCTTTATCACCCTTGGGACCCACCTAAGTCCTGCCAGCCACAAAAGCCCAAAGGCTCAAACTGTGGGAGAGGTGGCTGGTAAAGGTGATGCTCCAGACTATACCACTACAGGGTGCATTTGCCAGCTGCGGGATAGGGTTTTCTCCTAAGGCTGCATCAACTATGCTGCAAAACAAAGGTCTCACACACCCACTACCCTTCACATGTATAATACATAATTTGTTATCTTAATGAGTTGGTTATTAACAATAAAGATATTTTAGCTATTGTTTTAATTGAAATATGGCTCATGGATGAAGATAATATCATTTCTCAACTATTTCTTCTGGTTTCTTCTTGCTTTCCTATAAAAGGGGATAAACCTGCAATAGCTTTTATTGTTAGATCTAATCTGCCATGTTATAGCTCCCAGATTTCAAAGGAACAGATTTTTCATGAGGCTCTGGTCTAATACTACCACAAGCTGATGGTTCCCTTGAATGTCCTACTCTTGATTTCCTCCGTTTATGGAGACCACTTGCCTGTTTATGTTACAAGAGCCACAGTACCACTGACCATGCAAACAGGGATCTGCATGGAGAGAAAATTAGACTCTACATGTGGCTCAAGGCTATCAATGCAATTATCTTGGGCCTACATGGTGAATGCCTTTTGGTACATCTAAGAGTGGAACATTGAGTTAACTTGCTGTTAATTTATCAGGTTTCCCAAGACTTAGTTTAGACTTTTGTTAATTTATCTCTTGTTAGGAACACATTTTTCTCACCTTCTAATACTAAAGAATTTTAATTTACATCCTGATTCTTCCATCTCCAGTTGAATTGGTAATTTTTTTACCTTTTTTACCTTTTTTCCAGTTTATTGATTTCTTGATCTGTTTAGAGTTGATTTTTCTTGATAAATCTTAATGTGTTCACAATACATCTCTGACCAAGCTGTTGCCCTCTGTCCTGAACAGATCATTTCTCTATTCCTTATTCTTTAGAAATACCTATCCTAAAGTCCAATCCAGAATCAACAGTAAGATCTTTTAGATCTCAAAATCTACTAACACAGGATTATTTGATTAATTCTTTTAAAGTTCCTCCTTTGGACTTGGAAGCCTTTTCCTTAGATTCTTTAATGGAAAATAGGCATCAAAGTTTGCAGACATTAGTTGACCACAAGACTTTGCTGAAACCATGTAAAATAAGCTCCATTGGACTGCAACATGTTACTCTGAATATTTACATTCACTTGGATCTTAGGGTTAATGCCTGGAGCATGCTGGTGGGAATTGTGCTATTGAAGGGGTTTATATAAAACCCACTTGAGGACTTAAAAGGCTGATCTTGTAGCAGCAAAGAAGGCATATTTTGCCAGCTATTTAGACTAGACCAGGCTCAAAATAAACCTAGTGAACAGATGAGAATGGTTAATAACCTCATTATCCCAAAGTCTTTAGAATGCAATTACATGACTTACTCTTAAGTTTTTGTGATGATTTTAATGTATTTTTAAAACAAAATCCCTGTAATTAGACTTGCTTTATAGCTGTCTCTGGAGATTAACGTGGTGGAAAGAAGAGTTCCACCTCAGGGTCAGCCCTTATCAACCTTTATGGTAGTTTGATTCTTCAACCTTTTCTTTAAATATTACTTCAGTTGAATAGTACAACTTGTAAATGGAATCCTTGTCCATAACTCTTAAAATCCTCATGTGTTGAAATCATAGAACCACTTAGAAAAACTATAAATACATCACTGTCAGAAGGCTGGTTGAAGGAAGTTATAGTTTTGCAACTTCTGGAAACTCACCATTGGATCCATATATCTAAATTTCTGCCTATGCAAAATCTGCTTTACTTGGACAGATTGATAAGATGGAGTGCTTACAGTTGAATGCTTATTAGAATGACTTTTACATACTGGATGACTGCCAGTCTGGTTTCTATGCTAAACAGAGCATGGAACAGTTCTTGTTAAACTGCTAGATAGTTTCTATTGCTATATGAATCAGGGTGAGGATTCAGTCATGTTCTTGTAGACCTTACAGTTGCATTCAATATTGTAGATCACAATGTCCTTTTGCTTATGTTCCAAAATATGATGATCTTAGGTGCATCTTTAAATTGTTCTTTTACTGACATTACAGCAGGGTAAATGGGATCAGTTCTTCTCTCCTGTTTATCATTTGACTGTAGGATCCCACATGATGCCATCTTGAAACCCACTCTTTTTAATATTTACATCCATCCTTTGGGAGAGTTATTCATTCCTCTGATATAAATTGATTTCTATGTACTGATTATAATCATCTTTAGGTCATCACTGGGATGGTGTGGTGGCTAGAGATGTGCATCGTTTTTTGTGTTTGTGTTGTTCTTTGTTTGTTGGCCGCCATGGAAAATATTGAGGTTTTTTTTTCGCGAAAAATCGATTTTTAGTTAGTGCGCGCTAACTCCCATTAGTGCGTGCTAACTCCCCATTAGCGCACATTAACAAAAGCCATTATATTTTGTTACTTTTTGTTAGTTTTTGTTAGCGCACACTAACGGGGAGTTAGCACACACTGACTCCCGTTAGTGCGCACTAATCAGAAAAATACATTTTTGCGAAAAAACGGGAAAATCCCAATTTTTTTCGGGCTCCCTGAAACATGCCAAATTGGACAATTTTGTTGAAATTTTCCAATTCAGCAAAAATGAATGCACATCTCTAGTGGTGGCTAGATTCAACAACTGTCTAAGGTTTCAGTATGGATAAAAAGCTATACTGAAATTGAACACTTAGAAGACCAAAATCATCTAGGCAATCTCCCCCCCCCCCCCCCCCCACCATCAGATCTGATGCCTAATGTAAAACTAGGTGAAGAAATTTTGTCTCTGGTAGACCATATCTGTCTATTAGGAGTTATTCTGGATTCTTTTTTTTTTTAATAAGATATCTTTATTCATTTTGCATAGTATACAAAACAAACATCAAAACATTGAACAAACAAATTAATATTGAGAACTTCCCCCCTTACCTCCCCTCAGAGCAGGATAAATTCATACAAAAGAAACATAATAATAAGTCAAGAGACTACTCCAGCAAGACCTTCATTACTATCTTCAGATCTCTTAATTTGGTGAGTAGTAGTAGCAAGTGTTGGGAGAAATTTGTCTCTTACAGAAGAGGACAAGATGGCAATAAATGCATCCCAGCTATTATGAAAGACTGTTATTTTCCCACATGGCATTACATATCATGTTTTAAAATCTAAAGTCACAAGCTCCAGCATTTCCATATGCCAAAAATTAAAAGTTAGGACCTCATGGGAAACCCACTCTGTCAATATACACTTCCTTGCAATACCGACCAAATCCCTTAGTCACAAAAATAGTTTCCCAGTTATTACAATCTTCATCATCATAGAATACTTCTAAAACACAAAAAGGTGCATGAGCTGGAATATGAACTTCCTGTTTCTCAGACAGAAGCCTTCTGATCTCAACCCAGAAGACCTGAAGTGGTGGACAATCCCATAGCCCACAACACAACATGGGTTTAGTTTCAGGGCACTTCAAACACCTGGGGTTATCTATTAATTTCATCTGGTATACTCTATGAGAAGAGATTATTTTTTTTTTTATAAACCTCAGGTGTTGTTCCCTTAACTATATTGAGGGGATACTTCAATAGAATACATGCAAACTAACTGATAAATCACTATCTTCTAGGTCAGAACCCAGATCACTATTCCATACTGCTGCTGCAGCTGAAAGTAATTTATTTGCAGTGATGGAGTAAAGATATTTGTCTAAGCTAACTAATAATTGTTTCCTAACCTTATATAGCAGGAGTAGTCTCTGAAGTGTGGCGTGTTGTTTTGACAGCAAGCTGCTTTGAGATGAAGCTAGCAAGTTGAAGATACAGCAAACAATATTTTGCCCTAAACCCGAAGTTTTCTTGACAGTATTGAAAAGAAATCATCTGTTTATTTGGATAATCAATAAATGCGTGAAACATGTATTGACCCTTTTGAGTTAATTGTGTGAAAAATGTTTTGGCCTATCCTGGCTGGAACCACGGGTTACCACAAATAGGTAGCAGGGTGATAGTGTTGTGAACCTGCCCGCGCCCCCTATCTTCCACGGCCAGTTGGGCCGCGGCAGATGCCGACCCTTGCGGCATCCGAGCTGCGCCACTCCGGGCTCCTTTGTGGTCCTGGAGCCACGGACAGGAGTCTTTCCTTCGTGGTTGATGCCGCTGCTACTGCTCCTGCTCTCCGACTTATCCTCTTTCCACTGCAGCTGTTTCTGGGGTCCTAGCACAGCAAGGGAGCCGTCCTTGCCACTGCTGGGGTCTTCAGCCGGCAGGGAAGCCGTCCCTGCCGGCGCCTGCAGCCTGCCTGCGCTCCTTCTTCCTTCTTCGCAGCTGGAGCTGTTTCTGCTGCCTGCCTTGCTTGTCCTGGGCCCTCCACGTGGCTGGGGATGCCACCAGCATGTCTTCTCTTCTTCCTGTTTCTTCTGGATTCCCCTAGGCATGGGCGTGCATCTCTCCTTGACTTTTAAAGGGCCAGTGGTGGGAAAATGTCCCGTGGCCCTCATCACTGATGACTTCCACCTGATTGGCTTCAGCCATATAAAAGGGGTCCTGTTTCAGTCCAGCCTTGCCTTTGCAAGGAGTTAGACGCTCCTGGATGTTCCTGTCCTTCGCTCCAGGAGTCCTCGTTTTTCCATCGCTTCTTCAAGGTTCTTCGTTGGAGCTCCTTGTCTAGTCCTGGTGTCCACGCTCCAGTCCAGTTGTCCGCCTTCTGTTCCTGATGTCCACAGTCAGTCTTGTTGTCTGTCTTCCAGTTCCTGTTGTCTGTGATCCAGTCCAGATGTTTGTCTTCTGTTCCTGATATCCATGATGTTCTTCTCCTGTTCCTGAAGTCCGTGATCCAGTCCAGATGTCTGTCCTCCGTTCCTGATAGCCTGATCCCCAGGTTCCTCATCACCACCTTTCCTGGCATGCCATGTCGTGGCCAGCAACCAGCCCCATGGGTGGGCTGAGTAGGGTGCCTCATGGTACATTTGCTTCCTCACTACCACAGCTCAAGCCTCCGGGAGACTTCCTCCTGAATCCTTGTCCCTGGTCTATGGAGTTCCTTGTGCCTGCTCCATCCTTGCCAAAGACTCTGTAAGAACCTGTGCCATTCCAGTGTGGTCCGCGACCAGCCACTGACAGCTGTGTAGGGCAAGCCCCGGTGCAAGCCTCTACAGTTTCTAAGACATGTTCCTCTCAGTCACTTCACAATCGCATCTGGAGTCTACATTGGTTCCAGCGTGGTCCGCGACCAGCCCCATGGGTGGGCTGTGTAGGGCGTGCTGCATCGCAGTCTCAACCCTGCTCTTGATCCTGACTCCTTGTCTTCAGAACCTCGCTCCTGACTCCTTGTCTACAGAACCTTGCTCCTGAGTCTTCGTCCAAGTGTCCTCGCCTGAATCTTCGTCCAAGTGTCTTTGCCTGAGCCTTCCTTGTTCCTGGCCTCCGTCTGACCTGCTGCTTCTTGCCGTTAACCAGTGGCAGGTCTTAAAGGGCTTGGAATGGTCAAAGGACTGTTCAAAAGACCACCATTGTGTTTTTGGTCTTCCCGTAGCATGCAGGTCCAGTGGAGGGTCATTGTCTTTGTTCCAGTCTTGTTCCTGCTCCAGATTCCATCGTCTGTCTTCAGTCCAGCCTTGCTCCTGTCCAGTCCATGCTCGGAGATGCCTCGCCTGCCTCGGCACCTCTTTGGAGTTCCTCTGGGGTTGAGCCGGGTCCAAGAACACACAAACCCCTGGAAAGTGGAACCGCTCTCCTAGTGCTTCCTAACAGTTTCCAGGGAAGCGATAATTTTCTCACACCTTCCAATCTATAGTGCATAGACTTTTTCAGAATTTTATTAGCCAGATAATCGCTAAATCTTCAGTCCCTTCAAGGAGGAAAAAACTTAAATTGTAAGGGTATGCAAATTATTTTTCTGCCTCCACATCTACAAAACAATTACTCCCCATCAATCTTATTCTGGATTGTTATCTGATTTTTGAGAAACACATGTTTTGGCCTATCCTGACTGGAACCAAGGGTTACAACAAATAGGTAGCAGGGTGATAGTGTTTTGGCCTATCCTGGCCTGTCAAGGCCATTATATTTACCAGATAGTTTCTTTTGCCAAGTTTAGCCATTTTTGTTTCAGGACCCCCTTGCAACTATAGTTCAAGTTTTGATTAATTCAGATTTTGACTATTGTAACAGTTTATTTTGGCCTCTCTTTAAAGATAATACATTTGTTACAAATTTGTCAGAATAGTGCCACTCACTTTAGTTTTGGTCTTATATATTTTGCCCATATTAAGTCCACTCTTTATGATCTTCATTAGCTTTCATTAATTCCCTGTATTCATTCAAGCACAGTTTAACATCATGTTCTTGATATTTCAAGCCTTACACAGCAAAGAACCAGCCTATCTGACTACTTGTCTTGTCAATTATGCCAAAACCATACTTTATGGTCTTTGCAAATGTCTCTGCTTCATTTACCATTGTTAAACATATGTAGACTTGAAAGGACATAGAGGACAGCTTTTTCATTTACTAGGCCTAAACTCTGGAACTTTATGCCCCAAGATTCTTATTTTATTGCTGACTATTTGCCTTTTTGCAAACTTATACAATCTTGGCTGCTTTGAACTGCATTTGCCTGAGTTATTTTCTAAATGTTCTCCAAAAATTATCTGTATAGGAATGAATTTATTTTCTGTGCTGAAAATTATGGGAATGTGTGCGTGCAGGGCCACTGTATATCAAGCTTGGTATATGTAGGGAGAGTTATAACCAGTAGAAAAAAGAAAGTGATAATGCCTTTGTACAAGTCATTGGTGAGACTTCATATAGAGTAGTATGTTAAATTCTAGAAGTCATATCCCTAAAAACGAATATAGACACATAACAAGCAGTCGACAGAAAAGCTACCAAAATGGAGCAGGGATTGCACCAGGTCATTTTCAACCTGATTTGGGTAATATGTGAACAACTAAGCAGTAGGATAAATTGAACTTTGGCAGGGTATTTCTAGAACTGTTTAGTTGATAAAATGTCCACTTACTAAAATGTGTGTTGGGGAAAAGAATAGTGATATAGTCATTTCCTATGTGTGTTGAGGAAGAGTATAGCTACATTTGTATTCTACTGTCCACCTGACCAAAATGATAAGACAAATGATGAAATGCTAAGAGAAATTAGGGAAGCTAACAAATTTGTCAGGACAATAATAATGAGAAATTTCAATTACCCCAGTATTGACTGAGAAAATGTAACATCAGGGCATGCTAGAGAGGTAAAGTTCCTGGATAGAATAAATGACTTCTTTATGGAGCAATTGGTTCAGGAACCAATAAGGAGAGAGACATTTTAGAACTAATTCTCAGTGGAATGCAGGACTTGATGTGAGAGGTAACAGTGTTGGGCTGCTCGGCAACAGTGATCATAACATTATCAAATTTGATTTAATGACTGGAAAGAGAACAATAGGTAAATATGCAGCTCTAACAATAAACTTCAAAAGGAAAACTTTGATAAAATAAGGAAAATACTTAGATAAAAACTGAAAGTAGCATCTACAAACATTAAGAATGTATAACAAGCATGGACATTGTTTAAAAATACCATTTTAGAGGTGTGGAGTCAAGATGGCGTTATGGTAGGCAGCACAGTGAATCTGCTCCAGCGTTTTTTCTTCTTTGTTGAAAATTTCCTGCTGAACTAATATTAGGGATGTGAATCGTGTCCTCGATCGTCTTAACGATCGATTTCGGCTGGGAGGGGGAGGGAATCGTATTGTTGCCGTTTGGGGGGGTAAAATATCGTGAAAAATCGTGAAAAATCGTGAAAAATCTAAAAATCGAAAAATCGCAAAACCGGCACATTAAAACCCCCTAAAACCCACCCCCGACCCTTTAAATTAAATCCCCCACCCTCCCGAACCCCCCCCCAAATGAGTTAAATAACCTGCGGGTCCAGCGGCGGTCCGGAACGGCAGCGGTCCGGAACGGGCTCCTGCTCCTCAATCTTGTTGTCTTCAGCCGGCGCCATTTTCCAAAATGGCGGCGAAAAATGGCGGCGGCCATAGACGAACACGATTGGACGGCAGGAGGTCCTTCCGGACCCCCACTGGACTT
Source organism: Rhinatrema bivittatum (assembly GCF_901001135.1). NCBI lineage: Eukaryota > Metazoa > Chordata > Amphibia > Gymnophiona > Rhinatrematidae > Rhinatrema > Rhinatrema bivittatum. The sequence goes on from NC_042615.1 coordinate 90,094,188, forward strand.
TTGGCAAGTCTCGTGGGGGTCAGGAGGCCCCCCACAAGCTGGCCAAAAGTTCCTGGAGGTCCAGCGGGGGTCAGGGAGCGATTTCCCGCCGCGAATCGTTTTCGTACGGAAAATGGCGCCGGCAGGAGATCGACTGCAGGAGGTCGTTCAGCGAGGGTTCCGGCACCTCGCTGAACAACCTCCTGCAGTCGATCTCCTGCCGGCGCCATTTTCCGTACGAAAACGATTCGCGGCGGGAAATCGCTCCCTGACCCCCGCTGGACCTCCAGGAACTTTTGGCCAGCTTGTGGGGGGCCTCCTGACCCCCACGAGACTTGCCAAAAGTCCAGCGGGGGTCCGGAAGGACCTCCTGCCGTCCAATCGTGTTCGTCTATGGCCGCCGCCATTTTTCGCCGCCATTTTGGAAAATGGCGCCGGCTGAAGACAACAAGATTGAGGAGCAGGAGCCCGTTCCGGACCGCTGCCGTTCCGGACCGCCGCTGGACCCGCAGGTTATTTAACTCATTTGGGGGGGGGTTCTGGAGGGTGGGGGATTTAATTTAATGGGTCGGGGTGGGTTTTAGGGGGTTTTAGTGTGCCGGCTCACGATTCTAACGATTTATAACGATAAATCGTTAGAATCTCTATTGTATTGTGTTCCATAACGGTTTAAGACGATATTAAAATTATCGGACGATAATTTTAATCGTCCTAAAACGATTCACATCCCTATGAACTATGGCTCCTAAATGAAAAGGAAAGCTGAGAACATACCCCTCTATGACCTCGCTACCTCCGGGACAGAAGACCATCTCACAATGCGCCGCCAAACCATTAGATGTGGGTCTGAGTGATCCGGCTGCCGGGACGCTGGAGGGAGACCGCGACCTGACTTTGGAGCTGACCTCTCTCAGCCCTTTGGATCAGCAACTACCTCCGTCTGAGCGAGAGACCTCGACACCATGCCTGACCGAAAGTCCTGAAGTGGATGTTTGCGGCGAGTGGGTAGAGGGGGCAGAGTCGGAGGAACAAGTCACTTGGATGCCTGAAAGAATCGGAGTAATTGCTGCCGGAGGACTGGTGCTGGAAACGAAGGAGAGTCAAGACAACAGAAGGGGTGAGAATATTAATTCTATTACCCCTATACAGGCCGGCGAAGTTATAAACTTCACTTGTTCCACTCAAAATTCTTTATCTGCCTTCAAATAGAAATCTAGCCATAAATCCTGCTCATCTACTGTATCTAAATGTCCTCCCTACACCCACCCTTTGTAAAGTCTGTTTTTCGGATCCATATCCACACTCCATATTAATGAATTGCTCATTGCTAAGTTTTATTGTACCTGTTTCTGATCTCCCTTCCTTATTAGGCATGCCTCAACTGTAGAATATGATTATAATTGGTTTAATAGTTTTGTTTTATGTGGTATTTATTTTTCCTCTTAATTTCATTTAATTGTAAAGCCTGTTGCTGATTTATTGTTCATTGTAAACCGAGGTGATGTTTTTAATGTGCCGCGGTATATAAAAAAAATCTCTAAATAAATAAAAAAATAAAATAAACTTGATAAAACCGGAGGTACTAACTTTAGAGCCCTTGTGGTCTCTAACATCAACCCTTGCAAAGTCTTTATCAAAATGTTCAGCAAAAATAAGCGTTTTATCCTCTCAGATGTGTTTGATAAATGAAAATTTTGGGAAATCTAAACAAGAAGTAAAGGAAAAATTTCAAAAAATGGAGGAAGAATTAAAGCAAGTTAAAACAGTTCAATCAACTATGGTACAGAACTTTGGAGCTATAAATAGAAAGATTGAATATCTGGAGAATACGATGAGACATTTAAATCTGAGGATTTTAAACTTTCCCAGAGTGGTAGGAGAATTACTCAGGTTAACTAGAAAGAGATACTTCACTGAAGTGCTTGAGATTACTAGTGAAAAAACTCCATCCCTGGATAAAGTGTATTTCCTCCCTCTATGTAAGGCTCAGCAAAAACAGATAATAACCCCAAATGTTCTAGAAAACGTGGCTGAGTTTTTGGAATCATCATCATATGAAGTTGTGGCGAGAACAACACTCCTAATATCCTTCTTCAATGAAAAAGATCTTGGAGATATTATGTGGGCCTATTTTAAAAGGCCCAATAGAAATTTTATGGGAGCAATAGTGAGAATATATCCTGACGTTACCAAGTCTACATAGCAGAAAAAAAAGGTTTTCCTTGAATTAAAATCAGAGGTGCTAGCTCTGGGAGCGTTGTTTTTCTTGCGCTTTCTGTGCAAATGCATCGTAAAATATAAAGATGACATACATATTTTCTATCAGCCAGAACACTTGAAAAGCTTTGCAGAAGGGAAGAAAGCTCTTGTACAACTTAGCATAAATGTATCTGATCCTTAAGTGAAGATAAATGGTTATGCAAAGCCTTACTTCTGAAAATATTTCTTTTTGAATTCTCCTAAATTTGCAGTTACCCATCCCCCCTCCTTATAGAGGTCTAATGGGTATTACAATTGGTAGAACTTGTTACATTTATTATATTTGTTACATTTATTGTATAATGATTGTTTATTGATATTATTTCATCCATTATTGTAATGCCATATTTCTAATTCAAAGTGGATTCTTTGTATAGTTTTTGAAAAAATTAATAAAGAGATAATTAAAACAAAATCAACATTTTAGAAGCACAGTATGTAGCAGTCACGGTGGAGGGAGCGCTAGGGGGCGCTCCCCATTGTGAGACTAGGAATGTGTCCCTTGTGGCTAGACGTTCCAGCTGGGAAGACTGGAGGTCCTGACCCTCTACCAAACCTGCACGCTTCTGTGAGACCACCAGCGTAATGGTGGTCTCTGAATGGTCCCCCGATCATTCCAAGCCCTTTCAGACTAGCCACTGGGTAGTGGCTCGAAGCGGCAGGCCGGACAGAGACATGGCACAAGACGAAGACTGAAGGCATGGCAAGGTAGACAAAGACTAAAGGCGTGGCAAGATAGAAGAAGACTCAGGCTTTGAGGAAGATGAAGATTCAGGCTTTGGGGAAGATGAAGACTCAGGCTTTGAGGAAGATGAAGACTCAGGCTTTGAGGAAGAGCATGGAGAGACAAGGCAAGGTATGGCAAGACAAGGCAAGGCTAAAACCCTATGGTTAAAAGTCCAGAACCTCCAAGTGGACAATGTCCTCTCTAGAACCTACTCAGCCCAACTGGGCTGGTCGTGGACCACACGAGAAGGCATCAAGCTAAGGACATCAAGGCAAGGCAGATATCGGACATCAAGAACAAGGCAGGTCAGACAAGGGAAGCAATGACTCCGTGGCACCATCAGATGGAAAGACTCATCAGCCCCCTATACGCGGAAAACTGGGTCACAACGTGCCCTACTCAACTCAAATGGCTGTTGTGGACCATGAGGGATGGGTCAGAATGGAGCTGAGAACATCTGGACATCAGGAACAGATGGTATCAGGAAATCAGGAACAGATGGTATCAGGACAACAGGAACAGATAGTATCAGGCATCAGGAATGGATGGACATCAGGACATCAGGAATGGAACATCAAGGAAACATCTGGAATGACTTGAAGACATGAGATTTAAGGAACATCAAAGACATTTAGTGCTGAGACTAAGATACAGAACAAAGTGGAATTCCGTGAAGAAGACAGCCAGGCAGGAGTGGAAAACAGGAAGTCCTATGAAGACCAGCTCCATAAGGACAGCTCCAAGGAGGAACTTACTCCTTGCGAAGGCGATGATGGAATGGCCTGAAGAGCCTTTTGTAGGCAGATCCAGGAAATGAGGTCAGACGTGTACCACTCCTTCACTGGTTATTTAAAGCCAGAAGAGAGGTGTGGCCCTGCACCTAAGGAGGAAGTAGGAGAGATGCAGGACTCTGGACAGCGGTCCTGCTGAAGAGGAGGATCTGGAGCTAGGCCTCTAGGCAGGCCCATCGCTGGAGGCAGTGTACAGCCGCAGGAAGACCTCCTGGGGTGGCTCACGCCGCAGGAGAAGCCAGTGCTGAAGGCCCTCTTCCCACTAAGGGCCCAAGGTAGGGTTGGTGGCCTCCAGGCCACATGAGAACACGGTCGGTGGCCTCCGAGCCACATGGGAACAGCAGCACTGCTCCAGCTACTCAGCGGAAGTGTCAGCGGCCTCCTGGCCGCAGGGAGATGCTGACAGTGGCTCCTACCACTCATAGAGAACTTCGGAGGCCTCTGGGCTGTGTGGAAACAGCAGCGAGGCTCCGGCCATGCAGGGGAAATGTTGGCAGCCTCCTGGCTGCATAGAGATGCTGACAGCGGCTCCTGCCACTGGTAGAAAGCTTCGGCGGCCTCCGGGCCACGGAGGGAGAACCCCACAGAGGGAGAACCCCGGCACGGCTCCTGCCATGAGGGGTCACATCAGCAGCCTCTGGGCCACGCAGAAAGTCATAGCATGGCTCCAGCCGCAAGGGAGTGCCCCAGCACGGCTCCTGCCATGCAGGCATGATGGCAGCTTCCTGCCGCTGAAGAGCAGGCCTCCAGGCCTGCGAAACAATGATGGACACCTGCCACTGCAGGGAGCTTCGGCACAGCTCCTGCCATACCGGGAGGATGAACTCAGGGTTCGGGCTGGCTCGGCCAAGAAGGTAAGAGCCCTCCCGTGGCTCCAGCCATGGGAGGGATCGCAGCACAGTACAGATGTATTCCTCACATTAAAAAAGGTGAAAGGAAGGCCAAACAACTGCTGGCATGGTTAAAAGAAGAGATGAAAGATGATATTTTAGCCAAAAGAACTTCTTCAGAATTTGGAAAAGGGATCCATTTGAAAAAAATTGGAAAAAGTAGAGATGTGCATTGTTTAGATCTTTCGGTTCAAGCTTTATTTTCATCCCCCTGCGGGAAATTTTGTTTTTCCCATGGTTTTTTTTTTTTTTTTTTGTGAGGCCCAATTTTCTTGTTAGTGCACATTAATGGGAGTTAGCGCGCACTAACACCTGTTACTGCACGCTAACCATAGTTAGCACACACTAATATTTTAAAGTTAGTGTGTGCTAACTCCCGTTAGCTAGCACGCATTAACACGAACTACAAATTTTCCTAAACTTTGGAAAAATTCCATTCATTTTTTGGTTCCCCCGAACCATGATGAATTAGACAATTTCGTTGAAATTGTGTAATTCGTGAAAAGCAAATGCACATCTCTAGGAAAAAGCATAAGCATTGGCAAGTTAAATTAAAACATTGATAAGACAGGCTAAGATAGAATTTGAAAAGAGCTGGCCATAGAAGCAAAAACTCATAATAAGAATTGAAGCAGGAAGCCTGTGAGGGAGTCAGTTGGATCGTTAGATGATATTGGAAAAAGGGCCATGTAGAGAAGATAAGGCTATCGTGAAAACACTAAACAAATTCTTTGCTTCAATGTTTATTAATGAGAATGTTGGGGAGATACCTGTTCCGGAAATGGTTTTCAAGGGTGATAATTCAGATGAATTGGAACAAATCAAGGTGAACCTGGAAGATGCAGTAAGCCAGATTGACAAACTGAAGAGTAGCAAATTGCCTGGAGCAAATGGTATAAATACCAGAGTTCTGAAAGAAATAAAATACTAAATTTCATATCTATTCTAGGAATTTGTAACTTATCATTAAAATCATACATTGCACCTGAAGACTGGAGGGCTCCAGTGATGATCCAGAAAACTATAGACTGGTTTCAGTGCTGGAAAAATCATGAAAACTGTTATAAAGAATACAATCCAGAACATTTAGAAAGACATGGTTTAATGGGACACAGCCAGAATGGATTTATCCAAGAGAAGAATTGTCTCCTAAATCTACATTTTTTATGAAGGGGTAAATAAATATGTTGTCAAAGGTGTACCGGTAGATGTGGTGTATTTGGATTTTCAGAAGGCGTTCTACAAAGTGCCTCATGAGAGGCTTCTAAGAAAACTAAAATGCCATAGGATAGGAGGTGATATTCTTTTGTGGACTGAAAAGTGGTTGAAACATAGGACACAGAGAGTCAGATTAAATGGTTTGTCTTCACAGTGGAAAAAGGTAAACAGTAGAGTGCCTCAGAGATCTGTACTAGGACTGGTGTTTTTTAATATATTTTATTTATAAATGTTCTGGAAAGGGACATGATGAGTGAGGTACTTAAATTTCCAGATGACACAAAATTAGGCAGAATAGTTAAATATCAAACAGATTGTGATAAATTGCAGGAGGACCTTTGAGACTGGAAGATTGGCATCCAAATGGCAGGTGAAATTTAATGTGGACAAGTGCAAGGTGATGCATATAGGGAAAAATAACCCTTGCTGTGGTTACACAATGTTAGTTTCCACATTAGGAGTTACCACCCAGGAAAGAGATCTAGGCATTATAGCAGATAATACATTGAAATCGTCAGCTCAATGTGCTACGCTTGTCAAAAAAGCAAACACAAGGTTAGGAATTATTAGGAAGGGTGTGGCAAATAAAATGGTGGATGTCATAATGCCTCTTTATTGCTCCAAGATGAGACCGCCCCTTGAATACTGTATGCAGCTCTGGTCACCGCATCTCAGAAAAGATATAGTTGCACTGGAGAAAGTACAGAGAAGGGTTGACCAGAATGATAAAGGGGATGGAAAGCTCCCCTATGAAGAAAGGCTAAAGAGGTTAGGGCTGTTCATCTTGGAGAAAAGATGGTTGGTGGGGGATAAGATGGAGATCTATAAAATCATGAGAGGACAAGAATGGGTAAATGTGATATTACAAGAACTAAAGGGCATTCCATGAATTTAGCAAGTAGCACATTTAAAACAAATCAGAGAAAATTGTTTTTTAATCAATGCACAATTAAGTTCTGGAATTCATTGCTAGAGGATGTGGTAAAGGCATTTAGCATATCTGGTTTCAAAAAAGATTTGGACAAGATCATGGAGAAGTCCATAAACTGCTATTAATCAAATTGACAGGGAATAGGTATTGCTTATTACTGGAATTATACTGAAATGTATTTAATATTTGGATATTTGCCAGGTACTTGTATCCTGGATGGGTTACTTGGAAACAGGATGCTGGGCTTGCTGCACGCTTGGTCTGACCCAGTATGGCAACGTCTTATGTTCTTATATACTGTAAGGAAACTTTGGTTCTCTTAACAAAAGGAATGTACTACCTAGCTGTGTATGTTCAGAGAGATTTAGTGAAGAGTGTTTTGGAATTGACTCCCCTAGGTGGGAGGTGTAGATGGTATGTTCTAGCAGTATTTTCACTCCTGCCACCATCTTAGTGGATTTTTTTTATGTATTTTAGTTAGACCTCATTGGATCTGCTTTGTGAAATATGTTGGATTCTCCTGAGTTGCCCTCCTAAGGTCAACCATCTGAGTCAAGTTTTACTGTGTTATTCTTTTTGATCCATTATTTTAACCTTTCCTATAAGATCGCTGGTACGCTTTCACAGATGATTTAGTGAGTCCATGTGCAGGGTTTGACTAAGGGGTAGAGAAGATTCTGCTGCTGCCTATCTGACCCGATACAAAGGAGTTTCAATTTTGAGTTGTTTTCTTTAGTGACTATGCTTTCAATTGGGAGGTAAGGATGTTTTTTTTCACCCTTCCTGTTTCCTATTTTGTTTTTTCCCCCTTTTTGAGTCAATGTTTATTTTTGTTCTTTTTGGTACTTACTGCTTTCAGTAGCAGGGGCCCAGTTTCTAAACCATTGGAAGAAGGTATCTTTCACTTAGAAAGTGCCTGAGGAGTAGAGGTTTTATCAAAGATGAATGGATTCCTGTCCATTGCCAGAGGGAAGGAGATAAAGGTATTGTTCAAGAGGCTTTTTTTTTTGGCTGACCCAAGTGTCCTATATTTGGGAAGAAAGTGCTAATTTGGTGCTTCTGGAAGGAAATGTAAGAAGACTACAGGGAACGTATGAGAATTGGGATTTGTTGCATTCTGATAAGTAATTTGGACTAAATTCTTCCCATTCAACATTGGGGAAAAGTTGCAGTTAAATTTATGAATTTGAAGAAATCTTGCACTTCTTTCATTTGAGTAATTGAAAGGAGAAGGAGATAAATTGCTAAGGAATTGGTTTTCATAAATTCAAAGACTGTACTAGAAAAATGAGGTAAAAAAATACATTAATCTTTATTCTTCATTATTGTTCATCACTTTTATTTAACATCTAAGAACAAGATTCATCAAAATGCTATAAATATAACGGAAATAGTGCCTTTGATTAAAAAAAACCTAAAGGTTTCAATTGTGGATGCTAGAGAGGGAGAGAGAAAGAGAGAACCTCTGTAGAGGCCAATATGTAAGTTTACTATTTATCGTAATAGAAAACCAATAATCCTGCTATTCAGGCTACTATTTCCTCACCATGTATATTTATACTGAATAATCAAACAAATGAGGAATACCAAACTTTTCACTTTACTTTAAATTTTCCATTTAGAACCCAGGGAATTAGTGTCAGAATGTACTGTGCTCAATCCTTTTGGCTCTTGCCCTTACAGGGCTGCAACCATATTCATGGTGAAACAGCACTTAGGGCCTCATTTTCCAAGCACTTTACCGCGTGTGATAAATTCGCAAATTGCGTTAACGTGAATGCAAATTAGTCATTTGGTATTCAGGGGGCGGAGCATATGTAAAGCAGGAACCTGTGTGGCGAAACAGCCGCAGTGTTAGCGGTGGGGATTAGGTATGAGCGTCGGGGGTTGGGGGCCACTTTCGCATTCCACATGAGACCTACGGACTGAACAGTGGTCTCTAGTGCAGATTTGCTGGCCGTTGGAGTGAGGACGCTCACTCCAAGCGGAGATTTGGCCAACATTCTCTCCACCTAGCATGTTGTTGCCCAGGTAGAGTGTCCATCAAGCTAGGTAGAGAGAACGTTGCCCAAACCACTTCTTGGAGTGAGCGTCCTCACTCCGACAGCCAGCAAATCTGCACTAGAGACCACTGTTCTGTCCGTAGGTCTCATGTGGAATGCGAAAGTGGCCCCCAACCCCCGACGCTCATACCTAATCCCCACCCCGAGTTAGTAGGTGGCCCTCCCATAGGGGTTAAAATACCTATGTAGGGCATAGGCACTATAGTAAGTCTCTCTCTCTCTCTCTCTCTCTCTCTCTCTCTCTCTCTCTCTCTCTCTCTCTCTCTCTCTCTCTCTCTCTCTCTCTCTCTCTCTCTCTCTCTCTCTCTCTCTCTCTTCCCAGAGCCTGACACAGGCTGTCTGGGACTATCGTGCACCGTGATAAAAGACTGAAAGAATCATCGTGCACTGGGAAAACATCATGTGCAGTGCTAATGTTTTCATGAATGGCGAAAACATCGCCGCACGCGATTTTTTCCCACTGCACGAAAGAAGCCTCATTTGCATTGGTAACGCCCCCTAATGCGATAAGGCCCTTAGTTTTTAACCTCATTTACTAGTTCCCATTGACAAATAATTTTTATTTTTATTTAAAAATTGCATATTACTTTACTAAATCACTTATCTTTTAAAATGTTCCATGCAAACTCCATCACCTCCTCTCGTGACTCCAAGTCCCAGTGTGCTTATTGATATTAATTCATTGTGTTTGTTTTTGTAGCAATTAAAAGCTCTTCAACCTCCCAACATTGCAATGTTTCGGCGGCTTGTATCGCCTGCTTCAGGGGATTCTTCCTAGCAATTAAAAACAAAACGCACAATAGCACTCTTCCCCTCAAAAAGTTACAATATATTCTACAATTTTAAATGGCATCTTAGCAAAATGGGACTCACTCATTTAATTGGCCGCTCCCTGCTCCACCCTGCAGCACAAAATACAAAACGGCATCTCCTCACTCAGAGTTTTTCTTCCGGACGTTCTGTTTTTAAACAGCCCGCCTGCTTCGGATTTTCACCAATCAAATCACTCGCTTAGCCTCTAAACCAATCAGAACCCTTGCTACATGTAAACTGACCAGTAGACGTCTTTATTCAGGCCAGCTGGATACGTAGTTTGTAGTTTAAAAATCCATTTCTGTTCTCTCTGCATTAACTTTAAATTTAGATTACCTCCTCGCTCATCCTCCCTTAGAACTTCCAACACTGTGCATTTCATATTGCTAAACACATGACCTCTCTCCAGACAATGTTGCACCATCGGGGCTTCTTGCCTCATACATTTCAGAGCACTTTTATGCTCTATGAGCCGGCTCTTTAAACTTCTCACGGTTTTCCCAATGTACACTAATTCGCATGGACACCAGATTGCATATACTACTGCGTGAGTCGTGCAAGTTGTTCTTACTTTAGGTCTGTAGAACTGTAACTTCGGTAATGGAATATCTATATTTGAAGGTGCATTAGCACACATAGTACAAGCATTACATGGAAAGTGGCCTACTTCCTCAGTGATCTCCTGCTGTGGTTTTTTAAACATAGAATGGACCACTAAATCCTTAATATTGCTTCCTCTTTTAAATGCCATCCATGGTCGCTCTTCAAAGACCTGATGCACTTGCAGAATATGCCAATGTCTTTTAATACTGATCACCACCTTCCCTATGCCCACTGAATGTGGAAAAACACAGGTTCGTTTATTCTTTTTCACTCTTTGCTGGGGAGTTATCAACAGCTCCCTATTATTCCATCAGGCTCTTTTCATATCTCGCCGGACCACTTTTTTTGGATATCCTCTACTCAAAATGAATTAATATCAATAAGCACACTGGGACGGAGTCACGAGAGGAGGTGATGGAGTTTGCATGGAACATTTTAAAGGATAAGGGATTTAGTAAAGTAATATGCAATTTTAAAATAAAAATACAAATTATTTGTCAATGGGAACTAGTAAATGAGGTTAAAAACGAAGTGCTGTTTCACCATGAATATGGTTGCAGCCCTGTAAGGGCAAGAGCCAAAAGGATTGAGCACAGTACATTCTGATACTAATTCCCTGGGTTCTAAACGGAAAATTTAAAGTAAAGTGAAAAGTTTGGTATTCCTCATTTGTTTGATTATTCATACTATTTATACCACAGTAAGAGGGGGCACATAACTCGGGGTGAGGTGGTGGTGGTGGTGGGGGGGGGGGGGGGGGTTGGCTAGGTTTTATGGGGCAGTTTTACATATAGGGTCAGAGGTACAAACAGCAAAGTTGACATCAATGAAGATTTTCTGTCATTTGGAGTGATGAAAATTAAAAGAGGAGTTGATTTGTATAATGTACTCTCTATCTAGCTTGATGAATTCTCCACCTAGCTTCAATCAATTTTATTTCTTTGTGCCTCTGGATCTAGTACCAGCATCTTCTAGAGATGTGCAGCGGTAAGAACATTTGGTTGGGGCTTCGTTTTTGGCCCACCGCAGGAAATTTCTTTTTTCCTGCAGTTCGGGCTTTTTTTTTTTTTTTCGGGTTAGTGCGCGCTAACGCAAAAAATACATTTTTCTGAAATTTCGTAAAAATTACAATCGTTTTTCGGGTCTTCCAAACTAGGATGAATTAGAAAATTTCCTTGAAATTGTCTAATTCGTTCAAAACAAATTTACATCCCTAGCGTCTTCACCCACCCAGGGTTTACGATAGATTTTGTTGTTTTCCTATAAAATATCCATGTGGCCTTGTATGCATTTTAAACAAGAAAGATTTTTGGATAATGCATGGCCTTTGGACATAATCCTAGGGCTCCTGGTAGTACTAGAAATAGCTTTTGTGAAAATTAACCCATTTGATCACATTTCTCATAAATAGGGAGAAAAAGCTGTAATTTAATAAAACCAAATTGGTTTTGTTGACTGTTTCCTAAACTCTGTTATCTCTGTTATCTCTGTTAATCATTACAATGTTCCTTCTTCTTGCAGTCTATTCTTTCCACTCTGTCTTCTTTCTATTTATTAATTCTTCTGCATTCTTTCCTTGTTTCCTCATTCCTGTACTCTTTTCTTCTTTCTACAATCTTTCTTTCTCCCTAAATTCTCCCCTTACCATCATTGTGATCACATTCATCTCTATTCCTTATCTCATTCAATTCAGTTCAGTTTCAATTTATATAAACCTCATCCTCCAGGGCAGCTTACATTATAGGAATACAATAATATATTATCTATATATTTGTATATATATGGTATATTTTTATTTATATCTATATATGGTATATCTATTTATATGTATCTATACATATAGATAGATAGATAGATAAATATACTGTATATTCAGTATATAGTATTTTTGCTGATGAATTATAGGCATTTTCTAAATAGTATGATGGTAATGCTCTACCATCTTCTCTAATAACATATCATTCTCCTTGTGCCAAATGTCACATAACGAATACAATTTCCTGCATTCCAGGACTGTCAGGCATTCCCTTTGTGCACATTCTCTTCTGTCTCTCCCCTTTCTCCTCATCTTCTCCTCTGTTCTCCTCACTTTCATTCTTCTCATGTCCAGTCTAATCCCACACTTTCTCTCATTAACTCATCCTCTTCTACTTTCCATCCTTGCAGCTCAGTTACTATATACACATGTAACATAGAAACAAATGTGCAGCACAAGTTTTGCTAACAAAAGATAAGCCGCTACACTCTATGGAAAGTCTAACTCATCCAGTTAACTTAACCAGATAGATCCAAATAACAACACTTAGGGGGTCATTTTCCAAGGAGTTACCGCAGGAGATAATTCCACAAATCGCGCTAACAGCCGTTAACGCGATTTGCGAATGCAAATTTTTAACTTTGTATTCAGGGGGCGGAGCATATGTAAAGTTGGAAAGCGTTATCATGTGCCGCGAAACAGCCGCAGTGTTAGCGCGGCTCCTAACGCGGCCAATAGCTACAACTCTTTCATTTGCGGTACATTGTGCGCTAGAGGCCGGTAAAGGTTTATCGCGGTTCACGATGTTTCCGGACAGCCTGTTTCAGTATCCTGGGGGAGAAGAGAGAGAGAGAGAGAGCCTTGCTATAGTGTCTCTTAGCTATGAGAGGCCCACCTAGTAACTGGAGGTGGGGATTAGGTATTAGTGTAGGGGGTTAGGGGCCGCTTTCACATTCAACATGAGACGTACGAACAGAACAGTGGTCTCTTGTGAAGATTTGATGGCCTTCGGAGTGAGGAAACTCACTCCAAGATGAGATTTGGACAATGTTCTCTCCACCTAGCTAGTTGTTGCCCAGGTAGAGTGTCCATCAAGCTAGGTGGAGAGAACATTGCCCAAATCTCATCTTGGAGTGAGTTTCCTCACTCCGAAGGCCATCAAATCTTCACAAGAGACCACTGTTCTGTTCGTACGTCTCATGTTGAATGTGAAAGCAGCCCCCAACCCCCTACACTAATACCTAATCCCCACCTCCAGTTACTAGGTGGGCCTCTCATAGGTAAGAGACACTATAGCAAGTCTCTCTCTCTCTCTTTCTCTCTCTCTCTCTCTCTCTCTCTCTCTCGGCTGTCCGGAAACATTGTGAACCGCGATACATACTTGCAATGTAGCCCCAAATTGGGTTAATAGTGCAATTTGCGCTAAGAGCCTGTTGCATAGCTGTTATCGCAATTTGCGATACAAATGCTTATTAGCATAAGGTAACACCCCTTTTTGGTATTGCATGCGATACTGTGCGATATTGGAAAATGAGGCCCTTATCTGGATAAATTAGCCGGATAAGTATCCCCGACTGATCCATCCATTCCCTACACCTGAGTTATCCTGCTAACTATGTAGCTCTATAAGTTACTTATCTGCTAAGTTGTGACTGCTGAACATAGCTGGATATTTAACATTCAACCCTAACAGGGTCATTCATTAAAAGAAGTTATGGCATTAATGCACACGATAATTATGGTAGCACATTTTTCAAAGGGGTGGGATTGAGGAGGGTTTTGGGTGGAATTAATGAAAAAGATGGGCACTATCACACAGAGTGATAGCATCACACATGCTGGAAATAACCACACATTTTTCCCTGTGTGATATGCCCAAAATGCAATTCACGATAAAGATTGCAAATTGTATTTCTGGGCAAGGAGGAGGAAGGGGGAGAGAGAGAGAGAGAGAAAGAGCGCCTCTGAGGTGGCACACAAAGTAGTCACATATTTATACTGCTGTAGCTGGGCCAGCTAGTAACTCAAGGTAAGGTTTTGGTGGTGGTTTAGGGTTTTAGGGCCAGTTTTACATGCAGAGTGAGACATATGAACATCACAGTACACCTCAGTGAAGATTTGACATCATTTGCAGTGATGTCCAAACAGTAACAAACAGTAACACACAATCAAAACAATCTCAACCTATTCTCAAATTTTAAGAGTCCAATATTCAAAAGCTACTTAGCCAACTCTGGTCCTCGAGGGCAACAAACCAGTTCACTTTTTAGGATATCGCTATTGAATTTGCTTGAGATTTGCATGCACATTGCCTCAGTCATATGCAAATCCTTTAAACCCAAATGGTTTGCAGCTCTCAAGGATCAAGTTGCCCACCCTTGACTGAGCCAGATAGGTAGGTCTTATCCAGCTAACCCCTAGATTCATCAAAATGCTATAATTTTGCATGGATAATGTCCATGATAAGAAAAAGGCATGTGGTTATGATAATTTTAGAATTATCGCACCATGCACTACCTTTCCACTTTGCATAGGTAGTTTACCACAACATGCAGTTAAATTTTCACACTCTGCTAAGTGGAGAGAGAGAGAGAGAGAGAGACTCTTTGCCTTCATAGTAGTGAACTATTTATATCACTATAGGAGGGCCAGCTAGTAATTCAAGGTGAGATTTTTGTGGTGGTGTAGGGTTTTAGGACCAATTTTACATGCAGAGTGAGACATATGAACAGCACAGTAGACCTCAATGAAGATTTGACATCATTTGGAGAACATTGAAAAAATCTCATCTTTGTGTGATTTTCCTCATAGTAGTGATATAAATAGGTCACTACTATGAAAGCTTTATAAAGAATCTCTCTCTCTCATACACTCTCTCTCTCTCTCTTTCTCTCTCTCTCTCCACTTAGGAGGGTGTGAAAATTTTACTGCATGCTGCTTTTGCATACAATTGAGCAGTGTGCATGCAAACCTCTCTCATGCATATTCATTAGGGATATCCTGAAAAGCCGACTGGTTTTTGGCCCTCAAGGACCAGAATTGCCCACCCCGGGCTAAGTAGCTTTTGAATATTAGACTCCTAAAGATTGCGAGTAGGTTGAGATTGTTTTGATTGTTTGTTACTGCTTGTTAATGTTTTATTTTGTTATCCAGTTAGCATGGTTTTACTGAGATAGGTGGAATATAAAAAGTATAAATAAAGAAAGAAACATAATGATACAGTACTTAAGATTAAATACTAATAACAGACAGTTACACTCACTTTTACTCCGGAAGACACTGAAAACAAGAAGTAAACCAAAGGCGAGGGAAAAGCCAAAGGACAAGCAACAAGAATCAAAAGTCTTAGGGTCTGGTTTACTGAGAATTTATTTCATAGACACAGATTGGGATAAAAACCTTAATAAATCAGGCCCATAATTTTTATTACAGTAATAGTACTAAAACATGTATCATTTGCTAATACTATTAATTACATACATTAAATAATGTGGTTCTCAGGTTCTAAAGTAATTTAGAATTACATCAGGTGATTCTTTTTGAGAAATTGACTATGGAATTCAGTTTGGTGGTCTCCACTCAGAGTCGTATCATGAAGTTGATTTCAGAATGTTTTATTCAATTATCTCTTTCTTATACATGACCCATTGTTTCTAGTCAAATTAAATCACATTTGTCTCTGTCAACAAAGTTCAGACTCAGCAGTTTAATGTGATGCTAATTTAGTTTTCAGATGATATACGATCGTTAGATAGGACAATATGCTTAGATATGTGACATTACTTAATTGCAATTGGTAATTCAAACATTATGGGAAAATTAGAATAAATAAGGTAAAATAAAGTACAGATAGTTTTTAATAATAGTGCAATACAACAATTTCCTTTCTATTCATTAACACAAGCCATTATAATGAAAACAAGCAAGCAAAGCTAGAACACTTGATCCAGGGGGTTTTACAATTACCTTACTAAATGAATGTGCTATATCCTTCAAAAATATTTTTTAAACAGTCAATAAGTAGGACTCACATCATCCAATTTGAGGCCAGAAGTGTTATACTCTGGTGGTTTAGTGTGCCCATGGGCCTCAGCCCGGACCCAGACCTTCTGAGCCGAGGGTTGACAGTGGCTCCGCATGGCTGACGGTTGTACCCTCTGCCAGGCCAGCAAGCTCCCAAGGCCAACATCCGAGGATGGTGGAAGTTGAATGGTCCTCTGACCATTCCATCTCGGACCTGCTGCGAACAGCATGGAGCAGCAGGCCTGGCCTGAGGTTGAGGGCAGACGGCCTTGACACAAAGACATGACAATGATTGATGCGATGGCATCTAGATGAAGACACTGGGTTGACGCAATGGCATCCTTGGACGAAGACAGAGGGTAGAAGCAATGGCATCCATGACGAAGACACATGGCTGATGCAACGGCATCTATGACGAAGAACTTGACATCCAAATAGGCAAAACACAAGGCATGGACATTGGCACTGTCTCTCAGGGTGCCCTACTCAGGCCACCTGCGGGACTGAGTCATGGACCACCCTGTCCCACTGAGCGCCCTACACAGCTATTGCAGGCTGGTCACAGACCACGAGGAGAACGGGACAGTGCAGGAAAGATCCAGGACATGACGGCTTGAAAGCGCAGGACACCAGTCCACCTGCAGGCCACTCCAACCTGGGAAAGACGTCATTCGAGGGAGTCCTGCCCACAGGACCAGAAGGCTCAGGAGTGTTGAAGACGAGACGCAGGAACACACATCAGGACGTGGAGGAACATAGTGAGACATCATAACATGGACTGGGACCTCAGGCGGAACACGAAGACAGAAGACCTTACAGCTCTGGCAGGCAGGAGCCTCCAGAAGGAAGTCACCACGATGCAAGGCCAAGAATAGACTGACGGAGCAGCCCTTTATAGGGCTGAAGCAGGAAGTCCCATCAAAGGTGGGGCCAGCACACTTCCTGTGCCTGGCCCTTTAAATCTTGCAGAGAGGCGCGGGCCGCGCCTAAGAGAAGCAAGCAGGAAGCTGTGCAGGACCGCAGACAGCGGCCTGCACCAACGCACAGCATAAGAAGAGGCAGGGCTGAGCCTGGACGCAGGCTCCGACGTTGGCAGCGGCTCCAGCCACTGCAGGAGGCCCCGGGGGCAGCTCCAGCCGCTACTCCAGCCTGGGGCTGCGGCCTTAGCGCCGCGAAGATGAAGTCAATGTCGGGGGCGGTCCCAGGCCCCGAAGAAGATGAAACAAGGCCGCGGCTCAGACCGCGGAGCACAGGAGACTCCAGGGTGGCCTCCGGGCAGCGTGGGCAGCAATGACCGCGGCTCCAGCCGCATGGAAGGCCCGACGGTGGCGTCCTGCCGCGTCGGGTGAAGAAACACAGTATGGGGTGAGTGTCTGCTCGCGGGGAAACCCTCGGGCAGCGCAGTCATAACAGTACCCCCTCCTCAAAGCCCCCCTCCTCAAACCTCCTATCAACAGTCCGAGGATAAGGGTATCAGTCTATACCGGATGGAAGTATTCGAGGGTCCAAAAAAATGGAAGCTGGTAATCCGTGGACAGCATGACACACAGCAAAGCAGCAGAAACACAAATGACAAACCACAGGAAACCAGACAAAAGAACAAGACAAAACAGAACACACAACACAAAAGACGAACAACCTCTAACAAAAACAAACAGCACAACCCACGAAAACAAACAGCACAACCCACAAAAACAAACAGCACAACCAAGAAAAACAACAAAACACACAGCAGCCACACACGCAACCCGACACACAGCAACCAACATACCAACCAAACCTACAGCAGCCGCACACGCAACAAAACCAACACAGCACATGACGCAAACACACCAACACCACGCCACCAATCAAACATACAGCAGCCACACACACAACCACAGCCACAAATGAGCGCAACCACAACCAACAACACAAACAAGCGCACCAAACAACACAAACAAGCGAACCACCAAACAGCACAAACGAGCGAACAAGCAGCAACAAACACACAGCAGCCACAAACGCAACCACAAGCAAACACACAGCAGCCACACACGCAACCACAAGCAAACACACAGCAGCCAATACAGCACCGCGTAACCAACCAAACCCCACCAATCAAACATACAGCAGCCGCACACGCAACCAAACCAACACAGCGCAACCAAACAACCAACAACGCAACGAACCATAACACAGACAAGTGCACCACACAGCACAACCAAAGCAACCCTGGTGCACATACAACATACAACAGCAACACACCCAATCACCGCCTCACAGAACAGTGACAATCAACAAGGAGCCAAACAGAACAATCACAGCAAAAGCGAGCCACACAAAACAGCACAAACAAACAAACCGAACACAGCACAAAGAAGCGCAACCAACCAACACACAGCGCAACCAACCACACACAACGCCAACGAGCAAACAACCACACCAACATACAATGCAAGCAACCATACAGCACAACACATACAGACAGCACAAACAATACAAAACAAAACAGACAGCACAAACAATACAAAACAGACAGCACAAACAATAGCACAACCTACAAACAACAAAACATACTGCACAAAGAACAAAACAAACCAACACACACACCACAAACATGCACACCAACAAACAAGCGCAACCAACCAACACCCACAGCACAGACAACCGATCAAACAAGCAACCACACCCAGCACAAACAAGCAAAACACAAAAACATACGGCACAAACGAGTGCAACCATATCAACCTACATCGCAAAGAACCATACAGCACAACACATAAAGACAGCACAAACAATACAAAACAGACAGATGAGCAACAAGCAAGAACCAACAAGAAGCACCAAGAGACACCAAGAAGACCTGGGGGAGGGAACCCAGGGCGGGCAAAGAAAAACCAGCAAAACCAGTAGGGGTGCAGGTGCCTCCTGCAGGTCGTAAAACCCCATCCTGGCAACATGATGACAAAAAGTCTGGATGCAGGTGCCTCCTGCAGGTCGTTACAAAAAAAAAATCCAGACAGCTGGCGCCTCCAGTAGGTCGTGTACATAAAATTCCTGAAAAATTTTTCCGGTCCCATAACAGTCCAGGAACAAAGACAAGACTCTGGAACAAGGCGGATCCATCGCTGAAACACCGTCGAGCACATGGCCTTGCATTCTGTTGTACGGCCTCAAAGGCCTTGCATTCTGTTACATGCGGCCTCGAAAGGCCTTGCATTCTGTTGAGAACGCGGGGCTTAGTGTGCCCATGGGCCTCAGCCCGGACCCAGACCTTCAGGGCCAAGCCGAGGGTTGACGGTGGCTCCACATGGCTGACGGTCGTACCCTCTGCCAGGCCGGCAAGCTCCCAAGGCCAACATCCGAGGATGGTGGAAGTTGAATGGTCCTCCGACCATTCTGAGCCCTTTTGGACCTGCTGCAAACAGCATGGAGCAGCAGGCCTGGCCTGAGGTTGAGGGAAGACGGCCTTGACACGAAGACATGACAATGATTGATGCGACAGCATCTAGACGAAGACACTGGGTTGATGCAACGGCATCCTTGGACGAAGACAGAGGGTAGATGCAACGGCATCCATGACGAAGAACTTGACATCCAAATAGGCAAAACACGAGGCATGGATATTGGCACTGTCTCTCAGGGCGCCCTACTCAGGCCACCCGCGGGACTGAGTCGCGGACCACCCTGTCCCACTGCGCGCCCTACACAGCCCTTGCAGGCTGGTCACGGATCACGAGGAGAACGGGACAGTGCAGGAAAGATCCAGGACATGACGGCTCGAGAGCGCAGGACACCAGTCCACCTGCAGGCCACTCCAACCTGGGAAAGACGTCGTCCGAGGCAGTCCGGCCCACAGGACCAGAAGGCTCAGGAGCGTTGAAGACGAGACGCAGGAACACACATCAGGACTTGGAGGAACATAGCGAGACATCACAACATGGACCGGGACCTCAGGCAGAACACCAAGACATGAAGACATGGAAGAAAGCAGACGAGACGAGGAGCTCCATGAAGACAGAAGACCATACAACTCTGGTAGGCAGGAGCCTCCAAAAGGAAGTCACCATGATGCAAGGCCAAGAACAGACTGATGGAGCAGCCCTTTATAGGGCTGAAGCAGGAAGTCCCATCAAAGGTGGGGCCAGCACACTTTCTGTGCCTCGCCCTTTAAATCTTGCAGAGAGGCGCGGGCCGGTGCCTAAGAGAAGCAAGCAGTAAGCTGTGCAGGACAGTGGACAGCGACCTGCACCGACGCACAGCGTAAGAAGAGGCAGGGCTGAGCCTGGACGCAGGCTCCAACGTCAGCAGCGGCTCCAGCCGCTGCAGGAGGCCTCGGGGGCGGCTCCAGCCGCTACTCCAGCCTGGGGCTGCGGCCTTAGCGCCGCGAAGATGAAGTCAGCGTCGGGGGCGGTCCCAGGCCCCGAAGAAGATGAAACAAGGCCGCGGCTCTGACCGCGAAGCACAGGAGACTCCAGGGCGGCCTCCGGGCCGCGTGGGCAGCAACTACCCCAGCTCCAGCCGCATGGAAGGCCCGACGGTGGTGTCCTGCCACGTCGGGTGAAGAAACACAGCATGGGGTGAGTGTCTGCTTGCGGGGAAATCCGCGGGCAGCACAGTCATAACAAAAAGGGTGGCCATGGTAAATACAAAGCAAATTTAAAAAAATAAACTTCAGAGTTTGAGCTGAGGAAGCATTGGAGCCTGAAGAGAACTGAATTCACTGCTGAGTAAATAATGAAGCATTTGGTTCCTGCCCAACTTCAACTCACACAATGCATTATCAGTCTCATTATTTTACAGATGAACTCATTATCTAGCTAATCTAATCTTGAGTTTATATATCACATTCTTGGTGCTTCAAAGAATGATACAATGTGGTTTACAGCAATTCAAAAAATAACTAGAAACATAGAAAGGTCGGCAGAAAAAGACCAAACAGCCCATCCAGTCTACCCAGCAAGCTCCCATACTTATCAGTTTCCCATACTTACCAGTTTCACTGACCACCAAGGTCACGTCCCTTGTTGGTTAGTGTTTGGTTCCAATTTCCTGCCACCCCCTGCCATTGAAGCAGAGAGTAATGTTGGAGTTGCATCAAATGTGAGGTATAAGGCTTTTGGTTAAGGATAGTAACTGCTGCATCAAGCAAGTTACCCCCATGCTTATTTGTTTTCCCAAACTGTTCAGTTCAATTTCTTTGTTGGTTGTCTGCATGTAAAACCTCTTTTCCACATTTTCCCTTGCCTTTGAAGCAGAAAGCAATGTCGGAGCTGCAATAACTGTATGAAGGTTTATTGGATAAGGGTAGTAACCACCATTCCAGCAAGTTACCTCATGCCTCTTTTCATTCATTCCCATCCTCTATCATTTAGGGATCCACAGTGTTTATCCCATGCCCCTTTGAAATCCTTCACAGTTTTAGTCTTCACCACTTCCTCCAGAAAGGCATTCCAGGCATCCACCACTCTCCCCATGAAGAAATATTTCCTGATATTAGTTCTAAGTCTTTCTTCCTAGAGTATGAAATCATGACCCCTATTTCTACTAAATTCTTTCCACTAGACAAAGGGCCTCATTTTCCATTATCGCAGTGGTAACGCATTGTTACCGCGTGCGATAACAAACGGGGGCGTGGCCCATGCAAATAGGTGTTTTTTCGTGCTACGCGAAACGTTCGCCGCACGCGCTACTATCGCGTGCGGCGAACCTGTTTCGCGTGCGGCGAAACAAATATCGCAGTACGTGAAGAAAAGTACAAAATATTATCGCGTACCGCGCCGTTGCCGCGGTACGCGATACAAAATGAAACCAAATACCGCGTCTCGCGATAATGTGTCTGGTATAAAAACTGACTTCCTGCCCCTCCTCCTTTGAGGGTTTGGAAGGAGTGTTGGAGAGAGAGGTAGGTGTTGGTGGTATAGAGAAGAGGTTTAGAGAATTGAATACTGAGTGTGGTGTCCTGTGTTTCTGTTATAATTTGTTTCCCTTTACCTTGTGTCTTTTGTAATCTGTGTTTGAGTGCAAGTGTGTCAGTCAACTGTTTGTCCATCTGTGTGGAGGAGGAGGAGGGGGAGGAGGAGGAGGAGGAGGAGTGTGTTGGTGGTGGTGGTGGTGGTGAGGAGGAGGAGGAGGAGTGTGTTGGTGGTGGTGGTGGTGAGGAGGAGGAGGAGAGAGGAGTGTGTTGGTGGTGGTGGTGGTGAGGAGGAGGAGGAGAGAGGAGTGTGTTGGTGGTGGTGGTGGTGGTGTTGGTGGTGGTGAGGAGGAGAGAGGAGGATGGAGCCTGAGAGGAGTGGCAGGAGAGGAGAGAAGAGGGGTGTTGAGAGTAGGGGGAGGGGGATGGGGGAGGGGGAGGGAGGAGGAGGAGGAGGAGGAGGGACGTAGGGGAATGAGGAGTAGGAGCAGGGACAGGGACAGGGGTAGTGGGAGAGATAGGCAGGAGGGAAGAGGTAGGAGGGAGGGGGGGAGGGGGATGGGGTGAGGCAGGATAGGATGGCGGGAAGAGGTAGGGCTAGACAGGCAGGGCAGAGGGGAAGGGAGTGGGAAGTGCAGGGTCAGGTGGGGGGGGGGGGAAGGGAGTGGGGAACCTGGGGGGGTGGAGAGAGAGGACAGGGAGGAAAACCCTCCGGAAGTGGCACCCCAACCAGGCAGCCAGGCCAGGGTCAGGCAGCGTGCCCTCAGGTTCAGCCAGGAGGACAATGACATGCTCATCGAGGGTGTCCTGCGCCACTATGCGCGGCTGTTTGGGAACCTGTCGGTGAGGACCAGCAAGGCAGGCAAAGGCCGAGATCTGGTCCAGCATAGCTGGGCACATACAGCGGCAGAGCGACATCCCTCGCACCGGGGAGCAGGTGGCCCACCGCTACCGCGACATTAAGGCCCAGCTGAAGACCCGCATCGCTGACAGGAACCAGTACCTGAAGGACACAGGCGGACGGTCCCCATGCCCCATCCGCTTCACACCCATGGAGCAGCAACTGATGGAGCGTCTGGGACCAGATGTCTTCGAGGGATTGCATCCCCACCTGGATACATCCCACCTCGAAGAGGGTAAGCTGCCCTCTGGGGCCCCTCCCCCCCGCCTGTGAACAGTCGTAACACAATGTTTAGGCCAGGTTTCAGTTTCTGTTACCCATGTGCTCTGCAGAACTGTAGTGGCCCCCCCTCCCCCAGTCAGCAAGGGGCAGGCAGCAGGGTGCAAGGCATGCTGGCAACAGGTCACTGTCTCCATGAGGGCCAGGCCCTCACTGACACAGTGAGCTGGGCCCAGAAGCCTGGCCTGTGCACAGGCCAGGCTTCTGGGCCCAGCCCCCCTCCCCCAGTCAGCAAGGGGCAGGCAGCAGGGTGCAAGGCATGCTGGCAACAGGTCACTGTCTCCATGAGGGCTAGGCCTCAGGCCTCAGCCCCACCACCCATGCCATGAGGAATGTCTCAAAGGACTCAACTGTACTGTATATGCAGAATGACATGTTGGTTTTACATTAGCTGCCCCTGTGTGACATCAGAGTAATATAACAGAACAGCTGTGTTACTGATGCAGTATATAATCTTTCTCCCCAATCTTCCTACAGAGCCATCTGGTCCCAGGCAGCAGCCCTCTGATGACAGCTGGGGGGGCCCAGGCACAAGCAGGGATCCACCAGGGCTCAGGCGGCCGCCCATGCTGACGAGGCCATTCTACATTGACGCGGAGACACAGTGGTCAGAGGAGGAGGAGGAGGTGGTGCAGGCTGCAATGCCACCCCCAGGCAGCCCCTATACCCTGACCGAGGCCTTTGAGGAGTTCGAGTGGGGCCACCCCCACACTCCTCTGCGGGCAGCCATCCCGGGGAGCTCAGTGGGTACCCCACCCATCCCGGACACACCAGTGATGTCCCCAGTCAGCCCTGCACTGGAAGCTGGGCCAGCAATGGTCATGGGACATCCCCCTGGCCCGGAGGAACCGCCAGCAGCGCCACCTCTGCAACCCCAGCTGGAACCAGTGGCTGACGCAACGGTGCAACAGGTGGTGCTGGAGATACGTGCCCTGAGGCGAGCATGGAGGCAGCAGAGGCAAGACCTCCACCTAATGACGGCAGCGCTCACAAATGTAGGGAGCAGCCTCTCTGGAGCAATAGGCACGCTCAACACAATCATGATGCAGATTCTGCAGCGGCTGCCGGACGTCCAGGCCACCTCATCAGCAACCTCAACGCCCCAGCCAAGTCCCTCAGTGTCCCGAGGCCGCAGGGGCCGTCCACCGAAGAAGCTGCCACCACCCAGTGGACCATCTGGACGTGGCAAGGGGCCCTGAGGGGACCAACATGCCCATAAATGGGGTATGGGCAGGTACACCCAATCAACACTGTGATGCACACCCCCACAGAGGGGCAGTGCCGTCGAGATGGAATAAGATGTCCTGCTGGCTGCTCCCTGCAGAGGGGCAGTGCCGTCGAGATGGAAGAGGATGTCCTGCTGGCTGCTCCCTACAGAGGGGCAGTGCCGTCGAGATGGAAGAGGATGTCCTGCTGGCTGCTCCCTACAGAGGGGCAGTGCCGTCGAGATGGAAGAGGATGTCCTGCTGGCTGCTCCCCACAGAGGGGCAGTGCCGTCGAGATGGAGGGGGAAGCACCATGCAAAGCTCCCACCCACCTGCTCACCTGTTCCACTGCCATCCGCTGTGCCACTCTGCTGTCTCCCACCGCCATCCGCTGTGCCACTCTGCTGTCTGCCACCGCCATCCGCTGTGCCACTCTGCTGTCTGCCACCTTCTGTTTCAAGAGCTGCACAATCTGGCAGTGTGCTGTAGGATGACCGGTCTGCTGACGGCATGTTAATGCTGGTTGTGTGGTGCAATCTGTGCCTCATGTCTCCAAACGCCATGTGCTGCTGTGTCCTCCTGGGCCTCCTCCTGCTGCTGCTGCTGCTGCTGCTGTGTCCTCCTGGGTCTCCGCCTGCTGCTGCTGCTGCTGCTGTGTCCTCCTGGGTCTCCGCCTGCTGCTGCTGCTGCTGCTGCTGTGTCATCCTGGGCCTCCGCCTGCTGCTGCTGTGTCCTCCTGGGCCTCCTCCTGCTGCGCTGCTGCTGCTGCTGCTGCTGTGTCCTCCTGGGCCTCCGCCTGCTGCTGCTGTGTCCTCCTGGGCCTCCTCCTGCTGCTGCTGCTGCTGCTGCTGTGTCCTCCTGGGCCTCCGCCTGCTGCTGCTGTGTCCTCCTGGGCCTCCTGCTGCTGCTGCTGCTGCTGCTGTGTCCTCCTGGGTCTCCGCCTGCTGCTGCTGCTGCTGCTGCTGTGTCCTCCGCCTGCTGCTGCTTGCTGTCTGGTCCTGACCCTTCACTGCTGTAGCCTGAACCTTCATGTGTTTGCCTGCTGCCTACAAGCTGAACCGCTGGGTACCTTGTCTGCTGGCTGGCCTGTCAGGCTGTCCTCTTTCAGTGCACTCTTTCAACATGGACTGCCTGGGGCCTGGACTTCACTCTGCTGGCTGGCCTGTCAGGCTGTCCTCTTTCAGTGCACTCTTTCAACATGGACTGCCTGGGGCCTGGACTTTCACTCTGCTGGCTGGCCTGTCAGGCTGTCCTCTTTCAGTGCACTCTTTCAACATGGACTGCCTGGGGCCTGGACTTTCACTCTGCTGGCTGGCCTGTCAGGCTGTCCTCTTTCAGTGCACTCTTTCAACATGGACTGCCTGGGGCCTGGACTTTCACTCTGCTGGCTGGCCTGTCAGGCTGTCCTCTTTCAGTGCACTCTTTCAACATGGACTGCCTGGGGCCTGGACTTTCACTCTGCTGGCTGGCCTGTCAGGCTGTCCTCTTTCAGTGCACTCTTTCAACATGGACTGCCTGGGGCCTATGCCTGTCTACTCATTGTATACTGACCAGCGGTAATCTATGTATTACAGTATCCAAGCTATTGGGGTGCCACTTCCTCTTCCTAGGTAATCATGCTTTGCCAGTACTGATAACACCCACTACCTGCATATGTGTGAATACTGCTGATGGTGGAGTGATGTAGTCCGGAATTGGATCCCTTTGGATCCATTAGCTATCTAGTACTTGCAGATAATGAATACCTAGGAACATCAATTGTATGCTGTTACTGCTCACATAATACTTGACTATACCCTGCTGAATGTTGTCAGGAATAAATATCCTGTTTAACCTGCCACCTATTGTGTCGTTGTTATGTTCCTAATGTGCTGTTGGTGTCCCCCTGCCACACCTTGCATGCTGTATCCCACATTGCAGCAATACAGAGTGTCCAAACTGTCCCCTGGCTGAGGGTCACTATTGCTACATGTGCACCTGTCTGCCACATACCTTACAGAGTAAAACATAGGGCAGTACCAGACATGTCCCTGACAGTAGAAGAGGTATTGTTCCACAGTACAGGGAATGCACAGTAATGGAGTCTGCTGATGTATGCCAGCACTCCTGATCTGTGAGGAAAGGGGAAGAGGTGGGCAGCTATGTCTTGCAATAGCACTGCTCATGTCATGCACTGATGTTGGTGAGGAGGCCAGACATGGATATCTGACCAGGGTTCAGTATGGTACCTATCTGTGCATGACCCACACCATGTAAGTAAGGCGAACTGATGCTAAGGTACTAGCCAACGTTGCTTCCTAGATGGTCTCTCACCTATGCAGGTAACTGGATGATAGCATCCAGCACTGCTGGGTGACTGACCGAGAGGTTGGCATGCACGACATCCATGATAGTGGTAGGGCATGCACACTCTTAATTTCCAGGCACCATTGGCATACAATACTGTGTAGGCCTTTCCAGCTGTACATGCTAAGCATGTACCATGTGCAATCCCATATATCGTTGTGCATCCCCACCATGGCAGCATGGTTGTGTGCCAGGAACGCCATCCTATGGGCACGCTTTTAGCATTAAGGTTGTGGGCCCCTGACAAGTGTGGGACGGGAAAGGTAATGTGGCTATCTGCATGCTGTGTATTACAGCAGTTGCACAGACTGTCAGCAGCCAGCTAAGTGGGCTGTTAGTTGTACAGAGAGGGGACAATATTAATGGCAACATGTCATACCTGTGTACAGGGTGCACGCGGTGTAACACATGGTTAACAGCCCTTAAGTGTGTTTAGCGGGTGTCCATGTGCACACTGATGTGGTGACTGCTGTTGTGCAGTCAATGTTACTCACCCATGTAGGATTTTGTGGGTCTGAAAGGTGCAGATGTCGCAACAAGGGGTCCCCATCCATAGTGGCACACATCCCTCTGGTGCCATCTCCTAGCTGTGGGGTGTGCATGGCTCCTCCATTACCTGTTCCAGTGGTGGACATGGCCCACCATCTGATGGCCCACACTGTGTGGTCCACAGTCCTACAGTGTCTTCACATATGTAAGGTCACTACACACACATATGCCAGCCACTCACCAAGGTGGACTGTCCTTGGTGATAGGGCATGTTGATTGGCTAACCAGTACAGGGCAGTCACAGGTATCGGTCAGTTGTGACAGATATTTGTTAGACATAACTGTCCCTCAACAGTGCAACAAGCATTCACATGCTGCAGAACCCCAGTGGACTTTCCTTCCTACAGGTGTGCAGTTGCGACAGTTACAGGTAAACAATGTTGCTCACACATCATTTTCAGCAGACATTTTACACAGACTGTGTGACCTGTGTCACCATCATGTTATGTAGCCACCTCACACCCAGTGTGCCACAAACCCTGTCGTGAAGCTCCTGTACCTGCAAGCCTTTTTTGAGGGACATCATGTGGATGGGACGCCTACCCTCCCAACGTACCAATATGGGTGCATCTATGTCACGCGGAGGGACATGTAGGTCCATGTGTGGCCCTTATTCCCTATATGCCTGCACACAGCGCAGTTAGCAGTACTGGTACCACCACTGTGCAGCAGCTCCTGTGCACTACATACTTGGGAAGCAAGGTAAAGGGGTCTCCTACACATATGGCCTGTCAGGCAGTGCCACAGGTCATTCAGCATGTGGAAACAGTAATGTTCTGCTGATAATGATGTGTGTGCCACATTGGTTAGCTGTCACTGTCTGACTGACCAGCACACCTGTAGGGAGGGAGGTACACTGGGGTTCTGCAGCATGTGAATGATTGTTGTCCTGTTCTAATTCAGTACATTATAATGAAGATCTGTATCACTGGGTGTCACACACTTCTGTACTCATGGCATTACTAAGGACTCTGTTGGTGCACCCATGGAGGATACAAACCATGACTGATGGTTTTCCACTGTACGTGGACATCAGGAAGCTGTCACCTGTCGAACGCTTGCCATACATGGTGTACAGTGTTGCCTCCATGTCCATGGCACTGTGTGGCCTGTGTATGCACTGAGGCAGAGGCCAAGTGCAACACTGAACACTGTGATGGTATTTGTCAGCGCCCTTAGGCACATCTTGCTTCACTGACACATTCCACCTCATTAAGAACAGGTAGCCATGTCAGAACATACAGCATGTACCGTGCAGCCTGTTTAACGTCTGCATACCCAGCTAGTGGAAACCAGGACCATACAACTGTGGTGCAGCAGGTAGCACAATTGTTAAGGATGCACATGTGCTTGGCCAAGTGTGAGGTATTTGAACACTGTGAGCAGCCATGGCAGGGGCTGATGGCACCGTTGGCCCTCCTTATATACCCTTGTGGAAGACATCGCTGGGTGCAGCCAGGTCGCATGCTGCCAGATGGGTGCACCCTCATAAGGTACAGTACCTGTAGGCTCCAGGTGTACATCTGCATGGGATCATGCTTGAGGGCCAAAGCAAGAGTGGATGGTGGTGAGGGGGGTGTGTGTGTGTAATGCAGAGCCTAGGTACCACCTGTACCCCGAGATGCCATCCTGGTATGGGGTGCTGCAGTGGGCAGCACCATCATTGTCAGATAGTGGCAACACAGCAACCTGTCCCAGTCACACAAGCTGGGTGGGATGGGTTTGCATATCTTGTGGCCAGACTGGGGGGGAGGCATGGTTATGGTCAGAGCGCAGACCAATCCTCAGCCCAATCGGTCACCTTCCTGCCCTGTGTACCATTATACCGTACAGTATGAGGGCGACAGGCCACTGTATCCTACATACTTTAAGAGCCACACATGCTTCCAGTATGAGGAATCCTTTATTTATTGTAATTATTTATTTCAGTTTGTTATATCCCAACATTCCTGACAATAGTCCCATCATGCTGGTTCACATGACACAGGAATGCAAAATAAGCTTACACTTGAACAATAGTGCAGAAAAAGCTGTTACATGTAACAGCGGAATATAGAATATGGAGTAAGAAGGCAACATATGAAAAGGAAAACAAGATACGTATATATAATCACATTGTCAGAGGTAGCTAATAGTCATATCTATGGTGAGGTGTGTTGACTGTTAGGAGTTAAATAATAGTGGAGTTATGGACAAGCCTGCATGAACAGCCATGTCTGGCGTCTCCATAGATGATAGGGTCAGCCATTAGTTTCTCGCCCTGCCTGACACGCTGTCCTCCCCATCACATGCCAACAGTCAGGCCATCACCTTTGTAGCCAAACATGCGTAAGGTGGCTGGGTAGCCCCTAGCCCACAGCTCCGTGCAGCCAGCACTGCTGACACTTTCTTCAGGTGAGATGTCATGACAGGAGTATGTCCGGCCCTGCATTAAATGGTGGCTGTGTGTCCCAACAGGGGCATCTATATCATGAGGGGTCTGACGGCATGTGTGTGTGCTGCTTCCAGGAGCATGCATGGCCAGGTAGCTCGTCCTTGCTGCTGAGGTGCACTGTGTTGCTGAGTAACTCCATCAGATAATGTGTGCCATATCTGGAATAACACAGGTGTGTGGTACACCTTGGATGGCAGAAGTGCACTGCACAGCAACCCAGAGTATGTAGCAAGTGCTTAGCCCCAATGGCACAGAATAGGTATCACACATACAGCACCTCAGCAGAGGCTTGAGGCAGAAAGCGCTTCCCCCACCCTATTATGGCCTACAATCCTCTGTGGCAGGCCAGCACCCCACACAGTTATTGGGTGGACACACATAGCAGGTGAAGCACGTAGCAGACTGACAGGAGCTCTGGCACCCTAACCTATGTCCTAACCCCATCGGTGGGCAAACAGGGCCGTCTGGGGCAGGGGTCTGCCCCAGGCCAACCTTAAAAGTGGTGTCTGTATAAGGTGTTGGCGAACTCTGGCTGCCCCTCAGTGTGGTGTCAGCCGTCGTGCACGCGCACATGGGGGATCAGGTCTGAGGTCTGGAGCTATAGCCACAGGTATTCCATGGCGAAGAGCCACATTATGGAACACACAGCAAAGCAGGATTATTTCAGCAACCTTGGGGGGGCATACAGTAGCGCTCCCCCACTTCTTGTCCAACATCGGAAGCGGCTCTTCAAGAGGCCAATGGTACGTTCGATGACCATGCGGGTAGCAGTTAAGGACCGATTATAGGCCAGCTGTTGTGCTGTGGCAGGCTGGGGGATCGGGGTCATCAGCCAGGGCCTGCATCCATAGGCTGCGTCTCCTGTAGCAATGACATAGGGAACAGATTACACATACTTATGTTTCTGTCCCATGGGTGTATGTGCTCAATACATGCAGTTGAAAACCGGATGGCACGAGGCAGCCCATTCCTGTTTCCCTACACCTTATGTGTGTGGTGTCAGGATTGCTTTGGCACACAGCTGGTGTGTGGCTATTAGGCGTTATAGCACGTGAAGGGCCCCTAAAACAGTGAGATGTATGTCAGCTCTGTGTATGCAGTTGGTTGCATTACACCACTGTCCTGACATCCCTGTGTCTAAATCATATGCAGTATGCACTCC